>NC_092118.1:5747308-6947308 GCF_045679555.1 Salvelinus alpinus | reverse complement strand
AAGGCTCTGGCTGATCCGGTCTGGCGGAAGGCTCTGGCTGATCCGGTCTGGCGGAAGGCTCTGGCTGATCCGGTCTGGCGGAAGGCTCTGGCTGATCCGGTCTGGCGGAAGGCTCTGGCTGATCCGGTCTGGCGGAAGGCTCTGTAGGCTCTTGGCAGACGGGCGGCTTTGCAGGCTCATGGCAGACGGGCAGCTTTGCAGGCTCATGGCAGACGGGCAGTTCAGGCGCCGCTGGGCAGACGGGCAGTTCAGGTGCCGCTGGGCAGACGGGCAGTTCAGGCGCCGCTGGGCAGACGGGCAGTTCAGGCGCCGCTGGGCAGACGGACAGTTCAGGCGCCGCTGGGCAGACGGGCTCAGACGGCGCTGGGCAGACAGATGGCTCCGACGGCGCTGGGCAGACAGATGGCTCCGACGGCGCTGGGCAGACAGATGGCTCCGACGGCGCTGGGCAGACAGGCAGTGCAGAAGGCGTTGGGCAGACGGCCGACTCTGCCCTGCTGAGGCGCACAGTAGGCCTGGTGCGTGGTATAGGCACTGACAGCGCTGGACAGGTGGGAGCAGCTGGAGAGAGAACCCGGAGAGACAGCCTGGTGCGGGGGGCTGCCACCGGTGGACTGGTACTTGGAGGTGGCACCGGGTATACCGGACCGTGAAGGAGGACACGTGCTCTTGAGCACCGAGCCTGCCCAACCTTACCAGGTTGAATGGTGCCCGTAGCCCTGCCAGTGCGGCGAGGTGGAATAGCCCGCACTGGGCTATACTGGCAAACCGGGGACACCATTCGTAAGGCTGGTGCCATGTATGCCGGCCCGAGGAGACGCACTGGTGGCCAGATGCGTTGGGCCGGCTTCATGACATCCAGCTCGATGCCCAACTTAGCCCTCCCAGTGCGGCAAGGTGGAATAGCCCGCACTGGGCTAAGCACGCGTACTGGGGACACCGTGCGCTTTACCGCATAACACGGTGTCTTACCAGTACGACGCCTTCTACCTCCACGGTAAGCACGGGGAGTTGGCTCAGGTATCCTACCCGGCTTTGCCACACTCCTCGTGTGCCCCCCCCAAGAAATTTTTGGGTCTGACTCACGGGCTCCCAACCGCGTCGCCGCGCTGCCTCCTCATACCAGCGCCTCTCAGCCTTCGCTGCTTCCAACTCCGCCTTGGGACGGCGATATTCCCCTGGCTGAGCCCAGGGTCCTCTACCGTCCAGGATCTCCTCCCAAGTCCAGAAGTCCTGGTTGCTCTGTTGAGCATTCCCTTGCCGCTTGGTCCTAGGTTGGTGGGTGATTCTGTAAGGGCTGTTGTCCTCCTCTTCCTCAGATGAGGAGAGGAGAGGAGGATCAGTGGACCAATACGCAGCATTAGGGAAATATGCCATCTCTTTATTTGACACGACGGCACACGAAAACAAAACACTTACAAAATTACAAAACAAGAAAACGACGTAGACGAAAACCTGAACATGAACTTACATAACTAAAACGTAAAACTCACGGACAGGAACAGACTACATCAAAACGAACGAACAACCAAACAGTCCCGTATGGTACATACATCGACGACACAGGAGACAATCACCCACAAACAAACAGTGAGAACACCCTACCTAAATATGACTCTTAATTAGAGGAAAACGCAAAACACCTGCCTCTAATTAAGAGCCATACCAGGCAACCAAAACCAACATAGAAACAGAAAACATAGACTGCCCACCCAAAACTCACGCCCTGACCATATACACATACAAAAACAACATAAAACAGGTCAGGAACGTTACAACTCCCACTACCATCAATTCTACTTGCTAACATGCAATCATTGGAAAATAAAATGGATGACCTACGATTACGATTATCCTACCAACGGGACATTAGGAACTGTAATATCTTATGTTTCACCGATAATATAGAGCTGGAGGGTTTTTCAATGCACCGGCAGGACAGAGAAGCTACGTCTGGTAAGACGAGGGGTGCGGGTGTGTGTCTTTTTGTCAATAACAGCTGGTGAGCAATGTCTAATATTAAAGAAGTCTCGAGGTATTGCTCGCCTGAGGTAGAATACCTTATGATAAGCTGTAAACCACACTATCTACCAAGAGAGTTCTCATCTATATTATTCGTAGCCGTCTATTTACCACCGTAGACCGATGCTGGCACTAAGACCGCACTCAACCAACTCTATAAGGCCATAAGCAAACAAGAAAATGTTCACCCAGAAGCGGCGCTCCTAGTGGCCAGGGACTTTAATGTGGACAAACTTAAATCAGTTTTGCCAGCAAATTTTTACCAGCATGTCACATGTGCAACCAGAGGGGGAAAAAAATCTCGACCACCTTTACTCCACACGCAGAGACGCATAAAAAGCTCTACCCTGCCCTCCATTTGGCAAATCTGACCATAATTCTATCCTCCTGATTCCTGCTTACAAGCAAAAACTAAAGCAGGATACCCGGGCCAGGTCGATTAGAAAGGCCTGCTCGCTGAAGTGTTTTAGGGAGCGTTTGACAGTGATGAGGGGTGGTCGCTTGACCGCAAAACCATTACGGACGCAGGCAATGAGGCAGTGATCGCTGAGATCCTGGTTGAAGACAGCAGAGGTGTATTTGGAGGGCAAGTTGGTTAGGATGATATCTATGAGGGTGCCGGTGTTTACGGATTTGGGGTTGTACCTGGTGGGTTCATAGATAATTTGTGTGAGATTGAGAGCATCAAGCTTAGATTGTAGGATGGCCGGGGTGTTAAAAGCATGTCCCAGTTTAGGTCACCTAACAGCACAAGCTCTGAAGATAGATGGGGGGGCAATCAATTCGCATATGGTGTCCAGGGCACAGCTGGGGGCAGAAGGTGGTCTATAGCAAGCGGCAATGGTAAGAGACTTGTTTCTGAAGAGGTGGATTTTTAAAAGTGGAAGCCCAAATTGTTTGGGCACAGACCTGGATAGTAAGACAGAACTCTGCAGGCTATCCCTGCAGTAGATTGCAACTCCGCCCCCTTTGGCAGTTCTATCTTGTCGGAACATTTTATAGTTAGGGATGGAAATTTCAGGGGTTTTGGTGGTCTTCCTAAGCCAGGATTCAGACATGGCTAGGACATCCGAGTTGGCAGAGTGTGCTAGGGCAGTGAATAGAACAAACTTAGGGAGGAGGCTTCTAATGTTAACATGCATGAAACCAAGGCTTTTACGGTTAGAGAAGTCAGCAAATGAGAGTACCTGGAGAATGGGAGTGGAGCTAGGCACTGCAGGGCCTGGATTAACCTCCACATCACCAGAGGAACAGAGGAGGAGTAGGATAAGGGTATGGCTAAAGGCTAAAAGAACTGGCTGTCTAGTACGTTCAGAACAGAGAGTAAAGGAGCAGATTTCTGGGCACGGTAGAATAGATTCAAGGCATAATGTACAGACAAAGGTATGGTAGGATGTGAATACAGTGGGGGTGGGCCAGATGGACCTGGCAAGGCTAGCTCCAGGCTAATTGGTTCTTGCTTCGGGACAGAGACGTTAGCCAGGAGTGGCCACTCGGATAGCAGCTAGCTAGCTGCAATGATCCAGGTGAGGATTTTTTTTTTTTAATAAAGGTTAGGAATCTGGAGATATGGGGAAAATAAGTCAGATTTGCTCTGGTTTGAGTCGCGCTGTGCAGACTGGCGAGAGTTGTCCGGGGTAAAGGTAGCTGATGGTCGCTAGCAGTGGCTAGCTGACTACTAGCTAGTAGCTAGTTAGCTGGCTAACTTCTGTTGGGGGGTTCCGGTTCAGAGGACGGATCAGCAGGGCTCCGTGTGGTAAACCAGGCCAATTGGCAAAATAGGTGTAGTGGCCAAAGAATTTGTCAGATGGGTCTCTTAAGGTAACAGTCCGATGTGCTCTAGACAGCTAGCGGGCCGTTGCTAGCAGGCTAGCGAGTGGGCATTCAGGGGGCGTCGCGACGGAGGAGTCAGTTGAAAAAAACCCTCGGGCGGAATTACATTGGTAGTCCAGTCGTGATGGGTCGGCGGTGGTCCAGGTATTGTAGCCCAAGGAGTGGGCCTCTTCGGCTTGCCGGGAGATGGGCCTAGCAGATGGGCCTAACAATGGCTAACTGACTACTAGCTAGTAGCCAGTTAGCTGGCTAGCATTTGATGGGGGTTCCGGTTCTTAAGTATAAAAAAATAGCAGATCCATACCACATTGGGTGAGGCGGGTTGCAGGAGAGTATATTGAGTCTGTAGATGGAAAGTGATATTAAAATATATTTGAAAAACGAGGAAAAACTATATTTACACGCCGACAAGACAAAACACACGTCCGACTGCTACGCCATCTTGTTAATGTATTTTAATTGAAGAGGTCAATGTACGTATATTTAAGTTATATTTATTTTAAGTTATTCATTCATGTTAAGAGAATTTTCCATTCAAGAATTTTACCATTAAAATTACATTTAGACTGTAAAAGATGGCCTTTAGCACATTTCTTATAGAGGGTATCAGTCTTGCATCAAATAGTGAATTCCACTGTATGCAGAATGTTGCATGCATGTCTGCACAGTGTTATATTTTCACAGCTCACTGTCAGTAAATATCGTACAGTAAATATTGGACTACAAGAGAGTTGCAAGCCTGCAAAGGTAGAGTTATTTAAAGCTTTGAATGGGTCGATTGGGTTCTGGAGGTGTGTGGTTACAGCAATTGCGCAGGGTTGGTGTGGCCTGTTGTGGTGGGGCCCAAAATCCCTGGCGGCACCCCTGCATTGACCCACCCCCCTCCATTTGTTTTGTACACTGCTGCTACTTGCTGTTTATTATCTATGCATAGTCACTTCACCCCTACCTACATGTACAAATGACCTCTAACCTGTACCCCAGCATACTGACTCGGTACCCCCTGTATATAGCCTCATTATTGTTATGTTATTGTGTTACTTTTTATTATTTTTTACTTTAGTTTATTTGGTAAATATTTTCTTTACTCTTCTTGAACTGCACTGCTGGTTAAGGGCTTGTAAGTAAGCATTTCACAGTAAGGTCTACACTTGTTGTATTCGGGGGCATGTGACAAATAAAGTTTGATTTGAGATGAGTAAGACTTTCAGGCCTACCAGAGTTACTCCTATAATCTTACAATACATTGCTTATCTTTATACAAAATATTATGATCGAAAATGAACTAATTAGCCTCCTGTACATCTGTATAACAGACACAGTAGCCATCTGACATTAAAACAATGCATGTCAGTGTTGTAGGATGCCACCGGCATATTTCTATCTGTCTGGGGTTAGGCCTAAGCTTCTCTTGCTTTATATAGGCAATATTTATTTTTATTAAAATGTTAATATCATTCAGTAGACACCTAAGCCTTAGGCCTATGCATGCAATGCCCTGATACGTGTAGTGCTCAAATCTCGTGACAGCTGAATGGTGAGGCAGACAATAATTGTTTTAGGAAAGTAGCCTTAAACACATTAACAAATAGGCTATACAGTTTTGCATATGCTACACATCGAAACACAAGGAATAGTGTTTTGTCATTTGTTATAGGCTGTTTTTAACGACACGTAATTGTGGCTCATTTGGCCAATTCAAATCTTCCCTTTCATGTTGTCAGGTGCTTAAATTTCCTAAAGAAAACTTTGAAATGGCATACTGTTTTATGAAATTTTACAATATTCGAATTAAAGTCGCCAATTGGATGGAAACCTAGCAAGTGCGCCAGTCCAGCGTCACTTTGATAATGCCTGCATATCATGGTTCACCAGCAGACCCGAACATCTAAAGAATAAGTTACCTGCCAAACAAGCTTGTAAGAATTGTACGTAAACTCCTGGAGGCTGAGCATTTTTTCGTCTCTATCTATATACTTGTATATGTATTTATGTTAAAAATAGGGACCAGAATGGAAATAAGTCCGACTTTATTGTGCAATCCAGGTCACTTTTACAAATCTTTGTGTACTGTTTGGATTGAGGACCAAGATCCTATGGCCCAGACCCAGTTTGGAAAACGCTACGTTGTATAATAATGAACTTATATGTTTACATGTTTTCTGTAAAACATTTAGAAATGGCGATAAATGTAGATGAACAATACATTGCTTACTTTAAAGCAAAAGTGACCCTTTGTAAGCTAGCTATTTATTGCACTGAAAAAAGCTCCCTGTTTGACGCCCACCCAGGTTCCTGTGTTCAACTAGTAATGCCTGATGTGCTGTAGAAGATCTGGCCAGTTGGCTAATGTTTTGGAGAACATGGGCTAATAGCTAGCCTAGCTACACTGCTAGTTTGCTAACCACAGTCGGTCAACACAATATAAAAACATCGGAGAAAATAAAACATAAATATACGAGACAGTTTCAGGCGCTAGTAAAAGTCTAATATATGTAACTAGTTAAGTCGTCAATAACATCCAACCGTAGCAGTGGGAAAAGGTAGGGACGTGGTCGAGTATATCGCTAACGTTAGCTATTTTGGCCAAATGCCTTGTTTGGGTTGGTTGTCAACGCTTGAGTTGGACAAACGCTGGCTTGTTAGCTTGCTCGTTTATTGGGTGATGGGTAGCTACAGATTGTAACGGTTGTCAACGCTAGGTATTACTTGAGTTGGACAAACGCTGGCATTTTAGCTTGCTAGTTTATTGGGAGACGGATAGCTACAGATTGTAACACAATATAATGTGATTTAACCAAATATTACTGGTAGTTACAGGCCTGGCTGTACAAAACGTCGTCAGAGAGTTTTCAACTAACAACTTTAACCTGTTATTGGCGTTACTATCTTCGTCCTCCACCATTATAATGAACCACATTTGTTGGGTTAAATCACATTATCTGGTTTTACAATCTGGAGCTAGGAGACGGGTAGTTAACTCGATTTTTAAGTTTCATGACAGCCTGTTTTCGTTGTTTCTCTGTGTTTCCGTTTTTCTGCCAGAACCCACACCACCAGTTGTTTGGTCATTAACGTTATGTTGTAATTCTGTAAAACGAACAGATTTTAATTATTCATGCCACCAATGGCAGCATTGTCATCAGCTCCTCATGGCTGTTAACAAATGACAACTGCATTGATTAGGTAACTAATAATTAAAAACAATGTTTAGCTAGTTAGCTACAAACATGGTTCTGTCATCAATAGTTGGATTTCATCATGCTATGGTAAGGTAAAGGTGTAGACTACAAGCTAGACTCCCCTTTAGACTACAAGCTCTCCACACACACTTTCATATGGCCTTTGCTTAGACCCTTTGGTGACTGAGACCAACAAACACCAGTGTGAAGGAGAGGGAGGAAGGCCTGATCTTTGAGATGACTGTCTACCCAAAGAATTCCGTGCGGATCTTATCTGCCCGGGAGCGTGGGACCCGGGGCCTTGGCTCCCAGCGCCTCCTGCAGCAGCTTGTTGAGGAGAAGACCCGGAGGATGAAATGGCAGAGTCAGGTAAGGAGCATCCTTGGTGAGGAATGGATGGCAATCATGGAAATCGTGCAATGTATCAAGTTTAACTGAGATGAGTGGTGACTTTTTATGTGCTCTTTTTGTTTTATTTTCCACAGAAAGTGGAGTTGCCGGACAGCCCTCGTTCTACCTTCCTGTTGGCTTTTAGCCCAGACAGGTCAGAATGACATCCTATAAAAAATGTGTTTAGAGGAGATAGAAAGACACCAAGACTGGAAGATTGTATGGTAACTGTTAATGTTTTCCTTTCATATAGGACCTTAATGGCCTCCACTCATGTCAACCACAACATTTATATCACAGTGATTAAGACAGGGAAGTGTGTTCACTCTCTGGTTGGCCATCGCCGCACTCCTTGGTGTCTGACCTTTCACCCTACCATCCCTGGTTTGGTGGCTTCGGGATGTCTTGATGGAGAGGTTCGCATCTGGGACCTGCATGTGAGTGGCTGTCATCTTCTCATGCAAAGGAACCCCAGGGACTACATGTGCTAACATAGACTTACTTAGATGATGACTCCGTCCTCTCCTCCGTGACCTGGAAACCGAAGTGGTTGAGGACGGTGTCAGTTAATTAGTAGGTGAACGGAGGACTTATGCTCACTTCCTTGATGCACATGAGTATTCCATTCAGTGGCTAGCGCTGAAGTGTTTTAAAATCCGCCACACCCCCTTTGAATCAGCTGTTTTCTCGAAGGAGAAAAGCATGCACACATTTAATAAGAATGCAGCACTTATTTCATCTATAAAATGTCTTGCACAACTAGCTATATATGTTTTTTTTAATCACTTTACACATTTATTTTGGGATTCCACCCTGTAAATGTAATTTGCCTTATGGAGCGGAGTCTCATTTCATACAAGCTAATTTGTTTCCTCGCCTCTGCTCCTCGATTACCTTTGACATTTTTCAAAAACAGGACAGAGGAGAGTTGAGCAAAACCAATTGAGATTCTCCCTTTTTATCTGTCCCATTATGGCATCTGTAAGAGCACAGGCAGCGCCGTTGAGGCCATCTCCATTTTGAAGTAATCAATTATCTTATTTTTTTGTGTTTGAAAAATGCATACAGCTTATATTGGTGTTTTACCGCCACCTGCAGTACAGGAGTCCTGAACCAAATCTTGTCAATAATTTATTGTGGCCACAAGATGGTAGTGATACAGCTTAAAGCCATTTACAAACCAGGTAACCCAATTTGAAGAAGAAGCCAATGCTCTGATCATTGGCTGATCCCTCTCAACCATATGAATCCCCACCCGGTTGACTACTTTTAAATGGTGAAAGCCCTTTATAGCGTACCACAGTATGAGTCAAAATACCCATAAAACCTAAGGTCAAACAGGGAAATGGTTCCAATAGTTTTTTCACCATTTCATTTTTCCTATAGGGGATTTTAGAAACACTTAAAATAGGGGCTGTGTTTCGTGTAAGCTTACCCTGGTGTGACATTTTGATAACCGTGTAAATCTCTCTAGGACAAAGTGACTTATCAATATATTCCCCTGTATTTATCCCCCAAAATGTGATGCTAATTAGCTGCTAATGTGGCTATTATACAGAACCACAAATGCCATGATGATCTGATCTAGACTGCTGAATCGAGGCAAAGGTAAGAATCTCTGGAGTAGCTATCTAATGTTAGCAAAATGTTAAATCTAGACTTGGTTTCCTCTATCGTAATCGCTCCTCGTTCACCCCAGCTGCCAAACTAACCCTGATTCAGATGACCATCCTACCCATGCTAGATTACGGAGACATAATTTATAGATTGGCAGGTAATGGTGCTCTCGAGCGGCTTGATGTTCTTTACCATTCGGCCATCAGATTTGCCACCAATACTCCTTGTAGGACACGTCACTGCACTCTATACTCATCTGTAAACTGGTCATCTCTGTATACCCGTCGCAAGACCCACTGATTGATGCTAGGGATGCACCGATATGACATTTTTGGCCATACCGATATCCAATATGTTCCTTGCCCAAAAGAACGACACCGATATTTTACATTTTAGCTGCCTTTTAAACATTCTAGTACATTAAATAGTTACACACACACACACATATGGACACAGCGGTCTAAGGCACTACATTTCAGTGCAAGAGGCGTCACTACAGTCCCTGGTTCGAATCCAGGCTGTATCACATCCGGCCGTGATTGGAAGTCCCATAGGGCAGCGCACAATTGGCCCAGCGTCGTCCAGGTTGGGCCAGGGTAGGCTGTCATTGTAAATAAGAATTTGTTCTTAACTGACTTGCATGGTTAAATAAAGGTTACACACACACCACACCACACCAACCAAAAAGTTATTTTGTTGTCATTTACGTATGTCCCCATTACCAGCAAAGCATAATCAAAACCTATTTCTTTCACTTACTTGCTGTGCAGTTTCGTTTTTAATTTGTTCAGCAGTTTCATTCTCAACAAGGATTTCATCATACATGTCAAGCAGTGAAGTTTCAGCTCTGTCTGTTCGTGACCTCTCTTACTCTGTGCGCACTGTCACTGTGTCCGTTTCCATCTTGTCCAGCTGTGTATATAAAATTTCACGTAAACCCTGTTTCTAGTAGTGATCCTTGTACCTAGCATCGGGCAATGGTAGCGACACAGTAAAGAGGCTCAGAGAGAATACCACAGAATCGCTTGTTCAGTCTCGAGTACTTTTGCAAGTTTTAACCCCATGCTCTAATCGGTAGTTTTGTTGAGCAGGCATTTCAATTCCATGACAGAGGGTATAATGTCAGCTGCAGACGCAGTTGATTAGCTTATTTCTCGAGTCAGTTGTTCCAATGAGGGAGTGTGTTCATGTTTCCAAGTTTCAAACATGTTCTCAAATGCCATTGAAATGGCAGCAGCACATTCTTGAGCATGCAATACGGCTTTCCTCAGTACGAAATCCTCATCGACCTACTGTGCTATCAGACTCAGCATGCTCAGCATGCTCATGGGGCTGACACCGCTGGTCCAAATGTCAGTCTTGACGCCTATAGCAAGTAGCGTAATGAATTCCATTATCTTGGCATTAATGGATTTCGCCTTTGAGTTGTCTCTCTCTAGTTGATGCTTATTTATAAAACCCTCTTAGGCCTCACTCCCCCCTGAGATATCTACTGCAGCCCTCATCCTCCACATACAACACCCATTCTGCCAGTCACATTCTGTTAAAGGTCCCCAAAGCACACACATCCCTGGGTCGCTCCTCTTTTCAGTTCATTGCAGCTAGCGACTGGAACGAGCTGCAACAAACATTCAAACTGGACAGTTTTATCTCAATCTCTTCATTCAAAGACTCAATCATGGACACTTACTGACAGTTGGGGCTGCTTTGCGTGATGTATTGTTGTTTCTACCTTCTTGCCCTTTGTGCTGTTGTCTGTGCCAAATAATGTTTGTACCATGTTTTGTGCTGCTACCATATTGTTGTGTTGCTACCATGCTGTGTTGCTGCCTTGCTATGTTGTTGTCTTAGGTCTCTCTTTATGTAGTGTTCTCTTGTCGTGATTTGTGTGTTATCCTATATTTATAAAAAATAAATCCCAGCCCCCGTCCCCGCAGGAGACCTTTTGGTAGGCCGTCATTGTAAATAATAATTTGTTCTTAACTGACTTGCCTAGATAAATAAAGGTTAAATAAAACTTGTAATGAATAAATTGGCAACATTTCTTTAAATTGACAATTCTGAGAACTGTCTTGTGCAAGTCTTAAGTTGTCATAATACCTGTTAGCAAAGGTGTCAGCTAGAGATCATGTGCAGGAGCTTGCAGGGATGTGTTGTTTTGCATGATGTCTACAGTGCCTTGCAAAAGTATTCATCCCCCTTGGCGGTTTTCCTATATGGTTGCATTACAACCTGTAATTGAAATAGATTTTTATTTGGATTTCATGTAATGGACATTCACAAAATGGTCGAAATTGGTGAAGCGAAAAAGAAAAATTACTTGTTTCAAAAAATTCTATAAAACGGAAAAGTGGTGCGTGCATATATATTCACCCCCTTTGCTATGAAGCCCCTAAATAAGATCTGGTGCAACCAATTACCTTCAGAAGTCACATAATTAGTTAGATTGCACACAGGTGGACTTTATTTAAGTGTCACATTATTTCAGTATATAGACACCTGTTCTGAAAGGCCCCAGAGTCTGCAACACCACTAAGCAAGGGACACCACCAGGCAAGCGGCACCATGAAGACCAAGGAGCTCTCCAAACAGGTCAGGGACAAAGTTGTGGAGAAGTACAGATCAGGGTTGGGTTATAAAAAAATATCAGAAACTTTGAACATCCCACGGAGCACTATTAAATCCATTATTAAAATATTTAAAGAATATGGCACCACAACAAACCTGCCAAGAGAGGGCTGCCCACCAAAACTCACGGACCAGGCAAGGAGGGCATTAATCAGAGAGGCAACAAAGAGACCAAAGATAACCCTGAAGGAGCTGCAAAGCTCCACAGTGGAGATTGGAGTATCTGTCCATAAGACCACTTTAAGCCGTACACTCCACAGAGCTGGGCTTTATGGAATAGTGGGCAGAAAAAAGCCATTGCTTAAAGAAAAAAATAAGCAAACACGTTTGGTGTTCGCCAAAAGGCATGTGGGAGACTCCACAAACATATAGAAGGTACTTTGGTTAGATGAGACTAAAATGTAGCTTTTTGTCCATCGAGGAAAACGCTATGTCTGGTGCAAACCCATCACCCCGAGAACACCATCCCCACAGTGAAGCATGGTGGTGGCAGCATCATGCTGTAGGGATGTTTTTCATCGGCAGGGACTGGGAAACTAGTCAGAATTGAAAGAATGATGGGTTGCGCTAAATACAGGGAAATTCTTGAGAGAAACCTGTTTCAGTCTTCCAGAGATTTGAGCCTGAGACAGAGGTTCACCTTCCAGCAGGACAATACTGCTAAAGCAACACTCGAGTGGTTTAAGGGGAAACATTTACATGTCTTGGACTGGCTCAGACCTCAATCCAATTGAGAATCTGTGGTATGACTTAAAGATTGCTGTACACCAGCGGAACCCATCCAACTGGAAGGAGCTGGAGCAGTTTTGCATGGAAGAATGGGCAAAAATCCCAGTGGCTAGATGTGCCAAGCTTATAGAGACATACCCAAGAGACGTGCAGCTGTAATTGCTGCAAAAGGTGGCTCTACAAAGTATTGACTTGGGGGGGTGAATAGTTATGCATGTTCAAGTTTTCAGTTTTTTTGTCTTGTTTGTTTCACAAGAAAAAATATGTTGCATCTTCAAAGTGGCGGGCATGTTGTGTAAATCAAATGATACAACCCCCCCCCCAAAATAAATCAATTTTAGTTCCAGGTTGTAAAAATAGGAAAAATGCCAAGGGGGTGAATACTTTCGCAAGCCACTGTACTTTGATACAAATGAGCATTTTCGAATCTGAGCGTAAATGGAGCAGAATATATTGGTAAATATTACCTTGTCCGAGAAAGATTTACATGGTTATCAAAACGTCACACTAGTGTAAACCTACTCGAAACTTAGCCCTTTTAAGTGTTTCTAAAATCCCCTATGAGAAAAATGAATGGTGGAAAAACTATACGGGAAAAAACGGGTTATATCTGTTAGGTAAAAAAATTTCCGAGTAAATATCTCACTGACACTAGAGAAGCTGAACCAAGTTTAACAAAGACATGTTTCCACCATATACACTCCACTTTAGGCACGCCTCCTCTCCAATCCTTACATCTTATAGTTCGACAGGAAGAGGATAATAAACCGTGATTTTTCCCTTCAGGGGATCTGACCTGACCTCAACTCCTCCTTCGCCTAATCCATAGATGTCCATCCGCTTCCTCTACAGCAATCCTGTGACCTCCTCCCGTCCACCGCTCCCGTCCATCTGAGTTTACAAACTCAGAGACTTATCACACCATACACAATTTTATTTCCATCTCTCATCACACAACAAAATGACATTCTAGCTGAATCTGCTGTCTTGTTCCATGTCAGCTGGAGCGCTTTTTGTTTCTCCACTCTCTCCTTCTGGTTCCTAAGAGAGGGACAGCATAAGACTTGGAAAGCAACAAAAAGACTCACCAAACATTAACAGTATTAACAATGTGATAAGCTATGCATAATTATATGTGCATGAAAACCAAAGTCTGAGACCATGACAATTCCCACTCTCTCTTCACCTGACTCTATGCCTCCAGGATACATTTCTGCTGGATTCCACGAAAATGAAAGCCCTAAAAAGCCTCGTGCTTTCGCCCAGTCTTCCCCGTTCGGCCCCAGGTTCCGAGAGGTGTTCCCAAGTCATATCATTTTCACTTTGTTCCCCATCTCCTCCATTGCCACACCCCTACATCCTCTTAAGATAACTCGGCACTGTATATGCTTTCACATCAATGACTTCAACATGTTCTTTAGAGTACAATTACCCCAACATCTAACCTCTTTCATATGATGCATTAATCAATAAAGCAGCTAACACAACTCAACTATGATGTTTAAAGTAGCTCCCAGACCCAACCCATCTGCATGTCTTACAGTGGAATCTAGTCTTTCTCTTTCGCTCTGCTTCCTCTGTCATGATGTCTTCAAGCTCACCCATTATGCAGCTTGACCTCACTTCACGTGAGAACAATGCACCCACCAAGGAGAGACATGACGATCTTTACTGCTGCAGGTGCTATAAGGAGTAGTGTGTGTATGGACCAGACCAACACTGTCCCAAAACCCCCGCCTGGTGCATCTTGATGTACACTCAATCTCCAGAATTCAGCCCGTGCCCTTGGTTATCTCTGCTTTCACCTGAGGATATACATAATGCAACACATTTCCTGACAACATAAACTCTCCTCTTATGGCAAGATCACTAATTTGTGACATTTGAATAACAGCCTCCCCTGTACTCCCAGTTACCAATCCATGTGGCACGAGTCCTCATTAACTGATATCCCAACAATGCTAACCCCTGCTTCTACTAACATGGCCCATGCCTATAACCTTCAATTAATCTGTCAAGTGTTCGCCGGCTGTTAGAAATTGGGAAAAAGATTAATGAGTTGGGACGAATATCCAACCTAACAAATCTCTGAGTCACAGGTTTCTTGAACGTTTACCATAGTGTCTGAAATGCCACCACTATCTCTTCTTCTCTCACCATGATCTGGGTATGTGTAATGTTCAATTAAATCCCCATATTGTGTACAGTTAGCTCATAGGAGAGGGAGGACAGCTATCTCCTGTAACAATATACAGTCTCTGGGAATGATACACTATCATGATCAAATGTTCATTTTGTTCGATAAAGTTCATATTTATGTCCAAATACCTCCTTTTTGTTTGCGCTTTTAGTCCAGTAATCCAAAATGCAGAAGGCGCGGGCACTAAGTCCAGACGAAAAGTCAAAAAACGTTCCATTACAGTTCGTAGAAACATGTCAAACGATGTATATAATCAATCTTTAGGATGTTTTTATCATAAATCTTAAATAATATTCCAAACGGACAATTCCTTTGTCTTTAGAAATGAAAAGGAACGGAGCTCGCGCTCGTGACTGAACTAAAGGCTTTCAACCAGACCACTGGTTCAAACTGCTCTTATGAGCTCCCCCTTCACAGTAGAAGCCTGAAACAACGAGACTGTTGACATCTAGTGGAAGCCTTAGGAAGTGCAATCTTACCCCATAGACACAGTATATTGGATAGGCAATCACTTGAAAAACTACAAACCTCAGATTTCCCACTTCCTGGTTGGTTTTTTCTCAGGTTTACCGCCTGCCATATGAGTTCTGTTATACTCACAGACATCATTCAAACAGTTTTAGAAACGTCAGAGTGTTTTCTATCCAAATCTACTAATAATATGCATATCCTAGCCTCTGGGCCTGAGTAGCAGGCAGTTTACTCTGGGCACGCTTTTCACCCAGACGTGAAAATACTGCCCCCTACACCAGTGAGGTTAACCAGTTTGCTAAATTTTTCCCATATTCGAGCCAAATTGGTAGAATGCTGGTGCGATTCTTTCAGCGTCTCCATGGCTTTATTAAAATCCTCTAGCTCCACATTACAGGGAGAATCGGGTCCGTTTGTCGCCATATCAATAATTATTATTCCCTAACCTCTCCAGACGGTGTTCAGTGTGTTTTGGATTTCTTCACTCCTGTCTATAATACACACCTTCTATTAATTATTTTCCAAGGTAGCGCTACACACTTCCCCGGATAATAATGAATTGGTCACGGCACTTAATACCTTGTATTAGAACGATACTATAGCGTCTGCGAATGTATTACTGGAGAATACGGATGACTTAATGGCTTTTTCCCGTATTGCCTCCAATATCCCTATTATTGATAACAGACATCACCAAAATTATTCACACTTGTCTTCCTATTTCCACATAATCTGCCATGGTTCACCACCCCAACAGGGCATAAAACTAACCTCTTTTTCACACACACACACTCACACCCTGCGCTCTCACGGCCACTGCGACTGGGCTTCCACCCTCTCATTACAGGTTTAGCAGGGAACCAACCCCACCAAGAATTTACCCCCTAGGACTTACCCTTTGCAGGTTCCAGCCTGCGCGGACTTACCTTCCGGGACTCACCCTATTCTTATAGTAGTCAAATGAACAATCCCAACCAGAATTTATCCCCTAGGACTTACCCTTCAGGTACTAGCCTGCTGGAGTTTACCTTCTGGGACTTACCCTATACTGTATAGTACTAGCAGGAACCAACCTACTAGGAATTTACATTTACTTTATAGTACTAGCAGGAACCAACCTACTAGGGATTTACCATTTACTTTATAGTACTAGCAGGAACCAACCTACTAGGAATTTACCATTTACTTTATAGTACTAGCAGGAACCAACCTACTAGGAATTTACATTTACTTTATAGTACTAGCAGGAACCAACCTACTAGGAATTTACCATTTGCTTTATAGTACTAGCAGGAACCAACCTACTAGGGATTTACCATTTACTTTATAGTACTAGCAGGAACCAACCTACTAGGGATTTACCATTTACTTGATAGTACTAGCAGGAACCAACCTACTAGGAATTTACCCCCTAGGACTTACCCTACAGGTACCAGCCTGTACGAGTTGACCTTCCGGGACTTACCATCTACCATAAAGCTACGACCAGTCGTTACACAATGGGCCTACCGAATTAAACTCAGGCTCTCCCGGTCCATATTCTATAATGTTCAGCCTACGATTCTCATCTCCCCGAGATGTCAAAATGAGTGGAAACAGGTATAGGAAGTTGCCTACCTTGTTTGTTGACAGCTCTGCTCTACTGATCTGGGCTCTTTGGTTTGGCTACAAATCGTGGTGAACTCTGCTTGCAGCGCCACCTGTTAGGTTCACATTTTTCAGAGTAAATAACTCACGGACACTAGAGAAGCTGAACCAAGTTTAATTCTTCACAAAGGGTCGACACAGCTGTATTGAGACAAAGACATGTTTCCACCACTACCAGTATATACAGTCGTGGCCAAAAGTTTTGAGAATTACACCGATATTAATTTTCACAAAGTCTGCTGCCTCAGTTTGTATGATGGCAATTTGCATATACTCCAGAATGTTATGAAAAGTGATCAGATGAATTGCAATTAATTACAAAGTCCCTCTTTTCCATGCAAATGAACTGAATCCCCAAAAAAACATTTCCACTGCATTTCAGCCCTACCGCAAGGACCAGCTGACATCATGTCAGTGATTCTCTCGTTAACACAGGTGTGAGTGTTGACGAGGACAAGGCTGGAGATCACTCTGTCATGCTGATTGAGTTAGAATAACAGACTGGAAGCTTCAAAAGGAGGGTGGTGTTTGGAATCATTGTTCTTCCTCTGTCAAACATGGTTACCTGCAAGGAAACACGTGCTGTCATCATTGCTTTGCACAAAAAGGGCTTCACAGGCAAGGATATTACTGCCAGTAAGATTGCACCTAAATCAACCATTTATCGGATCATCAAGAACTTCAAGGAGAGCGGTTCAATTGTTGTGAAGAAGGCTTCAGGGCGCCCAAGAAAGTCCAGAAAGCGCCAGGACCGTCTCCTAAAGTTTATTCAGCTGCGGGATCGAGGCACCACCAGTACAGAGCTTGCTCAGGAATGGCAGCAGGCAGGTGTGAATGCATCTGCACGCACAGTGAGGCGAAGACTTTTGGAGGATGGCCTGGTGTCAAGAAGGGCAGCAAAGAAGCCAATTCTCCCGAGGAAAAACATCAGGGACAGGCTGATATTCTGCAAAAGGTACAGAGATTGGACTGCTGAGGACTGGTGTAAAGTCATTTTCTCTGATGAATCCCCTTTCCGATTGTTTGGGGCATCCGGAGAAAAGCTTGTCCGGAGAAAACAAGGTGAGTGCTACCATCAGTCCTGTGTCATGCCAACAGTAAAGCATCCTGAGACCATTCATGTGTGGGGTTGCTTCTCAGCCAAGGGAGTGGGCTCACTCACAATTTTGCCTAAGAACACAGCCATGAATAAAGAATGGTACCAACACATCCTCCGAGAGCAACTTCTCCCAACCATCCAGGAACAGTTTAGTGACGAACAATGCCCTTTCCAGCATTATGGAGCACCTTGCCATAAGGCAAAAGTGATAACTAAGTGGCTCGGGGAACAAAACATTGATATTTTGGGTCCATGGCCAGGAAACTCCCCAGACCTTAATCCCATTGAGAACTTGTGGTCAATCCTCAAGAGGCGGGTGGACAAACAAAACCCCACAAATTCTGACAAACTCCAAGCATTGATTATGCAAGAATGGGCTGCCATCAGTCAGGATGAGGCCCAGAAGTTAATTGACAGCATGCCAGGGCGTATTGCAGAGGTCTTGAAAAAGAAGGGTCAACACTGCAAATATTGACTCTTTGCATCAACTTCATGTAATTGTCAATAAAAGCCTTTGACACTTATGAAATGCTTGTAATTATACTTCAGTTTTCCATAGTAACATCTGACAAAAATATCTAAAGACACTGAAGCAGCAAACTTTGTGGAAATTAATATTTGTGTCATTCTCAAAACTTTTGGCCACGACTGTATACTCCACTTTAGGCACGCCTCCTCTCCGATCCTGACCTGTTATGGTTTGACAGGAAGAGGATAATAGGATAATAAACCATAATTTCTCCCTTCAGGGGATCTGATCTGACCTCAACCCCTCCTTTGACTAATCCACAGATGTCCATCCGCTTCCCCTATAGAAATCCTGTGACCTCCTCCCGTCCACCCAACACATTCCAAAGCCATCTGTCTTTCTACAGAGAACCATTAACCTCTGACATAAAAACCAGTCTCTTCCACTCCTTTATATACTATGCTTATGAGTATAACAATGTTCAAAGTTTACCCCGAATCCAACATATCCAACTAGAGATCTCTAACTATCTTTGTGTGGGGCGCTGGTGTAGGTGACCATGTCCTCTCTTGCATCATCACAAGTTTGACTTTTTACCAATCGATTTCCTTGAACTCTCTTAAAAGTAGTTGGATGATATGACATTCTGGGTTTTTGTGCATAATATTGACACTAATCTTCTTCTTTTGAACATTGTGTGGCCCATCTGATGCCCAGGGTGGCAGTGAGAGCTGGTTCACTGAGAGCAATGTGGCCATTGCCTCCCTGGCCTTTCACCCTACTGCCCAGCTCCTTCTCATAGCAACAAACAATGAGGTTCACTTCTGGGACTGGAGTAGGAGGGAGCCATTTGCCCTGGTCAAGACTGCCAGCGAGACAGAGAGAGTCAGGTCTGACGAAAAGCTCCACCTTCCTCATCTCCCTGTCATTTCCACTGTGTTCGATTAGTTGACATGTTGAAACTTTGCTGAAATTTCTGAATTTGAAAACCGAGTCAGATATTCTCAAACTGTATTTAAAGCAAAATGGAGATGATGACACATGTGAATGCTCTGTTGCAGACTGGTGAGGTTTGACCCACTGGGTCATTACCTGTTGACCGCTATAGTGAATCCCTCTAACCAACAGGTGAGACTCTGTCTAATACTTTACGTTATATACTTTACATTAGGTCAGTTACGTCATATCAAGAACATTGTGTTCCCGTTGTGTGCTTTTCAGCAGAGTGATGATGACTCTGAGGTCCCCATGGATAGCGTGGAGATGCCCCACTTTCGCCATCGATCCTTCCTTCAGTCCCAACCGGTCCGCCGGACCCCCATTCTCCACAACTTCCTGCACATCCTGTCATCGAGGAACTCAGGCTCACAGTCTGAGGAGCAGCAGCATCCTGCACCCGCTGTCAATAGTGCTGCTGACTATCCTAGTCTTCCCTCAGGACGTTATTCCGCCCTGCGGAATCGCTCCCGACCCCCCTACCAGGGTTGTGTGCAACACCTTGGTATGGTTTGCTTCTGCAGTCGGTGCTCTGCCACCCAAGCCCCTTCACCATCTGGAGAGGACCCCTCTGACCCTGAGAGCCTGGAGACCCAGTCCTATGCCTCCACCTTCTCCTCTGCTCGCACTGAGCCCCGGCAGCCCTCTGAGCCTCGCTCCTCACACCGTCCCTCTGCCTTCAGCAGTGTGTACGGCGGTGCTAGAGGACACTCTTTACGCACTCCATCTTCAGGCCACCAGCAGCCAGGCCGGGAGGGTTCTGGGCGACTGGCGGGGGGAGACTGGATGGGTAGCATGCTCAACATGCGGCCTGAGCGTAGTGGGGGTGTTGGGGTATCTCCACCCAGGACTAGTGCATCGTCTGTCAGCCTGCTGTCTGTGCTGAGGCAGCAAGAGTGCTCCTATCAGTCGCCTGTCTACACCTCTGCCACAGAGGGAGGAAGCTTTCCCCCAGCTGTTATGAGCCCCCACACCAGTGGAAACAGCTCTGTAGATGGACCCAGCACTAGTAGTGGACACCACTCTCTTGGGGAGGGAGGGAGCAACAGCCCCACCTCTATCCGTAACGTGCTGCAGTGCAACTTGAATCGCTACTTCATGGAGTATGATCGCATGCAGGAAATGGAGCAGTCAGGTGGCGCTGGTAGAGAGAGTAGCCAAGAGCAACAGACACGGGAGATGCTCAATAATAACATAGACTCTGAGTGGCCTGTCACCCCTCATTATCATCCCCCCCACAGCAGTGATGGTGGTTCTGGTCCCTTCCGCAGCCATATGAATCGCTGCAGGGTCTGCCACAACCTGTTCACGTTTAACCAAGGTACACAGCGCTGGGAGCGCACTGGCCAGACCCCATCACAAGAGGAGGGGAACACCTCATTGCAGCCCCCAAGCCCCAACCCTGCCTTTCACAACATGAGGCAGACTGTGCTACAGGATCCCCAGTCCTCTGACAGGAGACAGTTAGCACAGCCACAGCCCAGTGCTGATGAACCTGGAGGGGACACAGCCTTCCCTCACCGGGGAACCCCCAGCCCGCAGAGAGAACAGGCAGTGGGGTCGGTGTATAATCAGGAGACAGTCCAGTGGGAGAGGGTTTACAGACAGTCGGCCAGTCCAAGTCCAGCGGTGAATGTACCACAAGAGGCCTTAAACCAAGAAATGCCTGACGAAAGCCCTGATGACGATTACCTGAGAAGGTGAGAGAATCGGGTGTTAGGGTCTTGTTTATCTATATTTTGTGCAATTTGTTAAATGAAAAACATAATCGATGCATAGCTTTTTCCAATATACTGGAAGTAGCATGATGGCTGAACTCTGACTTTGAGGCAGTTATAGATGGAGGTGAGATGCAACATTCGACACGTCTTATAAGCTGCCAAGTCCGCCCTACCACAACACCTACACATAACCCCAAGTCACCCCATGCTTGTGACATTAGTGCAATCATACAGGCAAACTTTGCATATCTTGCTTTTTGTGCTTCATTCGAAGTTGATAAAAGGCCATTTCCAAACTTGTGCAGTCATTAGGGCTATGTTTTGGTAAGGATCTCTGACAAAGGGGCGGCAGGTAGCCTAGTGGTTAGAGCGTTGGGCCAGTAACCGGAAGGTTGCTGGATCGAATCCCCGAGCTGACAAGGTAAAAATCTGTCGTTCTGCCCCTGAGCAAGGCAGTTAACCCACTGTTCCCCGGGTGCTGAAGACGTGGATGTCGATTAAGGCAGTGCCCTGCACCTCTCTGATTCAGAGGGGTTGGGTTAAATGCGGAAGACACATTTCAGTTGAATACATTCAGTTGCACAACGGACTAAGTATCCTCCCTTTCCTATCCCAATTAAAGTATACATTTCATTCGGTTTTGAGACGATGCTCTGCCTCCATGGCTTCCCCTTCTTGCTCATTAGCTGCTTGGCAGATGTGTCTTCTGGAGGGTTTTGTAATGCCTTCCTTGGCAGTTTGCTTTGCCTCGACTGTAGTGGGCCTTACTTGGCCTGACTGTCTGTCAACTGCCCCACTGGCTACAGTCAGTGGAATGATTAGGCTTTGACCTTCCTGACCTTGTCTTCACGACCAATTCAGTCGAAAGAAAATACATGCGGGTATTGATGTATGGTGTTGCAGAAAAAAAAGCCATCTTTCTGTCCAGTGTCTGTGTTCTTTTGCCCGTCGTAATCTTTTTATTGGTCAGTCTGAGATATGGCTTTTTCTTTGCAACTCTGCCTAGAAGGCCAGTATCTCGGAGTCACCTCTTCACTGTTGACGTTGAGACTGGTGTTTTGCGGGTACTATTTAATGAAGCTGCCAGTTGAGGACTTGTGAGACGTCTGTTTCTCAAACTAGACACTCTAATGTACTTGTCCTCTTGCTCAGTTGTGCACTGGGGCCTCCCACTCCTCTTTTTACTCTGGTTAGAGCAAGTGTGCGCTGTTCTGTGAAGGGAGTAGTACACAGCGTTGTACGAGATCTTCAGTTTCTTAGCAATTTCTCGCATGGAATAGCCTTCATTTCTCAGAACAAGAATAGACTGACGAGTTTCAGATGAAAGTTCTTTGTTTCTGGCCATTTTGAGGCTGTAATCGAACCCACAAATGCTGATGTTCCAGATACTCAACTAGTCTAAAGAAGGACAGTTTTATTGCTTATTTAATCAAAACAACGGTTTTCAGCTGTGCTAACATAATTGCAAAAGGGTTTTCTAATGATCAATTAGCCTTTTAAAATGATAAACTTGGATTAGCTAACACAACATGCCATTGGAGCACAGGAGTGATGGTTGCTGAAAATGTGCCTCTGTACGCCTATGTAGATATTCCATTACAAATCAGCTGTTTCCAGCTACAATAGTCATTTACAGCATTAACAATGTCTACACTGTATTTCTGATCAATTTGATGTTATTTTAATGGACAATTTTTTTTTATTTTCTTTCAAAAACAAGGACATTTCTAAGTGACCCCAAACCTTTGAACGGTAGTGTATATATAATTATGTTTGTGGATGAATTTACTTCTGTTGGGTGGCTTTTATGAATAGCATTCAAAAAGCCTACAAAAGAGCTTTCTATTGGCTGATTCTAATACTTTCCAAGTGGGGAATTCAGACCTCATCTTTCTACATGTTTCCATGTCAGAAATTTCAGAGTTGTATTGAACGCAGAATTACCCCCAATCTCCAAGCAGAGACGCATTGGGTCCCATTTTTAGAGTCTTTGGTATGACTCGGCCAGGAATCGGATTCCCAACCTTCCAATCAAAGGGCGGAGACAAGCTAATTTGTGATGGACCTGTGGAAGATGGGCTGTCTCCATGTTGCTCCTCAGTGTTCCACTTGGTGGCAGTATGGTACTGACTAGATATTTAGAGATGATTGCCAGGACAGCTCTGCCTCTCCTGTGGCAACTACCATTGACAACTTACTAGTTTCTAGAATAGGCATACTTAGACATAGGCTAGCCTTTTAGGATTAGTTAGGGAATTAGCATAGGTATTAGCTGTGAATTTTATTCCCACAAAGTAGGAGGATATGATGTGCTCAGCACAACATGTCTGATTGAGCAGTGGCAGCTCAGTATAAAAGTATGGCATCTATTTTACATAGGCTTAGAAGGTCATTTGCCTGACGACTCAAACTGAATTCTTCCGCTGCCCTATTGTTCGCCACATAGTTCAGTCGTTTGTGCTGACGTCAAAATGATGTGTGTGTTGTACAAAACAAAGTCATCAGCGATTGGATAATCTAAAACTAATCCGTGTATCAAAGACAATGACACATGAACTTTACCCACGTGTGTTCTGGCTCTGGCCCAACCCATCAGTTTCTGGGACCAATCAGATGGTCGAGAATGGATTTTCATTCTACAAATCATCGGGAAGGTACTCAGATCCAGACAGATCCAGGCATAGCATTTGGCTGGAGCAAAGAGTTTGCTTAGCCAGGCAAGAAAGTAATGCCTATTCTCGTGAAAACTGAAATGGAAAAAGTTAAATAACCTAATATTTGCATAACATTTTGCTACAGTCATTGAAAACACACACGGTCATAGTTTTTTCACCCTCTCTCATTTTCCGTCTTGCATCAATCCCAATCCATCCCCTGTGCCCTGGAAGGCTGCAATTAGCCTCTGTTTCAAGGGCAGGGTTGTGAACTTTAACAATGTGAAGTTACCCGTCCTGCCCAACCTCTCATTATCTAGCCTAATGCTGGGGCTTGTTGCATGGAGAGCTCTCCAGTAGCCCGAGGGTGTTGCTCTACTTTGTCTGACACGAGGCCAAAGCATTGGGTCTAATCTGTAGGCTGTCAAGAAGTGTCTGGAAAGCAAATGACCAAACTGAAGTTTGGTTCTCTGTTTTGTTCACATCTCTTTTAGATTCCAGTCTATCTCATAGACTCACAGCTGCAGGTCACCCTAAATGGAATATGTTCAAGGTTTTATGCGACTATAATAATGATGTTAGAGCTTCAGGCTACTTTGTGTTGTCTAGCCAAGCTGGGCACAATGGCTCAATGGTTCAATGGGTTCTTTCTTTTGTGTCCACATTCTGAAGTTACCTCATTTGGGAAAAGCATTGATGTAGCAGATTTAAAAGTGATTTAACAAAATGAATAGGCCTAGGCTTATATTGGGCTGTATTATTTATTGCAGTAATTGCTTTTTCAAGGAGAGGTGTTGGCTACTGTATTCTAAGACATTTTCTGACTTGTTTTGAGCCCAAATGACTAGAGCAGTTGAGGTATACATTTTAAAAAAGTTCTAATCTAACAATGACATATTTAGGGATTTTTTTGCTTACCTTAAAGCCTCTGAAGTATAAAGGCCATAGTTTTATTAGTTGTCTCACCATCCTCTATAGAAATGGCATTCAAGTCCTGGATCAGTGAAAGACTGGACCAATTTAATGGGTTGTTACACAGGGCTGTGACATTTCAGATCACAAATGAACGTCCTTTAGGACTTTAATGATACTTTTTAATTGACCAAAATGATGGTTAAAAAGACTCTGCTCCAAGACGAAGATGTAGATAAATGTGAATCTCAAGGAAGGGAATTCTTTGAGTTATTCCGGTAATTTGGCCATTGTAGTCCTCACAGTAATGAGCACGTTGTTTTGTGACTTTGGGGTAAGGATTAAAGCAGGAGGATGGGAACTGCATGTTCAGTCTCATTAACATGTCAGCCACACTGTATATTATTCTAAATGGTTTCAATGTTGACACTGTTGGGCTAGCGGGCTGGCCAGTCACTTGAAATAGTCTGCACTGCATATGTGCTGTTTTAAAACAAGTTTTGAATCCAACAATTAAAAATGTAGCATTCTAAATCTGAATAAATGATTGCCGCACTTCCATATTTGGATTAATAGACTGTCTATTTCGGAGTTGCTTTTTGTCTTTGTCTTATGGGTCCCAAAAATGTCAAATTCAAGATTTGAAATTGTCACATGGTGTCTCTCCTTTGCCACACACACGTCCCTGAGCTTCTCTATATTCACCTTTAACACCATGCTAACTTCAAAATGTTAGTTTTGTCAGGAATCTGACTCTATTTCAAGCGTTTCAGATGAATGGCCTGAAAAACATAACCTAAAGCCAATCTTTCTCTGAAACATCCAGTTTCATCCAAAAATAAGAGCTAGAGCTAATAAGAGCTGAATGCAAGTCGTGAATTGAAATGTAGCCATTTTTCATGGTCTTTGCATCGTCTGGCAACATTCCTAGTGTGGGAATACTGGGTCTCGATAAAGGTTCAGAACGTCGTCAGATGTTTTATTGGCATTATCAAGTATAATAGATTGGACTGTAGTGCATTGACTCCGATCCTAAATCTAACCTCCAAATCACCTGTCCCTGGACTCTGGTGGTTATTTTTTCAATTTAATTTCGTATTTTTTATTTTATTTAACCAGGCAAGTCAGTTAAGAACAAATTATTACTTACAATGACGACCTAGGAATAGTGGGTTAACTATTATCAATAATTAAAAAGAGCTAGGAGACATTCGTATCCATTGGTTGTCACCCAAAAGGAAGCACCTGATATGTAGGGTCTCTATGGTGTGTTTGTGTTAATTGTGGAGGTATCCATTCTCTTAATTATACCTCTGAAAAGTAGCGAGATAGGAGAGAAACATTGTTTGGTTGCATCAGCCACAGAAATGGCTCCTTTCTTTCACTGGAAAGCTGTTTAGACTAGTTGGTGATAATGAATATGGAAATGATTTGGGCTCATCATTAAACAACAACATGTACAATAGCTTTGTTGGTGGTGTTTTCCTTATACCTAACCATCCCTTTTGCTCTGTTTCTCTTTCATAGGAGACTTTTGGAGTCATCTCATATGTCGCAGTCTCGGTATGACATATCTGGCTCCCGGGACCATCCCATTTATCCAGATCCTGCCAGGTGAGTCTTGTGGCAAGTGGTCAGGGCTATTGATGATTTACTTGTAATATGTAATTCATAAGAATATATATTTTTTAACCAGCCAAGCATACTAGATTAGCATGTAGCATTCATTACAAGAACCAACAATAAATAGCCACTTCAATAAGTCAAACACATTGGTTGCTCAAACACAGGGGTGTCAAACATACAGTTGATTTTCCCTCGGGTGGTTTGAGTAAAAATAAGTAAATAAAATAACATGACTAAAACCAAATAGAAACTCTGCAGAAATTATATTGGACCTACATTTATACAGTCTCTTCACTCTGTCCTCTGTCTAACAATCACCAAACACATAAGGGAGACACAGTGTGTATCGACAATTTCAAAAACAATGGATAGAGCACAATTTATGGCAAATTTTGATGGCAAGGAAGTATGACACATTTTCAGTTCGGCCCTCCGGACCTCGGTGTAGTGCTCGAACAGGTGCAGACAAGCCAGCAAACAAATGGCAAATGTTTCCAATGTAAACATCATTTCACTAGCCTCGTAGAGAACTAGGCTTCCCTAATCCGGAAGCCTGGTGAAGTCTGGCCTAAATTAGCTAAAAGGGGATGGAGACCTGGTCTAAAACCAATCAAATGCCTTGCTTGGGCGGATCTTAAGACACAGCACTCCTTCAACAGTCATGTGGGGGAGGGTTCTTGGAATGTAACATGAAACAAAAATGTAGCCAGCGGACCATTCAAACTGTTTACGGCTAATACAAAATTCTTCAGACCTCCAAAGAAGGCATGACAAGGTTTTTGGAGTAATGGATACGCGAGACTACCATTTCACCAACCTGTGCACACTTGTCTCTGTGTGGTTCTCGGGCGACAGTATGTGATAGCATTGAACATTATATACTGTGAGACGAACTAGACAGTATCGCCTCAGGCATATGATGCTCACGTTAAGTATTGTCAAAGGTCACTGCCCTCAACATCTGCCAGTAGTCCAGCTGTGTGGCATATATTGACTTATTCTAATGCATGCAGTTCTTTGAAATACATTATCACTGCTATAAATGGAATTGGACATGGTCGTCGTCAAATATAAGGTGCATTCGGAAAATATTCAGACCGCTTGACTTTTTCTACATTTCGTTGCAATATAGCCTTATTCTAAAATTGTATCATTGTTTTTTTCCCCTCATCAATCTACACACAATACCCCATAATGACAAAGCAAAAACAGGTTTTTAGACATTTTTGCAAATGTATTAGAACTATAAAACTGAAATATCACATTTGCAGAAGTATTCAGACCCTTTACTCAGTACTTTGTTGAAGCACCTTTGGCAGCTGTTACAGCCTTGAGTCTTCTTGGGTATGACGCTACAAGCTTGGAACACCTGTATTTGGGTATTTTTTCACATTCTTCTCTGCAGATCCTCTCAAGCTCTGTTAGGTTGGATTGGGAGCGTTGCATAGCTTTTTCAGATCTCTCCAAAGGTGTTCGATCGGGTTCAAGGACATTTAGAGACTTGTCCCGAAGCCACTCATGGGTTACTTGGCTGTGTGCTTAGGGTTGTTGTCCTGTTGGAAGGTGAACCTTCGCTCCAGTCTGAGGTCCTGAGCGCTCTGGAGCAGGTTTTCATCAAGGATCTCTCTGTACTTTGCTCCGTTCATCTTTCCCTCAATCCTGACTAGTCTCCCAGTCCCGTCTGCTGAAAAACATCCCCACAGCATGATGCTGCCACCACCATGCTTCACCGTAGGGATGGTGCCAGGTTTCCTCCAGACGTGACCCTTGGCATTCAGGCCAAAGAATTAAATCTTGGTTTCATCAGACCAGAGATGTTTCTCATGGTCAGAGTCCTTTAGGGGCCATTTGAAAAACTCCAAGCGAGCTGTTGTGTGCCTTTTACTGAGGAGTGGCTTCCGTCTGGCCACTCTACCATAAAGGCCTGATTGGTGGAGTGCTGCAGAGATGGTTGTCCTTCTGGAAGGTTCTTCAATCTCCACAGAGGAACTCTGGAGCTCTGTCAGTGACCTTCGGGTTCTTGATCACCTCCCTGACCAAGGCCCTTCTACCCCTACTGCTCAGGTTGGCCGGGCAGCCAGCTCTAAGAAGAGTCTTGGTGGTTCCAAACTTCTTCTATTTAAAAATTATGGAGGCCACTTTGTTCTTGGGGACCTTCAATGCTGCTGACATTTTTTGGTACCCTTCCCCAGATCTGTGCCTCAACACAATCCTGTCTCAGAGCTCTACGGACAATTCCTTCGACATTATGGCTTGGTTTTTGCTCTGACATGCACTGTCAACTGTGGGACCTTTTATATAGACAGGTGTGCAATCGCCATCACACTGCACACTGCCGTATCCCTTCTGGACAGGAGGAATACCTATGTAAGAATGCTGTTCATTGACTACAGCTCAGCATTCAACACCATAGTACCCTCCAAGCTCATCATTAAGCTTGAGGCCCTCGGTCTCAACCCCGCCCTCTGCAATTGGGTCCAGAACTTCCCGATGGGCCGCTCCCAAGTGGTGAAGGTAGGAAACAACATCTCCACTTTGCTGATCCTCAACACTGGGGCTCTACAAGGGTGGGTGCTCAGCCCCCTCCTGTACTCCCTGTTCACCCAAGCACACCTCAAACTCAATCATCAAGTTTCCCGATGACACAACAGTAGTAGGCTTGATTACCAACAATGACGAGACAGCCTACAGGGAGGAGGTGAGGGCTCTCGGAGTGTGATGTCAGGAAAATAACCTCTCACTCAACGTCAATAAAACAAAGGAGATGATCGTGGTCTTCAGGAAACAGCAGAGGGAGCACCCCCCTATCCACATCGACGGGACAGCAATAGAGAAGGTGGAAAGTTTTAAGTTCCTCGGAGTACATATCACTGACAAACTGAAATGGTCCACCCACAAAGATCGTGTGGTGAAGAAGGCGCAACACCGCATCTTCAACCTCAGGAGGCTGAAGAAATTTGGCTTGTCACCTAAAACCCTCACAAACTTTTACAGATGCACAATTGAGAGCATCCTGTCGGGCTGTATCACTGCCTGGTATGACAAGTGCACAGCCCACAACCGCAGGGCTCTCCAGGGCTCTGCACAACGTATCACCGGGGGCAAACTACCTGCCCTCCAGGACACCTGCAGCACCCGATGTCACCGGAAGATCATCAAGGACAGCAACCACCCGAGCCATTGCCTGTTCACCCCGCTACCATCCAGAAGGCGAGGTCAGTCAGGTGCATCAACGCTGGGACCGAGAGGCTGAAAAGCAGCTATCTCAAGGCCATCAGACTGTTAAATAGCCATCACTAGCACAGAGGCTACTGCCTACATACAGACTTTAAATCATTGGCCACTTTAATAAATGGATCACTAGTCACTTTAATAATGCCACTTTAATAATGTTTACATATCTTGTATTACTCATCTCATGTATATATTGTATTCTATACTATCTATTGCATCTTAGCGTATGCCGCTCTGTCATTGTTCATCCATATATTTATATTTATATATTCTTATTACATTCCTTTACTTAGATTTGTGTGTATTAGGTATCTGTTGTGGAATTATTAGATAGTACTTGTTAGATGTTTTTATTGTTTTGCACTGTCGGAACTAGAAGCACAAGCATTTCGCTACACTCGCAATAACATCTGCTAACCATGTGTATGTGACCAATAAAATGTGATTTGTGTGCCTTTCCAAATCATGTCCAATCAATTGAATTTACCACAGGTGGACTCCAATCAAGTTGTTGTAAAATCTCAAGGATGATGAATGGAAACAGGATGCACATGAGCTCAATTTCAAGTCTCATAGGACATGGTCTGAGTACTTATGTAAATAAGCTATTTCTGTTTTTAGTTTGAATAAATTTCACTTTGTTATTATGGGGTATTGTGTGTACATTTCTGAGGATTTAAAATGTTTTTTAATTCATTTTAGAATAAGGCTGTAACGAAACAAAATGTGGAACAAGTCAAAGGGTCTGAATACTTTCCGATTGCACTGTAAATGGAAATAGAACATGGTCTTTTCATGGTAATACATTTTCATACATTGCAGGCCTAGACAACATGTGTCCTGGACCTCTGAGTGAAGTGGTGACGTTATCACTATCTATCTGTTTCCTACCTTTCTAACACTGTCTTGCTGAAGAGTGATGAATTGCGCTGAACCTGGAGATTCTCAATTTAGTTTCTGGGATTGACTGCCAGCAGAGCGCCGAGGTGGTAATCTTGTGAGGTTGAGAGTAAGGCCTAGTCCTCTCAATAAAAACACATTCATCTAGGGACAGAGCTGCTCTGCTTAGGAACCAAGGTGCAATATTGAAAATCAATGTGTGGCCCAGAGCAGGGACATAATGATCAGTACAACCAACTTTTGGGAGAGAGTGGACACTTGACAATTGGCTCCTCACTCTCTGTCGTCATTTTCTTTGACCTGTGATATTGAAGGCTTAACACCCTTTCTAGTGGTGAGGATAGCACTGACACTTCCCTCCCACCTCGTTATTCTCTCCCATTTATTTATTGTAACTTTATTTAGGAAAGGGCGGAGTGCCATTAAAACCAACGCGCATGACAAACACTTACACAATCATAGGAGCATAGAAAATAGAAAATACAATCATAAAAAAACAACCACATTTCTCAGTGAAGAGTTCCTCAACCAACATTCAGAATTTCCCAAAAGTTCAAAGGCGTGTAGACTAAATGTAAGGATCCGTTAAAGGTTTTCTAATTTTAAAATCCAAATCTAGTTCCTCTTCCATTTTTAATATCATCAAACATTCAAGAGGAAGAAGTAGCCTAGGCCTATCTGCAAGAGTAACAGTTACACATAGTTCCCACTTGAAGACATTTCCTATATGTTCTGACCATGAACATTTTCTTACATGCTGGCAACCATCCAATACAATGCATTGAGACCGCTGAAAAAACAGAATTGTGCCCGAGGGGATTGCTGCCGTTTTTACGGGCTCCTAACCAATTGTGTTTTTTTGCTTTGTTTGCAACTTATTTTGTACATAATGTTGCTGCTCCCGGCTTTTATGACCGAAAAGAGCATCTGGATATCAGAACAGCAATTACTCACCTTGAACTGAATGAAGATTTTTCATTTAATCAGTGTGATGCGAAGGATATAATGCTGCTCCCAGATAAGTCCCAAATCCCCTTCATTCGCATTAAGAAAAGAAGGAAATACAGGGGGTGGAGATCAGGGTGCCTTGTGAGAATTCGTCGACGAGTGGGTAACCCGCCTCTACCATCCCTTTTATTGGCCAATGTGCAATCACTGGAGAATAAACTGCATGAGGTCCGTTCGAGACTATCCTACCAACTGGACATTAAACTGAAATATCTTATGTTTCACCGAGTCATGGCTGAAAGATGACATGGATAATATAAAGCTGGCTCGGTTTTCCGTGCATCGGCAGGACAGAACAGCTACGTCCGGTAAGACGAGGGGTGGGGGTGTGTGTCTATTTGTCAATAACAGCTGGTGCGTGATTATTATTGAGGTAGTTTCGAGGTATTGCTCGCCTGAGGTAGAGTACCCCATGATAAGCTGTAGACCACACTATCTACCAAGAGAATTCTCATCTATATTATTCGTAGCCATCGATTTTCCACCACAAACCGACGCTGGCACTAAGACCGCACTCAACGAGTTGTATAAGGCAATAAGCAAACAAGGAAATACTCATCCATAAGCGACACTCCTAGTGGCCGGGGACTTTATTGCAGGCAAACTTAAATCCTTTTTACCTAATTTCTACCAGCATGTTAAATGTGCAACCAGAGGGAAAAAAACTCTAGACACCTTTACTCTACACAAAGAGATGCATATAAAGTTCTGCTTCTCCCTCCATTTGGAAGATCTGACCATAATTCTATCCTCCCGATTGCTGCTTACAAGCAAAAACTACAGCAGGGAGTACCAGTGACTCGATCAATACGGAAGTGGTCAGATGAAGCAGATGCTATGCTACAGGACTGTTTTGCTAGCACAGACTGGAATATGTTCCGGGATTCATCAATAAGTGCATCGCTGACATCGTCCCCACAGTGACCGTACGTACATATCCCAACCAGAAGCCATGGATTACAGGCAACATCCGCACCAAGCTAAAGGCTAGATCTGCCGCTTTCAAGGAGCGGGACACTAAACCGGACACTTATAAGAAATCCCGCTATGCCCTCAGACAAACCATCAAACAGGCAAAGCATCAATACAGGACTAAGATTGAATCAACTACACCGGCTCTGACACTCGTCGGATATGGTAGGGCTTGCAAACTATTAGGGAATACAAAGGGAAACCCAGCCGCGAACTGTCCAGTGACGCGAGCCTACCAGATGGGCTAAATGCCTTTTTATGCTTGCTTCGAGGCAAGCACCACTGAAGCATGCATGAGAGCACCAGCTGTTCCGGACAACTGTGTGATCACGCTCTCCGTAGCCAATATGAGCAAGATCTCAACATTCACAAGGCCGAGGGGCCAGACGGATTACCAAGACATGTACTTGCATGCGCGGACCAACTGGCAAGTGTCTTCACTGACATTTTCAACCTCTCTCTGACCGAGTCTGTAATTACCTACATGTTTCAAGCAGACCACCATAGTCCCTGTGCACAAGAAAGCGAAGGTAACCTGCCTAAATGGCTATGGCCCCGTAGCACTCACGTCGGTAGCCATGAAGTGCTTTGAAAGGCTAGTCATGGCTCACATCAACACCATCATCCCGGAAACACTAGACCAACTCCAATTCGCATACCGTTGAAACAGATCCACAGATGACACAATCTCAATCGCACTCCACACTGCTCTTTCCCACCTGGACAAAAGGAACACCTATGTGAGAATGCTGTTCATTGACTACAGCTCAGCATTCAGCACCATAGTGCCCACAATGCTCATCACTAAGCTAAGGACCCTGGGACTAAAGCCTTCCCTGTGCAACTGGATCCTGGAAGGGCCGCCCCCAGGTGGTAAGGCAACAACACATCTGCCACGCTGATCCTCAACACGGGGGCCCATCAGGGGTGTGTGCTTAGTCCCCTCCTGTACTCCCTGTTCACCCATGACTGCATGGCCAAGCACGACTCCAACATTAATTTTGCTGACGACGTAACGGTGGTAGGCATGATCACCGACAATGATGAGACAGCCTATAGGGAGGTGGCAGTGTGGTGTCAGGACAACAACCTTTCCCTCAACGTGAGCAAGGCAAAGGAGCTGATCGTGGACTACAGGAAAAGGAGGGCCGAACACGTGCCCATTCTCATCGACGGGGCTGTAGTGGAGCAAGTCGAGAGTTTGAAGTTCCTTGGTGTCCACATCACCAAACACACCAAGAAAGTCGTGAAGAGGGCACGACAACCCCTTTTCCTCCTCAGGAGACAGATTTGGCATGGGTCCCCAGATCACTGCTACTATGCTGCTACTCACTGTTTATTATCTATGCATAGTCACTTTACCCCTACCTACATGTACAAATTACCTTGACTAACCTGTACCCCCGCACATTGACTTGGTACCGGTACCCCCCATTATTGTTATTTGTTATTTTTTGTACTTTTTTTACTGTAGTTTATTTATTAAATATTTTCTTAACCAACAAAGCAGTTTTAAGAAAATAGAGTGAAGTAATCATTTCACAATAAGATCTATACCTGTTGTATTCGGCGCATGTGACAAAATAAAATTCGATTTGATTTGAGTATCTGAGGTGAAAATGGGTCTTTATATGGCCAATTCCTAGAAAGCCTTTTCTAGGGAATTACTCAAATAATTTCCCATTGAACATTGTGAGAAAGCTAGTGGAACTTTGTAGGTGCCTTGTCATTTGTAATTTGCCTGTATAGCTTGCAGCCAGGAAAGAACGACGTTAAGAGTAGATAGTGTCCATAATCTGATCATCTCTGCTGTTAACCTGTTTCAGAGCTTGACAGTGTCGTTGATAGCGTTCCCTCGTGGGCAGACCTCATAGATATCCATGTCCGCTGCTGTTCCTTCTCACCTCTGGTGTGCTGGACCCTCCATAGAAAAGAACACGATGCACCCTCCTACCTTCTCTTCCCAGCGCATTCTAAACTCCAGAGTTGAAATTTAGGATTTTGTTTCTAGGATATCCACTTATCAAAAGATGTTGTCCTGTAATGGAACCTGCCTCCTTTTATTTTGGCCATTGTGAGAAGGTTTGACCCCTGTCACGTCAGATTCATAAAGCTTCAGTGGAATTGATGGCAGATGTGGCAAACTCATTAGTAGAGTCAGTTTAGGATCACTTTTAATACTTGCCAGGTGTTGATTTATTTCCCCGTACTTGTTTTAGTTTCTAATCCAGTATTTTGCATTGTAATCCAATTGCTGACCCTCTGGGCATATTGGTTACATGATTGAATGTCCATGCAATAACTTTTTGATTAATGTTACTCAGGATTTTCCAGCTGTTCAAGTAATTGTGCAGGCAGATAAACTCATTTGTGACATGAACAGCTCTGCAGGGATTGCATAGCAGGCTACACTATAACTTCAAAAAAGCATGATCTTAAATCTTAATATCGAAGTATGCAAGCTCCTTGAGCCCTTGTAAAACAATCAATGGGAAAGCTAGACCGAGGTGTGCATACAACTTGACTTGTGATAATTGCATGGATGGATCTTGCTTTTGAAAAACCCGAAACCCTAATCTTCTCCTAGTTATGTCATTTGGATGGATTTATCTATTTATGTTTGTGGAGTGTCAACATTGACTGTCCCAGACCTCCTTGTCTGCTGTCAGCAGCACAAACTAACATATTTACTTTACTGATTTAGCTATGTCTCTGCCTTCACCTCTTCTGACTCTTGAGCTTTGTTTACTCAAACCAACACGTTGGTTTCAATCTAAACACTCTAGTCTGTGGCCCTAGCCCAGTTTAGGCTATTTACAGTATCTAACATCCATTTTCCTCTTAGTCGGTACTCTGACTAGGCTGTAGATATACCATAGACGCTTTCAGATTCTAAAACAATTTCTACACAATGTTCTCAGCTTAGCGAAGCCTGATGAAGACAATTTATAGTTTAGTATTTACACTGAACAAAAATCTAAATGCAATTTCAAAGATTTTACTGAGTTACATTTCATATAAGAAAATCTGTCAATTTAAATACATTCAGTAGGCCCTAATCTATGGATTTCACATGACTGGGAATACATACATGCATCTGTATACCTTAATTTAAAAAAAGGTACGGGCGTGGATCAGAAAACCAGTCAGTACCTGGTGTGACCACCATTTTGCCTCATGCAGCGCGACACGTCTCCTTCGCATAGAGTTGATCAGGATGTTGATTGTGGCCTGTGGAATGTTGACCCACTCCTCTTCAATGGCTGTGCGAAGTTGCTGCATATTGTCTGGAACTGGAACACGTGGTCGTACACGTCGATCCATAGCATCCCAAACATGCCATGGAAGAACTTGGTCATTTTCAGCTTCCAGGAATTCTGTACAGGTCCTTGCGACATGTGACCGCGCATTATGCTGAAACATGAGGTGATGGCGGCAGATGAATGGCACAACAATGGGCCTCAGAATCTCATCATGGTATCTCTGTGCATTTTATATTGCCATTGATAAAATGCAATTATGTTTGTTGTCCGTAGCTTATGCCTGCCCATACCATAACCACACCACCAACATGGGGCACTCTGTTCCCGTTCACAACGATGACATCAGCGAACCTCTCACCCACACAACGCCATGTTGCCATCTGCCGTCTGCCCAGTACAGTTGAAACCGGGTTTCACCCATTGAGCACACTCCAGCGTGCCAGTGGCCATCGAAGGTGAACATTTGCCCACTGAAGTGGGTTACGATGCTGAAGTTCATTCTGGTCAAGGCCCTGGTGAGGACGACGAGCACGCAGATGAGCTTCCCTGAGACGGTTTCTGACAGTTTGTGCAGAAATTGTTCGGTTGTGCAAACCCACAGTTTCATCAGCTGTCCGGGTGATGATTCTGCAGGTGAAAGGTCCCTGGCTGGCGTGGTTACATGTGGTCTGCGGTTGTGAGGCCGGTTGGACGTACTGCCAAATTCTTTAAAACAATGTTGGAGGTAGCTTATGGTAGAGAAATTAACGTTAACATTAAATTCTCCGGCAACAGCTCTGGTGGACATTCCTGCAGTCAGCATGCCAATTGCACACTCCCTCAAAACATGAGACGTCTGTGGCATTGAATGCTCACTAACAGGGATGTAAACATATTTGTGCACAAAATTTGAGAGAAATAAGCTTTTTGTGCGTATGGAAAGTGTCTGGGATCTTTTATTTTCAGCTCATGAAACATGGGACCAACATGTTGCATTTATATGTTTTTGTTCTTTGTATATAAAAAAAAAACTGTCAAGAATGCTTTAATTGCAGACATATACACTGAGTGTACAAAACATTAGGAACATGTCACAGACTGACCAGGTGAATCACTTGATGTCACTTAAATCAGTGTAGATGAAGGGGAGGAGACCGGTTAAATATGATTCTTTTTAAGCCTTGAGACATGGATTATATACGTGCAATTCAGAGGGTAAATAGGCCATCAGTTTCCCATCCCTGGTCTATAGTCTTCCAATGTGGTGTAACTCACTGGATCTCAGCTTCGTGTTTATTCAGCTCTGTTTACATGGGGAGCACTCTGTGTTCAGTTAGCTTCTGAGATGCCCTTCCTGTGTAGGTTTAGTGCTGTGGTACCAGAGTGCAGCTCAAGGCTTATCCACTTGGATCAGTCAGTAATTGAACCACATTGTAACTATGGCCCTGAGAGTTGAAGCATGAAAGAGAGGGAAATGTACTTTCTTTTTTTTAAAGAAGAAGCCTGCTCCATCTTTACCGTTTGTTGGGCTCTGACAATACATGGTCTTGGGTTTGTTCAGGTTTTTCTGGTATTAGCACTGCTTTCTGCCTGGTTTGCTCGTTTTTATTCATCACTTCAAAAATAATACATATCTACACAGTACATACAAAAAAAACGTGATTGGGATAGCACAATAAAGTCAGATTTCTATTGTCTATTCCTCCTGGGTTATCTGATCACCATTGCTTTTAGTTGTGTGTCCTTGCTGTGTTCATAGGTTGTCACCTGCTGCATATTACGCCCAGCGGATGATTCAGTACTTATCTCGGCGGGACAGCATTCGCCAACGATCACTGCGCTACCAGAGCCGACTGCGGCCTCTCTCATCCACCTCGGATAGCCCAGGAAGCAACTCCTCCCCCTCCGTTGAGAACAACGAGGCGGACTTTGAGGAGTTTGAGTGAGTCGTCTTCAACCTACAACATCCAATGCCTTTTTGTATCCCTTGACACTTGTTTATGAAGACATTTACGGAACACATTATGATGAAACATCCTATAATTGTCAAGAGCTTTGGGATTTATTCCACAAGAAGCACTATTAATGGAATTATTTGCATGAAACCATACCATAGCGGAATGCTGTGCTTTTCTGTCCCCAGAGGGGAGGCACCATTGCCAATGGGTGAGATAAATTAATTCCCTCCATTATGTCTCCACACACCCTCTGTATGATCTGGAATGCATAATGACTGTCTAACAAAGCAGCAGCAGAAAAACCCTCCTACCAAAATAACTTGCATATCGAATGCCTGATGCGTGGCTCTCAAAGGTTGAATTCGTGATGGTGCAGAGAGATGGTGTTGCTTGCAGGACCATGATCCTCCAGGGTCAGTGATTTGTAACATTCAATGCTCCCAGGACTTATTTGAGGGCATCAGTCTTCTCAGGCCTCTTTGGCTGAATGAGGTCAAAGGAATTCCCCTGGTGCTATTCCTCTCCAGCAATTAAGGACATATTATTTATAATGATAAGAACTGTTTGTCAGAATGATCAACTAAGTTATTCGTCGCTCTATCAACTTTTTTAGAATGCCTTTTATTGTCCTTTGGGTTGGATTCCGAGTCACAGGAAACCAGCTGGGACATTTTCCTGGAGCATGTAAACGGTCCAGTGTTGCTAGTTATAACTGGGTCATTGCATGGTGTGGCGTCAGCTCCACATCAGTGGAGACAGTGTCTGTTCTCTTCAGACAAGATTAGACATGTGCTGCCACCCTCTCGTTCATTATTGAACCTGATGGGATTCAGGGAATTATAACAAGACAACATCCCCTTATCCCCCATTCTAGATTTAGGCTTCTGCTAGCCAATTGTTTTATGATTGGTGTGGATCAGAAAACTTTGTAGCCATAGTGAGTGCAATTAACAGTATGGGGTATGGCTCCATGCATCACAGACACAACACTGTTGTTAGTTGAAGAGAGAGGGGGGGTCTCAGATTTCTGGGGGTATGACGTTTCTCAACTCTCAGTAATGAGCGATTGTCACCGTTTAAAAAAACGAAGTTTGCGGTACAGTAAATCTTTGAGATGTGGAGCCTCGTGCACGTTGGCCATTTTGCTGCTAGTACCGCTGGAAAGTTTTTAGGACATTCAATCTACAGTTAGATTGAGCAATTACACGGCTAACTATGAGACATATTTACAGTTAGCTATATAGCTAATGTGTTTTGTTTTCCACTTGGCGAATTAGCCCCAAATGAATTAGCCTACGTAGGCAAGTGGATCTCTATTGAACGAAAAAAATCGGGAGAAGTCTGGAGCCCTATTGTGACAGTGAAATATAGCAACAGTCTATTTTCCTTAATAAAGCACCGCGGATGGCTTTATAAGATTATCATTTTATCAATAGCGCTGGTGCGACCAGCACTGTCTGAGCGGGGTCTTTCTGGAGCAGGATGATACAGGTGATTTTAAAAATAATTTAAAAAACTATTCTTAACACAATACACACTATTGATAGGTGTTTTGTTTGATTTTCACAAAATCAAATATTTTAACGTGCAGAACCAATGTTCCTGTAATGGCACAGTCTTCCTTTGCAAGGTCAGATATTTACATTGGAGTCATTTTAGCAGATGCTCTTATTCAGAGCGACAAACAGGAGCCATTAGGGTTACGCGCCTTGCTCAAGGGCAAGGCTGGACATTTATTCAACTTACTTATGGGTGCACCTTGTCCCCATTTTTTGTTTGTAGTTTGTTTTAGAGATGAACCGGTATAAATGTCATATCACGATTATAGTGATCAAAATTATCACGGGTATCAGTATTATCGCGGTATTGTTAAAATGTGCTGGAAATGTTCAGAAAGTACTGATGCACGCACTGAAATCATTTCACCAAGTTTTATATTGAAAACCAACAAACAACAAATAAAATGAGCAGCACTATGCATTTTTTGTGTGCATAAACATTAAAATAATAACATTAAAATAATAACATTAACATTAATGACACCATGTGGCCATGAGAGTTAAAAGTTTCCCTAGTGCAGGTTTTAATGAACACAACCTTAAGTAAGCAAATCAAACGTGCATGTAAAAGCAACACAAGTAAAGCAATGTGCATGTAAGAACAATACAACCATATGTAAACACATCCAATGTGCAGGTGTTGACATTAAAATAACACAAAATATGTAAACAAATCAAATGAACAGCACTGATTGTATGTCCGTTCTCTCCTTCATAAAGAAATCAGGTGCTGCTGGCCTAACATCCTGTATGGATGCATCTTTGTTCATTGAAATGAAATGTAAAATGTAAAAATATCAGCATATTTACTTTGTCAGGTTTAAGTAGTGATCTGCGTGGGGAGACGATGTGCCCGCTGGCACTGCATGTTCTGCAGACAGGGTGACCATCTTCGATTAAGTTTCCCTCAACACTCTTGCAAAACCCAAAATACGACCACACTTCAGATTTGGTCCTCTTAGAAGGCTGAAAAATCTCCCGAGCGCCGTCACTGCCTTCCGCCATGTTTTCACACAAAACAAAACCCACGTGGCATGCTGCGCCCGCGTCAGACTGTTGCTAACTTTGGTTGATGCTTGACAGTATTTACTGTGAGTTTTTCAAACCGCGGTAATCGAGCACAGTTTTAATGACAATAAAAATTTGAAACGGTAATATCAACCGGCGGGAATTTTACCGTGATTTATCGTGAAACCAGTAACCGTTTCATCCCTAGTCTGTTTGCAAGTTTATGAAGTCCTCCTCGACCAGGTAACTATTACATTATGTACTGGACATTTATAACATGGCCCGCAAAATAGGTTTACTTTAGACTTGAGCGTCATACATAGAATGAAGTTATACGGCCAGTCAGCCACAGAGTATCATTACAGTGGGGAGCAAACAACATTTTGCCGGTATTAAAATACAGTTCTGGGTGACTGATGTGAGATGGGGCATCTTCAAAGCCAAAATATGACCTCACCAATTTGGTTCATGAATTATTCCGCCAACCTGACTGCCCGACTTAGAAATTCATTGCTGAGGGTATATGAGTGTTGGCACATTTCATATCAGTTATTGAAATGTATATTTATGGAAGCATGTCTATTTCCGGCCTGCTTTCCGATTAGAGTACTTTCAGAGGCTCCGCGTTCGTTGGGTTTTCTCACTCTCGCGTCCTTCACATTGTCTCAGTTTTCAAGAAGTGTAAAGCAAATTCTGAATTTGAAACGTCCAGTGGATCACACAGAAGCCGCGTCCTCTCAGCTGATACTCTACTCTGATGGAAATATGATGCATATTTAACTCCTCCTGGGGTCGGCGAATAAATTACAGCAACCAATGTTCCTGTAATGGCACAGTCTTCCTTTGCAAGGTCAGATATTTACATTGGAGTCATTTTAGCAGATGCTCTTATTCAGAGCGACAAACAGGAGCCATTAGGGTTACGCGCCTTGCTCAAGGGCACGTCGACAGATTTTTCACCTAGTCTGCTCAGGGATCTGAACGAGCTACCTTTCGGCTACTGGCCCAACGGTCTTTAACCGCTAGGCTACATGCCGTCCTGGTTCTATACAGTGTCTCCTTGGCCTGGAAATATTTAGCCTTTGTTTTTCCTCCTTTGAATGTGTCCAGATTAGATTATACTGTGTTGTGAAAAGGGGCCCACTTACTAGCAGTTTTTCAAACCTGTTAATGGAGAAACATTGGAGCCATAAATAGCCATCTTTATGCATTGCATCATTTTCAAACTTTTGCGAATCTTCTCTGGAGTTTCTGTTTGGCTGCTTGGTTTTTGAGGCTGCTGGATGATCACAAGCAGTACTGCAACTTTCTCCCTTTGGTCTGGGGCTCAAGCTCAAGCCAATAATAAGTTAGGCTAACAGAGTCCAGCTACTCACAGGTCTCTCAGTTAAGCTCAGTTAAGAGGGTTTTAATTTTTCTTTGTATGTGTTTGTCTGTTATCTCCCTCTCTGTCCGTCTGTCTGTCTTCACAGGGATAACGGTGATCGCGCCAGACACAGGGCTCCGCGCAACGCTCGTATGTCTGCCCCCTCGCTTGGCAGATTTGTTCCCCGGTGGGTGGCCCTGATATGATTAATTGATTGATTGTTTTATTGGGAAAAAGGTGCACGGAGTACAACCCAAGGGATAACACGTTAAAGCGATTCCACTGGTTTCCCTGATGGAATACACACAATGCAGAGCAAACAAACAAAAACAGCCATCCCTACAATAAAAAAACAGCATCACACAGCATACAATAAATACTGTAAATACATAACAACAAAAAAAGAAAAGAAACAGAAAAACAAAAACATAAAATAGTCAACCTATTCAAGCTCATCATTTGTCCTCCTGGACTCTGAATACATTATACTTATTGGCTCTTCATATTCCAATGGATGTTTTTTGGCCAATGATATGAGCAGCCAATGACATAACGGGACTCTGTGTCCCGAGGATTAGTATACAGGAAATGTTTTACATATTCTCCAACTTTTGCTAAAGTTTGATTTGAATCGGTCTAACCAAAACCAGGGGTGAGCATTAGCACAATCATACAGCATAATTTTTAAATTATTTCTTTGAACCTTTATTTAACTAGGCAAGTCAGTTAAGAACAAATTCTTATTTACAATGACGGCCTAGGAACAGTGGGTTAACTGCCTTGTTTAGGGGCAGAACGACAGATTTTTACATTGTCAGCTCGGGGGATTCAATCTTGCAACCTTTTGGTTACTAGTCCAACTCTCTAAACACTAGGCTACCCTCATCAGTTTGTGCAACAATGTAGAGTCGGGTAAGGCTTTTATAAAAACTTACCTGTGCTTTTTAGTCCCTTATTACGCGACAGAGATGGTCTCCAATTTTCTCATATCTTAATTATGGGGTGAGTAAACTCTGTCAGTTGTTGTGTGATTTCTATATAACGTGATGCTTCTCTCTTTCTTCAAGGAGGTTCCTACTGCCTGAGTATCTGCCATATGCTGGCATCTTCCACCATGAGAGGGGCCAGCCTGGCCTGGCCACCCATTCTTCTGTCAACAGGGTCCTAGCAGGTAGGCAGAGTTATCCCTCATGTTTTCATCTTGTGTTTCTGTTTTGGAAACTAGGCTGCTAGCAGAGCTGGCATTCCAGTAATATTTCAGATCACGTTGGTGCTTTAGGATCTGGCTGCCCACACAATGTACCATTTTCGGGATGGATGAGCAGTTCAGCCACTCATGAGTGTTAGTGCAGCAGCACAGGTAAGTGTTTGCGAAGAGGGCCTCTGCGTAATGACTGCCCTGTGCTCTCCACCCACGCTTTTGGAGCAAAATCCACATGCTCCAGTGGTATCGATGTGGACGTTGCAGATAATGAATTCGTCCACGAGAGCGCTTCAGAACCTCTTTTTTTTCCCCTGCCCGCCCACACTCTTGCAAACATGCTGGAACGCCCACACCAGCCCCAAAGAGCGAACTTATCAAACTAACCCCCCCCCCCCCCCCCCCCCTTCCGACATGATTCGTGTGTCAAAATGTGAGTTTCTCTGAAGTCCCGTCTCAAGCATGCTTTTGCATTATGAATGGTTTCTGACTCCTCATACCCAAAGGTAGAACGCGTTCACAGGTCATGTCAAACCAAGCCAAATAGTCCCGCTCACCTTTTGCTTCCGTTGGCTGACAATGACCGATAGTCACAGTGAGACATTAGAGGAGAGTGCTGCTGTGGCTGCACGGTGTTGTTTCTCATTGTACTGTATCACCGTCATTGTGTGTGTCTTGCCCACCGCTGAAACCTCCTACGCACTCCAAATGTTTTACAATTAGTGTTTCCTTTCAACTTCAATGAAAAATTCTTACATTTGTGTGTGTGTGTGTGTGTGTGTGTGTGTGTGTGTGTGTGTGTGTGTGACGTCTAGTTAATAAACAGAGAAATTACATCAGGGTTTTATGCCTGTTGAGTCAGGAGAGACGTTCTCCGCCCATCCCTCCATTTGCTTCCTACGCTGATTGCTGTGCCACCTGTGTTGGTGATGGTTTGTAATGTTGCTCTTGAAATGCCACAGCAGCGCACGCAGTGTTTAAGTTTAAATTACCTTTCACAGCCATTCAGCATAGCTCGTTCATAGATGGCCTAGTCTTCTTTTGTTTTTGCTGTGTAAATGTAGTGAAAATTGAGAACTGGCTTTGTCACCAGCAGAGGACAGTAATGACCATATGCTTGTATATGTGTATGAGCCTTTATGTAAGAGATATAAATGCAAATCTTTAATCATTCCAAAAATAAATAATGCTGGTGCACATTTATATAACTGCCAGTTATCTTTTTTCAATGGAAGGGTTTTGTCTTTTAGGGGTTCACTGTTCATTTTTGTGATACAAAAAGTGCATTTTAAACATTTAAACATTTAACTTTTAATTGAAACATTTAAACTTGCATAAAGACAAGAGGTACAGGGCACACGTCATTCAGAGTTTAAGAGACAATTGAGCAGCTAAACCGGGTCGAGGCTATGTCCCTTCTCATCTTGGTGGCCAATCAGTGTCTGAGCAGAAAGAGAATTTGTAAATGGAGAAGGTGACCTGCGATGACATCTCATTGTCACCCCAAAGGTCAGGAGAGAAGGGAACAGACAGGGTGATATTATCTGCTCAGACTGTAACCCAGAGTGAACCCACTGCAATTACCAATCCCAGTGGAGAAGGACCGTGGAGAAGGACAATAATGGAGTGGACAGAGAGGGTTGTTGGTTCAGGCAGCATACAAAATGGAAATGATCTGATAGAACACAGACAATGGTTGTTCAGAATATTTTGGCTCAGTTCCCCACTATTTTCATTGTACCAGTAAATCATACATCATTAATCCATATTTCTATCTAAGGACATTAACTGAACTTAGTAGTATCTACCATCTCCTATCTTTGTCCAACGTTCTTTATTTTATGAACACCATATGTTCGATGCCAGCGACTTATATGATATTAACCAAGAGCACACCAAGTAGCAAGTACTGTATTGTATTGCATGACTATAGAGAAGCTACTTTTATTTCTGCTCCATCTCCCTTGTCCCCCTCTGGGGTTTTCTACTTTTGACTGGGCTGGTGGCAGATGTCAGCTTTTCACCCCTCTGTGCATTGACATGTTGGTCGAGGCATCTGTATATCAGTTCACAGATATGCCAGCAACATCGAAATTGCTGGAACTGATGACACCCTTACACAAAGGCCCTCAACCGTACAGCTTTTAATGCATAACACACAGTACTTCAGATCGGTACTCTTCTATTTCCGTGGCTGCTACTTCAGTGTCTCTGTTTTTCTAGGATCTCTTTCCCTATTGTGTGAAAGTTCTTCCCTTTCGATAAATCCATGGCAAAGTAAGGGTTTCATGTCAAAACAGAACGTATCATAAAGGGAGCAGTTCAGAACCATTGAGGACATACAGTGTTTTAAATCACACGTAAGCTAATCTTGTCGTGCATTATCCTTTTTTCACTCTGCTTTTTTTCAATAAAGGGTTATTCCACTTGTGACGTTGACTAAAAACATTCTGGATTTGTGGTTTCTTTGCCAGTTCCCATTGCTCAGATACTTTGCAATATAATCTTACATTTTGTGATAATGTGAGATTTTGTTTAATGGATGAGTTGGCAACAGGGCCAATGGCATCTAAGTCGAATCCAATTTGATTGGTCACATACACATATTTAGCAGATGTTATTGTGGGTGTAGCGAAATGCGTGTTTTCCTAGTGTGCAGGGATGGCTGTTTTTGTTTGTTTTCTCTGCATTGTGTGTTTTCCTAGTGTCCAACAGTGCAGTAATATCAAACAATTCAGAACAATACACACGTAAAATAATGGAATTAGGAAATATATAAAATATTAGGACGAGCAATGTCGGAGTGGCATTGACTAAAATACAGTAGAATAGAATACAGTATATACATATGAGATGAGTACAGCCGCATGTAAACATTATTAAAGTGACTGGTGTTCCATTATTAAAGTGACCAGTGATTCTATGCATATAGGGCAGCAGCCTCTAAGGTGCAGGGTTGAGTAACCGGGTGGTAGCCGGTTAGTGATGGCTATTTATTGGCTGCTCTTATATTTTAGGGAATTAAAAGCGCAATGTCGTCAGCAATAGGGCAGTGGATTTAGCCCAGAGCTTGTATTCTCATCATTGAGTAATGTACACTACATTAACCAGAGGTCAAACCATTGGCATGTGTATGATGCAATATAGAATGGTTTGTGCTTTAATACATACTGTTTTAATTCAATATTTAGTATCGGTCTGTAAGTGCGTGTTCAGATGTGAGAGTACCTGGAGGCATGCTGTATCAGTGAGACAGGAAGTCTTAATTAAGGCAGCTAGCTCTAAGACAGTCCGTCGGTCATGTTAGCTCTTTCCCAGAAGTTGAACAGCAAGGGCCCAATGTTCCTTTCCCCCCACTTGGGCTTTGTCTTGGGACTACTGCCAAACAAAAAATATGAGCTTCAGGGAAATCACACGTTCAGCCAAGTGGAGAGAGGATATGCCAGGTGTGTTTTATTATGTGACGCTCCGGGTCTCTGACATACTGTGAAAAGAGGGTCTTGTCACTCTCTTGTCACTTTGCCCTGCTTCAGTCCCCTATAACCTCATTCACCTTCGGTCTGATCAGTCACTTTCTCTCACTCGGTTTGCCTTCTCTTCACCCCCACACTGTGTCTACTTCACCCCTCTTCTCTCTCCTCCAACCCTCCATTGTTGTCTTTCCTGCTTATCCCTACGCTTTTTTTCTCTTAAGTCACTCCATCCTAAATCCACCTCTCCTCCAAAGTAAATCTCTTGAGCTTAACTCGTATAAGGAGCTACTTCCTTGCTGATGTATAGAAGAAAGCAATTCCCTCCTTTTAAGGTTCACCCTTTGAATAAGTCATATCATTTATTCTCATGTACCTTGGAATTTGCAGCAGCAGCTCCCATGCTGATTACAGGTGGGAGGGTTGAGAACAGCATTATACATGTTAAAGATGTACACGAGCAAGTCCCAAACTGATGTGTGCACAGTGTACGGCTTCTTCATTTCCAACATCTCTTCCTGATCACTGCTTCAATTGTTTTTCTGCTCAAGTTATTTTCTTTAGCTGTGCAATTGAATACCCTATGTCAAGTCAGGGATGGGAAACTGCCAACCCCCCCCCCCCCCCTTTTTGTAGGCCCGCGGATTAATTCCTCACCGCCACGGTTGAGAGTTAAAATAGTAGAATACACAATGTGCAATTTCCAAATTTGTTTGTGCATCAGCAGGTTTTCGCATATGTCAGTCGCTGATATTCACTCAATAAGCCCATGTTCAGCTACATCTTTTTTTATTGATTGGTAAGTTAGTCTAGCGGCCAGCTGTCTAAACTTCTAGTAATAATGGTCAAATTACCGACTGGGGTGGCCCCCATAGATTTTGTTGGTCACTCTCACTCAGTTATCATATTCAAAACAAAATCTTATCTCCGCCTCATGTCAAAATGTGTAGAATTGCACGTTTTGCTGTATGGATGTTGTTATGTAGACCCGCGAAACACTGCGGCCCCACTCCTGCTATTTTCCTCCTCTCTTTACATTTCCTGTTTGGGTAACTTTCAGCAGATATAAAAAGTATGAAATGCTTACTGCTGCATTCTGCTTGCTCTATGTTGTCTTGTTTCCCATTACAATACCATTTTTATTGAACTCCTGTCAATGCTCTTTGGTTTTGCTGAATTTGTCTGTCGGTTGGTTGTGTACATTGAAGTTGTGCTGTGGTTGTCTGATAATGATGTTCTGATTATGATCAGGGAGGGTTATGTAACATTGTGATAACAATGTTAGAATATCTGAATGTTCTTTTCTGTGATCCGACTGCAGATCGGGCTGTTACTAGCTTAAATGCTTACTGGTAACTGACGGCATGCTGCCCGGTTGTCACCACTGAATGCTTGTTATGTGCACTCACCAATGAAAAGGCGAAGTTTCCAGCTGTCAGCATTAAGCTCAATACATTAGGGATTTAGGCAGTTTCCTGCTTTTGGACTCATTTCTCCATTGGCAGACGGGCAACAGATTTTCCGTTGTGCAGTGTGTCATATCCCAGGAAGTGTACCCAGCTGAATTCTATGTGCACAGGGCCTGCATTATTACACTAAACACGTAAAGAAGTTGTACCCTCTAAAAAATAACCCTAAAATGTCTGCGATATTATTAGACTGTATAATTTATTCTCAATGTTTCATCATGATGCAATAAAGCAAGACTTTTTAGAGCAGGGGTCTTCAACCTTTTCTTGCACAGGGACACCCGCCCAGGCAAACCGACGACCAAGGGACCCCCATAATATGTTAGCACAAAACAAATGTTCTCGTCTTTTCTTATCAGGTGAATAGCAAGGAGAAGTAATCAACCATATTCTTTATTTTTGTTTGTTTGTATTTTACCCTCCTTTTTATCCCCAATTTCGATCTTGTCTTATCGCTGCAACTCCCCAACGGGCTTTTGGGAGAAGCGAAGGTGGAGTCATGCGTCCCTTGAAACATGACCCGCCTAACCGTGCTCCTTAACACCTGCCAGCTTAACCCGGAAGCCAGCCGCACCAATGTGTGGGAGGAAACACCGTTCAACTGGCGACCGGAGTCAGCCTGCAGGCACCCGGCTTGCCACAAGGAGTCGCTAGGGTGCGATGAGCCAAGTAAAGCCCCCCCCGGTCAAACCCTCCCCTATCCTGGACGACGCTGGGCCAATTGTGCACCGTCCCGGCCTGTGCCACAGCCGGTTGTGGCACAGCCCTGGAATGAACCCGGGTCTGTAGTAACGCCTCTAGCACTGTGATGCAGTGCCTTAGACCTCTGCGCCACTCAGGAGGACAGTAATCAAACATTTTTAGTTCATAGATTTGGTACATTGTTTTTTATTTTGACCTCCCCACATTATAAATGGAGGAGGAAGTGTAAACTCTAACATAGCCTATTAGATAGAAACGTAACTCCAAACATATTTTCACAAATAGCAGCAGTCAAGAAAGCTTACCAGCAGCCAGTGGCACTTGCCGCGACTGGTACTCGCGGGTGCTTTTTCAAAGCCTATGTCAGATTCTCCAGTGAGTGTAATTTGCTCAATATTAGGAGTTGAGAAATAAAGTTGACATCATTAGAAATTATATTCTCCTCTTTTCTACTGTAGGTATGTAATTCTAAATGTGTTTATTCTGTTGTTGCTAGCAATATTCATAAAAACATGTATTATTATATCAATGTTTTATTATTATTATTTTTATATATACAGTTGAAGTCGGAAGTTTACATACACTGATGTTGCAGACACTAAAACTCGTTTTTCAACCACTCCACACGTTTCTTGTTAACAAATTATAGTTTTGGCAAGTCAGTTAGGACATCTACTTTGTGCATGACACAAGTAATTTTTCCAACAATTGTTTACAGACAGATTATTTCACTTATAATTCACTTCATCACAATTCCAAGGGGTCAGAAGTTTACATACACTAAGTTGACTGTGCCTTTAAACAGCTTCGAAAATTCCGGAGAATGACGTCATGGCTTTAGTAGCTTCTGATAGGCTATTTGACATCATTTGAGTCAATTGGAGGTGTACCTGTGGATGTATTTCAAGGCCTACCTTCAAACTCAGTGCCTCTTTGCTTGACATCATGGGAAAATCAAAAGAAATCAGCCAAGACCTCAGAAACAAATTGTAGACCTCCACAAGTCTAGCTCATCCTTGGAAGCAATTTCCAAACACCTCAAGTTACCACATTCGTCTGTACACACAATAGTACGCAAGTATAAACACCATGGGACCACGCAGCCATCATACCGCTCAGGAAGGAGACGCGTTCTGTCTCCTAGAGATGCACGTACTTTGGTGCGAAAAGTGCAAATCAATCCCAGAACAACAGCAAAGGACCTTGTGAAGATGCTGGAGGAAACGGGTACAAAAGTATCTATATCCACAGTAAAATTAGTCCTATATCGACATAACCTGAAAGGCCACTCAGCAAGGAAGATGTCACTGCTCCAAAACCGCCATAAAAACTCCAGACTACAGTTTGCAACTGCACATGGGGACAAAGATCGTACTTTTGGAGAAATGTCCTTTGGTTTGATGAAACAAAAATGGAGCGGTTTGGCCATAATGACCATCGTTATGTTTGGAGGAAAAAGGGGGAGGCTTGCAAGCTGAAGAACCCCATCTCAACCATGAAGCACGGGGGTGGCAGCATCATGTTGTGGGGGTACTTTGTTGCAGGAGGGACTGGTGCACTTCACAAAATGGATGGCATCACGGGGAAGGAAAATGATGTGGATATATTGAAGCAACATCTCAAGACATCAGTCAGGAAGTTAAAGCTTGGTCGCAAATGGGTCTTCCAAATGGACAATGACCCCAAGCATACTTCCAAAGTTGTGGCAAAATGGCTTAAGGACAACAAAGTCAATTGGTATTGGAATGGCCATCAGAAAGCCCTGACCTCAATCATGTAGAACATTTGTGGGTAGAACTGAAAAAGTTTGTGCGAGCAAGGAGGCCTACAAACCTGACTCAGTTACATCAGCTCTGTCAGGAGGAATGGGCCAAAATTCATCCAACGTAGTGTGGGAAGGTTGTCGAAGGCTACCCGAATTGTTTGACCATGTTAAACAATTTAAAAGCAATGCTACCAAATACTATTTGAGCGTATGTAGACTGCTGACCCACTGGGAATGTGATGAAAGAAATAAAAGCTGAAATAAATCATTCTCTCTACTATTATTCTGACATTTCACATTCTTAAAATAAAGTGGTGATCCTAACTAACCTAAGACGAGGAATTTTTACTAGGATGAATTGTGAAAATGTATTTGGCTAAGGTGTATGTAAACTCCCGACTTCAACTGTATATATTTCTCAAACCCCCTGCAGTACCTATGGGTCTCTGGACCCCCGGTTGAATACCCTTGCTTTAGAGGCTATGGTGTATTGTGTATGTTGTCTAGGCCCAGCTAGGGGGTAGTGTTGACCTGTGGCTGTGGAGCCACAGGTCAAGATCTTTCTCCTCCCTCCTAGGTCTTATGGAGGAGGGACGTTTATGGGGATAATTCAGGATGAGCTGAGTCTATGGCAGGAACACACCAGTGCTCCATACTGTTATGGGCTCTTTAAAATCTTGCCTGGAAATTCCCAAAGGATATGCATTTGGATTTAGTAATACTTTCTTGAGAGCTGTGTCAGACAGTTGACAGCAGCTTTCTCATCACCAAACGTGAAAAACCTACCTACTTTTTCCATTAAGTGTTTTTTTATGAAGTGAGTACGTGCTAAGAGTCGTCAGAGGCCCGGTGGTTAGAATAGAGTGTGTCTATTATATTAAGTTATTGTTCAGAGATAACGTAACCATACACAATAGCCTTTTGAAAAATTCACTCTACAGAGTCTCCATCTCCTCTGCTCTTGGAAATTAAAAATGGGTTTAAGGAAGGCATTGGTAATCACTCTGCTGTGCTTTAGGCTCACTTCCACTTTTGAGTAAAGCACACTGGCAGTGTGGTGAGTGGCAGATGATCCATTTTTGCTAGTAGATGAATGGTTTGTTGATTTGCAAAACGCAAGTAATGCTGGCTCAGTCAAAACTTTAAATGTAAGAACGCCCCAGCAGTAGTTGGACACTGGACTCTAAAAGCTACACCTCATCTGCCCAAAAAGTTCTTCCCTGTCCAGTTATTATGACCTCTGCATAATTCATGCATCTTTCTGCTGTTTATGGTACCTTCAAAATGTGTACTTGGACGAGCCCGAAAGCACATCTCTTTGCAGGCCAGTTACAGCCTCTGTGGACTTTCAGAGCGTAAACCATGGGTATAGACCTAATAGTTTGTAATGGAGCTACTCGTTTAGACATGTTCTCAAACACTGACTCAATCATGCACACACTTTGCAGTACTCTTCAGATCTTAACCACATTGGGCTCGTTTTGACATCGCTTTCTTTCGGGTTCTGTCAGTTGTGGTTGAAGTTAGAAGGGATTGACTTTCTACTGGCAAAATGTAAACAGTTTTAAACTGTCAGAACACAGACTGATTGTCAGTCCGATTCCATTTCTTTAATGCCCCCTCTTGTTGCATTCCTTGCGTTATTTTCGTAGTGTGGCAAATGAGATTAGCATTGCTCTTGTATTAGGGCTGTCATAAATATTCCCCGGTTTTATTTAGAGTTTTTTAATCCAGATTTCAGCCTTAAACATTACGTGAATTATTTTATAGTCAACAAATCATCTTGGCCCTTACCACTGCCTTGTATCTTTTCTCCTCTCTAAATTTCATCAGTCGTGCCTCAATGCACCGTTGATGTAACCACAGCAACCAAATCCGCTGTGATTTCATGTAACTTTGATAAGATGGGTGATTACTCTGCTATTGGGCAGTTGTCATGCAAACTTGATGTCTTCCTGTAAGAAGGAAAAGTGCAGCCTTGAAAGAGGTTTAGCCCGTTACCATGGTGCAGCAGATAAAAACCTCACACTGCAGTTTCTGTAATTTTTTATACAATTGTGTCATGTAAGCATAGCTAATTATGGCAAACTCAATCAGTTTTTAATCTACTTTGCTTTTTAAACACCTTGAAAGTAGATGAAACACTCAGTATAAACAGCCATTGTCTCTTGTCTTTATCATAGTTTATTTTGCAGTCAAGTCAGTAGAACAACTTGTTTTTGTCTCGCAAGCCTGAGGCCTATCTCCATTTCAAATTAACTGTGAGAAAATAATTGCGGTTGCTGTTTGTAAGTGTCCTAGACTCCCGGAGTGACATACACACATACTGCCACAGACAGAAAATGTGTCAAGTGTATGTAATTACTTGGGGGCATTTACTGTAGCTGATGGGCAGTTACTATTGATGTTTCTGCCTCTGGTGCAGTTACTACAGACATTTACTATGTACTGACTGGTGGAAGTTTGTTCTGACATCAAATCAGAACCAGTAAATTCATTTATGATTTAGGCCTATACCTCATTATTCATTAGGACCTTGCAATTGGCGATATTGCAGTATTAATGCATTTCTTTTCATACATTTTACAGAATTTTAGAGCTGTTTTAGAGCAGTTCTTTGCCTAGTAGGTTTAGACATTCTTATGAATAATATATGTTCTAGATTGCTCTTTTTGGTATAACAGCATACAGACACCAGTATCTACCTTTGATGGTTATTAAATGGTTTAGTGCACTATAGTTTTTCACCAATACCCTTTTGATTTGACATTAGTCCTACACTGACATATGTGCACCTGGTCAGGATTCCATTCTCATTAGCCACGTTATTGGGCATCCTATTAACATAACACTCTGGGAAATCAAAACCGCTGGTTTGTTCATGAGCGAGCGTCAACATAAGAAACGTTTATTTATTTTTTAAATGGGCTCAACCAGAAGCATTTACACCTCTGGTCGACAGTATGTTGTTTACTGAGAAAAAGGAAAAATCCTGGTACTGGACCACTGCGGTTTTACCTATTGTTGGATGACAGCTCAACAAAGGCTTGACAGAATTCCAAAACTGTAAAATAGAAAACACATTTTTCCCATAACCTAATATAGGTATTATAGAAATGCGTCGTGGCTTTACTTGCATTAATCTGATGATTGTTATTTATCTAATCAACTAACTATGTTTCATTGTTACCTGATTTAAATGAATCATGTAACAATTAACTCATTAGGAATTTGGGGCACCACGAGAGCGGTTGTTTAAAGAGTTACCATCTCCCGAATATAACTCTAAAGGACTTTACCTATCACATCCATAAAACAGTCAACATATTAATCATAACCTTGTATCATATCATCATTCTGAACAGTCTACTGCATCTGCAAAAACCACAGCCTTACTTATGATTCAGTACTACACAAATTGGTTAAATTATTTATTTACTAGCTAACTAAATGATAACACAGGATAAACATACACACTTAATACATTAGAAAAAGGTCCCTAGCGGACTGACACAATATTGCGGCTTGTTATAAAAGAGATTGGGAGGTCGAGAGAGAGCGGGACAGAGACATAATACTTTGGTACATTTAGAAACTACTCTCACAGTAATCATATACTTTGCAGACGAACCTCCACCTGTTTGGAGTAAGAAATCATGAATGTATTTACGTGTAAATGTCTTTGTCCGTCGTGTAGTCCTGAACAGAACTACAGAGTTGATTCCCCTTCCATTTGCTCCTAAAGCTGCTTATTTGAAGATAGTCTAGCCAGCCGTGTCGATGGTTCTCAAGGTTGATGAGTGTAGTAGAATACGATGCTTTGAAAAGTAGTAGAATGGTCCCACTTAAATTCGCTTTTCTAGATACTTTACTTAGGACAGCTAATCCGCTGTCATTGTCTGGGAGGGGACGTTATCGTCTCGACCTCGTTTTGAGATTTCAGAGTTCGAACCACTTTGGACGTGAGCTGCAGCTCGACGCCTTTCTGGTCTAAATGTTCATTTATTTACCAATCCTTTTATACACTCTGGTCGAAGGGACGGTTCCGTCAGAATGACACGCTCTCTGACCTCACTAGCTGTTGCTACTTACTGTGCAAAGTTTATACAAAAACATTGTCTCTGTTGGCTGCTAAAATCAAATCCACATCTTAACAAAAATACTTTCATCATATTCCATATTTCATACACAATGTAGAGGATGGAGATTTCAAGTTATAGTATTTCTTTTATAACATTTTTTTTATGACAACACAAAATAACAACCCATATGACATTATTATTCTTTAGATCGTCTCTGACCATTCCCCACATTCTATGTTAGAAATATTGTTCCAGTATTCGCTTTAGAATGTATTCGTTTCGGCAGGAAACTGTCTGTGTAGATAAAGGAACATTCCTGTGTGAATTTGGAGAGGAATGTTTTCTCTCCTTGATTTACAACAGGGTGTGAACTGTCAACCCCCCACCAGTTCCCTCCTCCCCCCCCCCTCTGTGGGTGAGAGAGGGTCTGGTTGAAGTCATCCACTACCAAGCTGTCCTGACCTATTTGGATCCTCACAGGACAGTCATGACAAGTGATTTGTGCATTTTTTTTGTTTCTCTGTTTTCTTCTCCTAGGTGCGGTTATTGGTGACGGTCAGTCAGCTGTGGCCAGTAACATCGCCAACACTACCTACCGCCTCCAGTGGTGGGACTTCACCAAGTACGACCTACCTGAAATCAGCAACTGTGAGTGGACCAACATTGTTGAAGTTGTCGATTGGTTGGGATGGCGATTTGTTGGGGTGGAACAAGAAACTTAGGTCTACTCATAAAGATATGCCCTACCTTTCTTTCCATCTTTCATTCCTATGTGGAGATTGTTTCAGATCCAAGCCCAGCACTGACTGCTATTCTGTAATGCTTTCTCTCTCTGTCCATCTTGCCCGCCACTGGTCTTAATGGTCTGGTTCATTTCACAGTACTAACCCTGCAGGACCATGCTGAGTGCATTCTACTTTTGTCCCATACTTAAGGGTATGGGAGATTCAGTGGCTCTGTTTATCATCAGGCTCACATAGTGTCATGGTCGGGTTATTACTCTGCTTCAGGCCAGGTTATTCCTGACATCAGGTCAAAGACAGAGAGCAGAGGCCCGCTGCTCAGAACACCACCTGTAAATATAAAACCCCACTAAGTTATTCTGCTCTAATGCATTCAGTGCCCAATCAAGCACCTTTTCTGGGTTTCGTTTTCTATAACATTCTGTGTTTGAGGGTTTTGTTGACAAGCTATTATTTGAAAGGTTGTAATATGTTATGTAACCGTGTCTATTTTAAGTATTTTTTTTGGCTTCGGCAGTTACTGTAGTGTACTCCTAGCGGTTCAGCGCATCATTATACCCATTACCTACAATAGACATTGGGGAAGAACATCATCCTCAAACTAAGCCATTACTTTTATAGAGGATTTCACTTCTAATTCACCTCTGCACGTACCAAAGGTCTGTAACTTTTGAGTGTTTGGTCCCCATGCTAATTGTCCAAACTTGGGCAATGTTAAAAGATTGTTCATTTGGGAGTAATCAAATAAGAATCGAAGAAACAGGAAACTTATACCAGAATATAGGAAGCGGAAGCCTATGGTATTCCCTAGACCGACCAGGGTTCATCAACTACATTTTTTTTCTTGAGCAGATAATCAGTGGGCTTGAACATCATTTGTAGACTGCAAATAAATTGTTGCCTGCAAATTGACCGCAAGAAGCACAAACATATGATATTTGACTAAATAATAATAATTTCAAACCTTGCTTACACGATCACATATACAGAGCCTTTAGAAAGTATTCATGCCCCTTCACTTATTCCAAATGTCGTCATTACAACTTGAATTCAACATCGATTAAATATTATTTTCAATTATCACCCATCTACACATAATACCCCATAATGACAAAGTGAAAACATGTTTTTAGAAATGTTTGCAAATGTATTGAAAATGAAGTACAGAAATATCTGATTTACATAAGTATTCACACCACTGAGTCAGTACTTTGTAGAGGCACTTTTGGCAGCGATTACAGCTGTGAGTCTTTCTGGGTAAATCTCTAAGAGCTTTCCACACCTGGATTGTGGAACATTTGCCCATTTTATTCTTTTCAAAATCTTCAAGCTCTGTCAGATTGGTTGTTGATCATTGGTAGACAGCCATTTTCAGTTCTTGCCATAGATTTTCAAGTAGATTTAAGTCAAAACTATAACGAGGCCACTCAGGAACATGTTCTTCTTGGTAAGCAACTCCAGTGTAGATTTGGCCTTGTGTTTTAGGTTATTGTCCTTCTGAAAGGTGAATTCATCTTCCAGTGTCTGGTGGAAAGCAGACTGAAGCAGGTTTTCCTCTAGGATTTTGCCTGTGCTTAACTCCGTTTCTGTTTTATCCTGAAAAACTCCCCAGTCCTTAATGATGTCAAGCATACCCATAACATGATGCAGCCAACACTATGATTGAAAATATGGAGAGTGGTACTCGGTAATGTGTTGTTTTGGATTTGCCCCAAACATTACACTTAGTATTCTGGACAAAAAGTTAATTGCTTTGCCACATTTTTTGCATTATTACTTTAGTGCCTTGTTGCAAACAGGATGCATGTTTTGGAGTGTTTGTGTTATTTACATGCTTTCTTCTTTTCACTCTGTCAATTAGGTTAGTATTGTGGAGTAACTACAATGTTGTTGATCCATCCTCAGTTTTCTCCTATCGCAGCCATTAAACTCTGTAACTGTTTTAAAGTCACTATTTGCCTAATGGTGAAATCCCTGAGCTTTTTCTTTCCTCTTTGGCAACTGAGTTAGGAAGGACACCTGTATCTTTATAGTGACTGGGTGTATTGATACACCATCCAAAGTGTAATTAATAACTTCACCATGCTCAAAGGGATAAACATAATAAAATAAATGTAATCTACCAATAGATTGATTGCGAGGCATTGGAAAACCTCACTTGCCTTTGTGGTTGAATCTGTGTTTGTACTTCATTGCTCGACTGAGGGGCCTTACAGATAATTGTATGTGTGGGGTACAGAGATGAGGTAATCATTCAAAAATCATGGTAAAAATTATTATTGTCACAGTGTCCTTGCAAATGTTTACTTCTGAATGTATTTAGGCTTGCCATAACAAAGGGGTTGAATACTTATTGACTCAAGACAATTCAGCTTTTCATTTTTAATTTGTAAAAATTTCAAAAAAACATAATTCCACTTTGATGATATGGGGTTTTATGTGAAGGCCTGTAACACAACAAAATGTGGAAAACGTCAAGGTGTGAACATTTTCTGAAGGCACTGTATCTCTCTCTATTATGTGTGGGAATACTTTGGAACAGATTTCCTAAATTAAAATCACTTGGAGCTGATTTGCTGGTGTTTTTACGGTCTTATGTCCCCCAAAAAAAGGAAAATAAAGTATATTTATTTTTGCTAAAAGACTTGGGGGACCATAAAAAATCACCCGCGAGCCTGCCAGTTGGGGAACCCTGCCCTTAATTTTAGTTTTTTTTACCCAACAATATACCTCAGGTTGGTGAGATGTGACTCACCCACTCTCAGCAATGTGATTTTAGAAATGTCCATAGGGGAAGTGTGGAGGGGGGGAGGGTATCCATAGGGGGACTAGCAGGGGTGAGGGGGGAGCAGATAGCTGACTAGTGGTGGCTAATCTGCTGCCTGATGGTCTGAGGTAGAAACTATTTGCCAATCTTCCAGTTTTTGCCATGACGCTTCTGCGTTGTCTGAGGGATTGAAGCAGGGAGAGCAGGGCGTGGCTGGGGTCCTTGATGATCTTCTTGGCCTTCCTGTGAAACCTGGTGTTGTAGGTTTCCTGTAGGGCAAGCAGTGTGCACCCAATGGTGTGTTCGGCCGCACATATCACCCTCTGAAGAGCCTTGCGGTCCGCGGCAGTGTAGTTGCCATTCCAGACTGTGATGCAGCCCTACAGTATGCTCTCGATCGTGCTCTTGTAGAACCCTTAGAGGGACCTCAGGGACAGACCGAATTTCTACACATGCATGGGTTGAAGAGTCGCTGTCGTGCCTTCACCACGGTGTCCGTTTGGTTAGACCATTTCAGCTTGTCTGAGATGTGTACGCCGAGAAATGTGAAGTTACTGACCGTCTCCACAGTGGCCCCATTGATGAGGTTTGGGGTCTGTCAAGCATGGGCACAACGTCGTCAGAGTACCTACCTCCTCCCTGTAAGCTGTCACGTCATTGTTGTAAATCAGGCCCGTCAGGAAGTCCAGGATCCAGTTGCATAGGGAGGAGTTCAGACCCAGGGCCATGAGCCCTGTAATGAGCTTATGGTATTGACATCTATGGTATTGACATCTAATCTGAAAAGTTATTTTTAATACTGATGTGTTATAGAATTCAAACAGGGATGCCCTGAACTGAAGTCAAGAGTTAAAACGTGTAAAATTAAAACAATATTGAATTAATCTGACCTATGCATTTGTAACAAAAGCTCAACACTTATATTATGGAAAAAAGACTAGGTAAATCACCGGAATGAATGTAAATAATTTAAAAGCAATAATGATAACTTTGCCTCCTGATAAGAACTTAATTTCAGAACGCTAGTACAGCAGATGTTCCCTGTTCCTCCTCTCTGTGAGAGTAAGTTGTGAACTCGATGTGGTGTGTATGGCTCTCCACTAAGCTCCACAGACAGACTGGGCTGTGGGCCCTCTCCGGAATGCTGCTCATATATAATTGATGTGGGTGGTGCCTGTAACAATGAACTGTAACAGCTGTTTGGGAAAGAGGAAGAGATGCGTTAACCAGTGTGTGTGTGTGTGTGGAGCTTCTCAGCAATGATTAAAGCAGAGGGTCTGAAATACAATCACAGTCAATGCATATGGCTCTCCCCATCTTGATATCGAAGTTCTTGCCAAATGCAGACTGACTGATATGCTAATTAGAGGTCGACCGATTAATCGGAATGGTCGATTAATTAGGGCCAATTTCCAGTTTTCATAACGATCGGTAATCTCTATTTTTGGACACCTTTATTTAACTAGGCAAGTCAGTTAAGAACACATTCTTATTTTCAATGACGGCCTAGGAACGGTGGGTTAACTGCCTTGTTCAGGGGCAGAACGACAGATTTTTACCTTGTCAGCTCGGGGATTCGTTTTTGCAATCTTCCGGTTACTAGTCCAACGCTCTAACCACCTGCCTTACATTGCACTCCACGAGGAGCCTGCGTGGCAGGCTGACTACCTGTTACGTGAGGGCAGCAAGAAGCCAAGGTAAGTTGCTAGCTAGCATTAAACTTATCTTATAAAAAACAATCAATCTTAACATAATCACTAGTTAACTTCACATGGTTGCTGATATCACTAGTTTATCTAGCGTGTCCTGCGTTGCATATAATCGATGCGCCTACTTCGACAAACGGTGATGATTTAACAAGCGCATTTGAGAAAAGAGCACTGTCGTTGCACCAATGTACCTAACCATAAACATCAATGCCTTTCTTTAAAATCAATACACAAGTATATATTTTTAAACCTTCATATTTCAACAAATGTATTTATTGGCTTTTAATTTATTTTATTGGCCAAAATACGGCATTTACCGGCTGACAGAAACCCTGCCGGGACGATACCAGTATCGCAACACTCTATAGTATCTTGGCAAGGAAAAAAACACTAAGCGAATTTAACTTCTTTCGGAAAACAGCCCTAATGTTGTCATTTATTCATTTCCCCAAGCTATTAGGACACAATATTTTACATACAGCAGGTTTTTAAAGGACCAAAGAGTTTGGTCTGCTTCGTGTTTTCATTTTTGCCCTTGACAAAATATTGCAATACTCCTATCGTCACAGACCTAGTTCACATGCTAAGAAGTATTTTCACTCTTGGAGAGTAATTGGTGGTTACAAGCAGATTGCATAAGTGTGGAACCATGCCGATATCGTGAAACATTTTCAAAGGCCCCACTCTCTCTTCTCTTGCTAAATTTAATTGGTTGTTGGAACAGTGCATTCACATCAATAGCACTCGTAGAAAGCTAGCCATACATATTCTTACAAAAAGTGTAAAACCAATGTGTCCTCAGATGTCTTGTAGAGCGGTGGGGGCATGGAGGAAGTGGGATAGTAAACTCCCAAGGAAGGGATTACATTGCCCATCCTCCAATTTAGTTATTTTCCCCCATTAATGACATTTGGGATGGAAGAGGTGGCACCTCTCTTCACTGTTACAGCTTAAGTGCCATATTCTATTCCAGTGCCATTTCTATCACAAAGTTGGTACAAGACATGCTTTTCATGCAGTGTTATAACTTTGTTTTGCAAATCCAACCCGTGTATATACAGTTGAAGTCGGAAGTTTACATACACTTAAGTTGAAGTCATTAAAATCGTTTTTCAACCACTACACAAATTTCTTGTTAACAAACTATAGTTTTGGCAAGTCGGTCAGGACATCTACTTTGTGCATGACACAAGTAATTTTTCCAACAGACGGATTATTTCACTTATAACTCACTGTATCACAATTCCAGTGGGTTAGAAGTTTACATACACTGAGTTGACTGTGCCTTTAAACAGCTTGGAACATTCCAGAAAATGATGTCATGGCTTTAGAAGCTTCTGATAGGCTAATTGACATAATTTGAGTCAATTGGAGGTATACCTGTGGATGTATTTCAAGGCCTTCCTTCAAACTCAGTGCCTCTTTGCTTGGCATCATGGGAAAATCAAAAGAAATCAGCCAAGACCTCAGAAACAAATTGTAGACCTCCACAAGTCTGGTTCATCCTTGGGAGCAATTTCCAAACGCCTGAAGGTACCACGTTCATCTGTACAAACAATAGTACGCAAGTATAAACACCATGGGACCACGCAGCCGTCATACCGCTCAGGAAGGAGACGCGTTCTGTCTCCTAGAGATGAACGTACTTTGGTGTGAAAAGTGCAAATCAATCCCAGAACAACAGCAAAGGACCTTGTGAAGATGCTGGAGAAGTATCTATATCCACAGTAAAACGAGTCCTATATCGACAACCTGAAAGGCTGCTCAGCAAGGAAGAAGCCACTGCTCCAAAACCGCCATAAAAAAGCCAGACTACGGTTTGCAACTGCACATGGGGACAAGGATTGCACTTTTTGGAGAAATGTCCTCTGGTCTGATGAAACAAAAATAGACCTGTTTGGCCATAATGACCATCGTTATGTTTGGAGAAAAAATGGGGATGCTTGCAAGCCGAAGAACCCCATCCCAACCATGAAGCAAGGGGGTGGCAGCATCATGTTGTGGGGGTGCTTTTGCTGCAGGAGGGACTGGTGCACTTCACAAAATAGATGACAACTTGTGGATATATTGAAGCAACATCTCAAGACATCAGTCAGGAAGTTAAAGCTTGTTTGCAAATGGGTTTTCCAAATGGACAATGACTCCAAGCATGCTTCCAAAGTAGTGGCAAAATGACTTAAGGACAACAAAGTCAAGGAATTGGAGTGGCCATCACAAAGCCCCGACCTCAATCCTATAGAAAATTTGGGAGCAGAACTGAAAAAGCGTGTGCGAGCAAGGAGGCCTACAAACCTGACTCAGTTACACCAGCTCTGTCAGGAGGAATGGGCCAAAATTCATCCAACTTATTGTGGGAAGCTTGTGGAAAGCTTCCAAAAACGATGACGCAAGTTAAACCATTTAAAGGCAATGCTACCAAATACTAATTGAGAGTATTTAAACTTCTGACCAACTGGGAATGTAATGAAATAAATAAAAGCTGAAATAAATCATTCTCTCTACTATTATTCTGACATTTCACATTCTTAAAATAAAGTGGTGATCCTAACTAACCTAAAACAGGGAATTTTTACTAGGATTAAATGTCAGGAATTGTGAAAAACTGAGTTTAAATGTATTTGGCTAAGGTGTATGTAAACTTCCGACTTCAACTGTATGCCTGCTGGGGGATTAGAGATCACAAGCCAGCATCCTCAAAAAAACTCAACTGAATGGCCAGGAAGCTCCCATCTTCTCCTCCCAGAACTGTTCTAGATTAGGAAACATAAGGGTGGGGGCACAAAAGTTGCTCTCCTCTCATCCCGACTTAGTCAGAGCTTTGCACCATTACTGGCAGAATATCCCGCCTGTGAGTGGCTGAAGGGGAAAGCTAATTTGTAGTGCGATAAACTGCCCGATAATGTTTGGAGAGAGGGTGAGGGAGCAAGAGGAAGCTTGCGGAGGAGGGGCATCCTCTGTCCTCAACGAAAATGAGATTTTAAACAAACCTGTCTGGGAGTTGAGTAAGGAGATTGTTTGAAATGGTATGGCCATATCCTGGACGAGCGATGTCGATTTGATCGATGACAGGATATGGCACAAGAGAGTTCCTTTTTTTTTAAACCCAGGTCAGCTATAATATCCACTAAGCCTAGAACAGTTTACCAAACAATGCCACGGTTCCCTCACCAGACAAAGCCATCCGTCCTATGGATGTTTGCCACATCTCATCCCTGTGGCATAGTAGAGACTGTTCTCTTAAAATGCAAATCACAGTATGTTGGCAGCAATGGCAGGAAGCTGTGCCAATTTTATTGCTGATAGGCTTTGAGGTTTAATTTCGCAGTAAATAAATGTATTAGTTTAGCATTTGAATGTGAAGGCGTTGTGCGTGACAATAAAGTATCCCTTTTCGTTTCGACAATCATCCACTTATCCCACATTCTGTGTACGAGACAAACAAATACATCTTACGCAACACAAATCATTTTGATTATTGTTGCTTAAGATTGTTGTTTGTCAGAAAGGCCAGCCATTAATTTTAATTAGGCTACTTAACAGTAAGGGAAAATGTAATAATGGTTTCTTGCTCCAGTAATATGGTTACTCCACTTACATTAATGTATTTAGCTGTTGTTGATATTGTTGTTGCTAAAACAATGTCATGCTTGGGCAGTCTAAGTCATGGGAATTGTACTGCTTTTTGGCAGTATTTTTTTGGGCAGTTGTTTTTGAAGTGGTTTTTAAATATAGTCTACATGTTCTAATTTATACGGAGCCACAGGAGATAACTGAAATCTAGAACCGTGTAGACACGTGTTATCTGGAGGCTAGTGAACTTTCTCAACATTGTAACTGACAACTGTGCTCAACTCTCTCAGTTACTCATACATTGCATACAGTGTACCCTATAAAAGTTTAGTGTATTTGTTTGTGAAAGCACACGCTGCTGCTTCACTAGGCATGCGTGGCATGCCCACTCTGTCCATTTAGCTGTGCTAGATGGATTGAGCTCATAAAGCTGTCACAGCTTTATAGCTGTCACAGCCCTCAAGGCCCCGGCCCTACATTGTTAATACTTCACTGCTTTACTTAATTATCATGGCCCAGCTTAAATATTCCCCACAAGCAGCTGTGATCACCCCGTGTAGGGGCATACACTATGCACGCTGTCCACCCCTCCCTCACCACATCCCTCACCAGCCATCACAATGGTCCTCACTGGTTCCATGACAGACATTCTTGGGCTAGGTTATTGGAAGGAGAGCTCTGCTCCCTCAACCAAGGTGTAGGCAGGCAATGACCAGCTAGAGGAACTGGAGCATGGTCTGCTAACAGCTAACTGATGATATCCCTCTACTGCCTGCTGTATGTGACCCATTTGTTCGCTTTGGCACAGCTTGCCATAAGGGTACCCTTTCTTTGTAAAAGAAACACTAACCGTTTTATACTCTTATTTGGGACCCTTAGCTTTTAGGAGAGCTGTTTTTTCTTGTTGATGTTGAATGGCTGATACAATCTAAATTGCATGACATTGCCAATGTGCTTGTGGATAGTTTCCCCTCGGAAAATGGAATGCATTTTATTTAGCCTATTTCCATCAATACATCAGGTTGTCAGTATAGTCATTAACAGTATTACCTCCCTTCTCCTTACAGTATCTTGGAGGGGAGTTATGTGTTAATATAGCCGCCGCTCTCAGCCTTCTTTGAGAAATGACTTAATCATGTTTTGGATTGTTGTCTCTAGGGAGACGGGAAGGGATGATGCCGGGTGTTGGAATGGAACATTAAGATCAATGGCAAAATAAATATTCAATGCCTTTTTCAAGTCTAACTTTCGGTAAATATTTTTGAACAGACTGAAATTAGCATTTGTTTTCTTAGCAATGCTGTCTGGAGGTTTATTGGAGATGGGAACTATTCTTTCTTTTTTAAAGCAATTTACTATGTCAATGCAATATGGACTAGTTTAGGACTTATTTGAGTGTGAATAATATGACCAGTATTGTTAACAAACATTTATCCCCGCTGTCTGAGAGCAACAAAATATGATTGAATGCTAATGTCAACCTTTCTTCTCCTTGCATTCTCCCTTCAAACTTCTGAGACATTCACCTGTTTTACAACATGCCCTCTTTGTATAGTCGATGTGCACCAGACATGTGGGAGATGTGTGAAACTGAACGCTCACATCTGTCTTGTCTCCTCCACTGCAGCCTCTGTCAACGTGCTGGTGCAGAACTGCAAGATCTACAATGACGCCAGCTGTGACATTTCTGCAGACGGGCAGCTCCTGGCTGTGTTCATACCCAGCAGCCAGCGGGGCTTCCCAGACGAGGGCATCCTGGCCATCTACTCTCTGGCGCCTCACAACCTGGGAGAGATGCTCTACTCCAAGAGATTCGGTGAGTCATTGTCTCTATTAAGCACGTGTGTCAAACTCATTCTACGAAGGGCCGAGTGTCTGCGGGTTTTTTCTCCTCCCTTGTACTTGATTGAAATTGAAAGCAAAAAAAACAACCAGTAGACACTAGGCCCTTCATGGAATGAGTTTGACACCCCTGTTCTAAAGTAACACGGTGGCCCAAATGATTGTCTATGAGCCAGGCCCCCAAAGCAGGGGCCGGTGTGTCTGACACGGAGGGGGAGAGAGGAAGATAGTAGCCTAACCGACTCGCACAAATTAGACAAACTTGTTGCTGTGATAGGTTATCTATCACCTCATCTGGTAGTGTCTGTCTTGACTGCGTCACATCTATTTGAAGAAGCTAGCTAACTACCCTAGCCAGTTAAATTAGCCAGCTAGCAAGGATCATTTATGCTATTTTGCTGCGATCTTGTCCTTGTCTACAACAACTCCATATTAAACAACAGCCTACCCCTTCTCATTTAGACAACTTAATTCTGTAATTGTAATTACATTTTGCATTGATTAGAAATCTCCCACTTTACTTTCTACGCATGGAGCCTCTGACTGTAGTGCTGCTTTGATTGACGACAGTAAGTTACACGCTTGAAAAGTGTGTAGCTTAGTCTACAGGAAGTTTTTTTTTTATGGGGCTCACTCATAAAAACTGTGAAACGTTTGTTTTATAAAAATTTTGAATGTCCTGGTATATATATCCTTGTATGTTGCAATATCAGATATATAATAAAATAATACACCCTCGCAGGTAATCGAAGACTAACGTCCGCTCTGATTTTCGAGTATTCAAATAACCGTGCCCATCCCTAGTAATGGGGCCGCTATGTTTTTGAATTGTAACTTTGGTGATAGAGGCACCAAATTGCACAGACAACTAGAAAAAACTGTGTTTTAAAAAGATTTGTAGATACTGGGCCATCACAGAATTTCCGCATTAACCCCATAGAAGCCTTTTTCCAATATGGCAGCCAAACAACTTAATGGGGTCTTATTGGACAATTTCACATGACCATACATGTATGAAATATAATTGTAGTAAGCCCAAAAATACCTCCGACCCCCCGGGCCATGGACTTTAAGGAGTTCTTCGAAATATATATTCTGTGCTGTCATATCAATCTTACAATCTTTAAAGTCCCATTTTGAGCTCCCGCGTGGCGTTGTGGTCTAAGGCACTGCATCTCCGTGCTTGAGGCGTCACTACAGACCCTGGTTCGTTTCCAGGCTGTATCACAACCGGCCGTGATTGGGAATCCCATAGGGCGGCGCACAATTGGCCCAGCGGCGTCCGGATTAGGGTTTGGCCGGTGCAGGCCGTCATTGTAAATAAGAATTTGTTCTTAACGGACTTGCCTAGTTAAATAAAGGTCAAATAAAAAAAAATGTAAATATATATTTCAGCAGTATTGTGTAAATTGTAATCTATTAATGAAGGCGTATTAAGCAGGAAGATTGAAAAAGGCAAATTAAAGCTTTAATCTAAGCAACAGATTTTTGGTGGTAAGTAGATATGGGAATGTGGGAGGCCTACTTAATTAGCTTAGCCATAAATTCAAAGCAAATTATTTAGAGCAGGTCTGGACCCAAAGTAGCTGTGAACACAGTAATTCACAGTTAATCTACTCTTGCGAGCAGTACAAACACTTACCAATCATAAAGACTAGGCAATAGCTTAATCAAGTACACAAATATACCTTTTAGATTTTTAGCAGGTGCAGGCTGTATTCAACAGGGAGAGACTCTCCATTTTGGATATAATCCAGATTCCTAACTGGATAATATCATCGGTTTCCAAATGGTTGCCTTTAATGAGAGCGGTTGTTTTACCGTATGTTTCTCAAGTGGGAACAAACATTCATCTGTCGTCAAAAACCATTAAAACCATTCATTAAGAAATACTTCACTGGTTTGTTAGGAAATTAAACATGACTTGCAGTAGCCTGCTTGTACAGTAACAGGCATCTAAGGCATCAGAGAAGGCAGGACAGTTTAATTGAATGGTTCCTGTTGTCTGTTATTTATAGCTGCTTAGTCAATAGAGACACTCAGAATGCAATCCCAATTATATATAAAGCAATTTACAGTATGGAGTGTTTCAGTCAGAATGTAAATACTGCTTTTAGGCCCTCAAGTAAAACAATGACAAAAGGTGTTCAATATTTGCTTTAAGTTTATATGCCAAACCCATCCATGCTCAACAGAAAGTAGCCTAACCATCTCTTCTTTGTCTAGGTCCTAATGCCATTTCTGTCAGCCTGTCCCCAATGGGCCACTACGTGATGGTGGGCTTGGCCTCTCGTAGGATCCTGCTCCATCACAACACAGACCACATGGTAGCGCAAGTGTTACGCCTGCAGCAGCCCCATGGTGGAGAGACTTCCATGAGGGTGAGTTTGGCCAACGTTAACCCCTTGGAATTTCAGGAACAACAAGGTATTATGCCATTTATTTGCACTTTCATCAATGCATCTTGATTCAGGTTGATTTGCATTGAACTTGAAAATGCCAGCAAGAACCTAGACCCAAATCATCTGTAAGCATCTTCAGGGTGACAGTAACCAAATGAAACCTCACAAATCTGGAGGTAAAGAACATTGTAAATGATGAGCTTCTTCTGGCTGGCAAAGAGTATGACTCTTTATAAATAGCTACTTTAACTCCATCATTTGGGGGGGATGAACAATAGATTTCCCCCCCATTATCTCTAACCAACTGAGGAGGAACGTCAGACAGACATTACAATTCAGTACAGCACAGTAGCTGAATAATACCCTCCCAGCTCCAGCCCTCTCACAATGGCCAGCCAGATTAGCAACCCCAAACAATCAAACCAGTGCTGGTAAAGCCTGCATTGACTCTACTTCAACTGGATTCTGAAGGTACCAAATATCTTTATTTCCAACAAGATGGGGGTAGAAAATGGGCTTACAATCAGAGAATTTTCACATGCCTCCAGGTGCTGGCTCTAGCCTTTTACATTCCAGCAGTGCAAAGTGAGCTAGTGTAATTGAGAAACTTCTGTGGCTAGACCCCAAGTAGAATCATGGTTATGCACATCTCATTTAGTCTTTAATCGACCCCTTGATCTCTCGTGGCCCTTTGGCTGATCACACTACATACAGTGTGTTCCCTTTCCTCTTTCAGAGGAACGTGTCTGCTGTTACAGTCTTGATGTGTTACACACATAACACAGTTACAAACTGTGAAACATGTTTTTTTTGTTGAGGCAACCATTTTTTTTATAATCCAGGTGACCATTTAGAGAATGTACCACACCGTGTACACAATCGCACAATGTGCCACACTTAAATAGTAATGAAGAGTCTTTGAAAGTTTTCTGTGTTTGGAGGCTCAATATGTGACTCTGTTTTGGCTGTACATGTATCAGAATGTAACAGGGGTTGTGGTAGGTAGTGTATGAAGGATGAGGGGTAAAGTGTTTATGATGCAGGGCTTGGAACCAGGGATCCATCTGTGACATCCCAGTGACCCAGAACACAGCCCGGTGTCCCATGGTCACACCAGAGTCAGCCCTCAGAGGCCTTGATGAAAGCAGGAAAAACAACACTAGGGTGCCACTTTGATGTTGTCTTTCTGTCTCTGCCTCTTGCTGTTTGTGAGACTGTTCTCCGTCCCTCCCAATTTTTGAAGATGCCATGTAGCCCTGGCAACTAGGCTATATGATAATTGAGATGACATTTTAACTTTGGGGGTGGGGGGGTGCGGCACCAGTAACTATTCTAACTCTAAACTTCTCACATTGCCAGTGGTGAAATTGTTGTGAAATAAGTTTTCTAACTGAACAGTTACATGGTCTGAAGAGAGCCATAATTAGCCAAATCTAATTGAACAAATTGTGAATATAGTTTTTTTGTTTTTAAAGCTGCCACACGGCGCATCAAAGCCCATCTCTGATTTGAAGTGAACTAAGAGGTGTTTTTCTCAAAGCGTTTTGTCTCGCGTTAATAACTTGGCTCGGATCATCACATGATTGGCATTTATGTTACTCTTACATAATTTACATGTGGGAGAGGATATTGGAAATTTAATTGAAGCCTATTGGATGATAACTTGTTTTTAACTAGGACAGAAGAATTTATAACGGACTATTTCCGACATAAGATCCACTTATTGTATGGGACACTTTTAAATGTGCCTTTAGAGGCCATGCAATTCAGTACTCATCTCTAAAACAAAAGCAATTTAGGTCAAGAGTCCATATTAACAAAGGAAATGGAAGGACTAACAGTACAGATAGATAGCAATAAAAACTGTACCCTAGAGGGTCAGAATAAGTTAGAGGAAAAACAAAAAGAAATAGAGGAACTTATTCAAGATCAAGTGTAATATATTATTAAAAATAAAGCAAACTGGATGGAATATGGGAAAATGCACCAAGCGGAAGTAAAGTACTTTAAGCATATGTTTTCATTTGTCTCCTCCATCTCCATTAACCAAAGCTAATTGTATGGATGTTTTTTATATTAATAATGTAAAATTAACAGCTGTACAGAAAGACTCATGTGAAGGCCAAATTACAGAGGAGGAACTTCTTGACGCAGTTAAAGCCTTTAAGGCTGGGAAAACTCCAGGGCTGGATGGCATACCAGTGGAAGTATACATAACTTTTTTGATATACTCAGAGGACCGTTATTAGCATGTTTTAACCACTCCTATATACATGGTAGATTATCAGACACTCAACAAGGTCAGATTTCATTACTACTGAAACAGGATCCAAGTGGTAAATACACTGCTCAAAAAAATAAAGGGAACACTAAAATAACACATCCTAGATCTGAATGAATGAACTATTCTTATTAAATACTTTTTTCTTTACATAGTTGAATGTGCTGACAACAAAATCACACAAACATTATCAATGGAAATCAAATTTATCAACCCATGGAGGTCTGGATTTGGAGTCACACTCAAAATTAAAGTGGAAAACCACACTACAGGCTGATCCAACTTTGATGTAATGTCCTTAAAACAAGTCAAAATGAGGCTCAGTAGTGTGTGTGGCCTCCACGTGCCTGTATGACCTTCCTACAACGCCTGGGCATGCTCCTGATGAGGTGGCGGATGGTCTCCTGAGGGATCTCCTCCCAGACCTGGACTAAAGCATCCGCCAACTCCTGGACAGTCTGTGGTGCAACGTGGCGTTGGTGGATGGAGCGAGACATGATGTCCCAGATGTGCTCAATTGGATTCAGGTCTGGGGAACGGGCGGGCCAGTCCATAGCATCAATGCCTTCCTCTTGCAGGAACTGCTGACACACTCCAGCCACATGAGGTCTAGCATTGTCTTGCATTAGGAGGAACCCAGGGCCAACTGCACCAGCATATGGTCTCACAAGGGGTCTGAGGATCTCATCTCGGTAACTAATGGCAGTCAGGCTACCTCTGGCGAGCCCATGGAGGGCTGTGCGGCCCCCCAAAGAAATGCCACCCCACACCATGACTGACCCACCGCCAAACCGGTCATGCTGGAGGATGTTGCAGGCAGCAGAACGTTCTCCACGGCGTCTCCAGACTGTCACGTCTGTCACATGTGCTCAGTGTGAACCTGCTTTCATCTGTGAAGAGCACAGGGCGCCAGTGGCGAATTTGCCAATCTTGGTGTTCTCTGGCAAATGCCAAACGTCCTGCACGGTGTTGGGCTGTAAGCACAACCCCCACCTGTGGACGTCGGGCCCTCATACCACCCTCATGGAGTCTGTTTCTGACCGTTTGAGCAGACACATGCACATTTGTGGCCTGCTGGAGGTCATTTTGCAGGGCTCTGGCAGTGCTCCTTCTGCTCCTTCTTGCACAAAGGCGGAGGTAGTGGTCCTGCTGCTGGGTTGTTGCCCTCCTACGGCCTCCTCCACGTCTCCTGATGTACTGGCCTGTCTCCTGGTAGCGCCTCCATGCTCTGGACACTACGCTGACAGACACAGCAAACCTTCTTGCCACAGCTCGCATTGATGTGCCATCCTGGATGAGCTGCACTACCTGAGCCACTTGTGTGGGTTGTAAACTCCGTCTCATGCTACCACTAGAGTGAAAGCACCGCCAGCATTCAAAAGTGACCAAAACATCAGCCAGGAAGCATAGGAACTGAGAAGTGGTCTGTGGTCACCACCTGCAGAACCACTCCTTTATTGGGGGTGTCTTGCTAATTGCCTATAATTTCCACCTGTTGTCTATTCCATTTACACAACAGCATGTGAAATTTATTGTCAATCAGTGTTGCTTCCTAAGTGGACAGTTTGATTTCACAGAAGTGTGATTGACTTGGAGTTACATTGTGTTGTTTAAGTGTTCCCTTTATTTTTTTGAGCAGTGTATAAAGATCCAGTCCATAAAAAACATTGGAGGCCTTTTACAATTCTTGCAAAATGCTTAGGGCATAGAATTTCAAAGGTATTCTCGGATATTATTCATCCTCATTTTTTTTTACATGGACAATACATTGGAGGTAATATAAGACAAATACTTGAAACAATAGAACACAATGAAAAATCTGGGAAACCAGGCCTGGTGTTCATAGCCGACTTTGATAAAGTACAACTGGAGTTTATATGAACTCAACAAAAAAAGAAACATCCCTTTTTCAGGACCCTGTCTTTCAAAGATAATTCGTAAAAATCCAAATAACTTCACAGATCTTCATTGTAAAGGGTTTTAACACTGTTTCCCATACTTGTTCAATGAACCATAAACAATTAATGAACATGCACCTGTGGAACGGTCGTTAAGATACTAACAGCTTATAGACGGTAGGCAATTAAGGTCACAGTTATGAAAACTTAGGACCCTAAAGAGGTCTTTCTACTGACTCTGAAAAACACCAAAAGAAATATGCCCAGGGTCCCTGCTCATCTGCGTGAACGTGCCTTAGGCATGCTGCAAGGAAGCATGAGGATTGCAGATGTGGCCAGGGCAATAAATTGCAATGTCCGTACTGTGAGAGGCTTAAGACAGCGCTACAGGGAGACAGGACGGACAGCTGATCGTACTCGCAGTGGTGGACACGTGTAACAATACCGGCACAGGATCGGTACATCCGAACATCACACCTGCGGGACAGGTACAGGATTGCAACAACTGCCCGAGTTACACCAGGAACGCACAATCCCTCCATCAGTGCTCAGACTGTCTGCAATAGGCTGAGAGAGGCTGGACTGAGAGCTTGTAGGCCTGTTGTAAGGCAGGTCCTCACCAGACATCACCGGCAACAACGTTTCCTATGGGCACAAACCCACCGTCGCTGGACCAGACAGGACTGGCAAAAAGTGCTCTTCACTGACGAGTCGCGGTTTTGTCTCACCAGGGGTGATGGTCGGATTCGCGTTTATCATCGAAGGAATGAGCGTTACACCGAGGCCTGTACTCTGGAGCGGGATCGATTGGGAGGTGGAGGGTCCGTCATGGTCTGGGGCGGTGTGTCACAGCATCATCGGACTGAGCATGTTGTCATTGCAGGCAATCTCAACGCTGTGCGTTACAGGGAAGACATCCTCCTCCCTCATGTAGTACCCTTCCTGCAGGCTCATCCTGACATGACAATGCCACCAGCCATACTGCTCGTTCTGTGCGTGATTTTCTGCAAGACCGGAATGTCAGTGTTCTGCCATGGCCAGCGAAGAGCCCGGATCTCAATCCCATTAAGCACGTCTGGGACCTGTTGGATCGGAGGGTGAGGGCTAGGACCATTCCCCCCAGAAATGTCCGGGAACTGGCAGGTGCCTTGGTGGAAGAGTGGGGTAACATCTCACAGCAAGAACTGGCAAATCTGGTGCAGTCCATGAGGAGGAGATGCACTGCAGTACTTAATGCAGCTGGTGGCCACACCAGATACTAACTGTTACTTTTGATTTTGACCCTCCCCCCCCTTTGTTCAGTGACAAATTATTCAATTTCTGTTAGTCACATGTCTGTGGAACTTGTTCAGTTTGTCTCAGTTGTTGAATCTTGTTATGTTCATACAAATATTTACACGTTAAGTTTGCTGAAAATAAACGCAGTTGACAGTGAGAGGACGTTTATTTTTTTTGCTGAGTTTATAAATGCCTGGAATATTTTAATTTTGGAGAATCTTTTATTAAATGGGTTATAATCATGTATAGTAGCCCTTTGTGTAAAATAGTAAATAATGGCTACTTCTCAAAGTTTTAAACTATCTAGAGGAGTAAAACAAGGTTGTCCACTATCGGCATATCTATTTATTATTGTCATTGAAATGTTAGTTATTAAAATCAGATCCAACAATAATATTAAGGGATTAGAAATCCAGGTCTTAAAAACAAAGGTGTCATAGTACGCTGATGATTCATGTTTTCTTTTAAATCCACAATTTGGATCCCTCTACAGCCTCATAGAGGATCTAGATACTTTTGCTATCCTCTCTGGATTAAAACCAAATTATGATAAGTGTACTATATTATGTGTTGGATCACAAATACATACAACGTTTACATTACCGTGTAGTTTACCAATAAAATAGTCTGATGGTGATGTGGACATACTCTGTATTCATATGCAGAAAGAAAGAAATTATCTCACTCCAATGAATTTTAATAGAAAGTTAGCAAATATAGATAAGATCTTGCTACCATGGAAAGGAAAATACCTGTCTATTTGTGGAAAAATCACCCTGGTTATCTCTTTAGTCATATCCCAGTTGACCTATTTGCTTATGGTCTTGCCTACACCTAGCGACCTGTTTTTTTATATAGTTCCTCTGTCCAGTGTCTGTGTTCTTTTGCCCATCTTAATATTTAATTTTTATTGGCCAGTCTGAGATATGGCTTTTTCTTTGCAACTCTGCCTAGAAGGCCAGCATCGCGGAGTTGACTCTCCCCTGTTGACGTTGAGACTGGTCAAGCTACAATTGTCATTTACAACATTAACAATGTCTACACTGTATGTCTGATCAATTTGATCTGATTTTAATGGACAAAAAATAAAGACATTTCTAAGTGACCCCAAACTTTTGAATGGTAGTGTATGTAACTTGTTGTTTTTTGTTCAAAATTGAAATTATGACTCTTACATATCATAGCAAAAGGGGACCGTGTTAGATGTGTTCTGAATTTGTACGTTGAACATTTTGCATTCCCTGCTAGTACAACTGACACACCGCCCAAGTTATGGCAGCGTAGACAGTCCAACGAGGCTCTCTGAGCTCTTAAGCAGATCCCCAATTATTCTGTCTTCCTCCTACGTTTGGAGATGAATGAAACAGCTTTTTCCCCCTCTCCTTTGTTATTTCTCCCTTTTGTCTGAGTGGTGTAAAATGTATGCAGATGTAGACAGACAGGTATACAGTGGGGAGAACAAGTATTTGACACACTGCCGATTTTGCAGGTTTTCCTACTTACAAAGCATGTAGAGGTCTGTCATTTTTATCATAGGTACACTTCAACTGTGAGAGACGGAATCTAAAACAAAAATCCAGAAAATCACATTGTATGATTTTTAAGTAATTAATTAGCATTTTATTGCATGACATAAGTATTTGATACATCAGAAAAGCAGAACTTAATATTTGGTACAGAAACCTTTGTTTGCAATTACAGAGATCATACGTTTCCTGTAGTTCTTGACCAGGTTTGCACACACTGCAGCAGTGATTTTGGCCCACTCCTCCATACAGACCTTCTCCAGATCCTTCAGGTTTCAGGGCTGTCGCTGGGCAATGCGGACTTTCAGCTCCCTCCAAAGATTTTCTATTGGGTTCAGGTCTGGAGACTGGCTAAGCCACTCCAGGACCTTGAGATGCTTCTTACGGAGCCACTCCTTAGTTGCCCTGGCTGTGTGTTTCGGGTCGTTGTCATGCTGGAAGACCCAGCCACGACCCATCTTCAATGCTCTTACTGAGGGAAGGAGGTTGTTGGCCAAGATCTCGCGATACATGGCCCCATCCATCCTCCCCTCAATACGGTGCAGTCGTCCTGTCCCCTTTGCAGAAAAGCATCCCCAAAGAATGATGTTTCCACCTCCATGCTTCACGGTTGGGATGGTGTTCTTGGGGTTGTACTCATCCTTCTTCTTCCTCCAAACACGGCGAGTGGAGTTTAGACCAAAAGGCTCTATTTTTGTCTCATAAGACCACATGACCTTCTCCCATTCCTCCTCTGGATCATCCAGATGGTCATTGGCAAACTTCAGACGGGCCTGGACATGCGCTGGCTTGAGCAGGGGGACCTTGCGTGCGCTGCATGATTTTAATCCATGACGGCGTAGTGTGTTACTAATGGTTTTCTTTGAGACTGTGGTCCCAGGTCTCTTCAGGTCATTGACCAGGTCCTGCCGTGTAGTTCTGGGCTGATCCCTCACCTTCCTCATGATCATTGATGCCCCACGAGGTGAGATCTTGCATGGAGCCCCAGACCGAGGGTGATTGACCGTCATCTTGAACTTCTTCCATTTTCTAATAATTGCGCCAACAGTTGTTGCCTTCTCACCAAGCTGCTTGCCTATTGTCCTGTAGCCCATCCCAGCCTTGTGCAGGTCTACAATTTTATCCCTGATGTCCTTACACAGCTCTCTGGTCTTGGCCATTGTGGAGAGGTTGGAGTCTGTTTGATTGAGTGTGTGGACAGGTGTCTTTTATACAGGTAACGAGTTCAAACAGGTGCAGTTAATACAGGTAATGAGTGGAGAACAGGAGGGCTTCTTAAAGAAAAACTAACAGGTCTGTGAGAGCCGGAATTCTTACTGATTGGTAGGTGATCAAATACTTATGTCATGCAATAAAATGCAAATTAATTACTTAAAAATCATACAATGTGATTTTCTGGATTTTTGTTTTAGATTCCGTCTCTCACAGTTGAAGTGTACCTATGATAAAAATTACAGACCTCTACATGCTTTGTAAGTAGGAAAACCTGCAAAATCATCAGTGTATCAAATACTTGTTCTCCCCACTGTATGTGGTCATTCATCCTCGCTTCACAGGGTAAGAGATAGGCAACGCAGAGGCAGGAAGTAGTACCCGTGTCTGTCACCTGATATGGTTGTCATAGCAGCAGGTTTGGCTAGTCATATTGAGAAGTAGCGTGACAAGTCAAGGTGACTGCTCTTAAATGAGCACTCCAACAACGTCTCTCCTGAACTTGATTCACTTGAGGGAACAGCCAACCGCTAAGGAGCGGCGTTCTGACAAGGCAGACTCAACAACACTAATCAGCACTTCAGCATACAGACTAAAGTTCTAGTATTGTTCTGCTATTCCCACACTAGTAACGGATTATGTCTCAGGTTCTGAATCATCGGGTTAATTGATAACCAATATATTAACATGAAATGAATTAATATGCGATAACATGCTAATCTAATGTGAAAGATTAAGCTCATTAGAAGACAGCGCTAATGCAATAAAATGACTATTTTTTTATTTAATTTTTTAAGATGTTGGGGTTGTATCATATTGGGACAATAGTGGTACTCTTTGCTGTGGCTGTAATTGATTTATTTCCATATGTCCCCATTCCCTCCAGAGAATGTTTGATGTGGTGTACCCCATGGCCGCTGATCAGCGGAGACACGTCAGCATCAACTCGGCCCGCTGGCTCCCAGAACCTGGCCTGGGTCTTGCCTACGGTACCAACAAGGGAGACCTAGTCATCTGCAGACCTGTGTAAGTCTGCACTACGCACTCTATATACCTCTGTTTCTCTCTTTCTTGCTTTCCCTCTCGCACAGTGCAACCTGCCCCTGGCTTAGAGAACTAAGTTTGTCCTCACTACCTCTTCTCTCACTACCACAGTATGTTTACATCAGGAGTGGCCTGTGGCTAGATTTCTCCCATAGCACATTTCTCTACATGCCATCTATTTGTTTTACATTTGTATGGAAACAGTGAAAAAACGAATAGCCAATTAGTGTGTTTTCTATCCCTGCTTTAGATAAATATATGTTTCTGCTGCTGAGGACAAGAATCCCCTCGTTTGTGTGGTTACGTAATGGCCCGAGAGTCCCAGTGCTCATGGCTTTAAAGCCTTTGGCATTCGGGAAGGCAGGCAGCAGCTCCCACCCACCCACCCACGGCAGGCAGGCAGGGCAGGGAGAGTTGGATCGATGGAGCGCCCACTGACTTATTCAGCCAGCTGTCATCAGCTAAGTCAAGTCAGAGGAGCTTGTTCTCACTCACTCTTCATGAAGTTTCTCAGTTATGTTTTTCTCCGTTCTGTCTGGCTGTCTGAAATAAATTGTTTGGTGTTAGTGGAAGAATGATTTGTTCTCCCTAGCCCCCCGGGCCTGCTTTGTTACTTCGAAGAACAAAAAAATATAGCTTAGATATCATCCAACATCGGTAAAATGTGCATTATGACCAAATAGTATTTTCTACACATAGAAATGACAAACCTTACTAACAAACCAAAAGTTTACTAACAGCAATAGTTAAGTCTAGACAAATGTTATGTGATTTTGGAGAGGAAATTTGGGGAATTATATCTAAAACATCCCTAAAGACATTGCAATTCATCAACAGCAAAATTGTCTCTAATTTATGTCAGCCATTTTAATGATCCAACCATAATCTTACCCAGAAAATCACTGTACATGCAAGAGAGACCTACAACCGCATCTATATCGTGAAGCCCTAATTGTGATCTGTAAAATTCAGTAACAGCATTCCGACACGCAGAGCACCACAGGTGCATAATAACCAAACAAACATCACAAGAGGAAGAACACACACAGTCCTCCCCTTGGACATACTACCTTCACTCACAGGCACACATACTGTACAGTACACCACTGCAGCATAGACTCCACGTCCCTATTGGGGAAAGCCTATTTTTTATTTATTTTATTTAACCTTTATTTAACTAGGCAAGTCAGTTAATAACAAATTCTCATTTACAATGACGGCCTACACCGGCCAAACCCAGACAACGCAGGGCCAATTGTGCGCCGCCCTATTGGAACCAGTTGTGACACAGCCTGGATACGAACCAAGGTATCTGTAGTGACGCCTCTAGCACTGAGATGCAGTGCCTTAGACCGCTGCGCCACTCGGAGGACCAATTATTATTATCCCTGTGTGTTTACTAATGGTAGAAACAGTTGTTTCAATCAGTGGCTCATCTCCTAGTACACTGTTGAGCAGGGATCATTTCAAGAGGAGAATAAAGAGTTTTGGGGGATTTGGGTAGCACTTTGTATTTACAGCCCAATTTCGCTGGCAGATGTAGGTGGTTGTTGTGGGATTGATTTTTTTTTCAGCCCCATAATTCAATTTTGCATGCCTGGTGTAGCCTTTCTGTTTTATTATATAGAATAATGCAATTAGACTTTTTAATTTATTTTATCAAGCATGCTGTGCTGTAAGCGGCTTTGTTTCGGAGCAGGGACGTGTTGTTGCTGATGAAACTGAAATGAGATCAGGACAGAGAGAGAGAGTGGCCTTGTTTGGGAAATAGTCTCATAAAATAATAACTGTCCCCCTCTTGGTCCTAATACTGTCGATATGATTTCTTTATCTATCTCCTGAAAGTTTGACTCTACTCCCACCATGTATTCTGTTCTTGGCAGCTTTCACTTGGATTGTATACTTCAACTTCCTTTCAGATTCACAGCTAGTGTGCTGGAGGTCTAAAATGTAAGCTTTTCACAGGCCAAATACTCTAATGGTACAGGAAGTAATTCCTTGCTAGTTAGTACAGGGTCTACATCAGGTTAAATGCAGACTTTGATTAGTTATCCGGCTGGAACCCGGGGTTTCACATGTACAGGTACCTAAGGAAATCTATCCTCAAATTGATTATCCCACTCCTGCTTCTCACTTTACACAGTGGCTTCCTTACATTTGAAGCAGAAATTGTAGGGACTTGTAAACCAGATGCACACTCATGATATCCAGCACCTTCTCTCTATAGTACTTAATGTGTATCATCATCATCATCATCACACACTGATATCCCATAAATGCCTCTAACTGTCATGGGGTGGCGCGGTTCTGTGCCCGCCGGAGTTTGGAACAGCTGGAGGAGAACAGGCCAGTCACCCAGAGACTGCTGGGTAAAGGAGCCCTGAGGAAGAGCTCTCATTATCCCTTTTATGGAGGCATTTTAGGACCATTGGCAAAACAGTTGAGGCTTCAGCTCTGGCTCGTTGTAAACCCAAACATCTCTGTCCAAACGTTCTCTATTCCAGTTCTTAGTCTTGTTCTAAGTGTGTTAAAGGAGATTCTAGCAAAACTGCACTCACTACAGCTGGACGTCGTACTGTACTTGCTAATGAACCTCATCTGCTACATAATATCCAAGACAATTATGAATAAGCAAACAGTGCCCATATCCAATTACTGGTTCAGACACAGGTTTGAGTTGGGCCTGTCCAAGCATATGTCAAAATAACTTATGCATAACATATGCATGTGTCTAATGTTGAATCATTCTGATAATATTTGCAGAGCTCAATGTTATATCTTAAGATATATACCCCCCCCCCCCCCCCAGGGTTTCATGCAAATGAGAGAAGACATAGATTGTCTTCCTCCTTTGGGGATTTGGGCAGGTCTCTTCGACTGCCTGGTGTGCTTGTTGTAAAGCAGACAATTTGACAGGTTTGAAAGCAGTAGCATGTCAGGGGCTGCCGTTCCAGCGATTTTAAGTGTCATGCACTCAATTTGTCTCTCAGATATATTATTTTTGCCTGAGGGAGTGAATAGAATATCCCCTCTTTCTCCCTCTCTCTCTCTCATCCATTTTTTTCTTTCAGCACACCAGTCCATCAACTGCACTGTTTACACACCAGAATATGGTATTTGGAAATATACACATACTGTTTATCTACCTCCCGGCATGAGAAAGAAGAACAGTCCATATAAGATATCCACTTTTGTGCTATATCTTCCCAATTTGATACCTGCCAGCAGTTTTCCTAGATCCATGGTAACTACCCCAAAAAGAGCCATTGCTCAGTTTCTTATCAAGTATTTCATTTCCCTGTATCATACTTATTTTAATTAACGGTTGTAGCGGAAGGGTCGTTAAGTGTACATGATTTATCAGTGTCTCTCACAGGCTGCTGATTTGCTGACTCTGCTGCTTGTCCACTGATACTGGGGATTAATGGAACATGGAAACTTATTTTGCTCATTTCCTTCTAATAAAATGCAGTTCATTAATCCTTCTAATAAAATGCAGTTTGGGATTAATAGAACATGGAAACTTATTTAGCTCGTATCCTTCTAATAAAATGCAGCTGGGGATTAACGGAACATGGAAACTTATTTTGCTCGTTTCCTTCTAATAAAATGCAGTTCATTAATCCTTCTAATAAAATGCAGTTTGGGATTAATGGAACATGGAAACTTATTTAGCTCGTATCCTTCTAATAAGATGCAGCTGGGGATTAACGGAACATGGAAACTTATCTTGCTCGTTTCCTTCTAATGAGATGCAGTTTATTAATCCTTCTAATAAGATGCAGTTTGGGATTAATGGAACATGGAAACTTATTTTGCTCGTTTCCTTCTAATAAGATGCAGCTGGGGATTAATGGAAATTTATTTTGCTCGTTTCCTTCTAATAAAATGCAGTTTATTAATCCTTCTAATAAGATGCAGTTTATTAATCCTTCTAATAAAATGCAGCTGGGGAATAATGGAACATGGAAACTTATTTTGCTCGTTTCCTTCTAATAAAATGCAGTTTATTAATCCTTCTAATAAGATGCAGCTGGGGATTAATGGAACATGGAAACTTATTTTGCTCATTTCCTTCTAATAAAATGCAGTTCATTAATCCTTCTAATAAAATGCAGTTTGGGATTAATGGAACATGGAAACTTATTTAGCTCCTATCCTTCTAATAAGATGCAGCTGGGGATTAACGGAACATGGAAACTTATTTTGCTCGTTTCCTTCTAATGAGATGCAGTTTATTAATCCTTCTAATAAGATGCAGTTTGGGATTCATGGAACATGGAAACTTATTTTGCTCGTTTCCTTCTAATAAGATGCAGCTGGGGATTAATGGAAATTTATTTTGCTCGTTTCCTTCTAATAAAATGCAGTTTATTAATCCTTCTAATAAGATGCAGTTTATTAATCCTTCTAATAAAATGCAGCTGGGGAATAATGGAACATGGAAACTTATTTTGCTCGTTTCCTTCTAATAAAATGCAGTTTATTAATCCTTCTAATAAAATGCAGCTGGGGAATAATGGAACATGGAAACTTATTTTTCTCGTTTCCTTCTAATAAGATGCATCTTATTAATCCATCTAAGATGCAGTTTATTAATCCTTCTAATAAGATGCAGCTGGGGATTAATGGAACATGGAAAATTATTTTGCTCGTTTCCAACTAATAAGATGCAGTTTATTAATTATTTGAATAAGATGCCATTTATTAATCCTTCTAATAAGATGCAGTTTATTAATCCTTCTAATAAGATGCAGTTGATTAATTATTCTAATAAGATGCAGTTTATTAATCCTTCTAATAAGACATCGTTCTAATAAGACATCAAACAATACACTCACTGGTACAAAATCTTGTCCGCAATATTATCACTTAAGTTAAAGGAAAACACTTGTCGGTCTCATACATTTTGTTTCTGATTCATACAGGGGACTTGTAGTGAAGATGTGATCCTTCTAATAAGATGCAGTTTATTAATCTGTCTAATAAGAAACAGCTGATAGATGCATTTGAATGGTGCGGTCTTCGCAGAAACTAACGGCTTGACTATCTCTAGCTATTCAATGTAACCAGGCTTTATGGAGGGCTTGCATTTTCCCAACACTCAGGCCACAATACTATTTGGGTGTGACTTAAAGACATGCTCTGGAACTATGGCGACTAATAAGTATTTTTTTAACCTTTCATGAGCCTCTACCCCGGGTCCGGGATCACCCCCCACCCCCCCACACACTGATTAGCATAGCTAGCATAGCTTCACAAGTAGATAGTAGCATCTAAATATCATTAAATCACAAGTCCAAGACACCAGATGAAAGATACAGATCTTGTGAATAAAGCCACCATTTCAGATTTTTAAAATGTTTTACAGGGAAGACAAAATATGTAAATCTATTAGCTAAACACGTTAGCAAAATACACAATTTCTTTGTCCACCATTTTTTCTCTCCACCAGTAGCTATCACCAATTCGGCTAAACTAAGATATTGATAGCCAATAACCAATAAAAAACCTCATCAGATGACAGTCTGATAACATATTTATGGTATAGGATAGGTTTTGTTAGAAAAAAGTGCATATTTCAGGTAGAAATCACAGTTTACAATTGCACCGACCATCACAACACGACTAGAATTACTATAGAGAGCAACGTGTATGACGAATTTACTCATCATAAAACATTTCATAAGAATAGACAAAGCATAGCAATGGAAAGACCCAGATCTTGTGATTCCAGACAATATTTCAGATTTTCTAAGCGTTTTACAGCGAAAACACAATAAATCGATAAGTTAGCATACCACATGTGCAAACGTTACCAGAGCATCGATTCAGGCCAAAGAGAGCTATAACGTAATCATCGCCAAAATATATTAATTTTTTCACTAACCTTCTCAGAATTCTTCCGATGACACTCCTGTAACATCATTTTACAACATACATATACAGTTTGTTCGAAAATGTGCATATTTAGCCATACAAAACCGTGGTTACACAATGAAAATAGTATGAAATCAAGCCTCAAAATGTCGGACGTCATCTTTCAGAGTGATCTAGTTTAATCGAAAGCTAATCATATACTTGACTAAAAAATACAGGGTTGACAGGAATCGAAAGACAAATTAGTTCTTAATGCAACCGCTGATTTACATTTCTATAATTATCCTTACTGTGCAATACAGGGTTCGCCAAGTGAAGCGATAACAAACAAAATGGCGGATTATGCGTTTAAAATATTTCGACAGAACAACGATTTATCATATTAAATATTTCTTACTATGAGGTGATTTTCCATCAGATTCTTGGGCAATGTATCCTTTCTTGGGTCTAATCTTCTTTTGGTCGATAGATGTTCTCTGTCCTTCGAAATGTCCACTAACATCGACCGAGACCCCGAAACGTGACCAAAGCTTCAAAGTGCACGACAAAGAAATTCCTCAAAATCGCACTAAACGGATATAAATTGCTATAAAACGGTTCAAATTAACTACATTATGATGTTTTTAACAACTATAACGACTAAAAACATGACCGGAGAAATATCACTGTCTAAACAACCATTTGGAAAGAGGCAAGTCCGATGTTCATCTTGCGTAAAACGCGCGAAGGGAAAAGACTGTACTTCCACGTCTTCTTGTTTTATAGTGGCTCTGATTGTGCAATCGACTCCATTCAAAGCGTGATGACGTACTGACACCCAGAGGAAGACGTAGGCAGTGTCGGTTTCTCCATAGCATCTACTGGCACCTTAAAACCGACCCCAGATCAGGGGTAAAAATTTCTGAAATCTGACTCCCTGTCAGGAAAAGTGCTGTAGAAGTAGTTCTGTACCACTCAGAGACAAAATTCCAACGGCTATAGAAACTAGAAAGTGTTTTCTATCCAATAATAACAATAATATGCATATTGTACGATCAAGAATTGAGCACGAGGCAGTTTAATTTGGAGACCAAAAAATGCTCATGCGGAACAGCACCCCCTATAGTTGCAAGAAGTTAACCTCCCATTTAGGGCTGAATGTTGAGTTCATACATGCATAATCTATGAGCAGAATTACTGTTTTAGCTAAAGTAGCTATAAAATCCCAATTTCTTTGAAAGCGACTGTTTTTCTGGAAGCTGTGCTGCGCCCTTTTCCCCTAAATTTCCCCCACGTGGCCCAGCCCCCTAGCAATTAAAGTTATAGCCAATGAGCTTTAGCCCCTTGCCATTTGAGTGGCAGCTAGCAAGATTCGCACACAGCAGAGCAAGAGAGAGCAATGACGTGGTGCAGATATCTGCACATACAGTGGGGAGAACAAGTATTTGATACACTGCTGATTTTGCAGGTTTTCCTACTTACAAAGCATGTAGAGGTCTGTAATTTTTATCATAGGTACACTTCAACTGTGAGAGACAGAATCAAAAAGAAAAATTCTGAAAATCACATTGTATGATTTTTAAGTAATTAATTTGCATTTTATTGCATGACATAAGTATTTGATCACCTACCAACCAGTAAGAATTCCGGCTCTCACAGACCTGTTAGTTTTTCTTTAAGAAGCCCTGCTGTTCTCCACTCATTACCTGTATTAACTGCACCTGTTTGAACTCGTTACCTGTATAAAAGACACCTGTCCACACACTCAATCAAACAGACTCCAACCTCTCCACAATGGCCAAGACCAGAGAGCTGTGTAAGGACATCAGGGATAAAATTGTAGACCTGCACAAGGCTGGGATGGGCTACAGGACAATAGGCAAGCAGCTTGGTAAGAAGGCAACAACTGTTGGCGCAATTATTAGAAAATGGAAGAAGTTCAAGATGGTGGTCAATCACCCTCGGTCTGGAGCTCCATGCAAGATCTCACCTCATGGGGCATCAATGATCATGAGGAAGGTAAGGGATCAGCCCAGAACTACACAGCAGGACCTGGTCAATGACCTGAAGAGAGCTGGGACCACAGTCTCAAAGAAAACCATTAGTAACACACTACGCCGTCATGGATTAAAATCCTGCAGCGCACGCAAGGTCCCCCTGCTCAAGCCAGCGCATGTCCAGGCCCGTCTGAAGTTTGCCAATGACCATCTGGATGACCCAGAGGAGGAATGGGAGAAGGTCATGTGGTCTGATGAGACAAAAATAGAGCTTTTTGGTCTAAACTCCACTCGCCGTGTTTGGAGGAAGAAGAAGGATGAGTACAACCCCAAGAACACCATCCCAACCGTGACGCATGGAGGTGGAAACATCATTCTTTGGGGATGCTTTTCTGCAAAGGGGACAGGACGACTGCACCGTATTGAGGGGAGGATGGATGGGGCCATGTATCGCAAGATCTTGGCCAACAACCTCCTTCCCTCAGTAAGAGCATTGAAGATGGGTCGTGGCTGGGTCTTCCAGCATGACAACCACCCGAAACACACAGCCAGGGCAACTAAGGAGTGGCTCCGTAAGAAGCATCTCAAGGTCCTGGAGTGGCCTAGCCAGTCTCCAGACCTGAACCCAATAGAACATCTTTGGAGGGAGCTGAAAGTCCGTATTGCCCAGCGACAGCCCCGAAACCTGAAGGATCTGGAGAAGGTCTGTATGGAGGAGTGGGCCAACATCCCTGCTGCAGTGTGTGCAAACCTGGTCAAGAACTACAGGAAACGTATGATCTCTGTAATTGCAAACAAAGGTTTCTGTACCAAATATTAAGTTCTGCTTTTCTGATGTATCAAATACTTATGTCATGCAATAAAATGCAAATTAATTACTTAAAAATCATACAATGTGATTTTCTGGATTTTTGTTTTAGATTCCGTCTCTCACAGTTGAAGTGTACCTATGATAAAAATTACAGACCTCTAAATGCTTTGTAAGTAGGAAAACCTGCCAAATCGGCAGTGTATCAAATACTTGTTCTCCCCACTGTATGTGACGCTGTATGCAATTTTCGGGACCACTTTTAGCTCGTCAGCACTACTTTCAGTACTGCATAAAAAGTATACAGAAGAACTGGATAATTTCTTTCATTTGTGTTTATAGTAGTAATAATAATAAAACATTTCATTTTTATAGCGCTTTGAATTTACATTTTTTTTTTTTTTAACTAGTCACCTACTGTGTCGTCTCATATCTCTACATAGGCAAAATATATATACAATAAAAACATCATACATTTAGAATCAAGGCAGGAAATAGCAGTATTAGGCTAGGTGCTAAAAGGACTTCCCAGGTTAGGACTATAAGAAAGACAGTCAGTAGAAACGTGTTTTAAGGCTCGCTTTAAAAGTTCCAATTGCACTGCTCAGATGAGTTTGCAGGCTTGAGAAGGTGGTTGATGGCTGAGAAAGAGGATTCTGGGGTTAGCTTTGTTGTTGTCGATCATGGTGGAGTAGAAGGCTGATCGTGCTGCTTTTAAGGCAGCAGAATAGCTTCTTTGCTTGGTGGTCTTTGTAGGCCAGTAGATGGACAGTGAAGCCGTCCTTTCTCCAACGCCTCTCAAGCTTACGGCCATGAGTCTTCATTCTGTGCGGTTCATCAGTGAACTGGGTTGAAGAGTGTTGGATGGTTACTTTCGTGTTTTTTCGGGAGCAGTGATGTTCAGGGTATTACCCATAGTGCTGTTATACAGGTTGGCCATGTCGTCGGAGGGCCAGCTCACTGCAGTCAGACTCAAAGGTGGGCTAGATATGTTCCAGGAAGAGGGATGGGTTAAGTTTCCTTAGGTGGCAGAATTGAAAGGCCCCCTTTGGGCGGTGGAGCGGAATGGGAGCAGTCAGACCATGTCACAGGCTTGTGGTCAGATACACCAAGTTCGAGGACATCCAAGTTAGAGGCAGGGACATCTCCAGTGATAATGTATTGTGTGTCGACGATTGTGGGTGGGGAACATTTACATGTTGCACATGGTTTAGGCAGTCCAGCATGTTAAGGAAGTCAGCAGCCGTAGAGCACTTGGGTGAGTCAACATGGATGTTAAAGTCTCCCAAAATGACAATGTTGGAGAGGGTGGAGCATACAGAGGTTAATAGTTCAAAAAACTCAGGAATAAAAAAAAAACTGTGCTTGTCCGGAGGGGGGGGGGGCGCTCCACCGCCTTTTCAATGTATTTATATCCAGGCGGAGCTGCCGCATCTAGATGCTAAAAGTCCCCCTCTTTGTGCCATTTTTCAGTGAGGCAGATCAGGTCAAAATCATTCTCTGAGATAAACTCATACAAAAGAGGAGACTTGTTAAGGCTTGAAGATTGTAGAGTGCACGACGTGTGAAGGCATTGGTGGAAAAACGTTCATTACATTTTGGTTGGTTCACTGCTCTCTGTATGGACTGTATTGGCTTGGAGTGGGTGACGTAATTTGCCTGAGGGTCAGCCTGCAGAAATGGCCAGGCCCGTGATCACCTAACTTCGGTACTCTCATCGTTAGTGCATACAGTAGACTTTGGTTTGTTAATTAGTCTCCTACCGCCTCGTCGTCCTCACCATGTTTTCCGTAGGAGCCCGAATCGAGAGACTGTTCTTAAGGTCCTTACTCAGGGTTGTTTTAATCTGTTCAAAACTTCTGAGGAATCCTTCTGTGTAGTAAATGAAGTTGGCTGCCATTTCATGAAGTTGGCTGCCGAGTCTTTTCATCCAGCCTTTGGTCCAGGAGATGAGGATCTAGCTCGGCTGGTATTTGAATCCAAAACAATTTGCTAGTTGATTGGAGAGGTTGGCGAAGTAGCCAAATATGTTAACTAATTTAACGTTGATGATTTAAAAAGCGAAAAATTCACATGTTCTATACTTGATAAGCTATCAAAAAAACGAAATGTTGATTAAAACAATGCGCTTAAAAAACACTTTTTAATTTAAAAAAAATATTTAAATTTTTTTTAACTAGTAAAGTCAGTTAAGAACAAATTCTTATTTACAGTGACTGGGTTAGCTGCCTTGTTCAGGGGCAGAACGACAGATTTTTAACTTGTCAGCTCGGGGATTCAATCTAGCAACCTTTTGGTTACTGGCCCAACGCTCTAACCACTACGCTACCTGCCGCCTCCACTTAAGAAATAATTATGGATAATTTTGCCGCATTAAAATACCGAGGCTGCCTCTAGGTGAACTCCAGTGCCCATCTGTCTCTGTTTAAAGATTTAATCCAATCCTACTGGACAGGAATGTTTTAAATGTCATTTTATGGTTTAACACCAATGGAACAGACAATTATTGGTGAGATTCTCAGACCAGTCCGGTATTATGAAAGCCATCTCGACTGTTTCACTGCGAGGTAAAATGATGTACGTTGTATTTATACTCTACACGGAAGATAGCTGGAGTGCTTGCCCTGAATTGATTTTTATCCGATGAAATCAGTTGTGGATGCATCCAGGTCTGACAACCTGCCTCAGTCAACGTTGTGTCATTTTGAGCTATGATGCAATGAAGCGGCACTAAAGATGTTTCATCTTAATGCTGGGGACCATTGTGAGGGATCTGCTTGTTGGTAATGTATGGACTGCTCATTCTGTCTAGCAAAACATTTGGTTTTATGATGTACAATACATCCTTTTTTTGCTTGAAATACTGTAACTTATTGAAAGCTTTAGCATATCGTGCTGTGTAGGTCTGACATGACAAGTGGAACATTGGAACTGACCATTTTTAGTTCTCTGATTTAACATACAAATATGACCAAATTATAGAACATTAATGACGACATGATAGTACTGACTCATTGTACAATATCCCTCTCTCGTTCCTTTTCTTTATATCTCTCTCTCTCTCTCTCCGTCGTCTCTGCCCTCCAGAGATGCCCAGTCAGACGGAGATAGCCCCGCTGAGCACAGTGAGCCCGTATTTGCTGTCAACAACAATCGAGGCGGTGGTACCGGTGGGAGCCGCGACGGAGAGCGGCCAGGGTGAGATTTGGCAGGGGTTGGCCTTTGAGGATGGTGTGTGTGAGAACAATAGCTAGGTATATGTGGCTTTCAGAGAAGGGGGATGTGCAAGTCGAGTTTTTTTCTTCAATGAGATATGTAAGTCTTCTGTCTAGCAGGAATTCTCTGAACTGTGCTTACACGTCTGTCAAAGTAAAGGGAGCACTAGTTCTTTGTGTTGACATTGGACTCTCCCCTTTTGCTCACAACAGTAAGTTGTTTTTCAACAAAATGCAATGCCAACACTCAAGTGTCATACACACACTTACATCCATATGGCCTTTATCAGCGTTGACCATGTGGCTGTGTTTTGCAGGAGCAGCAGGGCCCCCTTGAGGTCTGAAAGGGACATGGGACTTATGAACGCCATCGGTCTCCAGCCCCGTCACCCTACCCCCGTTGCGACATCACAAGGCACACAGACACTCGTCCCACAGCTTCAGAATGCCGAAACACAGACACACACATTCCGGGCCTCCGAAGCAACAGACAGTACGTCTACCTATATCTATACCCATGTCCCTCTCCCCCAGTCCCTCCAACATTTACCCTGTCTACTAGATCTACAATGACTTTGGAAAGTATTCAGACCCTTGACTTTTTCCACATTTTGCTACGTTATAGACTTATTCTAAAATTGATATTAAAAAAATAATAATAATAATAATACAAATCCTCAGCAATCTACACACAACACCCCATAATGACAGTGAAAACAGGTTTTTCAAATGTTTTGCTAATTTATAAAAAGAAAAAACAAACACCTTATTTACAAAAGTATTCAGACCCTTTGCTATGAGACTCGAAATTTAGTTCAGGTGCTCCCTGTTTCCATTGATTATCCTTGAGATGTTTCTACATCTTGATTGGAGTCCACCTGTGGTAAATTCAATTGATTGGATTTGGAAAGGCACACACCTGTCTGTATAAGGTCCCACAGTTGACAGTGTATGTCAGAGCAAAAACCAAGCCATGAGGTCGAAGGAATTGTCCGTAGAGCTCAGAGACAGGGTTGTGTCGAGGCACAGATCTGGGGAAGGGTACCAAAAAAAATCTGCAGCATTGAAGGTCCCCGACTCCATTATTCTTAAATGGAAGAAGTTTGGAACCACCAAGACTCTTCCTAGAGCTGGCCGCCCGGCCAAACTGAGCAATCAGGAGAGAAGGGCCTTGGTCAGGGAGGTGACCGAGATCCCGATGGTCACTCTGACAGAGCTCCCAAGTTCCTCTTTGGAGATGGGAGAACCTTCCAGAAGGACAACCATCTCTGCAGCACTCCACTAATCAGGTCTTAATGGTAGAGTGGCCAGACGGAAGCCACTCCTCAGGAAAAGGCACATGACAGCCCGCTTGGAGTTTGCCAAAAGGCACCTAAAGACTAAGACCATGAGAAACAAAATTCTCTGGTCTGAGGAAAGACCTTTGGCATGAATGCCAAGCGTCACATCTGGAGGAAACCTGGCACCATCCCTACTGTGAAGCATGGTGGTGGCAGAATCATGCTATGTGGATATTTTTCAGCGGCAGGGACAGGGAGACTAGTCGGGATGGAGGCAAAGATGAACGGAGCAAAGTACAGAGAGATCCTTGATGAAAACCTGCTCCAGAGCGCTCAGGACCTCAGACGGGGGCGAAGGTTCACCTTCCAACAGGTCAACTACCCTAAGCACACAGCCAAGACAATGCAGGAGTGGCTTCGGTACAAGTCTCTGAATGTTCTTGAGTGGCCGAGCCAGAGCCCGGACTTGAACCCGATCGGACATCTCTGGAGAGACTTGAAAATAGCTTTGCAGTGACGCTCCCCATCCAACCTGACAGAGCTTGAGAGGATCTGCAGAGAAGAATGGGAGTAACTCCCCAAATACAGATGTGCCAAGCTTGTAGCGTCATACCCAAGAAGACTCGAGGCTGTAATCGCTGCCAAAGGTGCTTCAACAAAGTATTAAGTAAAGGGTCTGAATACTTATGTAAATGTGATATTTCCGTTTTTTATTTTAAATAAATTTGCAAAATATCTCAACTTGTTTTTGCTTTTTCATTATGGGGTATTGTGTGTAGATTGATGAGGGGGAAAAACGATTTAATCAATTTTAGAATAAGGCTGGAATCTAACAAAACGTGGAAAAAGTCAAGTGGTCTGAATACTTTCCGAAGGCACTGAATATCGTTTTCATAATACTGAGCTGTTCAACTATGTAATGTCTTAACAGGTAAGTCATAATATGCGATATATATATATGCAGAGAGCCCAATGCTCCCCTCAAGCATATTGTAAGAACTTTCAATCACTGAATTCACAACTAGGTTCCATTTTACTGCACAACACTTTCTGCTGTTCTGTTTCAGTGCATTTCTACAACGGCTGGGTTTTTTCATTAATGGGGAATTTGTTCCTCGTTGCTGTCAGGAAATACAACCTGGCAAATTAGTAGCGTCATAATTGAATTCACTTTTTATGGAATCCTTTTCATTTGACGAATTTGGCATTTAAGACTTAACCTAATTGCAATCAGTCTTAACAACCTCCTTGACCTCATTCCATACAGAGCGGAACAAAGACCTCAAAGGCATGCACCAAAGGCTTATACAGTACCTGGCAACAGGAAGCAAATACTTGTTTAGTTAATTAAAGGTACATTTCACAATTTTTCAACTTCCTATTCATCATCTTCAGCACCACCCCAACATCAACATACTGTATGTGAAAACGCTGTGTTTCTATATTTTGTGGTAAAAAAAGATAGAGGAAGATAGTGTCTTTCCAATGACATCATCAACCAATTAGTAGGCAATGCCTACTCATAATTGGTTAAAATCACATGATGCACATCAATGATGTCATTGGAAATACTTATACTTCCTCTCTTTTTTACTACGAAACAGAAAGGTGTCATTTTCACATATGTTGAGGTGGTGCTGGAGATAATCAATGTGAAGTTAAAAAAAAATAATAATAATAATAATTTTTTAAGTGAAATTGCCCTTTAAGACAATAACCTCGGAATTGCCCTTGGTTCCAAAGTCAGGTGAAGTGGACCATTACTTGTCTGTTGTCCCAGTGGTAATATAGCAATACCAATTACCCGATATCTCTGCATTAACTGTCTTAGTAACAGATCACAGAAATAGATGTTGTGATATTGGGTCTCATCCAAAACCCGTCTCTCTTGGGGCACTGAAATATAATTTTCATTACTGTATCTTCATGTTTCCCAGTGGCACATCTGGGAACGTGAGCGCTATCAGAGAAAATGAGACCTGCATGGTCCACTTTTGTGTGTCTGGGCCTTCTTAAGGTACTATCTAAAGGTGTTTTAGACTCAATTCCATAAGAGTCAATATCCACAAACAGAGCACCACAGTCCATTTCGGTTCAGCTGGAATGTTGTACACAAGGCATTACGTTGCGAGAGCATTAGCACACCTCCATTTTACTCATTACAAATGAATGATTGAATCAAACACCTGGCGAGAAATCGAAAACAAGCTCTCATGCCAAGCCTTTGCAATCAAGGGCCTTTCACCTTTCGTCCAATCGTATCCGGCACTTAACATTTATCTCTGTTTCTACTCCCCTATTGTTGTTAATGTACCGATGACTGGTATAATGGTTATATAGCATAGCAAGGGGATAGAGATCCACTGTACTGTATGTAGGCGTGTACTAACTACCTCACTTGGAACCAGTTCTGACCGTGTCTGTTCATTCTGCCATGGTCCTCGTCATACAGGTTGAGCTATGAGAGGATTCTCTGACAGGTGTCCAGGAGTTCGACGGTAATTAAGGTTGATTGCTTTGACTCCAACCCGCCGCCCTTCAAAAGTTAACTGCTCAGACGCCGCTACTCACCAGTGGAAATGTGCATATTTCTTGAAGTGGAGTGTTTTCCTTCCCATAAAAAAAAGACTTGAGTCCCTCTTATATAAGAAACGCTAGAGGTGAAACGCTGTAAAATAATCTTACATAATACCTACTTCCTTACCCAAACCTGAAGTTAGGTTTCATCATATCTAATATTATCTGATATATATATAATCCAAGGAGTTTTCAGTGGTAGATGGAGGTATTTGTATGCAAATTGTGTATTTGACAGTTTTCCCCAAAAATTATGGAGGTACGAAACGCCACTATCGGGATGCCTAATATTATTCATCACAAGGAAAAGGTTTTTAATGATTAAAACCTGAATTTATTCATCATAATATTACTGGTGTGTGCAAATTGACTGTAGGTCAAAATAGTCCCAACGAATGGACAACTTTGCAATTGCGTTTGCCTGTTGCACTGTTGGGCCTGGTGCAAAGGGAAATTATATTTACGTATCATTCGGATCTGAATCATCCATCCACATACTGTGGGCTGGCTGGTTTGACTAATCAGCATCTCCACGACTGTGATGCCTTAAGTGACTCTTTAGCAGCTCTCTCCAGTGCGCATGCCTGATGGAGTGTTGCCGTTGGATAGAGCAGGCATTGGGAACACGCCTCCGCACATCGCATTGAACAGCACACTCCTCGGGCCCAATTCTTGTTCAGCAGGTTGTATTCAAACATTGCTCGACGTGTTCATTTGAAATGGATTAGGAGCACTGTTGTGAGAGGATGATCGCATTTTGTGATAATAGAGTCATTACACACCTACCGTATTTATGCCTTGGCAGTCGAGCCTTTGTGCTTCAAAGAATAGCTGGCTCAAAGAATACTCGGCATGACTCTTGCCCAGGGTCTTACTTTCACTTTTGTGTAAGGCCTAATATGTCATTTTAGTTAAGTAGGTCTGATTTATCGTATTCCCGAATGATCCCCAAGAAAGAAACCAACCAGCACTTCTGTTACACCCACCCGGCAAAGTGACTTTAGCCAAGATTCCGTTTGAGTCGAGTCCTCCAGCCAGTCAGACACCCTGTGTATTGTGCGGAGGAGAGTATTAAACACAAGGTGACACTTCGCACCTGCTTTCATTAAGGCAGCGACACACTTCGGAGAGCCCTAATAGCCCACCGCACAGGTAAATCAGCCTGCAGGGTCAGGACAGTGATGAAGCTAAAGCACCTGAGTTGCATTATTAGGCCAAATGATCATTTATTCCACGGAGAGAGAGAGAGCGGGAGAGTCAGAGAGACTATAGGAAATGCTCAGCGCTGGTCCTCTGATGTGCCAATAGAGGCCGTGTGGGTACGGAAAACGTTCCCTCAACACCTTCTGTATTTTTGGGGTCACGCTTGGGAGATGACACAGGGCAGAGCAAATAAGCAGACGCTCTCTTACTCCACCGAAGAGGATTTAAATGGCGCCTCCCGCTGTTCGATGGGGATATGGAGGATAGACTGAGGATATTTGACTAATCAACAGTAGCAATAGAGGACACCCAGGACTATTTACTATCTGGGTCGTCAAGAACCCTCTCCAGTTTAATGACTGGAGACTTTCAGTATATTGAAAAGCGTGTAATTACACGGGTTATACCGTATATGTGTGGGGTGAGGGAGAAATGATCTTTCAAATCTTCAGTTTACTTTTTTACTGAACTATGGTTTAATGGTTTGAATGAGAATCATCTTAGATCTGAAACGTCACCAAACAGTTTTTGTACTTTACATTGTTTGTTTCTTTGTGGTTAACCAACCAAGGCTCATCTGTCATCTACTTATTAAGAGGAGGCGTCGTTAAGGTATATGGGTGGAATCCATCACTGAACACATCCTGTCATCCCTGCTAAGGCGAAAACCTAAATGGATTTGTACCTGTCAAGCTATACTGTGGGAAAACTTCCACTCAAAAAAGGTTCTGCAGTTCAGTTAGCAGGTGGACAGGTGACACACTGAGAGTGCTACTCACACAGCCTCTGGCCTTGTGGTGTCGAACAGTCAGATAGAATTGGTCTTATATCCAATTCCCTGATGCCATGTGAGTTTTAGTATAATCCCCTAGCCTTGTCAGTCTCTGGTTGGATTGGATCTCGAGGTGAAAATAGTCACGGCAACATTCACCTTTGATGTCACAATCAGATATCCACGATTTTGGAGGTATGAGAGAACATGTATAGGAGAAACTGTCCCTAGTCCAGTTTTGCATGTTTTGGCTTCTAAAAAAAAAATTTTTTTACTATCCTCACCCGCTCTCCTCATCGGCAGACGGCAGCCGCCCAATGCAGGCTTTCATCTCTCCACTTCGCAGATGAAGCAACAAAATACTGCACTAATCCGATTCCTCTCCCCCTCACTGAGACTACACATTTCTTTAGGAAACATGTTTGAGGGATATGGTTAAACACAGCACAGGTTTCTCAGTCAGAGTAAATCTATATTTCTACAAATATATCATTGTACACAGTACATATCCATCTCCTTGACGTATTTCTTTTTTGGAGCAGATCACCTTGAAGAATTCCCTTCACAATGAGCTTGTTTTCGGGGGATTTGAATGAGTTTTAATGTTTACCTGGGAAAACGGTTGTAATCTGACTGGATGTAGTTTTCCTCTTACATGATGAACACAAGATTCTGTTGGCGTCACCAAGGCACGCATGTATTCTAAACCGTATAAAATGAAAGGTAAATGTACATTCTCCCCCAGCGAACAAGGTCTCAACATGTGCTGCGTTTATTTCCTTCCTCCCCGAGTTGGTGGACACATAAGGGACCTTCATCCAGGCAGCAGCACAGAGACGACACCGTCTCTGTCAGCCGAGGCCTCCACAGAGGCCAGCACCACCTTGGCTAACCCAGGTAACCCCATCCAGTCCTCCTCCTCACAGCTTATTCTCAGTGTAAATAGAATCGTATCTCAATTTGTGGGGTCATTATATGCCACAAAATAGTGTTAAAAGTCCAGACAATCTTTGCCTGAGAGCAAAACAGCTGCCAAATAGGAGACATAATGTAGCTCCAGGTGAGTCAGAGAAAACACACACGAGGTCATCTCAGTTCTTTGTCTATGATCTCAACACCGTTCTACCACCACATCATTAGCAAAACCAGTCAGTCAACAGGGGTGGTTGGCTGTGATAAATACGTTTGGTCCTTGTCTGAGACGATTGTCAGTACTCACTGTCTCCTTATCTCTGGGATTGAGGAAACGGAGGGAGGAGGCCTCCCTCTTCCTCCCTCCCTCATATTCTCCCCTTCATTAAACCTGTTAATGGCCTCTCCCTTGTAGGGGCAACAGAACATCATTACGGCTGGGATTATTACAGCCCAGACGTCGACGCTCACACATTTCTTACGCTCTAGTGAATATGATCTATAGACCACAAATGATCGTAATGTGCGTTGTGAATACAGTAGCCATAAACTGTGGAGTGGATGTGACTGTTGTCAGCAAACATGGTGCGAAAAATAATATTGTACATAGTAAACAGTAGCTCTTTTGAATGTTCTTCCAATTTACAGTAGTAGCCTCATCCATACGAATAATGGCACTGCCAGGGCCACTGTTCTGCTGGCACACCCAGTGTAATTCTGCAGATAACGGTATAATACCATTGTTCATAAACTTTTATGGTTGCTTGGAGCCCAATTCAAATGAAGAACAAAAACTTACAGCCTGTGTTTACTCTTCCAAATTGACACATTTCGTACTCCTAACAATTTAAGCGCCTGACAAAAACAACAATGCAGATGCCTCCTGTTTTCAGTAGAAGGGACAGCCATAAGTACAATAATACTTTTTTTAAAGTACTATGTTCATATCCTGAATGCCTGAAGTTTTGGATGCTAAAGTTGCCGTGTTTCCACCTTATGGTACTGCACTTGTGTGCTTCTGACTGTGGCTTTGTTTTTGACACAAATTTCATTATGAATTTCTTTGCGGAGTCCCAGGAGAGTCCGTGACTGACAGATAACACCCAGTACTCTGATCTGTCAGTCTGGCTTCTCCATGCATCGCTAGAGGCAGCCTACTCACTCTTTCATTTTCATTCTCCGAAATCACATTAAGTGCGATTGCAAAACATTTAGGCTGCCGACGTTCGCTCAGTAATCTTCATATACAGTTTTTTTTGCCTGTAGAGGAATATTTTTTTTAAATTCATGGATATAAACAGCCAATCACGTTGTGGCAAAGCCAAGTAACCATGTGTGCTTGACAGATAGGCGTAACACTGCGTTGCATCATGTCTCACTCTATTCATACTCCACTGATGTTACAGTACACAGCTGTCTAGTTTCAAAGATTTATTTGGCTGCACTTCCTCCGAGATGTTGCTTAATATATTTTTTAGGCTCGGTAAATAATCTTTGATTTCCTTTCAATAGGGGATTGGGATAAGTTGAACTCTGCACCAACAGCAGCTGCCTGACTAATATGATTACAGTATGTGGTATTACTGTAGGGGCTAGATGCTAGAGCAGACTGGTAACGCTGTTTTAGGAGTGGATTTAGCCAGGCTAGTTGGACACTAAGACATTAGCCAGCCTTGTAATTAGCTATATTCTTTCCCTGTCAGGTAACGTGGCCATCATTAGGGCTAGCGCTACGGCTAGCGCGGATATCACCGCGCCGTGCCAAATCACAGAGAAGAGGCCCACCTCGATCACGTCATGCCTGCCACTCCCACCTTCCCTCAAATAGTTTATACTGTGGTTACATTTATGGCGGCAGTTTCTCAACCGCCAAGCAGAGGACATGCATCTGTGTAAAAAGTGGAAATTGTTTGTTTTTCATGTGTGTGTTGTAGTTAGGTGCAAACAACATGTTGAGCGAGTAGAACATTGCGAATCAACATGTTTTTGCTTTAGTAATGAAGTGAATCCAACATTGAGGAAATGAATGTTACTGTTTCTACTGTATGTGTTACCAAGCTCTCCCTGTCTTTTCCTCCTCCTCCTCCTCCCCCAGGGGAATCTCAAGACCAGGGCAGTGGGGAGGACGCTGTTTCTCGGCTCCGCGGGCTGATCGCTGAGGGTGGTATGATGGCCGTGGTCCAGAGGGAGCAGAGCACCACCACGGGCAGCTTCGGTAACAGCGTCATCGTTAGCCACTGCATCCACCGCGGCTCCCAAACTGGGACAGAGGCTCCGGGTGGGGGCAGAGGCACCCAGGGCAGGGGTCAGGGTGGTGGTGATGGTTGGACGTCCCTCTCTCCGCCCCACCGTGGCACTCTGTCGTTCACAGAGCCCACCTCCCGTATTCTGACCCACCAGAGCATGCAGCTGGGTGAGAGCTCAGCCTTCCTGTTAGAGCCCTCTGGGGCCCATAGCAGGACAGTAGCACCTCTCCCCTCCCAGTACATCACAGTCTCTTCTCATCTCAGCCCTCAGGGGCCCATTGGGGTGGAGGAGGGGGCCGATGGGACCCCTATGGACACAGACGATGCGTTTGAGGGTGTGGGACTTGTCGATGATCTAGATCTACACTCGCCCTCTGCTTCCTCCTCCTCTTCTTCAACCCTGTCGCCTGTTGTCTCCCCTCTCGACAACAACAGCTACAGTGCCAGTTACCATGGAGACCCCTACAGTCGATAGACGGTCATGTGCTTTCCATATCCATCTGATCTCTACCTAGAAGACTCTCCTTCCTCTAGCCGTATTACATTGACTACTGTTTTTCTGGAGACTTCCAATCCCAACAATGAAATGAGGCACTTAAAACTTCATCCTACTCCTCCCTTGCATGTGGTGTTTTCTATCCAATAGTAGACTGGATGAGACCTATCTTCAACCTAGGATTAGGCTTGGTCTCTTCCTTGGATGTGGTGTTCTTTTGCGTGCCCTGACTTCAGTTTGAGACTTGTGTCATTGCCCAATTGAGTGCAAGAATCCAAAGTTACAGTTTGACCATTCCATCGGAGGGAGGTGGACCTGAATGACTCTTTTACAATCAGGGTTCCGATCGGTGGTTTTCAATTGCCATCTAGGATCAAATTGCAACTTTCTTCAAAACGAACGTGTTAAGACTCTTGATCACTATTAGCAAAAAGCTGAGTAGAAGCACATTTTATTAACCAATCACATTGGTACAATTTGATTGTGAACCTGGATGATTCTGTATCTGTTTTTTTATGTCTATGAATGATATTTTATTGTGTGAGAGAGAGAGGATGTTCTATGTCACCCTTTGTAGTTACAAAACGTTTCATTCTTCCGTTATAGTCGTCATGGTTGATTAGTGGTTCGCAAAGATGTAGTTGACCCAAGATAACTTTAAATATCTTGTACTACATCGGAGAGCAGCATTACATTACAGAGTAGAATTTAGGGTTGCCAATATTTAGGGAGACCAATTCCACAATATGCTACTCCAAATATGGCCGATATTCAATATTATCGCTGTGCGCTGTTAATGACAAAATAATTCCAGACTCCTTTCTTTGCTATTTATGATATCATAACCTCCTTCTCATTTAGACCTCTTTTCAGCATATTGATACTGCCTAACTGATAAAACTGCACGGTTTTGATTTGTAAAGTTCAAATAAGAGTATCGTCTAGTGCGTCGCAACAGCTCGACCATATAGTTGATAACAAATATTGCCGATCCTCGAGTTTGTCATTCGTTAAGCCAAACCTAGTAGCGTTACAAGACGTTGCTACCAGAGAGTTGCCAGATAATACCGTTACTCTTTCCTCCCCAGTGTAATGCCTGTATCTGGTGTACAGTGTGCGGTCGGATGTGTGTGTGATAAAGATGAATCCGTCCGTACCCAGAAAAGAAAACAAACAGCATGACTTGTGTATTTCAAAGGTTGATTTAATAATAACAGGGTACAGTACACATGTACTACTGGCATGTAGATCATGAGCCCTAGATCCGCAGCCTCGTAACTTCCAAACTTGCTTTGAAACACCTAAATGCTGTGCCAAGTATTTGAAGTGAGGCATTTTGACAATAGTGCATCTCTTCTACGTTTTCAAACTGTCACCCCATGTCTTGTGATGGTCGTCTTTTATACAGTAGGATTCTTCTCTAGGTCCACTGTGGTATGTTGAGCCCAGTCATCTAAGGCTAAATGGAATTTGAAAAGGAGATCCATCCAGAAGGCTCTCTTTAAAATGGCCAGTTTGCCTCCCACGAGCCGCCGCGGTGCCTTGAGGGTTGTGTTGTTGTGACAGAGAGGCAGTTGGAGGTGCACAGGGGTGATGATGCTGATAGCATTCCGAGTCGCCACAGGGGCAAAGCTCTCTAGGTTGAATGGACAAAGCACAAAGCTGTGCTTCAAACAGCTTTGTCAGTTCTTAGTCCTTTTTAAAACTGGTTTGGCAATTAGCAGTAATCTGCAACATATAATACATTTTATTTCATGTTTTTCCTATCAAGGTGGTCGGTTTTGACAGTGAAAGAAACTGTGTTGAATTAATGAATTTGGAAGTGCTTACTGCAGCTCCATGGTGAATGGGTTACTTTTTGGATATTTGGATGTGAAAAGTTACGCATTATGAGCAGGTTTTTGTCTCTCAGCCACTGTTGGTCCAGCCAACTTGCACTGCTTATATCTGTCTCTCTCTCTCAAAAGTATATTGTGATTGTATCTGTTGAGTTTATTTATGTTTTAGAAAGATAATGGTTATAGAAGAAGATATGCCAACTTTAAGTACTAACGTAAGGTTGATCATAATCTTTTTTCATATACATTTACCAAAGTTGCATTAGTCATGTGACCCTGCAGCAGCACTGTCTATCTCTGTTGTTCAGATCACTTCTAGGAGAGCAATGCACCATTTGTCGGTTCATATGCTGATCTGACTACAAACAACTTCAGGAAGATTGTCAAAAAGATAAATATATTTTGTTCATTGTTTATCCGATTGTGAAATTATCTTCCCAGTGTTTTCCTATGCTGTATGACTGACCACTCACTTGTATTGTGCCGATCTTCATTTTAATTTGTCCTCAATTAAGAGGTTCCATTATGGCTTGTAATGACTCCTGTACGGTTATGGGAAATACTAAATTACCTCTCATAGCGTCAGACTCTGAGTGAAATTAGATTTGGACAAATATATGCTTGTTATTCAAGCATTAATTTGTTTCATGTTAGCGTATGATCCATGAGGGACAATACCATTTTGATTTTATACAAATATCATCTGTTTACAACTTCTAACCATCGACCCTTGGAAAGAGCAGGAAGACCGGAGTCTCATTTACAGTTCTTGGGTTGGATATCAGAGTGATCTCGGTAGGAGTAGAAAGGGGTGTAATGGGAAAGTGTTTGCGACAGACAAACCAAGAGACCCATCAGGCATCAGAATGGTTCAGGCTAACCCAGATCTGTCAGACTCTGCTCCTGAAAAGACCCCCCTCCCCTTTGGAAACTGGAGCAGACAGCTGACACAGTTTTCTTTTGTTCCCCCCCTTTTTATTTCTTTTTGAGCACACTCATCTCCTGTTTTTCATGTTTTTGGTTTTTGAACGTGTGGAATTGACCGTTTTCTTTCACCTGATCTCTATTGTATTTGAAGAGGATATGATTGACTGCATTCTAGTGTCCTGTTGGTCAGGAGGGTTAATGGAAAGGATGTGTTCTAATCAGAAGGCAGGAGCTTACATTGGCTTCATGGTGACTGTTGGGTGAGATGGAGAGAGAAATGGAAATGGGGCAGGAGAACTGAACAACTGATCCCTGTGGGCTCCAGTCCTGCTGGGCTTGAAGTGGGAGAAAAACAGTGAGCGAAACAGCAGCGTTGGATTTGGTCACCTTGATGCTCATACAGCATTGCGTTCGATGACCTCGTCTGTTTCAGCTTTCACCTATCTGTGCTCTTTTATTACTCGGTTCACCAACATACAATAATCAGCGTGTGTATCAATTCAAAATGCAATCAAGACCATAGTTAAATAGTGGAACTACAGTATATGCAGTAGAAATCTCCACAGCCCAGGACGTTTTGCGACTACCCGTGTTTTTATTTTCTGTGCAATTAAGGGCAATATGTACTCACATTATATGTACTCACATTACATACTCAACGTATTTAGTTATAACGCTTTACACTGTTCACAGATCATCACAAAATCAGTGTAGTCAAGACGTTACACTGTCATATTTTCCTACAGGTGATATTCACATGTTTGTGCAGCAGAATAAAAATGTCTGTGACCTTTTGGATATGATTGAAATTTGGATCAAATCTGTTTAGGATTTTTTTTTTGTCTGAGATGTGTTTATAAATTGAGGATAATGAGCTTCCTATACAAATACTTTCAGGGAAATTCTGAAGGTCATGAGTGTATTTGTTCTGTTGTCACTGACTCACCATAGTGTCTTTTTCTCACATTTATCCATATGTGATCTCCTGAGTGTACGTGAACTCAACAAGGAAGTGTCTTCAGTGTGCATGTTTTTTGTAGGAGATTGTGATTGGAAGGGTTTTCTATCTACTTTAAAGGGTCAAATGCAGTATATCACAGTAGTCAATGTGCAACTAAGTGCTGTTAAAACACCAAAGATCCTATAAAATATATGTTGATCATAAACAAATAGAAATGTAAAGCTAAGAAACAATACATTTTCTTTTTTTATTCTCGAGGGTGAAAGACGATATCATACATTTTCCTTCCATCTAGTAAGAAGTGGTCCCCTTACATGGTGAGCTGTTATGACCCGTTTGAAACTTTGTCATCGTCTCCCTCCTTGCTATTTTACAGTATGAGAATTTCAAGAGAATGTATCGTATAATGAATGCATTAATTGATAGCACAACGGCAATATATCCTGCCAGCTGTTTATAATCCCTGAACAGTTTGTGTTCAGTCAATTTGAACAAGGCAATGTCATTGGGGGTGGTCGTGTTCACAGTACAGAATACCGTGCACAGGATCTTCAAGACTGACCTCCTGCTCTTGAGAGCTTGGACCTAGTGCTAACGTTAGATAGAACTAATTCTTTCTGCAGATATTTTGCTTCCTCCATTTATTTGTATCATCTTTGTGGAGCTTTGTGGGTTTATTCATGGCAAATGTCTCTGGTAAACAACCCACATCCCCTCCTACAGAAAGACTCACTTTTGGCCAGCAAGGCATTGAGCAAAAATAACGAGAGCAATCAAAATGAAAAAATATTAGGATTGTTTCCCGCTTGGGGGTTTTCATGTCTTCCAGAATCATTTGCTCCTTGAGAATTTTTTTTATTTTTATTATCATGAAACTGCATCCTTGTTTGTTTTTTACTTCACCCAAAAGGATAACTATTTATATTCTGCTGAATTATTCATACTTTCTTGATAACTACTCAGGGGAAGATATAAAATCAACCGAATCGTTGGATTACTCACAGTCGCTGCTCTGCTGTATCAGATCTGACCAAAAGGTCCCACAATGATCTGACACATGGACACCCTGGGGGTTTGAAGAGGTCGAGCTTTATCTAGTGTTTGCCCACCTGAACAACTGAGGGTGTATGCGTTTACACTAGAGATGAAGATTCAGACCGGTGCAAAGAGGTAGCGGGAAAACAAACAAACAAAGCCGTGCCTCTATATCAACTGGTAGGATTACACAACGGTGTAAATGGATGGAAACTAGACCTGGGAAATTGATGAAAGCATTGCACTTAACTTTATAAATTACCATGGAGAGTGCTGTTGGAAATGACTGAGGATAGGACCTGGCCTAGCCAGTCTGATTCCCCATACAATCCCTCCCTTTGCCACTGTGAATGTTGCTGAGGTGCAGGAGGCAGAGAACTTACATAACTACAGTATGCTCCTCTGTGAATGGATACTCCCTCATAAGCACCTACACAGACTAGCCTCTGATCCAGCGCAATCATCAGGATATTGAGTCAGATAGGTGGCGGAACTAATTGGATGCTGAAGCTCAAGTTACACCAGTCTTGTTGCAGTAGCCATCTTCCAGACCCAAAACTTTCTCCCTGGAGACCAACTCTGAGTTGCGGTCCATCTGCAATGGCTGCTCAATGTTCTTGACGAGGAGAGGCTTCAGTGAGGGAGTCGATGTGGTTAACTGTATGCCATGTGCTCTGGGGAAATACTGCCACAAAGTAAGAAGTTTTTAGAAGAGAGAAAGGCCTCCCACTTATTTCCTCGCTCTTTGTTTGCCCCCTTCCTCTGTTGCTCTCCCTCTTCAAGTTGTTCTTCTCCCTCCCTTGCCCTCTTCCTTCCCCTCCCCCCCTGTTCCACAGATGCTCTCTTTCCTCCCTCTTATCACCCCACCCATGGTCTCTCCACTCCCATTACAATTTCTGCATGCCCCCCTGCCATGTCTCCTGTGAATAAGAGGCTGGCACTTCAAAGCAATGCTTTTAATTAATCCAATTTGGTGAGGCAGTTCTAGGAGGGCACCTACCGTTCAGGAGAGAGGGTAGCAGGGTGGATGATGGGTGTCCTCAGAGGTGGTATGGAAAAAAGAAGCCATTACCCATACTCCACCACTCCATAAGTGGGGCCTGGGGACGTTCGGGTGAACTCTTCACTTGGTGTGTCTACAAAGACACCAGGTACTTGCACTACTTTAGTTATCGATGTGTGTCTTATCTTTAATGAGTTCAAGCGTATAATCATGCATCACCACAGGCTCAAGTAACGCATGCAACCTGCAAATGGGCAAATAACGAATTAGGCCAACATCCAAATTTCAATGGAAGACTATGGAGACAAAGTGCTTGACTGTCTTTTAGCCACAGATCTCCTCATAATGAATTAACTGTTGCAACAAAAATATCGGTCGGCCCCATCCCTTTGTCTCCATTGTCTTCCTATGAAATTTGGATGTTGGCTCCTAAATGCTCCCCTTTTGGTTAAATTGGGGCACATTTTTTAATCATTAGGACTTTTAAATGGGTGTGGAGTTTGTCCTGGAAACAAACAAACACGCACACCTGCTGCAGCTACGTTGTTCCTGGTAGAATAATTAACGCTGTTAAAGCTACCCCACTAAATATCTACCCTTACTACTACAGGGGAAGTTGAGCACCAGAACTAGTCAGGGATTGTTCCTGATTCATTTTCATTGTCCTCACACAACTAGGAGCAGAACAATATGATCGAGCAAAGCCATCTCATAATGATCCCCTGAATCATTATTATCTTTCCAATGCATGAACTATCACAGAACACTGAGGTTTTGGTGAGATTGATTGTTAATGGTCTATTGAGAGTAAGGGCCGTTATCTTTCTCTCTCTCATATGCATTCAAGCTTTTTTTAATCTGCTTTTTAAAATTAGTGTAAATCTTCCCTCTAGCTTCAAGTAGTGTGATTTTGATGTAATAGGTGTGCTTTATTGTTGTATGAATTACGGTACATAATAAAAGGACACAAAGCACAAATCATAATAATGTATTACATTTACTACATAGAATTTTTGTGCTGAAGAAATACAGGTTGTTGTGCAACAACTGGGGTAGTAGAGTATACTATGTACCAGTGGAGGCTGGTGAGACCCACGGCATAGGAGCGGAACGCACGGAGACCACAAAGTGTGTTTCAAAATGTCATCAAAGACTAATTATTTTAACCTAAAGCATTTAATAAAGACATGTATAGTACAATATTATGGGGAATGGGAATGAGAGGGCTCCTTACAGTGTTGGGAAGGGATCACAGCCGTGATTGAATGAGGGTATCAGGCATGAGTTGAGGTGTTCAGAGGCTTGACCAGTGCAGTACAAGATTTGACTGGGAAGACCCAGAACAATAACACAACACACTACACAGCTAGACAAAAGAGATAAGAATGAGTTAGTCCAAGCAAGGAGTAAAATCATTGATGTGTTGTAATGTGATTGTGTAAGTGATTGACTCTACATACAGTAATGAGAGAAAATGAATAGGGGTTCTCACAGTGCTTGGAGGGGAAACATTCAATGTGCCAGTGGATGAGCGGGCACATGAGACGAGGCTTCAGTTCATGTCAGGAGAAAGTTGACAAAGGTAGTGGAGTGGAGTGGTCATCACTGCTTAATCAGGGAACAGGAGGGGACTTAGCTGTAAATAGAAATAGCAGATACATTCCATTACAGCTGCGCCATCGTAGGTTTGGACGAGTTTCTCTATGACGTTAAACTCCGACATCTCAAAATTCATGGAATCAAACACAGACTGCGCATCTCGCCCACTTGACACATCAAAGTAGCCCAAGAAACGTTCCTGAATAAAGCCCTGACCATCCACATACCTGATGATCACTGACAACTGCAAGCAGACTGGTGGCACCATAGGTCCCAGAGCGGTGGGGCAATTTTTATCCCCTGGGGCCTGGAGTTTTTCATTATATTTTAACCTAACTAGGAAAACTCTGAACCCTATACCCTTTTGGGCTCCCGAGTGGCGCTGCAGTCTAAGGCACTGCATCTCAGAGCTAGAGGTCCCGTTGGCCGGGGTAGACCGTCATTGTAAATAAGAAATTGTTCTCATCTGACTTGCCTAGTTAAATAAAGGTCATATAAAAAAGGTATGACTGTGATTAATCAGTTGTAAAAAGGTTTTCTACGGGCTATGATGGGACCAGTTAAACCAGTCACATGTTTCTTTTTTTTAACTCCTGAAAAACACTCCTGGCCCGGGGGATGAAAACACTGTCAGACTGCATCTACCTTTTGTTCTTATTTGTTCATATACATTATATTTAGACTAGATTCGGAGGGGGGTTTATTCTACCCAGACACATAGACAACAACTGATAGACAATAGAACTCACAGGGCTGAGCTTGCTTTACGCATGTTTGCGTCATGCAGACCTATGCAACTGTAGGCCTTCTAAAACATTTAAACACATCAGTCATCACTACTATGTTTATTGATGAATTCCAGTTAATAATTTGATTAAAAACGTATAGGCACTCTAGCCAGCCCAATTTTGAATATAAACTAACTTTGATCACATTCACATTTTCTACTGACACACAAATGGACTATAAATACATAACGTTACCAATTAGTTTACCCTGACCAGATGGCCTGGGTGCATAGGCTGTATGCAGCTCCTCTTATTAGTAGAATACAGTTGATCAGACTGAAAAATAGTCTTGTTTGTGAGATGTCAGATTTATAATGTTTAAGTGTAGCCTAGGGTGCTGCAACACTTATGTCAGGAGTTTTTACTTGTCTGTCCTGAGTGATTATGTGTTATCATCTTTGCTAAATAAATATCAGAGGAAAGTGTAAAGCCTGGAAAAGCGTGGGAAAATGCGCTAAGTCAACCTCTCTCTTTAATTTTACTTTTAATGGATGATGCGATCAAATCATTCGGAATTGTTTTCGACATCCCAGAAAATACTGTCGAAAGTTCGATATGCTCAGCTGGTAAAGGATCGTTACGTGCAATTACCTCTGCAAGCTCCTTGTAGTTAGTTGCCCTTGTTGGCGGAAACTTTCTCGTCGTGTCCTCTAAAAGCTCATTATTGCATGCCCCAAAACGCAGTGGTGTTGATAAGCCGCTTGAGAACATCCCTGTTTCGTCTTACTTGCTCGTTGTGTTGCGCAGTTTGAATACGCAGACCTTCATCATAATCGATGTAGCTTTTTCCCAGAAGCTTGTATCTGATTTGGGCATTTGCTCCCTGCTTTTGTTTTGCCGTTTAACTGAAGGATCGATGTTCTTCAGGTCACTGTACCCACCTTTCGACCAAGGCTCAGACTTTCCAAAAAGCAGGCAAAGCCAACAATACAGGCGGCTTGGTGAAAGGCTCCCTGTTAACCAGCTATACTTTTGATACCAGTTGGTATTGAATGCCCTCACTTTTTCATTCTTCGCCATGAAACTGATCTCAGGCAGAGGTCGACCCTCGCTTTTAATTCACACCTTTTCCGTGTGCCCCAGAGAATGAAAGAGGTTATTCAGCATTGGCCATTCTGGCAGAGAAAACTGCACACTCCCTGGTAGCTACTAAAGTTAGCAAGGCAAATTTAAATAACATGCACTAACTGGACACAAAAATAAAGTTCTGAAAACAATTTATAATATACCTTCTCCGTCTCCTGTAATTTGAAAAAACTCATTTGAATTGAATAATATCCGCAAAATGCTCAACTATCCAACAATGTCACCAAGCGTCTCAACACATAGAACCCCCATAATGCTCTGTAGCGCAATCCCAGTTCAACACACTAACTTCGTTCTCTGATCCTAATTCTATGATTGTATGGACAACATGTCAGTTCATTCAAGTTTTGTATTGAAGTCAATATAGCTACACTATGGTGCTACCCCAGACAGTGCTGTTGAAGTTACTGTAGACCTTCATTGCAAAACAGTGTATTTTAATCAATTATTTGGTGACATATGAATATATTTTGTATATGTTTCACCATTTTTGTTTTTATGAAATTTCACTGAGAGGAATGGTCATCCCCTTCCTCCTCGGGGGAGCCTCTACTGCTATGTACTGAAGTGAAGCATAGCAGGTGGGTAGGTCCCACAATGGCTGGGGAGTAGGGGACCTTCTCTCGTGAAAGGTGTACTCTCGTGAAAGGTGTATTTGATATAATATCATTGGGTGAAACACGAGAGAAAAGGAACATGACAGTGTTGTGGCACATCACTATGTTGCAAGGGACTGCGAAAGGAGGAACATGAATAAATACAATTATAGAGGTTGGAATTAAGAATATGCCCATGTAATATGTATTGAAATATGACAACCTATCCTTTGTCAGTAACTGAACATTAAAGAGATGTTATAGGATTCAGATTCCAGCCAACTCCAACATTTACACAAGGATATAACCATGGAAATTGATTGTATTGGGCAGATGTAGCGTATCTACCACACTGCCACTCACCCACATAGCCTATGACAGGACAGCTCTAGGGCAGGTTCACAGAGAGGAGCGGAGGAGGAGACGGAGGTAGAGAAAGCAAATGGACTGAGACATAGAGGGGTGAGTGGTAGTTGAAGAATGGATGGACAAAAGGCACTGTCCTCCAGGCTACATGAACTAGCTCATCTCACATAGTTTCCACCTTGGTCCATGTGGTATCTTTATGTGTTTGTTGACCTGTGTCGTGATGCAGGAAATCTCCCCATCCTAGATAACTGAGCCATGGTTCTCTCTTTTCTGGGTGAATGACCTCATAAAGCTTAACGCCATTTCCTTACAGACTTAACACCGGGGTGTTAGTGTCCATCCATAACGCCCCATGCGGTCAACCTCCTTCAGTGTAATTCTGACTTAATTATGATTAATCAATACATAATTCATTATCTTTAACCTGCTGTCAAAGGCTCTTGCCTGACCAATCCACACCACGTTTGGATTATACGGAAAACCAGATTTTATCAGATGTTCTATTTTGTTGTCATAGGGTTTTGTAACATTACATTCCGGAGGCACAACATGTAGAAATTCCACTTGAGTTGATTAGCATTTCGTTTTTTTCACTATACGTTTATAAAATATTTATCATTATCAGACAGAAACCATTATGTATAAGCCATATGCTTACATGGAGGAGAGAATAAATTACCTGTGTGTGCTTAAGGGAAGGAAGAGGGTTTAAAGCTGCGAGGCACAGAACACGGACCGTCTCGATCCAGTTAAGCTGGGCGGCTTTTTTTTCTCTCCAAATAACGATGCAATGCATCAGAGGCACAGTCTAATGAAAAGCAGTCTGCAAAGGACCTTGCAAAAACTCTTCCGCAGCTAGTATATATCTGCCGCAGCTAGTATCTGTCTGCCGCAGCTAGTATCTGTCTGCCGCAGCTAGTATCTGTCTGCCGCAGCTAGTATCTATCTGCCGCAGCTAGTATCTATCTGCCGCAGCTAGTATCTGTCTTCCGCAGCTAGTATCTGTCTGCCGCAGCTAGTATCTGTCTGCCGCAGCTAGTATCTGTCTGCCGCAGCTAGTATCTGTCTGCCGCAGCTAGTATCTGTCTGCCGCAGCTAGTATCTATCTGCCGCAGCTAGTATCTGTCTGCCGCAGCTAGTATCTGTCTGCCGCAGCTAGTATCTGTCTGCCGCAGCTAGTATCTGTCTGCCGCAGCTAGTATCTATCTGCCGCAGCTAGTATCTGATTTATTCAAGGAATGATTTATAGAATGAGAACATAAGCTTCTGTCCTGTAATATAATAAGACATCTGGGAATGTAATCTTTTGTTTCGTAACTTTGAAGGATAATAATTTAATGATGCAGTTGAGCCATTTTAGTGGCAAACTAAGACAGGGCATCAATGAAGCAATTGCGTCATGTCAATATATCCATGTTTTTCACAAAACAACATTGTGTCACTGAGTCAAACGTACAACGTTCGGTGTCAGATAACCTTATGCATCAAGTAGATCATTTCTCCCTTAAAGTGATCACCCACCATTGTTCAGGCAAGCCTAAATTACTGTAGTTCAGGAGTCAAATTTGGCTTAACAAATCACAAAATAAATGACATGGACTCACTCTGTGTGAAATAATAGGGATTGACTCCCCCTTTCTCTTTCCCCATATATACAACATCTGTAAGGTCCCTCATTCAAGTATTGAATTTCAAGCACAGATTCAACTATACTGAACAAAAATATCAACGCAACATGCAACAATTTCAACGATTTTAATGAGTTATATATAAGGAATATATAAGGAATTCAGTCAATTGAAATAATAAATTAGGCCCCTCTAAACTATGGATTTCACATGACTGGGGAGTGATGCCCAGCGAATCAGAATGAGTTTTTCCCCACAAAAGGGCTTTATTTATACTCCTCAGTTTCATCAGCTGTCCAGGTGGCTGGTCTCAGACGATCTCGCGGTAACTAAGCCCGATGTGGAAATCCTGGGCTGGCATGGTTACACGTGTAAAGTGTTGGTCCCATGTTTCATGAGCTGGAAAAAAAAGATCCTAGAAATGTTCCATACACACAAAAATATTATTTTGTGCACAAATTTGTTCACATCCCTGTTACTGAGCATTTCTCATTTGCAAAGATAATCCATGCAACTGACAGGTGTGGCATATCAAGAAGCTGATTAAACAGCATGATCATTACACAGGTGCACCTTGTGCTGGGGGAAATAAAAGACCACTCTAAAATGTGCAGTTTTGTCACACAACACAATACCAAGATGTCTTTAGTTTTGAAGGAGTGTGAAATTGGCATGCTGACTGCAGGAATGTCCACTAGAGCTGTTGCCAGAGAATTGAATGTTCATTACTCTATCATAAGCAGCCTCCAAGGTCGTTTTACCAGATTTGGCAGTATGTCCAATCGGCCTCACAACATCAGGTCACATACAAATCTGAAAATCTATTGCAAGACTTCAAAATTGCTGTGTAGCCATGACCCCCAATACCTTGACAGAGCTTGAAGAATTAAAAAAAGAATAATGGGCAAATATTGCACAATCCAGACAAGGCAAGCTCTTAGAGACTAACCCAAGAAGACTCATAGCTGTAATCAATGCCAAAGTTGTCTCTAACATGTATTGACACATGGGGTGAATACTTATTTAATCAAGGTATATTAGTGTTAGATTTTTTATTACCGTTAATCCCGCTTTGTAACATAACAAAATGCGAGGAAATCCAAGGGGACGAATACTTATGATACCCACAGTTACAAAGTCCCACATACAACAGGTAAAGGTCAACGCAACAAGAAGTCCTTGATAACGTCATTCCCATTTAAATTAAACTTTTGACACCATATACATAATTGCTGATAATTATAATAATTTGTTTGCACTTCATATACAGTCACACTAGGAAAAAGGTTCTACCCCTAGAACCATAAAGGGCTCTTCTGTCATATTTTTACCCGTTTTTCTAAAAGTGCAGGACACACGGGAGGGTGAGAAAGTGGTAAAAGGTAGAGATATAAGACCTAAAGGGCAGATATATAAAGTTATAGGGTATAAAGGGCACTGAAATACTGGTGGCCTTTTCTGCAACACCATCAAAATGTTCAGTAAATATCGTGCTTTATGAAGTTCGTTTAAGGCTTCATAGACCTTTCAGATAAGTATTCTTCACCTTTTCACACTGACCCCGGCTGAATTTCTTTGGGAAGGAAATGTCAAAGCACTCATGTCTTCATATCAAGGACTTTCACAGGTTTTTATTTATTTTATACCACCTTTCATTCAAACCCAATGCACACGAATAGAACTGGTTTGACGATAGTTTATCTCAGTATTTTAGTTATAGATAATACCCCCTCTTTTGGTACTGTTCTTTTACAGTACTTTACTACAACCATTGGCAAGAAAATAAATTCTTCTCAAATAAATGGCTCACACTTTGTCAGTGCAAGCTATTTTAAGGTTGTTGACGTAATGGTTCATTTTGTGCCTTCTTTCAAGCTACTGGTAAAATTTGCTCAGCTATTTCTGGGACAGGGAAAAAAAGATCCTGAACCGGCATCAACATTTCATTTTCAACATCAAGAATCGTTTGTTAGATAAAGCACATATGTTTACGGTATAATTTCTCTCGAAATCACTGAGTCAACTATCCAATCATTCAGAATACTGCTGTCTGTGGTATCTCTAAATTCTCTCCTGTCATCACAGTGCTTATCTCTCTGTACTGGTTCCTGGTTGCTTGCTGCTAGCATCAGACTCAAGGCCCTAGTGCTAAATCATGTGAAAGCTCTCTCTATCCTAGATATTTTTCTTTGTGCGAGAGGAAATTCTTGCACATGAAAACCCTGATGAAAGCCAAGGGCCGAAACACATTGGTTTTAGTTTTAATAACAAAGAAGCTCTTTTATCAACTTCCAATGTCTTCCAAGTGTTGCTGAATTTCCTCTGCACTTCAGTTTGCTCCTCAATTCCCTTGGCTGGACAGCGAGGTAGCAGCAGTTCCCTTTTATGAACACATATTTTGTCTTTTGAACGAACACTAGGCCTGAGTAATAAATGATGAAGAGGATGTACTATCTGTTGTGGAACAACCGGCACCCTTACAGCAGCAGCACATCTTAATTCACAGAGGAAACCTTTCAGTTTGAAACAACCTTCAGAACTACAGCAGCAAACCCACAATAAACACATATGAAAAAAATATGAACTCTCTGAAAAGACTAAATGCCACAATACGTGCAGGTATTACCATTGTGCGTCTTGCTCAATCACTACGACATCCAGTGTGCCCCACATGTAGTGAGAGGACAAACGGATGCAAAAATAGAGAATATCGATTATTTATCCAAATATTGATTGACAGCTAAAAATTCAAACAGGCCTTTTAAAGGTCACATCTATGGCATATTGCTTGTAGAGAGAAATCATGAGATACTGTGGCTTAGGAGGATAAGGTTAATTGTTGCGTAGCTTCTCTACAGTAACATGTTAGTCTATGATGTCAATACTGCTTTAGGTTTCTGAGTATCACCAGCATACAGTAGAACTACCTCCAATGCAATTTCCAATGGCTAATAATGTAGCCAGTGGTATGGGGTCTGTTTCTTTGTATCATAGATACTTGATTTGGTGGTTAGCATATTACAGTTCCCAGAAGATCTGTTCATAGATCAGATCTGCTCCCTTAAAGCTAGCCCTTCATCTCCCACCACCCATCACAAGTTGTTTTGACATAGAGTCTGTGTTTTCACATCTTCTCTTCTGTTTGTCAGATGTGTCACGGTTCAAATAGGCCAATTTGAGACAACGTTGACACAGAGGGATTATGGGAGCTAATGACCCAGTAATCCTTGTGGGAAGCCAACAAAAAAGCAGAGCAAATACAAACTGTGTCCTGCACTGATTGCTCTACCTCCCTGCTTCTGCGCAATTAGATCAACATAGCATCTCTCTCAGTTTCCTTTTTCGCTGACAGGCTTTTCCTGGAGAGTTGAGAAGGTAATCATTTGTTTATAATGTGTTGAGTAAATACATCTTTAAAGTGTCTTTCAGAACTTCTTTGTTGTTGATTTTGGTAACAAGAAGTGAAAGTCTGAGAAATGTAGCACATCCCAAATGAGCTTCATCTCTACATCCTCGGACCGATTTTCGTCTGCATTGTCCTCTCAAATCAAATCAACTGTTATTTGTCACATACTTCGTAAATAACAGGTGTAGGCGAACAGTGAAATGCTTACTTAGGGGCCCTTCCCAATAATGCAGAGAGAATAAATTCACAATGAGTAATAATACTTTGGCTATATGCATGGGAAATTAATACAGAGTCGATGTGCAGGGGTATGAGGTAATTGAGGTAGATATGTACTGTACATATAGGTAGGGGTAAAGAAACTAGGCAACAGGATAGATAATAAGCAGAAGCAGTCAGCGCCCGTCAGGAAGTCCAGGATCCAGTTGCAGAGCTCAGGACACAGTACAAAAACATCTGGAAAAGGGGAGGGGTCTTTTTACTACATAATGTGATTTTAATCAGATGCATTGTGGGCTAATGAGCTACATCAAACAGTAATGGGGGTAATTTGCACACCTCATGGCCCATTGATTCAAGTCTCCCCTCTTAGCCTCACGCAACCCATATAACCATACAACCATACTGTAATCATACTGTACAGTTCTTTCTAGGTGAAAACCCAAGGAACCGTTAAAATACATGATTCACTCAACTCTAAAATGTAAACACATACAAAAAATAGGTCCTCTTTTTTTAGTTCTCAGACATTTGGGAGTGATTAGCTAGATTAATGTCAGTAGTAGCCCAATAGGATGGATTTCATGTTCGTTTCACTGTCCACGCATCATCTCCAGATGAAGTGGACTCTTTTGAGAGGAAATATCTATGGAAGGACACTCACAAGGAGTAGTTCTTACGAAGAGCTTTTTCCGCTGCCATGCCCATCGGTCTCGTTGAAGAGTCTCATACCTGCAATCTGTTTCAGCAGGTTAAACACGTTCGTACAGCTTCAAATGGGTGTCGGTTTCAAATCAGACACACACTGTTTCATGGGTTAGAGTGGTTTAAATGAAACGTTCCCAAAAGCATAAATTCAGGAAAGATTGTTGACAGGTACTAGTATCAGTTTTGTTAATGTTGTGTATACGATCATGATACTTTTAAAAATATATAAACACTGCATCTGCACTAAATAATAATTTATGTACAGTGCATTCGGAAGGTATTCAGACCCTTTGACTTTTTCTACATTTTGTAACATTATAGCCTTATTCTAAAATGGATTAAAAAAAAAATAATTCTCATTAATCTACACACAATACTCCATAATGACAAAGCAAAACAGTTTTTTTTAAATGTATAGAAAAAAAAACTGAAATATCACATTTACATAGGTATTCAGACAATTTCCTCAGTACTTTGTTGAAGCACCTTTGGCAATTACAGCCTCGAGTCTTCTTGGGTACGACGCTACAAGCTCGGCACACCTTGTAACAGTCCTGACCTGTTTTATGTTGTTTTTATGTGTTTTGGTCAGGGCATGTGTTTTGGGTGGGCAGTCTATGTTATCTGTTTCTATGTTGTTTTTGGTTTGCCTGGTATGGCTCTTGATTAGAGGCAGGTGGTTTGCGTTTTCCTCTAATCAAGAGTCATATTTAGGTAGGGCATTCTCACTGTTTGTTTGTGGGTGATTGTCTCCTGTGATATCTTCGTCGTTGTCGATGTTATTCACTTTCGGAGCTGTTTGGCTGTTCGTGTGTTTTGATGTAACGTTCCTGTTCGTGAGTTTACGTTTGTCTATGTAAGTTTATGTTCAGGTTCCGTTCGTTACGTTTTGTTATTTTGTAAGTTTTGAAAGTGTTTTTGTTTTGTTTAGTCGACGTCTATTTTGTAATAAAGATGGCTTATTTCCCTGACTCCGCATTTTGGTCAGAAGATCCTTCTCTCCTCACCTCATCCGAGGATGAGGAGAGCGACAGCCGTTACAGAATCACCCACCACGCTAAGACCAAGCGGCAAGGGAAAAATAAACGGAGTAAGGGACAGGAGAAAAACAAGGAGCAATGGACATGGGACGATGTTTTGGATGGAAAGGGTTGCTACACTTGGGAGGAGATCCTGGCTGGGAGGGATCGCCTCCCATGGGAACAGGTGGAGGCATTGAGGAGAGCAGAGGCTACCTGGGAGAGGAACCGGAGCTATGAGGGAACGCGTCTGGCACGGAAGCCAAAAAAGCCCGTGAGTAACTCCCAAAAATTTCTTGGGGGGGGGGCTAAAGGGTAGTGGGCCAAGGGCAGGTAGGAGACCTGCGCCCACTTCCCAGGCTTACCGTGGAGAGCGGGAGTACGGGCAGGCGCCGTGTTACGCAGTAGAGCGCACGGTGTCTCCTGTACGAGTGCATAGCCCAGTGCGGGTTATTCCACCTCCCCGCACTGGTAGGGCTAGATTGAGTATTGAGCCAGGTGTCATGAGGCCGGCTCAACGCGTCTGGTCTCCAGTGCGTCTCCTCGGGCCGGCATACATGGCACCTGCCTTACGCATGGTTTCCCCGGTTCGCCTACATAGCCCGGTGCGGGTTATTCCACCTCCCCGCACTGGTCGGGCAACCGGGAGTATTCAACCAGGTAAGGTTGGGCAAGCTCAATGCTCAAGAGAGCCAGTACGCCTGCACGGTCCGGTATTTCCAGCGCCACCTCCCCGCCCCAGCCTAGTACCTACAGTGCCTACATTACGCACTAGGCTACCAGTGCATTTCCAGAGCCCTGTTCCTCCTCCACGCACTCTCCCTATAGTGCGTGTATCCAGTTCAGTGCCTCCAGTTCCGGCCCCACGCACTAAGCCACCTGTGCGTCTCCTAAGTCCTGTACACACTGTCACTTCTCCCCGTACTAGTCCTGAGGTGCGTGCCCTCAGCCAGGTGCCACCAGTGCCGGTACCACGCACCAGGTATAGAGTACGCTTTGAGAGTTCAGTGTGCCCTGTCCCTGCTCCACGCACTAGTAGGAAGGTGCTTATCATTAGCCCGGTGCCTCCAGTTCCGGCACCACGCACCAGGTCTACAGTGCGCCGTATCCGGCCAGAGCCATCCGTCTCCCCAGCGCCATCTGAGCCATCCGTCTCCCCAGCGCCATCTGAGCCATCCGTCTCCCCAGCGCCATCTGAGCCATCCGTCTCCCCAGCGCCATCTGAGCCATCCGTCTCCCCAGCGCCATCTGAGCCATCCGTCTGCCAGGAGCCTGCAAAGCCGCCCGTCTGCCATGAGCCTGCAAAGCCGCCCGTCTGCCATGAGCCTACAGAGCCATCCGCCAGACAGGAGCCGCTAGAGCCGTCAGCCAGACAGGAGCCGCTAGAGCCGCCCGCCAGACAGGATCTGCCAGAGCCGCCAACCAGACAGGATCTGCCAGAGCCGCCAACCAGACAGGATCTGCCAGAGCCGCCAACCAGACAGGATCTGCCAGAGCCGCCAACCAGACAGGATCTGCCAGAGCCGCCAATCAGACAGGATCTGCCAGAGCCGCCAGCGAGCCATGAGCAGCCAGAGCCGTCAGAGAGCCATGAGCAGCCAGAGCCGTCAGTGAGCCATGAGCAGCCAGAGCCGTCAGTGAGCCATGAGCAGCCAGAGCCGTTAGAGAGCCATGAGCAGCCAGAGCCGTCAGAGCGCCATGAGCGTCGAGAGCCGTCAGCCTGCCATGAGCGTCGAGAGCCGTCAGCCTGCCATGAGCGTCGAGAGCCGTCAGCCTGCCATGAGCGTCGGGAGCCGTCAGCCTGCCATGAGCGTCGAGAGCCTTCAGCCTGCCATGAGCGTAGAGAGCCGTCAGTCTGCCATGAGCGTCGAGAGCCGTCAGCCTGCATGGACCTGCCAGAGCCGTCCAAACAGGACCTGCCAGAGTCCTTCAGCCGGGATCTGCCCCTTGTCCCGGTGCTGCCCCTTGTCCCGGTGCTGCCCCTTGTCCCGGTGCTGCCCCTTGTCCCGGTGCTGCCCCTTGTCCCGGTGCTGCCCCTTGTCCCGGTGCTGCCCCTTGTCCCGGTGCTGCCCCTTGTCCCGGTGCTGCCCCTTATTCCGGTGATGGTCCTTATCCAGGTGCTGCCCCTTGTTCTAGTGCTGCCCCTTGTCCCGGTGCTACCCCTTGTCCCGGTGCTGCCCCTTGTCCCGGTGCTAGCTGTTTATTTAGGGGAGGGTAGTGTTAGGGTGGTCATTAGAAGGGGTAGACAGAAGAGGGGAGTGACTATGGTGGTATGGGGACAGCGTCCTGAGCCGGAACCACCACCGTGGTCAACTGCCCACCCGGACCCTCCCCTGGACTTTGTGCTTGTGCGCTCGGCGTGCGCATCTTGAGGGGGGGGTACTGTAACAGTCCTGACCTGTTTTATGTTGTTTTTATGTGTTTTGGTCAGGGCATGTGTTTTGGGTGGGCAGTCTATGTTATCTGTTTCTATGTTGTTTTTGGTTTGCCTGGTATGGCTCTTGATTAGAGGCAGGTGGTTTGCGTTTTCCTCTAATCAAGAGTCATATTTAGGTAGGGCATTCTCACTGTTTGTTTGTGGGTGATTGTCTCCTGTGATATCTTCGTCGTTGTCGATGTTATTCACTTTCGGAGCTGTTTGGCTGTTCGTGTGTTTTGATGTAACGTTCCTGTTCGTGAGTTTACGTTTGTCTATGTAAGTTTATGTTCAGGTTCCGTTCGTTACGTTTTGTTATTTTGTAAGTTTTGAAAGTGTTTTTGTTTTGTTTAGTCGACGTCTATTTTGTAATAAAGATGGCTTATTTCCCTGACTCCGCATTTTGGTCAGAAGATCCTTCTCTCCTCACCTCATCCGAGGATGAGGAGAGCGACAGCCGTTACACACCTGTATTTGGGGAGTTTCTCCCATTCTTCTCTGCAGATCCTCTCAAGCTCTGTCAGATTGGATGGGGAGTGTCACTGCACAGCTATTTTCAGGTCTCTCCAGAGATGTTCGATCGGGTTCAAGTCCGGGCTCTGGCTGGGCACTCAAGGACATTCAGAGTCTTGTCCCGATGCCACTCCTGGGTTGTCTTGGATTAGAGTTGTTGACCTGTTGGAAGGTGAACCTTTGCCCCAGTCTGAGGTCCTGAGCGCTCTGGAGCAGGTTTTCATCAAGTATCTCTCTGTACTTTTCTCCGTTCATCTTTCCCTCGATCCTGACTAGTCTCCCAGTCCATGCTGCTAAAAAACATATCCACAGCATGATGCTGCCACCACCATGTTTCACCGTAGAGATGGTGCCAGATTTCCTCCACAATCAATCTTGGTTTCAGAATGTTGCAGAATGTTGTTTCTCATTGTCTGAGAGTCATTTAGGTGCCTTTTGGCAAACTCCAAGAAGCTGTCATGTGCCTTTTACTGAGGAGTGGCTTCCATCTGGCCTGATTAGTGGAGTGCTGCAGAGATGATTGTCCTTCTGGAAAGTTCTCCCATCTCCACAGAGGAACTCCGGAGCTCAGTGTGGCCATCGGGTTGTTGGTCACTTCCCTGACCAATGGCCACCTCCCCCGATTGCTCAGTTTGGCCAGATGGCCAGCTCTAGGAAGACTCTTGATGGTTCCAAACTTCTTCCATTTAAGAACGATGGAGGCCACTGTGTTCTTGGGGACCTTCAATGCTGTAGAATTTTGGTACCCTTCCCCAGATCTGTGCCTTGACGACACGATCCTGTCTCGGAGCTCAGGACAATTCCTTCCACCTCATGGCTTGGTTTCTGCTCTGACATGCACTGTTGACTGTGGGACCTTATATAGACAGGTATGTGCCTTTCCAAATCATGTCCAATCAATTGAATTTACCACAGGTGGACTCCAATCAAGTTGTAGAAACCTCTCAAGGATGATTAATGGAAACAGGATGCACCTGCGCTCAATTACGAGTCTCATAGCAAAAGGTCTGAATACTTATGCAAATAAGGTATTTATGTTTTTATTTTTTATACATTTGCAAAAAAATCGTAAAACTTTTCGCTTTGTCATTATGGAGTATTGTGTGTAGATTGACCAGGAAAAAATGTAATTGAATCAATTTTAGAATAAGGCTGTAACGTAACAAAATGTGGGAAAAGTCAAGGGGTCTGAGTACTTTCAGAATGCACCGTATGTAACAGAGTGAAGATTGCCTTGTAACACATATCAGTGCAAAGTATCTGTGTATACACAGTGAGACTCCTTTCATCTGTCTTTTGGGGTCATACACTCGACATGACTTATGATAATAACAGAAAAATAACTATTATCTTCGCACCCCACCAACATCAGAGGAAGGGGTTGGCCTGGTCGCCTCTGTTTATACAGTACTGGACGTGATCAAATCAAAAACCTCCAGAGCAAGTCAGAGATTAGGCTGCGTGGTTGTAGGAGGAGGCTATTATTTCAGCAGGGTATTTAGTTTGTGTCTGTCCCCATCTCTGAACCTGCTTCAATAACCACCCCACCCCCACTGTCATCACTGAGACTGCAGCCAGTACTGGCCATTTAACTCCGTATTGATCGTGTAGCGATTGTGGTAGATTTACTATCAATTCTGGGTGAAACCGCTTGCGGATTCAATGTACAGTGATGTCTCATGAGCCCACAACGGTCACTGCTAGGCCTGGGAAACACATTACAGAGTAAGTAGATAAGACATCATGGAATTGAGTTCTTACAAAATGACTTTGGACTCCTGTAAAGAAAGAATATTGGACGCAGTGAGCTCCCTCCTCATACTTCATGTAATTCTATTGCAACTTGTAATTTTGCCAGTAAGGATGACATTTTTGTATGCCCGTCTCCCCCCTGTAATCGGAAGCGATGTATTACACTACATCCTGTTACGTACTGATCAAGCCAAATGAAGGAAACATAAACACGCTATCATTGTGAGTAGTCCACTGGCGGTCCCTCACTCCTCATTACCTTAGCTGAGAGCCTTAGGCCAAGCTACCAAACCTCCCATCCCCTCCTCATGGATGAACAGAGGGCCGACTCCATGTGCAATTATATAACAGTTACGACAGCTTCACTTTGTGTCTGGAGCTCATGAGTTTTGAACTTGAACAGCACACAGCTCCGTGTGCAGCCTTCTCATTTGGATGTACAGTATGGGAGAAAGGCCTTCGTTTACCCAGAAGCCCTCAGGCTATAGCTCTGCCAGGAAAGACTCAAGTACAAGTGTTCCCCTGTGGGATTCATCCCACTGTAGAGCTCCACTGTTGAGACATTGATCCAATGTGATCAGCTCCATTGCTCATGAAAACCACAGGTAGTTAAAGGCTAGCCTCGAGGGAAAAGTGTGCAAACTTGCAGTGACAACGTTGCGCGTCCTTGGGTTTTCATTGATGAAGTTCCCACCAGCGTTTTTGTCAAGTGAAGATAATTCTATGACAAAAAATATGACACAGATATTTTGCATCAGTGATCATTACAGTGCTGTTACACCCATAATTAACCTTGACTCTAAACTTCAGTCATTTACAATGTGGTTTCAATGAAGAAAAATACCATACGCTGTGGCGGATTTATTCCTGAATGCCACTACATTGTTCTGTGAGTTCTGTGAAAAAAATTATGAGTTACCATGTGTATAGGAATCAATTAGCAAGACCTCCACTGGCACTGCTTGTCTCGTATGCTAGCTAAGCGCCAGGCCCCATCTGACTGTCTGTCCCAGGGGCAGGTGGGAGTCACGGAGAGCATGTGGAGGGAAGAGAGCTGGGTAAAGCGCCCCTCAGAAGGTGCCAACAATGTTTTAATTTAGAGGTGGGAGGAAGCTGTTTCCCTGGCAGCATAAACACAGGGTTAGCTGACCCTGCCGTGAGCACTGTGGCCCTTTCCTCTGATGGGGGAGGGAGAGGTGTTGTGGGGTAGGTAGGAGGAAGAGGGGGCGAGAGAGTGTTCAGTTAAAGCCCCAGGAAAGCTGACAGGCTGGCATATCTTTGATGGTGTGCTTTTTTTTTTTAAACCTCTTCCACACAGATACAATGATGCACTGCTGTCGAGCTCAATGACTTGTTATTTATTTATTGCAGCACATTCTGTCCCTTTGAAGGGACTCATAAAGTAGCTATGGGACCAATTTGTTGAGTATGATATTATTCCTGTCACGAATACTACCGAAGGTGACTCCCCTTCCCGTTCGGGTGGCGCTCGGCGGTCGTCGTCGCCGGTCTACTCGCTGCCACCGATCCTTTTTTCCTTTTCGTTTATGTATGTCTAATTGGGTTCACCTGTTTCTTGTTGGGGTTTTGGGAGGAGTACTATTTAGGTTAGTTTCGCCCGCTAGTGTTTGTGCGGGCTTATTTTGTGTGTTCATGTTACGTTCGGGTGTGGATTCTTTGTTGGTGGGTTTTTCGCTGTCCAGTTCATTTTTAAACAGTGGTCTGTGGGTCGTGTGTTACGCCTGTGTTTTGGCGTCACCCCTTTATACCTGTTCCTGTTTCATATGGACATTAAAGCGTTTTGTTCCCGTAAACTTTTGCTCTCTCTGCGCCTGACTCTACACCCCTCATTCACCTGACGTTACAGAAGCCCGCACCTCACTATGGAGTCAGCAGGAGCAGCGACCACCCCTCTCCCCACGATGGAGGAGAGAGTCCTGCATCATACGTCCATCCTACATCGCATTGGTTCGGCAATGGATCAGATGATGGAGAGGATGGACCGTTGGGAGAGGAGTGGTCTCCCTACTACCCCACCTACCCTCCCACCATCAACATTACCATCACCTCCAGCGGGAGCCGGTGCCAGCGTCCTGCGCATCACGCCTCCGAGGGAGTACGATGGAGCAGCGGCCGGGTGCCAGGGATTCCTACTCCAACTTGATCTCTACCTGGCCACCATTCGGCCTGCTCCCTCGGACGAGGAGAGCGTGAGTGTCCTCGTTTCCTGCCTGTCGGGTAGGGCCCTGGGGTGGGCCAACGCCGTATGGAATGGACCCGACTCAGCGAGGGGTCACTACCTGGAGTTCACCCGTCGCTTCCGGGCTGTATTTGATCATCCCCCGGATGGCCGAGCGGCGGGTGAGAGGTTGTTCCATCTCCGGCAGGGGACGAGGAGCGCGCAGGATTTTGCGCTGGATTTCCGTACCTTGGCTGCTGGAGCAGGGTGGAACGACAGGGCCCTGATAGACCACTACAGGTGTAGCCTAAGGGAGGACGTCCGCAGAGAGCTGGCTTGTCGGGACGCTCAGCTTGGATGAGCTAATCGACATGTCAATCCGGCTAGACCATCTGCTGGCTGCTCGCGGACGTTCTGAGAGGGTCCTGTCAGTTCCACCTCCTGCCCCCCCCGCTCCCATTCCTATGGAGCTAGGAGGGGCTGCGTCTAGGGAGACCGGAGGAGGAGGCTCCTCCTGTACCCATTGTGGCCGGAGAGGGCACACATCCGGTCGGTGCTGGAGGAGTCCATCTGGGAGTCGAGAGGGCAGGCAGAACACTCCTCGGTCACCTCAGGTGAGTCAGCACCACACTCTCCCAGAGCTTCCTGTTGGTCACATGTTTTTGTTAATTTGTTTCCTTAAATTTTTTCCCTCTCTCCAGCATAAGGCGCTAGTCGATTCAGGCGCAGCTGGGAACTTTATAGATCGCGGACTCGCTCAGAAGTTGAGGATTCCGTTAGTTAAGGTAGAACCCCCCTTCCCTGTGCACTCCTTAGATAGTCGACCATTAGGGTCAGGGCTGGTCAGGGAGGCCACTATTCCGTTGGAGATGATTACGCAGGGGAATCATAAGGAGCGGATTAGTCTGTTCCTTATCGATTCACCTGCGTTCCCGGTGGTGCTGGGAATTCCCTGGCTGGCCATTCACAATCCTAAGATTTCGTGGAGACAGGGAGCTCTCCAGGGGTGGTCTGATGAGTGTTCAGGCAGGTGTGTAGGAGTTTCCATCGGTGCGACAACGGTGGAGAGTCCAGACCAGGTTTCCACCGTGCGCATTCCCGCTGAATATGCCGATTTGGCAATCGCTTTCAGTAAAAAGAAGGCGACTCAATTACCACCCCATCGACAGGGGGATTGCGTGATAAACCTCCAGGTAAACGCTGCACTCCCCAGGAGTCACGTGTATCCGTTGTCCCAAGAGGAGACGTTGGCTATGGAGACATACATCACGGAGGCTCTGGGACAGGGGTACATTCGGCCCTCCATGTCACCCGCCTCCTCGAGTTTCTTTTTTGTGAAGAAAAAGGAGGGTGGTTTACGTCCGTGTATTGATTATCGAGGTCTAAATTCCATCACAGTGGGTTTTAGTTACCCACTACCTCTCATCGCTACGGCGGTGGAATCATTTCACGGGGCGCGATTCTTCACAAAATTGGACCTCAGGAGCGCATATAATCTGGTGCGTATTCGGGAGGGAGATGAGTGGAAAACCGCGTTTAGTACCACATCTGGCCATTATGAGTACCTCGTCATGCCGTACGGGTTGAAAAATGCTCCAGCCATCTTTCAATCCTTTGTTGATGAGATTCTCAGAGACCTGCACGGACAGGGTGTAGTGGTGTATATTGACGACATCTTGATCTACTCCGCTACACGCGCTGAGCATGTGTCTCTGGTGCGCAAGGTTCTTGGGCGACTGCTGGAGCATGACCTGTACGTGAAGGCGGAGAAATGTGAGTTTTCCAAACGAGCCGTTTCCTTCCTGGGTTATCGCATTTCCACCTCGGGGATGGTAATGGAGGATGACCGCGTAAAAGCCGTGCGTAATTGGCCGACTCCGACCACGGTAAAGGAGGTGCAGCGGTTCTTAGGGTTTGCCAATTACTACCGGAGGTTTATCCGGGGTTTTGGTCAGGTGGCGGCCCCTATTACCTCACTGCTGAAGGGGGGCCCGGTGCGCTTGCAGTGGTCCGCAGAGGCGGAGAGAGCTTTTGGTCGTTTGAAGGCGTTGTTCACCGACGCGCCAGTGTTGGCGCATCCGGATCCCTCTTTGGCGTTCATAGTTGAGGTGGACGCATCCGAGGCTGGGGTCGGGGCTGTGCTCTCCCAGCGCTCGGGTACGCCACCGAAGCTCCGCCCCTGTGCTTTTTTTTCGAAGAAGCTCGGGCCAGCGGAGCGGAATTATGATGTGGGGGATAGGGAGTTGTTGGCCATGGTCAAGGCTCTGAAGGTGTGGAGACACTGGCTTGAGGGGGCTAAGCACCCTTTTCTCATCTGGACCGACCACCAGAATCTGGAGTATATCCGATCAGCTAGGAGACTGAATCCTCGTCAGGCAAGGTGGTCCATGTTCTTTGCCCGTTTTCGTTTTACGATTTCGTATCGACCAGGTTCCCTCAATACTAAGGCCGACGCGCTGTCCTGACTATACGACACTGATGACCGGTCCATCGATCCTACTCCCATCATTCCGGCGGCTAAGCTGGTAGCACTGGTAGTATGGGAGGTGGACACGGACATCGAGCGGGCACTAAGGGCGGAACCTGCGCCTCCACAGTGCCCGGAGGGTCGTAGGTATGTGCCGCTCGCTGTTCGTGATCAATTGATTCGATGGGCTCATAGTCTACCCTCGTCAGGTCACCCGGGTATTTCAAGGACAGTGCGAAGTCTTAGAGGGAAGTACTGGTGGCCTACCTTGGTGAGAGACGTGCGATTCTATGTCTCCTCCTGTTCGGTGTGCGCTCAGAGTAAGGCTCCTAGACATTTGCCACGAGGGAAATTACAACCCCTCCCCGTTCCACAACGGCCGTGGTCCCATCTATCGGTGGATTTCCTTACTGATCTTCCCTTGTCTCAGGGGAACACCACGATCCTGGTCGTTGTGGATCGGTTCTCTAAGTCCTGCCGTCTTATCCCGTTGCCCGGTCTCCCTACGGCCCTGCAGACTGCGGAGGCACTATTTACCCATGTCTTCCGGCACTACGGGGTGCCCGAGGATATCGTTTCTGATCGGGGTCCCCAGTTCACGTCCAGAGTATGGAAGGCGTTTATGGAGCATCTGGGGGTCTCGGTCAGCCTTACCTCGGGGTATCACCCGGAGAGTAATGGGCAGGTGGAGAGAGTGAACCAGGAGGTGGGTAGGTTTCTACGGTCGTATTGCCAGGACCGGCCAGGGGAGTGGTCAAGATACATCCCCTGGGCAGAGATTGCCCAGAACTCACTCAGCCACTCCTCTACTAACATGTCACCATTTGAGTGTGTGTTGGGGTACCAGTCGGTTCTGGCACCATGGCATCAGAGCCAGACCGAAGCTCCTGCGGTGGAGGAGTGGGTGCAGCGCTCTAAGGAGACCTGGAGAGCCGTCCAGGAGTCTTTACGTCAGGCGAGTGGACGGCAGAAGAAGAGCGCTGACCGTCACCGCAGTGAGGCCCCCGTATTTGCACCGGGGGACAGGGTCTGGCTCTCGACCCGAAACCTGCCCCTCCGCCTGCCCTGCCGGAAGCTGGGTCTGCAGTGTGTAGGGCCATTTAAAGTCCTGAGGAGAATAAACGAGGTGTGTTATCGATTGTTACTTCCTTCGTATTATCGTATTAACCCCTCGTTTCATGTGTCTCTCCTCAGGCCGGTGGTAGCTGGTCCCATGCAGGAAGGTGAGGTTCCGGAGGTCCCTCCGCCCCCTCTGGATATAGAGGGGTCCCCGGCGTACACGATAAGGTCCATACTGGACTCCAGACGCCGGGTGAGGGGCCTGCAGTACCTCGTGGACTGGGAGGGGTACGGACCGGAGGAGAGGTGCTGGGTCCCGGTGGGGGATATATTGGATCCAGATCTACTAAGGGAATTCCATCGCCTTCAGCCGGATCGCCCTGCACCTCGCCCCCGGGGTCGTCCCCGAGGCCGGTGTCGGCGCGCTGCGGGGGCCGCGCGTCAGGAGGGGGGTACTGTCACGAATACTACCGAAGGTGACTCCCCTTCCCGTTCGGGTGGCGCTCGGTGGTCGTCGTCGCCGGTCTACTAGCTGCCACCGATCCTTTTTTCCTTTTCGTTTATGTATGTCTAATTGGGTTCACCTGTTTCTTGTTGGGGTTTTGGGAGGAGTACTATTTAGGTTAGTTTCGCCCGCTAGTGTTTGTGCGGGCTTATTTTGTGTGTTCATGTTACGTTCGGGTGTGGATTCTTTGTTGGTGGGTTTTTCGCTGTCCAGTTCATTTTTAAACAGTGGTCTGTGGGTCGTGTGTTACGCCTGTGTTTTGGCGTCACCCCTTTATACCTGTTCCTGTTTCATATGGACATTAAAGCGTTTTGTTCCCGTAAACTTTTGCTCTCTCTGCGCCTGACTCTACACCCATCATTCACCTGACGTTACAATTCCTTCCAGTTTGCTAATTCAGATCATATGATGGTTTAGCACATTTATGGACAGTACAAACTATGTAAACCAACATATTTCACATTCTGTGTCAGGACATTCCCTCTATTCATTAAACGGTCAACATTAATTTACAATGATATCACTTCAGAAGTTTCATTTCTAGAATAGTATGAACCCTGTTCAAGCAGCGGATACTCAGCCCAACAGTCCGTGACCAGGCTTCATTTGTCTCACTTTGACATTTCCTGTCAAAACACTTGATGCAACCTTGACTCAAAGTTGATTGGTAAACATAGTTTGCCTCTGAGAGGAATGCTGGTGGTGTGTGTGTCTAAATGTGGACAATACCACAGAGACCTGTTATTTTCCTTGGTTTTTAAGATCATGTGCTGTAGACTGTTGAAAAAAGCTACAGAGTTTTTAATTTGTGAATTAGTTGCCATTTTATGTGAGAAGCTGTGTCAGCATGTGAGATTTAATTATGTTTCTCTGAAACAGGCAATTGTTTGGTGAAAGTGAGGTAACAAATCAAAACAATACTGTAAATATCGTTTTATGAAAATAACATGACTTATTTTCAGCTTCTGACTCAAAGGCTACTTTTACACAGACAGCCCAATTCTGATATTTTGCCCAATTATGGGCAAACATCTGATCTGATTCTGCAAAAGATCTGATATGACTGGTCAAAAGTCCAGTTAGTGGCAAAATGTCAGTATTGGGCTCCCTGTGTAAATGCAGCCAAAGAGACGGCTGCTAAGTGTGAGGGCAGAAAACCAACTTCAAGCAAACAACCCCTATCAGATGTACAGAAGTTTGTGTTTTGATCAACAGTCATACACTGTGCAAATATCAATTAAATCTCATGAAATGAGGTGTCGTTAGTAAAAACAACAGTGAGGACTCCACATTAGACAGTGGAGGGGTGCAGTCGTTCCACAAAACCCAGCTACTCTCCTCCAAAAGTAAACTGCTTCATGACTCCGTCATCCCCTCACTTTCCCAACATGCCCCACGGGAATGTATAATCTCATCAGCGCCGATTATCCTCCTCTCAGGAGGCTGTCCTGCACGGGTATAATTATGGCAGGGTGGACTTTTAGGAAGCATATGCCATCTGTAATAGGCGGCTAATGCGCTTGATTGGGTCTGCCTGGTCACATGAGTAGATAAGAGGGGCCCTTCGGGGGTTAGAACAACAGCGGTTATTATTCAGACAAAACACCTTGGGGTTTTTCCAAAGCTCTCATAAGACCGTAAGACCAATTCCTTCACACTATCTGTCTAAAAGGATGCAGAAGACTGTCCTGTGAGCGCATCAAAGCCAGGAGAGACGTAGAATTTGTGGATGTCGATAACAATGACACTTAGGGGTTGACTGATCACCAATTTTTGGAGTTCATTATGTGGACACAAAGACACTGCAATATTGATGCTTTGGTTTGTTTGAGTTGTCGAACACATAAACAGATACCGAGATTGATTTGGATAACAGTTCCAAATAAACTCCAGGGGAAATGCAGGAAAATGTGGAAGTTAGATCCATGAAATAGAAGTTGGATCATATTGCTTGAGCAGGCATAGAAATAGTGAGCAGGTACGTTTCCTGGGATTATCCAATCAAACAGCGTGTTTGCATGTGGGAGTTTCCTTTTCCCTCCCTTTTCAGTAGAAAGCCTGTGGGATTTTTCTGTGAGGTGTGTGTCTTTGATATTTTATTAATCAGTAGAAGTGTGTGTGTTCAGATTGAGAGAGTGAAGGGTGGGGAATGTGCTCAGAATCCTTTGATTTGCTGAAGCAAGTATCAGCCCTTTTGCCAGAGTGAGAAAAAAAGTCATGGCTTTTCATCCGTGTCTATTCAATTCTATTTAATATACCATTCGATGGAAGCCTATGAAAAATGCAATAGGGGGTCAACAAAGACATTTAACCTCTATGGTATTACTGAGCACACATTAAGAATTTAAATTACAGTATTATATATTGAAGTGTCACGGATATAATAATGTATTATGTAAGAGTGTGAATTTCAAGACCCAAAGGGACTTCACTGCTGAAACCAAAGTTGTGTGCATATTTGCCATATTTTCTGTGTGAAATGACTTAATTTTACCTCTGTGGTGAAAATGTGATCATAATAATGCTTTGCCCACAGTAATCATCCTCCCCCTTCATGTCCATCATCATTGATAGTAGGCCTTTGACTCACATAATTATTAATAACATCTGAGTGCGGCAATGGTATAGCTAATTACTAAGAACAAATTGCAAAATGACTGTGAACCCACAATGGAGGTCTATTTCATAAGAGTGTTGATATTCAGCCTCTAATGTGTCGTGCATGGCTGATGTTTGTTGACTCTAAATTCCTCTCCCCATGGATCCCTGATGCCATTAAAACTCAGAGGGAAATTTTCTGTTTTTTTATAGCACATTTCAATCATGCTGTGACCCTTGATAATGAGTTAAAGCTAATTGAACAAAAGGTGAGATATTCACCCTGTTGTTTGGTTTTTCAACAGAATGAATTGGGTTTGATCAACGTCATTATGTTTTAGTCACCACCGACTCTGAAAGTCAGGTGCCCGAGAAGTTTTATCAAATACTTGATTTTCAGTGACAAAGCCTGATTATCTTGTCTTCTCATCATAACAAACCAAACCCAGTTTGTGTTCGGAAAGTATTCAGACCACTTCCATTTTTCCACAATTTTGTTACGTAAGAGCCTTATTCTAAAACGGATTTTTTTTAAATCCTCATCAATCTAATTACAATACTGTCACGACTTCCGCCGAAGTCGGTCCCTCTGCTTGTTCGGGCGGCGTTCGGCGGTTGACGTCACCGGCCTTCTAGCCATCGCCGATCCACTTTTCATTTTCCATTTGTTTTGTCTTTGTCTTACACACCTGGTTTCAATTCAATTCCCCAATTACTTGTTAATTATTTAACCCTCTGTTCCCCCATGTTTGTTTGTGAGTAATTGTTCGTTGTAAATCGGTCGGTTATTTGTGTATTACTTTGTATTTGTGTATTTTGAGTAAAGTACGTTGTTCACTCATATCTGCTGTCCTGCGCCTGACTCTCTACACCAGCTACACACAGGACCCTTACAAATACCCCATAATGAAAAATGAAAACAGGTTTTTAGAATTTTTTGCACATTTATTCAACTCTACGGGATCGGTGACCCCCCGCGGGACGGTTGAGCTAACATGCGCTAATGTGATTAGCATGACGTTGTAAGTAACAAGAACATTTCCCAGGACATAGACATGTCTTATATGGGCAGAAAGCTTAAATTATTGTTAATCTAACTGCACTGTCCAATTTACAGTAGCTATTACAGTGAAAAAACTCTTCCTAGAGCTGGCCGCCCAGCCAAACTGAGCAATCAGGGGAGAAAAGCCCTGGTTAGGGAGGTGACCAAGAACCCGATGGTCACTCTGACAGAGCTCCAGAGTTCCTCTGTCGAGATGGGAAAACCTACCAGAAGGACAACCATCTCTGCAGCACTCCACCAATCAGGCCTTTATGGTAGAGTGGCCAAACGGAATCCACTCCTCAGTAAAAGGCACATGACAGCCCGCTTGGAGTTTTGACAAAAGGCACCTAAAGAACACTCAGACCATGAGATACAAGATTGTCTGGTCTGATGAATCCAAGATGGAAGTTTTTGGCCTGAATGCCAAGCGTCACATCTGGAGGAAACCTGGCACCATCCCTATGGCGAAGCATGGTGGTGGCAGCATCATGCTATGGGGATGTTTTTCAGCAGCAGGGACTGGGAGACTAGTCAAGATCGAGGGAAAGATGAACGGAGCAATGTACAGAGAGATCCTTGATGAGAACCTGCTCCAGAGCGCTTAGGACCTCAGGCTGGGGCAAAGGTTCACCTTCCAACAGGACAACAACCCTAGCCACACATCCAAGACAACGCAGGAGTGCTTCGGGACAAGTCTATGAATGTCTTTGAGTGGCCCAGCCAGAGCCCGGACTTGAACCCGATCAAACATCTCTGGAGAGACCTGAAAATAGCTGTGCAGTGACGCTCTCCATCCAACCTGACAGAGCTTGAGATTATCTGCAGAGAAGAATGGGAGAAACTCCCCAAATACAGGTGTGCCAAGCTTGTAGCATCATACCCAAGAAGACTCAAAGCTGTAATCGCTGACAAAGGTGCTTCAACAAAGTACTGAGTAAATGGTCTGAATACTTATGTAAGTGTGATATTTCTGTTTTTTTACTTTAATAAATTTGCAAACATTTCCTGTTTTTGCTTTGTCATTATGGGTTATTGTGTGTAGATTGATAAGGGGGAAAAAACTATTTAAAATCAATTTTAGAATAAGGCTGTAACGTAGCAAAATGTGGAAAAAGTCAAGCGGTCTGAATACTTTCCAAATGCACTGTACAGTGGTTCAAAATCATCTCCAAAATATCGTAATTTTTTAAACAAGCCACAGAAAGTTTCAGTTTAAAAAAAAGTAAGGAACTTGTCTGTCAGTTGTGCAGAACAAAATTGGTTAAAGAAAATTGTGATAAATAAAAATATATACCACCGTCTCTTGCCCATGTCATTTTCCTTTTATAACGCATCCTTATTTACAAAGCAATTATTATTATTATTATTAACCCTGCATTATACTTCTATAAAAGCCCCTTGGCCCCTTCGGTATTGTCACGTTCTGACCATAGTTCTTTTGTATTTTCTTTGTTTTATGTGTGGTCAGGGCGTGAGTTGGGTGGGTAATCTATGTTTTCTATTTCCGTGTTGTATTTCTGTGTTTGGCCTGATATAGTTCTCAATCAGAGGCAGGTGTTAGTCATTGTCTCTGATTGGGAACCATATTTAGGTAGGCTGTTTTGTGGGTAGTTGTCTTCAGTCTTCGTGTGTCTGCACCAGATAGAACTGTTTCGGTTTCGTTTATGGTCAACTTTATTATTTTGTATTTCTTAGTGTTCAGTCTATGTTTGATAATAAACGTGATGGACACTTACCACGCTGCGCATTGGTCCTCTGATCCTTCTAACTTCTCCTCCTCAGACGAGGAGGAAGACGAAAGCCGTTACAGGTATTCTCACAGACCAGATTTGCCCTAACGAAAATGCCCCTTAGATATTAATTTAGAATCCTCCAATCCTCTAAATGTTATTATTGGCGGAGTGATACGTCATTGGCAGAGAGTCAGGCGGCATTGGTGGAGTTGAAGAGGGCGAGGAACGAGATGGAGTCACAATCCATGCCAGGCTAACATACAGATGTTTATTTCAACGACACTTTAGTTGCAACAAGTTCAATCGGGTTTAAGTCAGGAGACCTACATGTAGAGATGAAACAAATATGTGTAGATATACTGTAGGCCTACCGTAGGCGACAGGAGTCTCGCTAGTGTTGAGTAATGTGCTGTTAAAAGTGATGTAGGTATTTTATTTATTTTTATTTAACATTTATTTTGCTACATAAAGGTACTCTGCTGGCATCTTGACCCAGTTTATGCCCTCATTTGCAATGCAAACCATAACAAATTACTATGGGTATAAATGAAAGAGGCGAATGGAAGGGGGAAAAAGTAGAGGAACTTCTCTGTTGGCCCTGCATGGACACCTTTTGAAAACATGTTTTCAAACACTTGTTTTTCACAAAGGCTATTAGCAGGACAATAGACACGATGTGGCCCCAAAAACACCTCTGACATAGGGTCCAGCATATCTCTTGATGATGTCATTGAATGTCTCGCCAGCTTTGATCCAATCCTGGGCCTGCAGGAGGCAAAGTTCTTTGTTTGTCAGACGAATCATTGAGTCGAAACTACAGAACAGTACAAAACAAGAGAACACAGATGTTTAATGTTCTGAAGAAAAAAATATATATATACTGTATATACATACACTGCTGTTCAAAAGTTTGGGGTAACTTAGAAATGTCCTTGTTTTCCATGGAAACATACATGAAATTAGTTGCAAAAGGAATAGGAAATATAGTCAAGACATTGACAAGGTTATAAATAATTATTTTTAATTGAAATAATAATTGTATCCTTCAAACTTTGCTTTCGTCAAAGAATCCTCCATTTGCAGCAATTACAGCCTTGCAGACCTTTGGCATTCTAGTTGTCAATTTGTTGAGGTAATCTGAAGAGATTTCACCCCATGCTTCCTGAAGCACCTCCCACAAATTAGATTGGCTTGATGGGCACTTCTTACGTACCATACGGTCAAGCTGCACTCACAACTGCTCAATAGGGTTAAGATCCGGTGACTGTGCTGGCCACTCCATTATAGACAGATAACCAGCTGACCTCTTCTTCCCCAAATAGTTATTGCATAGTTTGGAGCTGTGTTTTGGGTCATTGTTCTGTCGTAGGAGGAAATTGGCTCCAATTAAGTGCCGTCCGCAGGGTATGGCATGGCGTTGCAAAATGGAGTGATAGCCTTCCTTCTTCAAGATCCCTTTTACCCTGTACAAATCTCCCACTTTACCACCACCAAAGCATCCCCAGACATCCACATTGCCTCCACCATGCTTGACAGATGGTGTCAAGCACCCCTCCAGCATCTTTTAATTTTTGTCTCACGAATGAGTCTCACGAATGTTCTTCTTTGTGATCCGAACACCTCAAACTTAGATTTGTCTGTCCATAACACTTTTTTCCAATCTTCCTCTGTCCAGTGTGTGTTCTTTTGCCCATCGTAATCTTTTCTTTTTATTGGCCAGTCTGAGATAATACTTTTTTTTGCAACTCTGCTTAGAAGCCAGCATCCCGGAGTCACCTCTTCACTGTTGACGTTGAGGCTGGTGTTTTGCGGGTAATATTTAATGAAGCTGCCAGTTGAGGACTTGTGTATGTTTTTCAAACTAGACGCTCTAATGTACTTGTTCTCTTGCTCAGTTGTGCACCAGGGACTCCCACTTCTCTTTCTATTCTGGTTAGAGCCAGTTTGCTCTGTTCTGTGAAGGGAGTAGTACACAGCGTTGTACGAGATCTTCAGTTTCTTGGCAATTTCTTGTATGGAATAGCCATCATTTCTCAGAACAAGAATAGACTGTCGAGTTTCAGAAAAAAATGTATTTGTTTCTGGCCATTTTGAGCCTGTAATTGAACCCACAAATGCTGATGCTCCAGATTCTCAACTAGTCTAAAGAAGGCCAGTTTTATTGCTTCTTTAATCAGAATAACAGTTTTCAGCTGTGATAACATAATTGCAAAAGGGTTTACTAATGATCAATTAGCCTTTTATGATAAATGATAAACTTGGATTAGCTAACACAACATGCCATTGGAACACAGGAGTGATGGTTGCTGATAATGGGCCTCTGTACGACTATGTAGATATTTCATAACAAAAATGAGACGTTTCCAGCTACAATAGTCATTTACAACATCAACAAGGTCTACACTGTATTTCTGATCAATTTGATGTTATTTTAATGGATAAAAAATGTGCTTCTCTTTCAAAAACAAGGACATTTCTAAGTGAGCCCAAACTTTTGAATGGTAGTGTATATAAAATATTTTACAGAGCCTTTACATAAGTCACTGAAGTTTCTTCAATTGTCTTCAGACTGTGATTAGAGCGATGATTAGAGCGATTGCCTTTGCCGATCGCTCATCATCTTCACCCATCAGTGAGTCCATCTTACCGAGTCCACCGACATTACGGTTCATCTGATGAAGGTGCACATTGGTTGGAGACTATAAGAGTACATGGCCATAAAGGCTAGATTATTTTTTCAAACATTCATAGATGACCAGCAGGGTCAAATAATATAAACAGTGGTTATAGAGGGTGCAACCAGTCAGCACCTTAGGAGTAAATGTTAGTTGGCTTTTCATAGCCGAGCATTCAGAGGTCAAGAGAGCACGAGAGAGAAATAGAATCGAAACACACAAAGTAACGCGTGTTAATGAGTTTCCGAGAACCGATCTGTTATTCAACGGTTAATTTAATAGCCTGGCTACTGTAGGTGTGAAAATCCTCCCCAACAAGCAATAGCCTACCCGCATGTGGTCAACTATTTCAGCACCGTTTTGCGCAGCTCTGAGACAAGCAAGACTACTTAATAAACATATACATTTGAAAAAGTTTTTTCATGACGGGTTTTTATGCTACTGTGTATAATTTTGTTAATTTATATACTGTCAGTTCTAGATGAGCAGACAATTGAAATAAGATGTGTCATTGTATCTCGGATGAATGTGCAGGTACACAGTCATTTCAAAAATCAACCTGCAACAGAGCATGCTGGGAAATATGACAATGAGGCCCCTCCCACATCTGTGGATAACTGTCATGCCCTGACCATAGAGAGCTGCTTATTCTCTATGTTGGTTGGGGCGTGACAGTGACTAGGGTGGGTTATCTAGGTGAATAATGATCTATGTTGGCGTGGTATGGTTCCCAATCAGAGGCAGCTGTTTATCGTTGTCTCGGATTGGGGATCATATTTAGGCAGCCATTCCCCCATTGTGCTTTGTGGGATCTTGACTATGGATAGTTGCCTGTTAGCACTATTGTTAACGTTTCGTTTTGAGATTTGTTTTTGTTTTTGCTGTAAGTTTCACTTAGAAATAAAAAGATGTGGAACCCAGATCACGCTGCGCTTTGGTCCAGTTATTCTAACGATCGTGACAATAACTACAGATTTAACTCCCCGTCTCTGGTTCCTCTTAATGGAGTTAAAAGTACTCTGTCCCAATGAACTCCAGTTATCAACATTAACTCCAGGGAGCGTATCACTCTCTTGAGGTTTATGAAAGCTCCAAGTATTGTAAATGTAACCCTCAAAAATGTAACGCTGTGATTTCAACTATCCTTGATTTATTGTGTAGTGTCTTATATTAGCAAGGTGGGCACTTGAACATACTGGGGCTGTACTTATGAACATTATAAACAGTATAAATTAAACAGTGTCTCAAAATGCTCATCAGCCAATTAAAATCCGATGATTTACTTGCACGGGATAGAACGGTACATTGTAGCTGGTCCCATTAGATAACCTGGCACATCATAACCCTATGCTAACCTCACCAAATGACAGTGGTTATTTCGTGGAACAAGTTTTGTATCAGCCAATTAAAAATGTTGACGTACTGTCACGCCCTGACCTTAGAGAGCCTTTTTATGTCTCTATTTGGTTTGGTCAGGGTGTGATTTGGGGTGGGCATTCTATGTTTTGTTTTCTATGATTTTGTGGTTCAATGTTTTGGCCGGGTATGGTTCTCAATCAGGGACAGCTGTCTATCGTTGTCTCTGATTGGGAACCATTCTTAGGTAGCCCTTTTTCCCTTCTTTGGTTGTGGGTAGTTGACTTTTGTTAGTGGCACTTAGCCCTGTAAGCTTCACGGTTGTTTTTCTTCGTTTGTTGTTTTTTTGGCGTCATTTTTTCTAAAATAAAAAGGAATATGTACGCTCACCACGCTGCACTCTGGTCTTCTTCCAGCAACGGCCGTGACACGTAGATCAAAGTTCCACAACTGGTGCCCCGCGGCCAAATTTGGCCCGCGGGTGGTTTTATTTGGCCCCCAAAGTTTTCATGTTTGGACATAAAAGACTGTAAAAACACCAGGAAATCAGCTCCAAGTGATTTTAATTGAAGAAATCTGTTTCTAAGTATTCCCACTCATAATAGAGAGACACGTGATCGTATACAAATATTAGCAAGATTTGAAATTATTAGATATTAGTCAAACATTATATCTGTTCGGGCTTCTGCGGACAATTTGCAGTCTTCTAATTATTTGTAATTATGTTCCAGACCCCCGACCATCCTCTCAAGAAATAAAATCAGCCCATGGCTGAATCTAGTTGATGATCCCTGACGTAGATGGACAGAAACAAACACTTTTACATAAGAGCGTCCTTAACAAAGTCAAGCACTCTCGTTCCCATCCTACAGATGGCAGTATTGCAATAACAGTGTTAGTTATTTAAGAAGTTTATTGCGAGTCCGGACTCGAACCCTCGTTGGTGAGTATCCACACTAGAGGAAAGTTGATTGTTTATTGTTCTACAGTACACTTGTCAATCAACTGAACAACACATCCTAATGCACGCTGTAGGCAAAGATTTTTTATAACTAACCCAAGATAGACCACAGCCTGTTGTTTCCAATGGGAGCAAATTAATCATAATGGGCAGAACAAGCAAGGAGGTGGGGAGAGTCAAGCACGAGCTACCGAGATGCGTTCTAGCATGTATTTGCACATTTCCGTTAGTGAACGCCTACTCTGTGAAGTGTGAGTGTGCAATAACTCAATTCGCCCTTGCGCTCAGTCTAAACAATGACATTTTTTTTAACTTTGGGAAAGGGTAAAGTCTACAAAACGTAGTCCACTCTGTTTGTAACAGATTCTAGTTTTGGGAACAGAAAACTTTATTGAGATCAAATTTTCAGAATGTCGGACAAAATCCATCTAGCTCCATCTTCTCCCGCTGCCGATCACTGGGCTCCTCTCATTACCATATTTGCAATGCATCCGTGCAACAACGTTATCATAATAGGCCAAAGTGATCACACCATCGCACATTCTCTCCTCAACTTTCCCCAACTGTTAATTTGACCTATGTTGTAGGCCTGTTTTACATACAGCAATAAGCAAGACCAAGCCTGCTTCTTTCCTCAAACAGGCTATTAGGCTTAGTATAAATAAATGTAAAAAATAAATATCCTTGATCACTCACTTCACAAGGCTTGGCGGGGTGCACACTGTAGGCTAAGGCTAACATTCAAATCTAGGCCTACATATTAGGCCAACACTAATTGTGGTACTGTGTTGTAAAGAGAAAAGTGCAGTGGAAAAAAACTTGTAAATTAAGATTATGAATGCATTTTATGAGGAGCTTCTTGTTGGAGACACATAAGTTACTGGCACTACTACATAAATAATTGTTGCTACTATAGGCTATATTAAATAGACGTGTAGGCTACACTTACATGTACACATATTTATATGCATTTTTATATTCATCTACTTTGTTATGTGACTCAAGAACCAACAGTGTAGCTTTTTTTCCTCAAATAATATTTTTTTTCTCCCCGAACGGGAATTCAGTCGTCGTACCTTGCCATCTCTGGGCTTACCGCATTAGTGGATCGCGCCACCAATTGGTGATAGCAGTAAGGGTAAATTACAGATATTTGACATTACCAGGAGTGTCTTCCACCGTTTTTTACGATGTACGAATATACACACAGTTTATTAGGTACACCACCCTGTTCACGAAAATTGATCGCTCCTACAGACAGTGATACACGTGGTCATGGCTTGCTATATAAAGCAGGCAGACAGGCATCGAGGCATTCAGTTACTGTTCGATTAAATGTTAGAACGGGCAAAACCAGTGACCTAAGTGACATTGAGCGTGGTATGGTTGTCAGTGCCAGATTCAGTAGCTCAGAAACAGTCGCCCTCCTGGGCTTTTCACGCATGATAGTGTCTAGGGTTTAACGAGCATTGTGCGACAAATGTTTAAAAATCCACTCAGCGGCAGCTCGTTGATGAGAGAGGTCAAAGGAGAATGGCAAGAATCGTGCAAGCTAACAGGCGGAACACAAACAGATGAATAGCGGCACAGTACAACAGTGATGTGCAGAACGGCATCTCAGAACGCACAACTTGTCGATCCTCGTCACGGATGGGCTATTGTAGCAGTCGACCACACTGGTGTCCACTCCTATCACCTAGAAAATAAGAAGAAGTGGCTCCAATGGGCATGCGATCACTAGCACTGGAGGAGTGGAAAAACAATGCCTGGAACATGACAGTGAGTTCAGTATACTTGAGTGGCCTGCGCAGTCCCCAGACCTCAACCCAATATACTGTAGCATCTTTGGGATGTTATAGAACGGGCTGTCCGTAGCATGAGTGTACCGCCGTCTAATCTGCAGCAACTGCGTGATGCCTTTGCATCAGCATGGACCAACATCCCTTCGAACGTGGTATTTTGTCATATATGCCAAAACATGAAAAGGTTTTCTAACGTTAGTACTAGTGGCCTAGTCAAGGATGCATCAATGCAATATTGGCACACAACATTTTGTTACGGACCAAAGGAACAAAAGTAAACCTTGAATTTGTAGGTTTAAATTGGTAGGTTTAAATTGCCATTGGTTAGTGGATATAAAGTTTAAGATCTTTGATAGGCTGATGCAGGAGAAAAAAAATCTGTAAATAATCACTGTCAATTGGTTGAGGTTAGCATTGGACTAACGTGTGCTGGGTTATCTGATGAGACCAGCTACAATGTAGCGTTCTATCACACGCAAGTAAATCATCCATTTGAATTGGCTGATGAGCATTTTGAGACAAGTATGGCTCCCATTGGCTCAGTCATCCCCTTTCCTTCCCCTGGTAACTCAGAATATGTTCTGAGTCATCTTACCTGGTAAAATAAGGGTCAATAAATAACCATGATAACCTCTGTCATCTTTACTCTCTAAACATGCTGCAATTAGACTTAGAATATTAAAATGATTGCATCTATTAATAGTCATACTGGAATACAAAGAGGCTAAGACTGTTAATGTAACCCTAGAGTCACTGGAGCTACAAACTGTTAATGGGAGTGAAAACAGCAGTGTTTGCTTCTATTGGATGTGTTGACTGCAGGGGTTTATACTATCTAGATCAGTCCATCCGTGTGTTACAACGTATTGATGTTCAAGAATATGTGCGTGAACAATGTTCTGCAACAACGTCAATGATGTGGAGCTTTATTGTGCACCTGGTGAAATGATGTCATTTCAGAAGAGACATGAATTATGTTTACTTTTTCTTTTCCAGATCCAGTTGCAGTTTCCAGTATAATGTGTGTGTGTGTGTGAAGACAGCCCATCCACCAATTAAAGCAGTGTTGTCCTCCTCTCATGTAACCTCTGTAAATGGTGTGGAAGCAATCCCTTCTGGACACATGCTGACCAGTCTCTTGAGTGTTTCAAATGTGTTAACAGACCCACTCAATGGATCAAACACACAAACAGTGTCTCTTGTGTTGTCAAAGTATACCTGTGTGTCAAACCACACATTGACGCTCTAAATGGAACACTGGTTCACTAAGAAACAAAAGAGTATTCACGTTGCTATGTGTCAACCCCCTAAACAACCACCTCTCCTTCCTCTGTCTGTCAGATAGAACCCCACAGATCCTGCCTAAAACTGTTAGATCATCCAGAGATTCCCAGTCTACGTTGAGCGTTACATTGGGTTGGCCGCTGCTAAAACATTGTCATCTTAGATTAGGATACTGCTAAATTCAGTGATGGAAGCCACAGGAGCCAAGTGGCACAATTTCGCATTTCTATCTATGAAGTGTTCAAATGATTATGCAGTGCCTTTTGAGTAAGATAATGCTTTCCATCCATTATTGTTGTTCTGAGTGTCTTGTGCAGTAGACAACCATTATGAAAATATTTACATCCTATACATGATCATATTTACATCACAGCAAGCATATGAACCTATACCCAAGGCTCATCACATTTGTTTTGAAACCTCTCTTCTTCAACTTGTTCACTATTGTGTCAGTAAAAAAAAGCAACCTAAATTAGTAGTTGAGTGAATGTTTAATCAACAATCTATGTATATTTCTGGGCTTTCATATTTCTAGTTGTCAGTGTAATAATTATGCTCGGTGCTTAAACTAAATGTTTCTCTCGCTCGGTCGGCTGCAATGAAACACCTCATCAGTCGCCACCAGGGAGGATTTGGATTAGTGTGTAAAATTCGTTGAAAGTTCTCAACATACCCGCTAAGAAATTGAGGATGAATAAGTGGCGCATACAATCAGGATGCTCTCTGAATCCTACAGTATGAAGTCAAAGACTAAAAAGTAGGCCTCAGTGGAGGCTGGTGGGAGGAGCTATAGGAGGATAGGCTCATTGTAATGGCTGGAATGGAACAGTATCAAAAACATCAAACATATGGGAAACCATATCCGTTCCATTTATTCCATTCTAGTCACTACAATGAGCCTGTCCTCCTATTGCTCCTCCCACCAGCCTCCTCTGGTAGACCTACCCCCAACTCCACCACTGTGCATGTCATATTAATATTTTGTTTACCCACTAGTTTCATGTTTAAAGCATGCTCTGATTAATTCCGGTCCGACATCAAAGCCAAACGTTTACTACAGTACAACAGTAGAGGTAACTGACTAAATGTAGGAAACAGTTGAGTAATTGAGGAATACAGGGTATATTGAAAACATGTCCCACTGGGCACACCATGTCATTTTAACATGGATAATTGGGTAATATTTGGTTGAGACGTTGATCAATGAGATTACAACCTATATTCAACCACTCAAAAAGACAGAGAAAAGTTAGTTGAATTCCCAATCTGTTATCACTATGCTTTCAGCAATCTAAAAGCAGAACCAAACTCCAATGGTTAAACAATGTCACATTTTTGGTTAAATTGTCACCCAAATGTTTATCACTGCATCTTCAACCATTTAAAAGCACAGAAAAATGTCAATGTCAGATATCTTGTTTATTTACACGACAGAATAATGTGTTATCATTGTGCTTCATCTAATAGCAGAACCAAATTACCTGGATTGCAGTTGAGATTACATGGTACAGGCGAGCAATGCCGTTTGAGATTCTGCACAGATTATTACAGCAATTGTGAAGATCTCTACAGACCTGCGATGATTTCGGCATGCTATCTTGAACATGCCCGCTTTATATGATTACATAACAAGACCTTTAGCTACAGTAAACTCAAAATGTGGCCATGGATGTGTTACTCATTTTAAGGTTGAATGATTCAATTTTTACGTGTCAAGTTTTATTTGTCACACGCACAGTGAAAGGCTTAACTTGCAAGCATCAGTAATGAGTGTGTGAGTGAGTGAGGGTGTATGTGAGTGTGTGTATGTGGGTAAGAGTGAGAGTGTGTGTCTGAGTGGGTAGAGGCCTGTGGATGAGCATGGAGTCAGTGTGGATAGTATATGGGAGAGGGAGAGCAGTAGTTGTTAGCCATTTAACAGTCTTATGGCCAGGGGATAGAAGCTGTCTGTTGGTCTGAGCCTTGATGCACTGATACCGTCTGCCGGATGGGAGCATGGAGAACAATCCATGTCTTGGGTGGATGGAGCCTTTGGCAATATTTCGGGCCTTTCTCAGACACCGCTTGACATCTATGTTCTTGATGGCTGGGCCATCCGCACCAACCTCTGTAGGTAGTGGTGTAAAGTACTTAAGTAAAAATACTTTTAAGTACTACTTAAGTGTTTTTTTGGGGTATCTGTACCTTACTTTACTATTTATATTTTTGACAACTTTTACTTTTTCTCCACTACATTCCTGAAGAAAAGAATGTACTTTTTACTCCTTAAATTTCCCCTGACACCCAAAAGTACTCGTTACATTTTGAATGCTTAGCAGGACAGGAAAATTGTCTAATTCACGCACTTATCAAGAGAACATCCCTGGTCATCCCTACTGCCTCTGATCTGGCAGACTCACTAAACACAAATGCTTTGTTTGTTAATTATGTCTGGGTGTTGAACTGTGACCCTGGCTATCTGTAAAAAAAGAAAACAATGAAAATCGTGTCGTCTGGTTAATATAAGAAACTTGAAATGATTTATACTTTTGATACTTAAGTACATTTAAAACCAAGGACTTTTAGACTTTTACTCAAGTAGTATTTTACTGGGTGACTTTCACTTTTACTTGAGTCATTTTATTTTATGGTATCTTTACTTTTACTTAAATATGAAAATTGAAAATACTTTTTCCACAACTGTATGCAGGGCCTTCAGGTCGAGGGCGGTGCAGTTTCCATACCAGACGGTGATACAACCAGTCAGGATGCTCTCGGTGGTGCAGCTGTAAAGGTTTTTAAGGATTTGACAGGCCATGCCAAAAAGTTTCAGCCTCCTAAGGGAGAAGAGGCCTTGCCAGGCCTTCTTCACGACGATGTTGGTGTGTGGGGACCATGTTAAGTCCTCAGTGATGTAGACACAGAGGAACTTGAAGCTCCACTGCGTCCTGTCGATGTGGATGGGGGTGGGCACCCCCCCTGTTTCCTGTAGTTCACGATCAGCTCCTTGGTCTTGCTGACGTTTACGGCCAGATCTCTGACCTCCTCCCTGTAGGCTGTCTCATCGCATTTGGTGATCAGGCCTACCACCGTCGTGTCATCAGCAAACTTGATGATGGAGTTGGAGTCATGCATGGCCACACAGTCATGGGTTAACAGGGAGTACAGGCGGGGGCTAAGCACACACCCCAGGGGGCCCCCATGTTGAGGGTCAGCATGGCGGAGGTGTTGTTGCCTACTCTCACCACCTGGTGTCAGGCCGTCAGGAAGGTGATCCTCTAGTCCAAGGGGGAAAGGGAAGTGTGGAGTGCAATTAAGATTGCATCATCTGTAGATCTGTTGGGGCGGTATAAAAAAATTGGAGTGGGTCTAGGTTGTTGGATTTTGGATAATGAAGTTGATATGTGGCATGACCAGCCTTTCAAAGCACTTCATGATTACAGATGTGAGTGCTACAGGGTGGTAGTCATTGAGGTAGGTAGAGTTCTTGGGAACAGAAATGATGGTGGTCAGTTTGAGACGTGGGGATTACAGATTAGGACAAGTAGAGTTTGAAAATTGTCACACCCTGGTCTGTTTCACCTGTCTTTGTGCTTGTCTCCACCCCCTCCAGGTGTCACCCATCTTCTTCATTATCCCCAGTGTATTTATACCTGTGTTTTCTGTTTGACTGTTACCAGTTAGTTTTGTTTCGTCAAGCCTACCAGCGGTTTTCCCGTGCTCCTTTTTGTCTCTAGTTCCTGTTTTCTAGCTTTCACGGTTTTTGACCATTCTACCTGCCCTGACCCTGACCCTGACCCTGAACCTGCCTGTCGTTCTGTACCTTGTGACACCACCCTGGATTACTGACCTCTGCCTGCCCTGACCCTGAGTCTGCCTGCCGTTATGTACCTTTCGGACTCTGCTCTTGACTACTGACCTCTGCCTGTCCTCTGCCTGGCCTCTCCCTTGACCTGTCATTTGCCTGCCCCCCTGATTTTGTAATAAACCTTTGTTACTTCGAAACTGTCTGTGTCTGGGTCTTACCTTGAGTCTTGACAGAAAATGACTGTGAAGATGCCTGCCAGCTGGTCTGAGCATGCTCTGAGAAAGATCCCTGGAATACTGTCCGGCCCCGTGGCCTTGCGAGTGTTGACCAGATTAAAAGCCTTACTCACATAGGCCTCTGAGACTAATATCACACACTCCTCTGGGACAGCGGGGGTCCTCATGCACAGCTCTGTGTTGAATTTGTCAAAGAGTGCATAGAATGCATTGAGTTTGTCTGGTAGAGAGTCATCGTTGGGCAGATCACAGTTAGGTCTTCTTTTGAAATCCGTAATGGACTGTAGTCCCTGCCACATGCATTGGCGCCAGTGTAATAGGATTCCACCTTGTTCCTATATTGTCTTTTTGCATGTTTGATGACGCTGCAGAGGCTGTAGCTGGACTTCTTGAACGTGTTCGTATCCTCAGCCGTAGCCTCGGTGTGTTACATTTAAGTGATAATGCCCAAGAAGCCGGTGTTTGAAGGATATATTGGCACGAGTGTTGTTAGGCTCGAGATGAAGTGGAGGGCCGGAAAACCGTGCCAATATATCCTCCAAACACTGGCTTCAAGGGCATTACCGGCTGTAATGCGGTTTTAACCTATCAGTATTCAGAATTAGACCTACCCGTTGTATAATAGTTTGTAAAATAGCCTTAAAGGGATAGATCACCCGAATGACAAAATGACACACTGGTTTCCTTACCCTGTAAGCAGTCTTTGGACAAAGTACAGTATGACAGCAATCCATGTTTTGGTTAATTTTCCCTGGCACTGTTTCCACCTTTTAGCACTTGTGGCACAAATCCAATTCAAGTCATGGGACCTATATTCGCATTTTTTACACATCTTGTTCAAATCATCTATAAGTGACTTTGTTGAGCTTCACAATACAGTTGAGATAGTTTCTGACAATTTGGAATTGATGCGCGAAGATTGCTAAGATCGGTCCCATGACTTGAATTGGATTTGTGCCACAAATGCTAAAAGGTGGAAACAGTGCCAGGGAAAATTAACCAAAGCATGGATTGCTGTCATACGTTTTCCATAGATTGCTTACTGGGAAAGGAAACAAATGTGTAATTTTGTAATTTGGTTGAACTATCCCTTTAACTTCATGATTTACTTTATTACAAAAGTAATATTGAATTGTGTTTGGTTTTCAAGGCAACCAAATATCAACATTTGAAGGAGATGTATCTTCTGCTTGGATAGTTCCATCTGTGCCATGGGCTGGATTCAATTTGAATCGCTGAAGTGTAGCGGAAGATCTGCATTATAAACTCAGCAAAAAAAGAAACGTTGTCTCACTGTCAACTGCGTTTATTTTCAGCAAACTTGACATGTGTAAATATTTATATGAACATAACAAGATTCAACAACAGACATAAACTGAACAAGTTCCACAGACATGTGACTAACAGAAATTGAATAATGTGTCCCTGAACAAAGGGGGGGTCAAAATCAAAAGTAACAGTCAGTGTCTGGTGTGGCCACCAGCTGCATTAAGTACTGCAGTGCATCTCCTCCTCATGGACTGCACCAGATTTGCCAGTTATTTCTGTGAGATGTTACCCCACTCTTCCACCAAGGCACCTGCAAGTTCCTGGACCTTTCTGGGGGGAATGGACCTAGCTCTCACCCTCCGATCCAACAGGTCCCAGACGTGCTCAATGGGATTGAGATCTGGGCTCTTCGCTGGCCATGGCAGAACACTGACATTCCTGTCTTGCAGGAAATCACGCACAGAACGAGCAGTATGGATGGTGGCATTGTTATGCTAGAGGGTCATGTCAAGATGAGCCTGCAGGAAGGGTACCACATGAGGGAGGAGGATGTCTTCACTGTAACGCACAGCATTGAGATTGCTTGCAATGACAACAAGCTCAGTCCGATGATGCTATGACACACCGCCCCAGACCATGACGGACCCTCCACCTCCAAATCGATCCCGCTCCAGAGTACAGGCCTCGGTGCAATGCTCATTCCTTCGACAAAGGAATGTCTGGTGAGGACCTGCCTTACAACAGGCCTACAAGCCCTCAGTCCAGCCTCTCTCAGTCTATTGCGGACAGTCTGAGCACTGATGGAGGGATTGTGCGTTCCTGGTGTAACTCGGGCAGTTGTTGTTGCCACCCTGAACCTGTCCCGCAGGTGTGAAGTTCGGATGTACCGATCCTGTGCCGGTGTTGTTACACGTGGTCTGCCACTGCGAGAACGATCAGCTGTCCGTCCTGTCTCCCTGTAGCGCTGTCTTAGGCGTCTCACAGTACGGACAGTGCAATTTATTGCCCTGGCCCCATCTGCAGTCCCAATGCCTCCTTGCAGCATGCCTAAGGCACGTTTACGCAGATGAGCAGGGACCCACCCTGGGCATCTTTCTTTTGGTGTTTTTCAGAGTCAGTAGAAAGGCCTCTTTACTGTCCTAAGTTTTTATAACTGTGACCTTAATTGCCTACCGTCTGTAAGCTGTTAGTGTCTTAACGACCGTTCCACAGGTGCATGTTCATTAATTGATTATGGTTCGTTGAACAAGCATGGGAAACAGTGTTTAAACCCTTTACAATGAAGATCTGTGAAGTTATTTGGATTTTTACCTATTATCTTTGAAAGACAGGGTCCTGAAAAAGGTACATTTCTTTTTTTGCTGAGTTTAGCTCATTTGAAATTTAAAGGCAATGGTCCTGCGTTCGTGGAGACTGCGTTCGCGGTAAAGGCTGCATACAGTATGTCGGCTTAATTGGAAATTACCTTTACATTTTAACGAGGATCTTCTGCAATACGGATTGAAACCAGTCTTAGTCATGGCTTTTTCTTCCAGTTTGTACTGTATGGATTCACGTCTCCATCTCAACCAAAAACCTAAGTTAAAGAATAGGGCTAAATCAAATCGAACTTTAAATGCACTTTAACAAAACTTTGATTTGATTTAGTCCTGTTCTTTATCTTTGATTTTTGGTTGAGATGGAGACGTGAATCCAACAAATCAATGATTCATTTGTATACAAACTGAAATTAAAGCCAGACTAAGTCAATGGCACAGATGGAACTATCCAAGCAGAAGATACATCTCCTTCAACTGTCGATATTGATGTATATTTCTAGTTGAATACTAGGATGAATTGAAACAATAGCTGTTAATTACTTTTGTAGTGCTATATACAGGTAACTTCCAAAAGAATGGAAACACTTGAGTAAATGAGGGATACAAAATATATTGAAAGCAGTTGCTTCCATTCAGGTGTGGTTCCATAAGCAACTAACATCCCATCATGCTTAGGGTCCTGTATAAAATGCTGGTCAGGCCATTATTTTGGCCATTATGTTGGCTTCCATGGCTATGCCCCCATAGGATGACAATGCCCCCATCCACAGGGCACGAGTGGTCTCTGAATGGTTTGATGAACATGAAAACAATGTAAACCATATGCCATGGCCGTGTCAGTCACCAGATCTCAACCCAATTGAACACTTATGGGAGATTCTGGAGTGGCGCCTGAGACACCATTTTCCACCACCATCAACAAAACACCAAGTGATGAAATTTCTTGTGTAAGAATGGTGTCGCTTCCCTCTGATAGAGTTCCAGACACTTGTAGATTCTATGCCACGGTGCATTAAAGCTTTTCTGGCTTGTGGTGGCCCAACGCCTTATTAAGACACTTTATGTTGGTGTTTCCTTTATTTTGGCAGATATGTGTTGGCCTAAATAGCGTAATGGATGATATGAATGATAAAGTATGTTCACATTTCATTTGCCTCCTTTAGACCTGCCCTTTGGAACGACTTCGATAGCAACAGTGAATCTATTTCGTTTTTAAGTGGAGATCTCTCAAGAATCATTCTCAGGATAGCACATTGGTAATAGTCAGTGACAAATATCATAGCTATGCAGGGCCTGGTTAAAACCCTGGATGGGAGACCAAAGGGTAGCTGTAGATAGAACATTGCTCCAGTAGGAGGTGCTGCCCAGCCTTCAGAAAGTATTCATACCACTTGACTTATTCCACATTTTGTTGCGTTACAGCCTGAATTCAAAATGGATTAAATATATTTTTTTCTCACCCATCTACACACAATACCCCATAATGACAAAGTGAAAACTTAATTTTAGAAATGGTTGCAAATGTATTGAAAATGAAATACAGAAATATCTCATTTACATAAGTATTCACACCCCTGAGTCAATAGAACAACATTTGGCAGTGATTACAGCTGTGAGTTTTTCTGGGTAAGTTTCTAAGTCTCTGTAAGTCTGTCTCTGTAAGTCTTTACACACCTGGATTGTACTTTATTTGCCCATTATATTCTTCAAGCTCTGTCAAATTGGTTGTTGATCATTCCTAAACAACCATTTTTAGGTCTTGCCATAGATTTTCAAGTAGATTTAAGTCAAAACTGTAACTCAGCCACTCAGTAACTTTCACTGTCTTCTTGGTAAGCAACTCCAGTGTAGATTTGGCCTTGTGTTTTAGGTTATTGTCCTGCTGACAAGTGAATTCATCTCCCAGTGTCTGGTGGAAAGCAAACTGATCCAGATTTTCTGTTGAATGGAGCTCCCCAGTCCTTAATGATTACAAGCATACCCATAACATGATGCAGCCACCACTATGCTTGAAAATATGGAAAGTGGTACTCGGTAATGTGTTGTATTGGATTTGCCCCAAACATAACACTTTGTATTCAGGACAAAAAATGAATTGCTTTGCCACATTTTTTTGAAGTATTACTTTAGTGCCTTGTTGCAAACAGGATGCATGTTTTGGAATATTTTTATTCTGTGCAGGCTTACTTCTTTTCACTCTGTCTACCAATCAGGCCTTTATGGTAGAGTGGCCAGACGGAAGCCACTCCTCAGTAAAAGGCACTACAGCCCACTTGGAGTTTGTCAAAAAGCACCTAAAGGACTCTCAGACCATGAGAAACAAGATTCTCTGGTCTGATGAAACCAAGATTGAACTCTTTGGCCTGAATGCCAAGCGTCACATCTGGAGGAAACCTGGTGAAATCCCTACGGTGAAGCATAGTGGTGGCAGCCTCATGCTGTGGGGATGTTATTCAGCGGCAGGGACTGGGAGACTAGTCAGGATCGAGGGAAAGATGAACAGAGCAAAGTACAGCGAGATCATTGATGAAAACCTGCTCCAGAGCGCTCAGGACATCAGAAATTGGGCGAAGGTTCATTTTCCAACAGGACAACAACCCTCAGCACACAGCCAGGACAAGGCAGTTGTGGCTTCGGGACTAGTCTCTGAATGTCCTTGAGTGGCCGAGCCAGAGCCCGGACTTGAACCCAATCAAACATCTCTGGAGAGACCTGAAAATACCTGTGTAGCGACACTCCCCATCCAACCTGACAGAGCTTGAGAGGATCTGCAGAAAAGAATGGGAGAAACTCCCCAAGTACAGGTGTGCCAACCTTGTAGCGTCATACCCAAGAGGACTCTAGGCTGTAATCACTGCCAAAGTTGCTTCAACAAAGTATTGAGTAAAGGGTCTGAATATTTATGTAAATGTGATATATATACTGTATATATATTTATACATTTGAAAAAATTTCTAAAAATCTTGCTTTGTCATTATATGGTATTGTGTGTAGATTGATGAGGGGAAAAACAGTTCAATCAATTTTAGAATAAAGCTGTAACTTAACAAAATGTGGAAAAACGGAATACTTTCCAAATGCACTGTATTTAGGCTTGCCATAACAAAGGGGTTGAATAATTATTGACTCAAGACATTTCAGCTTTTCATTTTGTATTAATTTGTAAAAATTTCGAAAAACTAAATATTCCACTGACATTATGGGGTATTGTGTATAGGCCAGTGACAAAAACAATCTAAATCTAATCCATTTTAAATTCAGGCTGTAACATAACAAAATGTGGGAAAAGTCAAGGGGTGTGAATAATTTCTGAAGGCACTGTATATATTTTTTTATAGTGGAAATAATGTTGGACAAATTCAAAATATTTTACACAAGGTTTGTCTATATTGAAATTTGGTTACCATGATGACATATTCCTGTGGTTGAAATTTCACAATCAAAACAACAGTTTATGTTGACAACTTTTTTCAAATTCAATGTATATTCCACACAGTTTCCACATCACAATATGTTGACAAATTACATTGAACTACGTTGATTCAACCAGTTTGTGCCCAGTGTCGTCCACACAGGTGTCATTCCTGAGTTAATTAAGCAATTAACATCCCACCATGCTTAGGGTCATGTATAAAACTGTTTTTATTAAGGCTACCATGGCTAGAAGAAGAGATCCCAGTGACTTTGAAAGAGGGGTATCAAAGGAGCATATGGGGTTTAAAGTGTGTGTGTGTGTGTGTGTGTGTGTGTGTGTGTGTGTGTGTGTGTGTGTGTGTGTGTGTGTGTGTGTGTGTGTGTGTGTGTGTGTGTGTGTGTGTGTGTGTGTGTGTGTGTGTGTGTGTGCGTGCGTGCGTGCGTGCGTGCGTGCGCGCGCGTCTATGTCACTAGACACAACACAACTGAACACTTATAGGAGATTCTGCACAGCGTTTTCCACCACCATCAACAAAACACCAACTGATGGAATTTTGTCGTGGAAGAACTTAAAAGGGAGCTGGCCATGGTGCTGAAAACTGGACGCCTGTTCTAAAACGACTTGTCTTGTGGAACTCCAGACATCATCCCGTTATCTTCCTTGGTTATTTAAAGTACCTGATATCGTGAAAATGTCACTGCACGTATTAACTAACGGTTTTCAAGGGATTGAACTAGCTTTTTCTTACATGGCTACATCGTCAAAAGCACTGAAATACATAGACTAAGCTACAAAGCAAAGAAATCAGACAGTTACCACTGATTGCAACAAACATCGAACACTTCACTGGACCACTAATTCACAACTTTTTTTTACGCCACGTCGAAGAAATGACCAAATATAAGCCACCATTTTAGATCATAATACACGAAAAGTACATATTAACTGGAGCCCTCTACACCTGTTTTCAGTGCTGCAAAGCGAAGATTGAGCGAAAAGGAATAACACTAGGCCTTTAGGTGATTGGTTAGACTTGCATGACATCATTAACAGTCCATTCTCTCGTTGCCTGTGAGCATGCAAACTTGGGGGGGGGAAACAGTCTCTCACAGATGAGGGCACATCTGCCGGAGTCCGAACTGCTTCATTCGAGAGAGACTTGCACAACTCAGCTCGGGGCGTTTCGGTCACCAGTCACTTGGAATTGTACTCTCCTTATCAAGGCTCTCTCTGGTACCTACCGAAAGACATTCTGACATGAAAAGGCATGATGTGATCCAATATGTGCCAATTATTATGATACCGCGCAAAATTAGGACATCGTCGTCTCTATCCGGGAAAAACTTATCAGAGTAAGATTGAGAGAGGGATTTTTGCCTGGTTGAGTACCATCTAAACATGCAACATGAATCCCACTAACAGCACTGGAGCTGGTGTGCTTGCGCCCTGGAACTTTAACAGTAAGTTGTAATATTTATAATACACTTTTCGCATTTGAAATACAACAAATGGGAAATATAGGCTATTAGAACGTGCGAAATCTAACTTCCCAGCAAACAATATTTAAACAATGTGTGCATTCTGAACAATCCACTTTTGCAAATGATGGCTGTTCAAATAACTTGTCCCCGAGTTATCATGAGCATTATTTTAGAATTCCAAAGGATAGGCTATTTACAGATGTATTAACATTGACGGAATCAACAACATTAATTTTTCTCAGAAATACCACTGTGTCACTCGTTATGATTTCCACCGTTTGATAGCACATCAAAGTGACCGAGAACAAGCGCGCAACAAGGTGCGCTTGATCAATTTGTATGGTTCGGCTGTGATATCTGAGTAGGCAGCCTCTGGGTTAGGCTATTATAGAAAAATGCTCAAATAAAAATAAATAAAAACATGTTTTTCAAACATGTTGTGGTCCTATCGACGTGACGTTATAGTAGGCTATATTAGGCAAAACGATTTTAAAAGATGGCCCCACTTGAGGTATAGAAACTGTAGCCTATATGTCCTTATCTAAAAAAATATATATATAATGTGTGCTAACTGTTGATCTTCATCTTACGTTCGTGGTGTTTGTATAACTATCAGTTAAAGTAGTTGTAGATTATGAAGTTCGAAATCTCAGACACCATTACTTTAAGGGTTGTTCTAATGAAAGAAGGGCGTGTGGGCGTTATGGGAACGCGCGCGTTAGGATGGCGCCACACTATTATTTCACAGTGCTCTTCAGATTATTTGATGAGTTAATTGGGTGGATATTTGACCCGCTGAAGTTTAGGTAAATTATAGAGGTGTATGCTTCTAGTTCTGAGGAAGTTATTGTCAACATTCTTAATGCGTGACACTTGCTTCTCCATTTTGGTCTCTCTCTCTCTGCTTCCATTAAAATGTCTGACTCATTGCTGTTGTTGAATGAATGCGTTTCCCCCCCTCATTTTTGGGGGATGCTGAGGTTTCTAGATCAGAGCTGATCGTACAGGGAAATCCAGTTCAGCCAAAGCTCCCAATGCAAAAACTATGCTGATGTCAATTGACATCTAACAGATGCAATTTACATTCATCTGTAGTCTAAGATAAAGTTGAGATAAACATTATACAATTCACATTTGCATCACAGTGCAGATACCCAGTCCCCCATACTCACTGCACCTGCACTTGACACAAAGCCATTCCACAATTCATCCTACTCCCCTCCACTTCTTTGTCCCAGCTGCCGGGCTTCCCTGAGAGACCTGCTTTAAAGTGTTTTAAACTTCCTGATGGCGGCTTTTTGTGCAGGCAAATGCCTGAACCTCATTGAGATGCAAAGCTCTCCCTGCAGCCCCTCGGGAAATGAGCATCCCAACTGTCAGGATTTGTGTCCCCTCTACAATCATCAGTGGCAGCAGCACACACAGGCAGACACCCAGAGCTCATCAAATGTCTCAGGGCTGGGACAGTAGTAGTCCTGCTTATGACTTCCACAGAGGAGTGGAGTGTGGTTGGGTTTTTGGTGTGCTGGGTTCTAATCCTGTCCCTGTTTTGGTCCATGGCTGTTGGGCTTGGCTGCATTTGGCGTGGTGGACACTTTCAGCTGGTCTGATATTAACCGCATGGGACAGACTGTGGATGGGGGTCAGGAAAGCCATTGGCCTTCAACCCAGACACATCCATTAGGGAGCCATTTTGTTAATTGAGCGTGAGAGGCTGAGAGATCTGTGATGTTCTTTTGGCCATCCCCCTTGCCCCACCCCCTGATCAGGGTTATGCATTTTCTACCAGGGTTGGGCTCTTGAAACTTTGGAAATTAATAGCGTCTGAGAAGACTGCCTTCAATTCAAATTGAGCCCAACCCTGTTCTCTAGGAAAGAGTCAAAGCAAAGTCACCTACAGAATTTCAACCATTTAGAATAATGTGTGGAACCTATTTAGAATGTTTACTAGGGTGAAATTAGCTCAGCACAAAAGAAACTCCTTAAAGTATACACTATAGTCAGAGAGATAATGTAGTGTATACATTTGGGTCATATGCTACACCCAACCCTCATATTAACCCCATTACTCCCCTCCCTGCCTGCTTCATAACCTAGTTTTAGGACTGACGCTTCTGCAGCACTGCTGTGTGCCAACGCTGGGCACAGATGTTTCACACTGGCACAGACGGGCATAGACTGGGCTGGATGAGTTAGGCATCGCTCTACGCCCTGACCTGCGGGCTAAGGGACACATTTAATGCCCTCTTCAGATTCATGAGCTCCAGGAATTTAGTCAGCTCTGACTCATGGAGAGATGGATCATCTTCCCTAGGGTTTAGTTTTCATGAGACTGCCCGCGGGGCACATCACATAATTTCAACGTGGACAGCTGAGTAATATTTGGTTGAGACCTTGATTAATAAGATTACAACCTATATTCACCCACTCAAAAATATAGCCAAAAGTTAGTTGAATTTCCAATGTATTGTCACTGTGCTTTCAACCATCTAAAAGCACAACCAAATTCCAATGGAAAAACAATGTCAGATTTTTGGTTTAGTTGTCACCCAAATATCTATCACTGCGCTTTCAACCATTTAAAATCAAATTTTCAAATCAAATCAAATGTATTTATATAGCCCTTCTTACATCAGCTGACATCTCAAAGTGCTGTACAGAAACCCAGCCTAAAACCCCAAACAGCAAGCAATGCAGGTGTAGAAGCACAGCAAAGTTCAAAATGGAATACAATATCAGATATTTTGTTGATTTAATGTGTTATCCCAGTGCTTCATATAATAGCTGAACCAAATGACCTGGCTTGCAGTTGAGATAGCTTTAAAAGTCCATGGTGCAAGTGATCAGTGCCGTTTGAGATTCTGCACAGATTATTACAGCAATTGTGAATATCGCCACCGACCTGCAACGTCCTACGCATGCTATCTTGAACATGCACGCTTTATATGATTACATAAGAAGACATAAGATACAGTAATCTCAAAATGTGGACATGGATGTGTTAGTCATTTTAAGTTTGAATGTTACATTAGTTTGTAAAATAGCCTTAACTACGGTATTACAATTTTTTGATAGTGGAAATAATGTTGAAGATCTGACATTGTTTTAAAGGTAGAAATTCAACATATTCTATGCAAGGTTTGTCCATGTTGAAATTTGGTTACCATGATGACATCTTCCTGTGGTTGAAATTTCACCCTCAAAACAACAGTTTGTTGATTACTTCTTTCAAATCCAATGTATTTTCCATGTAGATTCCATGTCACAATACGTTGACAAATTACGATGAAACAACCAGTTTGTGCAAAGTGGGTGTAGCCTCAAATAAATTCAACTATCAATTTATATGCTTTACTTCGACAGTCTCCCATTATCCACTGTAGCTTGGAGTTTCACGTTCAGTTTTTCTATGATATTAATATTGCGTTGTACTGTTCTTCAATCCAGACACTCAGGAAACACTATTCCACTCTCAACCATTTTGTGGGATCAATGATAATTCATGATATATCCTTCCCTCTGTTAGCCAGGGTTGTGGACCAAATGGGAACATGATATTGGCCATATTTTTCTCATCAACACTAAAACTGTGTTCGTTTGTACTCAGTGGCTGGTGCGTGTGCACAATGCACAAATGGTGGTGTAGTTGGTGGGTGGTGGGGTGGGTGTGCACAATGCACAATACAATGATTCCATGCTGGAAAACATTGTCAAGTTAGGGAAGGGCAGAACTAATTGTCAGTGGTCAGTGTTGCTGTGTGTTATTATTGATTAACAATATTAAATACAGTAGATTCATTTGATTAACGTTGGGTTCCCTCTAGTACTGAGCGATTAACCAAAATGCTGTTTTTCCTGGTCATTAAACAGCTAATTGAACGACGTCTGTTCAATTACTTGAAATCCATTTAGTTGTTTTTTTTGTGATCTCAATGCGCTGTTTCACTAGAGAAAATGTATTAATTCACAAGAGAAGTTAAGTCAAGAACTATGTGGGACGCTGGGCTGACGGGAGTTGTAGTTTTCATTAGGCAAATATTCAACCTAGTTCAACACAGAAACATAGTAATTAACTACAATGACAATAATCCATTAAATCCGTTCTTCTCGGCTCGGACAATAGTGTTTGATTGCGGTCTGCTATAGAGTACCGCAGTATGAGTCATTATACCCATAAAACCTAGTGGTCAAACAAGGAAATGGTTCCAGTCGTTTTTCCACCATAGGGGATTTTAGAAAAATAAGGGCTGTTTTTTCGGGTAGGCCTGGCGTGACATTTTGATAACCGTGTAAATCTCTCTAGGAGAAGGTGACACCCCCCCCCCCCCTTGAGCATCCCATTGGTTCCTGCATGTGGGTCATGATTATCTATGCAAGTAAAATGTAAGTTAAAAGATAAACGAAAGTTTTTCATTTAAGCTATTCCATCATTGTAGTATACATAATATGTGATGTTTTGGCTCAAAATGTATGTGTAATCTGATGAGTTGTTGGATAGTAGATGTAAGATATACCTGGATAGTAGATGTAAGATATACCAGCCACCCATGCACCACTCTATCAACGCTGTGAGGAAGGGATGTAATAAATAAACAGACACAAACAGCCTCACCGTAAAGTTAACAGAACTGCGGGAAAGCAGTGATCGGCAGGTGGGGGCGAAGGACACTGTCTACCAGTGTCCTAGCCCAGTGTCGCCCCCACCTCTCACCTGTGTACCGGAGTCCTAGTTAGCAGGCTAGCTAGTGCATAGTGTCCTTCGCCCCTACCTGCCAAGCACCTGCCCTCGCCGTAACATTAACAGAACTGCGGGAAAGCAGTGTTCGGCAGGCAAGGGCGAAGGACACTGTCTACCGGTGTCCTAGCTAGCTAGTGGTGTCACCCCGCCTCCCGCCTGTGTCTTCTTCTTCTGAGAGGTTTATCTGCTGTTGGTATCCAACGTTATGGTACATTACCGGCACCTATTGTAGACCGCATGAGAGAGGAATGTACACAACACAACAACAAGGTTCCAGAGGTAGCGCTACCCGATTAATAGTTGTAGTAATTGCTAATAAGCAGTCTTGAAAGTATGCTTTATGTTCTTTGAATAACTAGTCAAGTGACTTTGTGAGACAGCTCTGCAGCCTACTTAAACAGCTACTAGCTAGACAGCTAACTACTAGCCTAGTTAAATAGGATGACTCAAAGACTGTACCGTGCGGGGAGCACAGAGATAACTTTAGATGGTTGGCTGGCTGGCTGCTACTGCCTGAGCAGAGATGAGATTATGACTTTAAAGGAATGAAAAATAATTAAGTCAACTGAGTATATTGTATTATTGTATTATTTCATTTTCTATTGATGTCTAGCCAATGTGGACCTGACAGAGACAATGGAACATTTTGGCAATTGAATGTTCACTATTCACTATTCCTCTCAAACATAATTGTAATGTCATTATTTAATAATGCATTTACTGTTGGAAAAAAATCTAAAACTGTGATTATTTTGTAAATTGAACTGAACCAACCTCAAAAAGCACTAATGGCTCAGCACTAGTTCCCCACATGACACCGATTATTTCAAGTCAATGGGTAGCAATAACCACGCTATTCCATGGTATGTGATCATCTCTCTCTCCCTCTCTCATATATTTTATCTTTGATTTCAGAGCTACAGTAGCACAAAGTTCATGTCCATTGCTATTTCATAGGAGGGCCTCATTATTCATAATGCTGCTGTGCTCCAGCGGCAGCTTTAATTACATAAGGCTTAATTGAAGAAAGCATGGCTCCTATTGTTTACTTATTAAAATTATTATTATTATTTTTTTTTTGTTTTATTTAACATTTATTTAACTAGGCAAGTTAGTTAAGAACAAATTCTTATTTACAATGACGGCCTACCCCGGCCAAATCCTAACCCGGATGACGCTGGGCCAATTGTGCACCGCCCTATGGGACTCCCAATCACGTCCGGTTGTGATACAGCCCAGGATCGAACCAGGGTCTGTAGTGACGCCTCTAGCACTGAGATGCAGTGCCACTCGGAAGCCCATTGTAGTGTCAGCAGTTGCCTATCAGCGTTGCACGATACCTGTTTGTAGCCACATCCTCTATTTATAGCATCCTCTCTCATCAAAGCCACAGTAGCTACTGACATTATAACTAAGATCAGATTTAATTAACGTATTGTTGTTGCAAGTTGCCACAGTGGCTGTGACAAAGACAAAATCCACACTGAAGTCGGAGGGAGAACAGCCAGTCAAGACCACAACTAAAATATGTATATGTTGACAGGAAACAGCCACTTTGTTATATAAATTAGTTAGATTAGAGTTAATCATCTCATATGCATGTATTTAATTTTAATTTTAATGATGTCTGTCAACATGACATATAGACACGACATACAGCCTTTTACCCCCCTCTTTCTCCCCATCTCTTTCTTTCTCTTTGTCTCTCTCTCTCTCTTCACTAAATCAGCCGTTAACCACACCATCGGAAGTTCCCCATCATTTTGAAATATACGTTTATTTGGTAATGAGAGTAACTATGTTTGACATTACATTCCCTTTAACAAGGCCAGTACATTCCTGACGGCCCAGCAGAGTAATGCCAGTGGCAGAGATGTTTCTCTGCAGGTAGTTACAAGGCCCAGCATGGAGGCCTGGATAATGAGGTTAAAGGGAATGAAAAGGTAGAACATGTACCATATCAAACAGCTTACAGCACATAAGAGGATCCCTACAGCACGCAGAGGGGAAGTTCACTGAGCCATGCGTCCTATATTTAGCATTATTATTAGACCCTCCCTAATGTCTAGAGCTCAGAGTGTGTTCCCATCATTGGCCGCATCCGCACTTAAAATGTATTATAATTCATCTCCGTCAAAATTTGCACAAAATATTCCTCTATCCGTCGCTTTTGGAATTTCTGATGCTCCTTGAATCTCTAATTTTCATTTTGATGACTGTTAGTAAGCTGAGTGAAGAGATTATAAATGTAGGTCCATTATCATTTCTACACGGTTTTGATTTGGTTTTAGTCATTTAAATGTCGATTGTGATCGTTTTGCCCCATTTAAAAAAAAAAATATATCTTTTATTTAATTGTTTAACTCAAACCACCAACGAAACGGTATCCTTTCCCGGGATTGAGAGGCTGTCCCTGTTGTGCAGTCTCAATAGTTCAGAAGACCAATGCAAGAGAACACGATTCCTGCACATACTGTTTGCTAGCATTACCTTAACCATCACTCCTGTGTTCCAATGGCACGTTGTGTTAGCTAATCCAAGTTTATCATTTTAAAAGGCTAATTGATCATTAGAAAACCCTTTTGAAATTATGTTAGCACAGCTGAAAACTGTTGTTCTGATTAAAGAAGCAATAAAACGGGCCTTCTTTAGACTGGTTGAGTACCTGGAGCGTCGGCATTTGTGGGTTCGATTACAGGCTCAAAATGGCCAGAAACAAATTACTTTCTTCTGAAACTCGTCATTAAATAGTACCCGCAAAACACCAGTCTCATCGTCAACAGTGAAGAGGCGACTCCGGAATGCTGGCCTTCTAGGCAGAGTTGCAAAGAAAAAGCCATATCTCAGACTGGCCAATAAAAAAAAAGATTAAGATGGGCAAAATAACACAGACACTGGACAGAGGAACTCTGCATAGAAGGCCAGAATCTCGGAGTCGCCTCTTCACTGTTGACGTTGAGACTGGTGTTTTGCGGGTACTATTTAATGAAGCTGCCAGTTGAGGACTTGTGAGCCGTCTGTTTCTCAAAGTGAAGTTTATTTTCGTTGTTGATTTTCTGCATGCGATTGCCCTAATCCCTTAGTTTGGTCTTCATTTAGGCCTTAGTTTCGTCTGTGTGTTGAACCTTATGTTTATTAGTTAAAGAGATGATACTGCATACAAGGATTCATATTCTATTCTCAAATACTTCCTAAAAATGATAGTGTCTCAGAAGATGGAGTAATCTTATTTTGCTAAATCGTTACTATAGTCCTTGTTTGAACTCCTGATTAATGAATGAAAGTATTTGTCAGCAGCATCTGCTGTTTGTGGCATCCTGCTGTTCAGCTTTGGCAAGTTACGTAGAGAAATAACTCTCTGTGGCTCTGGAACTGTAACGGTCTGGATGACTAAGGTATAGGCCTATAGCGTTCTCTTGGGAAATACTTACCTATACTACATGGCCGAAGTTATGTGGACATGTGTTCAAATTAGTGGATTCGGCATTTCAGTCACACCCGTTGCTGACAGGTGTATAAAATCGAGCACACAGACATGCAATCTCCATGGAAAACATTGGCAGTAGAATGGCCCGTACTGAACAGCTCAGTGACATTCAACGTGGCACCATCATAGGATGCCACCTTTCCAACGAGTCAGTTCGTCAAATTTCTGCGCTGCTATAGCTGCCCCGGTCAACTCTTAAGTGCTGTTTTAGTGAAGTGGAAACGTCTAGGAGAAACAATGGCTCAGCCGCGAAGTGGTAGGCCACACAAGCTCACAGAACGGGACCGCCGAGTACTGAATTACTTGTTACTTTTATCTCTTATTCTTATTCATATTTTTTTTTTACTGAATTGTTGGTTAGGGGCTCGTAAGTAAGAATTTCACTGTAAGGTCTACACCTGTTGTATTCGGATCATGTGACAATTTGATTGGAAGTGCAAAGCATGTAAAAATCGTCTGTCCTCAGTTGCCAAGCTCACTACCGAGTTCCAAACTGCCTCTGGAAGCAACATCAGCACAAGAACTGTTCGTCGGGAGCTTCGTGAAATGGGTTTCCATGGCTGGGCAGCCGCACACAAGCCTAAGATCACCATGCGCAATGTCAAGCGTCGGCTGGAGTGTTGTAAAGCTCGCTACCATTGGACTCTGGAGCAGTGGAAACGCGTTCTCTTGAGTGATGACTCACGCTTCCCCATCTTGGCAGTCCGACGGACTAATCTGGGTTTGGCGGAGAATGTTACCTGCCCGAATGCATAGTGCTGAATGTAAAGTTTGGTGGAGGAGGAGTAATGGTCTAGGGCTGTTTTTCATGGTTTGGGCTAGGCCCCTTAGTACCAGTGAAGGGAAATCTTAACGCTACAGCTTACAATGACATGCTAGACGATTCTGTGCTTCTAACATTGTGGTAAAAGTTTGGGGAAGGCCCTTTCCTGTTTCAGCATGACAATGCCCCCGTGCACAAAGCAAGATCCATACAGAAATGGTTTGTCAAGATTGGTGTGGAAGAACTTGACTGGCCTGCACAGAGCCCTGAAATCAACCCCATCGAACACCTCTGGGATAAATTGGAACGCCGACTGCGAGCCAGGCCTAATCGCCCAACATCAGTGCCCCACCTCACTAATGTTCCTGCAGCTGAATGGAAGCAAGTCCCTGCAGCAATGTTCCAACATCTTTTAGAAAACCTTCCCAGAAGAGTGGAGGATGTTATAGCAGCAAAGGGGGGACCAACTCCATATTAATGCCCATGATTTTGGAATGAGATGTTCGAAGAGCAGATGTCCACATACTTTTGGCCAATAGTGCAATAGTGAAATATATATTCTTGGTTAATACTAATTATTTTACAAATGATATTACTGATCAAGTTTATACTATCCCATTGACTACGTTGTTGATGCTTATTTTTTTACTTAAAAGCCATGTCACAGGCACAAACAACTCATCAAATATTGAATTCAATGATATATAATTGATCCTATGGTATATAGCATTAGACCTATGATAGCATTTCATAATATATCACACTGTATGCTCATAGATATTGCATAATGCACAGTGCCTTATCCTCGAGGACCACGTCTTTACTACTTACGAGTTCATAAATCTATACCACCGTCTATACTTTAAGATGGAGTGACTAAGATGAGTACCCACTCCCTGCAGCATTATGCTCACAGTCGCAAGTGACAAGGTATACGTTCTTAAAATAGGCCCGGCTCAGATTCAAGTCTGTTTGCTGGACTATATAGTGACCCGCTGTCGTTAAAGTAGAAATCTCCTTGACATTAGATAAACAGGAACTGGATCAAACTTACTTAGAAACTGATATAAAATCACTGAGATTAATGATCTGTCATGTATATGTAAACATTTCACTGTAAGGATTACCTACACCTGTTGTATTCGACGCATGTGACAAATGACATTTGATTTGTACCTGTATTTGATCAAATATTGCATTTTACCTGCAGTATCAAAGACCAACGATCAAAGTATCAAAAAGCCTAATCACAGTATCTGGCACGTGGCGGCTGTGTTTTAGCAATTTTGGCATTAAGGGCTTTCAAGTGGAGTGCCTCTGCTTTTCTCCTGCTAGACATGAGGATATCACAGTCATGGCACAATGAATGACATTGCTAGAGCCAGGAACAGTGAACAAATCAAATCCAATCTATTTATATAGCCCTTCTTACACCAGCTGATATATCAAAGTGCTGTACAGAAACCCAGCCTAAAACCACAAACAGCAAGCAATGCAGGTGTAGAAGCACGGTGGCTAGGAAAAACTCCCTAGAAAGGCCAAAACCTAGGAAGAAACCTAGAGAGGAACCAGGCTACATTACCAACCCCTACACTGTAAGAAAAATACATATCTACTGTGTATTTAACTATTTCTCTCTAATTGCATAATTCCTTGTAAGGGACTGAAATGCATGAAAGTTGTCTGTTTAATTATGGATACTCTCCTGGAACCCTTACATGCTTACACCCGAACAGTAGAACCTCGATCAGTGGGCTCAGTTATTCACATCTGATAAAAGCCAAGTCACTGTTCTTTAAAGCCAAGTTACTGTTCTCCTTAAGCTGGGTGGCTGTGAGGGATGTAGACTCTATTAGCTCCCCACTTAATAGAGGTAAATTTTTACATCATTCAAATCAGTTAACTAAACACATTCCTTTATTTGAGGAATTCCATTCCTTCACATTTCCAGAGCTTAAAGCCTGGTAAAAACACAAACCTCACACAAGTGTGTTCAGCCAAGATACAAGCGTTGGGGAAGCTACTCTAAAATAGTTTATTAGGTACACCCATCTAGTTCCAGGTCGGACCCCCCTTTTCCTCCAGAACAGCCTGACTTCTTCGGGGAGTGGATTCTACAAGGTGTGGCGTTCTAACGTTGCTCAATTGGTATCAATGGACCTATGTGTGCCAGGAAAACCTTCCCCACACTATTACACCACCAGCCTGTACCATTGACACCAGGCAGGATGGGGCCATGGACTCATGCTGCTTACACCAAATCCTGACTCATCAGCATGACTCAACAGGAACCGGGATTCGTCAGGGCAGTCAATGTTTTTCCACTCCTCAATTGTCCAGTGTTGATGATCACGTGCCCACTAGAGCCGCTTCTTCATGTTTTTAGCTGATAGGAGTGGAACCCGGTGTGGTCATCTGCTGCAATAGCCAATCTGTGACAAGGACCGAGTTGTTTTTGCCCACAGGACTGCCGCTGAGTGGATGTTTTTCGTTTGTTGCACCGTTGTCTTTAAACCCTAGACACTGTTGTGCGAAAAAAGCCCAGGAGGCTGGCTGTTTCTGAGATACTGTAACTGGCGCACCTAGCACTGACGATTATACCATGCTCAAAGTCGCTTAAGTCATTCGTTTTGCCCATTCTAACATTTAATCGAACAGTAACTGAATGCCTCGATGCCAGTCTGCCTGCTTTATATAGCAAGCCATGACCACGTGTATCACTGTCTGTAGGAGCGAACCATTTTCATGAATGGTGGTGTACCTAATAAACTGGCCACTGTGTGTACTTTACCAAGCTACTAATTACTCCACACTAGAAAACATTAAGCTATACGAAAGCTACCCTTAAGAAAAATATAATTTACTTGACTAAAGTTACTTTAAAGTTACTTCATATCATCCAAACTACTTCATGAAAAATCATCATATCTAAATCTGAAATGTCATGGACTACAAATTGCAAGAACAGATCCCTCTGGAGTCAAATGTTAACATGTGTAATTTAAACACAAAAACGATGTTTCAAGTGAGAACTACGCAGGTCTGGTGCCGAAAAATAAAGGAAATTCTTTATTTTATTTTCATTATCAAAAATGTAGTGTGTAGTTCCAGTAGTTAGCTACTGAATTAGCTACTTTGCATGGCAAAAACGTAATTAACTACTGGAGCCAAGCTACTGCATATTGTAGTTAAATTACTAGTTGAGCTACAGTAGATGTAGTTCACTACTCCTGAACACTGCAAGATACTGAAACTAAGAGCAATTTTAAAGTAAGCAGCCAGCATCTCTGTCTGGCTGGAATCAAAAAGAATGGGTTATTCAGTCACCGCCCCACAAGTGCGTAATATTGATTTTAGACTGGTTTGATCTCCTCTGAGTTATTTTTAACTTCAAAGTTGGCTGAACAGTGAAAAAGAACAAACCTATGATATGACCGTAGGTGGTTTCATTTGATTCCTGCCTCTCAGTTATGGAGAACTTAACAGGTTATGGACCGAATCCCCTCGTTCTCTGTTCCACCTTCTGGAGGTCAGAGCAGTATACAACAACAGAAGACAGCGGGCATTAAAAGCAGCATGTCACATCCTATATTCTGACTGAAAGACCGGGGCCATGTCTTTGATCATTATTGATAAGATCTCCTGTATCCCCTAGCAAAACACCGCTTTGCCATTAGAGGGCAGCCTTTCAATGATATCACACAATCACACCATCAAGCTCTACTAAAGACATACTGACATACACACGTTGCAGAAACACATCATTGTAATATGGATTATGGCAAGTTGTTAGCTAGTGTTTTGTCTGATTTGATCTCCTTATTGAATGGGATTTGTTTGTTGTTCTAATGCCCTGCCTTGCATTTCTACTGTTGTTGTTTTTGGTATTATTTGATCATGTTGTATACAGTTGGGAAGTCCAAACTACGACACTACAAACAGAATACGTAACGATACTGCTTTAGTAGTGCCTAGCCCCAGACAGAGCAGAGACAGACTCAGCTACACTTTCAACAGTATCGCCTCCTCAAGCTAGTATTGTATAGCGGAAGTGTCTTGTGCTGGGACTTACCCCTGTAACTTTTCTGTTTGCATTACAAAGCTTTACAGTTGGCTGACAACTAAACATTTCCAGCTGAGTATCAGGGTGGTTTGCCGACGATGATGAAACTTAGGGAGATGCCTTTTATATTCACAGTACCTCAATATTTAATGTGGATGATCCATTGCTGACACAGATAGTTATCCATGATAATTTGAGCTCAGAGTCACATTTTCTTACACATTTACATTACATTTACATTTAAGTCATTTAGCAGACGCTCTTATCCAGAGCGACTTACAAATTGGTGCATTCACCTTATGATATCCAGTGGAACAACCACTTTACAATAGTGCATCTAACTCTTTTAAGGGGGGGGGGGTTAGAAGGATTACTTTATCCTATCCTAGGTATTCCTTAAAGAGGTGGGGTTTCAGGTGTCTCCGGAAGGTGGTGATTGACTCCGCTGACCTGGCGTCGTGAGGGAGTTTGTTCCACCATTGGGGTGCCAGAGCAGCGAACAGTTTTGACTGGGCTGAGCGGGAACTGTACTTCCTCAGAGGTAGGGAGGCGAGCAGGCCAGAGGTGGATGAACGCAGTGCCCTTGTTTGGGTGTAGGGCCTGATCAGAGCCTGAAGGTACGGAGGTGCCGTTCCCCTCACAGCTCCGTAGGCAAGCACCATGGTCTTGTAGCGGATGCGAGCTTCAACTGGAAGCCAGTGGAGAGAGCGGAGGAGCGGGGTGACGTGAGAGAACTTGGGAAAGTTGAACACCAGACGGGCTGCGGCGTTCTGGATGAGTTGTAGGGGTTTAATGGCACAGGCAGGGAGCCCAGCCAACAGCGAGTTGCAGTAATCCAGACGGGAGATGACAAGTGCCTGGATTAGGACCTGCGCCGCTTCCTGCGTGAGGCAGGGTCGTACTCTGCGAATGTTGTAGAGCATGAACCTACAGGAACGGGTCACCGCCTTGATGTTAGTTGAGAACGACAGGGTGTTGTCCAGGATCACGCCAAGGTTCTTAGCACTCTGGGAGGAGGACACAATGGAGTTGTCAACCGTGATGGCGAGATCATGGAACGGGCAGTCCTTCCCCGGGAGGAAGAGCAGCTCCGTCTTGCCGAGGTTCAGCTTGAGGTGGTGATCCGTCATCCACACTGATATGTCTGCCAGACATGCAGAGATGCGATTCACCACCTGGTTATCAGAGGGGGGAAAGGAGAAGATTAATTGTGTGTCGTCTGCATAGCAATGATAGGAGAGACCATGTGAGGATATGACAGAGCCAAGTGACTTGGTGTATAGCGAGAATAGGAGAGGGCCTAGAACAGAGCCCTGGGGGACACCAGTGGTGAGAGCACGTGGTGCGGAGACAGATTCTCGCCACGCCACCTGGTAGGAGCGACCTGTCAGGTAGGACGCAATCCAAGCGTGGGCCGCGCCGGAGATGCCCAGCTCGGAGAGGGTGGAGAGGAGGATCTGATGGTTCACAATATCAAAGGCAGCCGATAGGTCTAGAAGGATGAGAGCAGAGGAGAGAGAGTTAGCTTTAGCAGTGCGGAGCGCCTCCGTGACACAGAGAAGAGCAGTCTCAGTTGAATGACTAGTCTTGAAACCTGACTGATTTGGATCAAGAAGGTCATTCTGAGAGAGATAGCAGGAGAGCTGGCCAAGGACGGCACGTTCAAGAGTTTTGGAGAGAAAAGAAAGAAGGGATACACATCAATGTCACACCGCAGGCTCGGCTTCTGTCTTTCCATCTGTTGTTATTCATTGGTATGCGAGGGGAAAATACCTTAAAATACATCTAACTCAACTGTTTTAGAGAGGCTTAAATAATGAACCTTTGGGTCAATCTGGATGACCTGAAAGAGATGTTGATATTTAGTGCTGTGTTTGATTTAATTCTCTGTGATGTCTTAATTGAATGAACAGACAGCTGCACAGAGCATGCTGTAGAATACACCACTGAGGAGCAATACAATGTGAAACTCTCTTCACCCAAGGCAATTCACCAGGAATGCTGTCCAGACCCATGTTCATGTCATAAACCTTTTGTCTGCTAATTTCTTCATGGGAGCTAGGCAGAGGTGGGACCAAGTCATTGTTTTACAAGTCACAAGTAAGTCTCAAGTCTTAGCACTCGAGTCCCAAGTCAAGACAGGCAAGTCCGAGTCAAGTCTCAAGTCAAGACTGACAAGTTTCAAGTTAAGACTCAAGTCCTAAACAAGTCATAATATGGTCTTCAACAAATGTAATACCATTTCATATTTTTAACAAGAGTACTAGTTAGTATATTACATTTACGCAAATCATGAATGTTTAAAAATATATATTTATTACTTTCCAAATAAACTTTATATTTCCATGGAAATACATCAAATGCATATATGATAAACAGAGAGTAGCAGCAGCATAAAAAGAGGGGTTGGGGTGGGGCACACAATGCAAATAGTCCGGGTAGCCATTTGATTACCAGTTCAGGAGTCTTATGGCTTGGGGGTAAAAACTGTTGAGAAGTATTTTTGTCCTAGACTTGGCACTCCGGTACCGCTTGCCATGTGGTAGTAGAGAAAACAGTCTATGAGTGGGGTGGCTGGGGTCTTTGACAATTTTTAGGGCCTTCCTCTGACACCGCCTGGTGTAGAGGTCCTGGATGGCAGGCAGCTTAGCCCTAGTGATGTACTGGGCCGTACGCACTACCCTCTGTAGTGCCTTGCGGTCAGAGGCCGAGCAATTGCCGTACCAGGCAGTGGTGCAACCAGTCAGGATGCTCTCGATGTTGCAGCTGTAGAACCTTTAGAGGATCTCAGGACCCATGCCAAATCTTTTTCGTTTCCTGAGGGGGAATAGGCTTTGTCGTGCCCTCTTCACGACTGTCTTAGTGTATTTGGACCATTCTAGTTTGTTGTTGATGTGGACACCAAGGAACTTGAAGCTCTCAACCTGCTCCACTACAGCCCCGTCAATGAGAATGGGGGTGTGCTCGGTCCTTCTTTTCCTGTAGTCCACAATCATCTCCTTAGTCTGGGTTACGTTGAGGGATAGGTTGTTATTCTGGCACCACCCGGCCAGGTCTCTGACTTCCTCCCTATAGGCTGTCTCGTCGTTGTCGGTGATCAGGCCTACCACTGTTGTGTCGTCTGCAAAATTAATGATGGTGTTGGAGTCGTGCCTGGCCATGCAGTCGTGGGTGAACAGGGAGTACAGGAGGGGGCTGAGCACGCACCCCTGGGGAGCTCCAGTGTGGAGGATCAGCGTGGCTGATGTTTTGCTACCTACCCTCACCACCTGGGGTCGGCTCGTCAGGAAGTTCAGGATCCAGTTGCAGAGGGAGGTGTTTAGTCCCAGGATCCTTAGCTTAGTGATGAGCTTTGAGGGTACTATGGGTGTTGAACGCTGAGCTGTAGTCAATGAATAGCATTCTCACATAGGTGTTCCTTTTGTCCAGGTGGGAAAGGGCAGTGTGGAGTGCAATATAGATTGCATCATCTGTGGATCTGTTTGGGCGGTGTGCAAATTGGAGTGGGTCTAGGGTTTCTGGGATAATGGTGTTGATGTGAGTCATTACCAAACTTTCAAAGCACTGGCTAAGGACGTGCGTGCTACGGGTCTGTAGTCATTTAGGCAGGTTGCCTTTGTGTTCTTGGGCACAGGGACTATGGTGGTCAGCTTGAAACATGTTGGTATTACAGACTCAATCAGGGACATGTGGAAAATGTCAGTGAAGACACCTTCCAGTTGGTCAGCACATGCCCGGAGCACACGTCCTGGTAATCCATCTGGCCCCGCAACCTTGTGTATGTTGACCTGTTTAAAGGTCTTACTCACGTCGGCTACTGAGAGAATGATCACACAGTCTTCCGGAACAGCTGATGCTCTCATGCATCCGGGTTAGAGTCCCTCACCTTGAAAGCGGCAGCTCTACCCTTTAGCTCAGTGCAGATGTTGCCTGTAATCCATTGCTTCTGGTTGGGGTATGTACGTACAGTCACTGTGGGGACGACGTCCTCGATGCACTTATTGATAAAGCCAGTGACTGATGTGGTGTACTCCTCAATGCCATCGGAAGAATCCCGGAACATGTTCCAGTCTGTGATAGCAAAACAGTCCTGTAGTTTAGCATCTGCTTCATCTGACCACTTTTTTATAGACCGAGTCACTAGTGCTTCCTGCTTTAATATTTGCTTGTAAGCAGGAATCAGGAGGATAGAGTTGTGGTCAGATTTACCAAATGGAGGGTGAGGGAGAGCTTTGTATGCATCTCTGTGTGTGGAGTACAGGTGATCGAGAATTTTTTTCCCTCTGGTTGCACATTTAACATGTTGATAGAAATTTGGTAGAACTGATTTCAGTTTCCCTGCATTAAAGTCTGGGGCCACTAGGAGCGCCGCCTCTGGATGAGTGGTTTTCTGTTTGCTTATTTCCTTATACATCTGACTGATTGCGGTCTTAGTGCCAGCATCTGTCTGTGGTGGTAAATCAACAGCCACGAAAAGTATAGCTGAAAACTCTCTAGGCAATTAGTGTGGCCTGCAATTTATCACAATATACTCTACTTCAGGCGAGCAAAATCTAGAGACTTCCTTAGATTTCATGCACCAGCTGTTGTTTACAAATATGCACAGACTGCCCCTCCTCGTCTTACCGGAGTGTGCTGTTCTATCTTGCCGGTGCAACGTATATCCCGCTAGCTGAATATCCATGTTCTCATTCAGCCACGATTCCATGAAACATAGGATATTACAGTTTTTGATGTCCCGTTGGTAGGATATTCGTGATCGTACCTCATCTAATTTATTGTCCAATGATTGCATGTTGGCGAGTAGTATTGACTGTAACGGCAGCTTTCACACTCGCCTTCTCCTGGTCCTGACAAGGCATCCGGCTCTTTGTCCTCTGTACCTGCGTCGCTTCCTCTTGCAAATAACAGGGATGTCGGCCCTGTGGGGTGTTTGGAGAATGTCCTCTGCGTCCTCCTTGTTGTAGAAAGAATCTTTGTCTAATCCGAGGTGAGTGATCGCTGTCCTGATATCCAGAAGCTCTTTTTTGCCGTAAGATACGGTTGCAGAAATATTATGTACGCTATTTTACATGGGTAGCCATGAGAAAGACCCCCCCCCCCCCACATAGCGATCGACTATCGAGGATCGCAATCGGGCGCTGTAGGCTTGTACACAATCGCCCAACGTTACAAACACACACCCTCTCTGTGTATGGTTACAGTAGGCTAACGTATGTCAATGGTTTTAGGAACAGCAGTAACATCAGGCAGGATTTAGGCTACCAACTGCCTAGCCAGTTGTAGCTCAAACACTGACTGACTGTGTGCAGGCTCATTGATTTAACATTACGTTAGCCTGCATGCTATACTAGCAAAATTATAAATTATATAGCTGTCGGCTATATTAGCCACAACTTACCGTTCTTTGTGCAGCTTCAAATGTCGAACAAAGTTGGAAGTTGTTGCGCCTCCGTCTGTAATTTTCTTCCCGCATGTTTTGTAAGTTACAATGCTTTTATTTGTTGATACAGTGTAGTCTTTATATCCGAAAATAATAATTTTAGGTATCATCTTTCCAAGGGCTCCATCTGAATTCCCCCGCCGATGTTCCTCTGCACTGCCACGCGCAACTTTTTCTCAGCTGCCACAATTTGATTGGCTGCTGTCCGATTCAAACTGTAATCCGTTAAATGAAGAGTTGATGCACTGCACACCTTTTTTAATAGCATCATTTTTTATATTTCGGCTTGGGAAGGGTATCAAGTCAGTTCGAGTCAAAAGGCTCAAGTCCAAGTTAAGTCACGAGTCATTGGTGTTAAAGTTAAAGTCGAGTTGCAAGTCACCATATTTGTGACTCGAGTCTGACTCGAGCCCAAGTCATGTGACTCGAGTCCACACCTCTGGAGCTAGGTAAACTGAAGTATCTGTAAAATAACTCAGGCATGCATATTCACTAGCTCACGATATCGAATTTTGAATGCAAATACTAATTTGCATATGCACATAACCATAAAACCAGAACACATAACCAAGGATGAACACCCAACCAGGCTATTCTTCGTTTGGAAGTAAAAACATATACTATTATGTGCTTTATGTCTTCAGACTTTCATACCGTGTATCACATTTCAAAGAACGAAATGTCTTGGCGAAGAGCATTTCACAGAGGGCAAGATGTTACGTAACAGTGGACATGTTGGGAGGTTTGTGCTAATGTAGTGGTCTTTATATGTACCACAGGAGAACCAAGAAATGAAGAGCGACACCACGGCTGGCTTTTTGGCTTTTATGTCGATCTGCAATAGTATTGTGAAACGACAGGACAGGAACACATCAGCCTCCAATGCACCATCTGACAAGTTGTTCTTTCTCTCTCAGTGTTTTTTCGGACTCACACAATCACACTCATACATAAAGCCATAATGTATAGTATAAAATAATAACCAGTCCTTAATACAAAGAGTGTATAATCTTAATTCTTAGACAATAGAACCATACCTGCAATAGTATTGTGAAAAGACAGGACAGGAACACATCAGTCTCCAATGCACCATCTGACAAGTTGTTCTATACAAGAGCATGAAGAAAGGTAAAACACATATCCTGTCTCACATCCCACAACACACATCCATTTCAGTGTTGACAGTATTAAAATACAACAACTCGTGTATAAAAACACTGTAATACAAACAAGCTACAACGTGGAATCGCCTTTATCCCATTCAGACCTTAGAGGGCTAAAACTACATCTCCCATAATGCAACGCTAGCATCAGTCGGCAGCTCAGCTAACCGTTTGCATCACAGAAAGCTAGAACAGCAATTCTTTTTAGCACTCTGTAAACTATATTAATAACAGTAAAACTCTGAAAGTGACATGTTTCAATAGTCTCACACTCCCTTATAACAATATCTACTACATTAACCTTGGGATGTTTTAATTATTTCACGTCATTGGACTTCTACAAAGGAGTAATCTGCAACACATACCTTTCTCTCTCAGTGTTTTCTCAGACTGAGGAGATCGGGAGCTACAGGTAGTACCAGAGTGTTAGTAGGGGACATAAGCACTCAAATTAAATTAAATACATTTAATGAAACAAAACCCAAAGATGTTAACATCATTCAGCTACTGTAGCTGCCTACCTAACATCAACAGGCAGCACCAGTAGCGCAACAATTAAAAATAGACACCAAAAGTAAAGTTCCTGGCGATCATAGCGATCTGACTCCCCCCTTCTGTCCGAACTTGGAATATTCCTGTTCGCGGCCTTGGGCCACTGACCTTTAAGCTGGTTGTTCTGTTCTGCATTGTCTACTATTCTAATAACTTGAAGTTTGATAACCTTTTTAACTCTCCTTCACTAAGCATCGAGAATTAACATATTGTTATTATTGTGCTTCCTTTTCAGGCTCCTTGAGCAACATTTCCAGTGATGTCTTGTCAGCCAACCTCAGCTGTAATGATTCTGGCACCAATGAGACCTGTGTGGTGGGGGAGGAGGAGGTGGGAAGCCCCTACAAAGCCGTGGAGATGGTCTTCATCGCCCTGGTTACAGGCTCCCTTAGTTTTGTCACTGTCACAGGCAACATCCTGGTGATGCTCTCCATTAAAGTAAATCGGCACCTCCAGACGGTCAACAACTACTTCCTGTTTAGCCTGGCGTGTGCAGACCTTATCATTGGTGCGTTCTCCATGAACCTCTACACTGTCTACATCATCGTGGGCTATTGGCCCTTGGGACCTGTAGCGTGTGACTTGTGGCTGGCCCTGGATTACGTGGTGAGCAATGCTTCTGTCATGAACCTTCTTATTATTAGCTTTGACCGCTACTTCTGTGTCACCAAGCCCCTGAGCTATCCAGCCAGAAGGACCACCAAAATGGCTGGGCTGATGATTGCAGGTGCCTGGATTCTCTCCTTCATTCTTTGGGCCCCTGCTATCCTGTTTTGGCAGTTTATTGTTGGAGAACGCACGGTTCCACCAGGAGAGTGCTACATCCAGTTTCTCTCCAACCCTGCCGTCACTTTCGGCACAGCCATCGCTGCCTTCTACCTGCCTGTGGTCATCATGATGGTGCTCTACATCCACATCTCTCTGGCCAGCCGCAGCCGGGTGTCCAAGCAGAATCCTGAGGCTGAGAAAAAGACGAAGGGCCTCAAGATACCTAACCCACTCAAGAGCCACATCCTTAGCAGACAGAATAACAACAACCAGTCCCCCAAGCCCAGTCTGGAGTCCTGCAACACTGGTGAAGCTGTGAAGAATGGCAAGATTGATGAGTCTGTTGTTTCCACCAAGGCTGACGCTAGTGTCAATCCAGAAGAGAAGGAGAGTTCCAATGGCTCCAGCACAGCCAGCATTGCCCCCAAAAATGCCAAGGAGAGGGCCAACAGTGAAGCCATTTCCGAGGGGGGCCTTGGCATTGCTCCTGCACCTGCTCCTGCACCTGAACCTGCACCTGCAGCGGCAACCGTTAAACTCAACCCTGCCTCTAAATGGTCCAAGATCAAGATTGTAACCAAGCAGGCTGGTGACGAGTGCATTACTGCCATCGAGATTCAGCCACCCATCCAGGGGGGCGAGACCCGCTCTATCCCAGTCAACCGCCCCCGGAAGGTGGCGCGCAAGTTTGCCAGTATTGCCCGCAGCCAGGTGAAGAGGAAGCGCCAAATGGCAGCCAGGGAGAAAAAGGTGACCAAAACCATCTTCGCCATCCTGCTTGCCTTCATCCTCACATGGACCCCGTACAATGTCATGGTGCTCATCAGCACCTTCTGCCACTCCTGTGTCCCGGACACTGTGTGGGCCATCGGCTACTGGCTGTGCTACGTCAACAGCACCATCAACCCAGCCTGCTACGCCCTCTGCAACGCCACCTTCAAGAAGACCTTTAAGAATCTCCTCATGTGCCAGTATAAGAATATTGGAACAAGATGAGCTGGAGCATACATACGGTAGTAGGGCTGGTGAGGGGTAATATTACTAAGACATCTGGAGGGCTGAGTGGTTACAGAGAAGGGGAGAAGGGAGCCTCCACAGGGAGCCTCCACAGTCATGTTTATGAACTTATGTCACACTCAACGCTCCTCTGAGATGTCTTAGCCACAGAAGATAGTAACATCTTAGCTACGTCCAAATGATACAGTATGAATATGATGGCCAATGTGAGGATGGGGCAAATGAAGAATCTGAGATCAGCCAAAGTTATGGAGTCCAAACATGTCTATGTTGTTTTCTTTTCCCCCCTGGACCCTTATTGTGATGACCAACAAGGACTAATTCGTATCCACTGAAACGTGGTAACAATCTTCAAAAAGCCCAGCTGAACGTCTGTAGACTAAGGCCAGGCCAAGACTTCAGTCATCCCTCTCCAAGATACCACCACCAAAATCAGAGACAGTGAGGGCAGTGTTATATAATGTCTGGGTGTACGGCAAAAGACACATTAAAAAGCAGCTTGGAAATCTTCCTTCATACAACAGTATAAAAGGAAACAAGCATGAAATGTCTAATTAAACTATCCATTTCCTCCTTTCCCTCCTCCTTGAGAAATTAGAATTTATTAACTCCTCACGGAAATGGAGGCACTCCCTCACATCAGTGAATCATTATCATAATGTGCTATGGAGAGCAATGTGGTCATAACATGATATGGAGAACAAAGATGATATGGATCCTTTGTTGTCGCAGACCGTCTAACCTCAAGGCTAGTTGCACGTACGTCGACATACTGCTGGTGACTTGGAATAAGTTGTTACCCCTGAAAGTACAGTATGCATATCCATTCACCTCCCACTGACCAAGAAAATATTGATGTATATGTTTTGCTCAAAATTGATCTTCAAAAGTGACAAACTGTTGATGGCAGTACAAGGCCAATGCATAAGTTAACAACCAGTGTTTGGCTCCAAACAATTAATGTATCGTGTTGTTACGTTATAAGGAGAAACACCCACCGGCAACGATAAAGCTTTAATTCATTGCCAGCTTCACAATTATGGAAGTGTTGTGTTTTTAAATTTGGCCTTCACTGCGAATGGAACTGCCGGTACAAAATACAAACACTTGTTTATAGGGGATACTTATCTCGAGAGTATTAAACATATGTTATATGTTATCTCCTGCCTAATTATGAATGTGTAAATAGAAGGCCATTGTATGCTCAAAAAAGTGCAGTTTCTCTCATGCATTTCATATCTGAATGTTGGTACCTCTCTTGTATTATGTTTGTGATTTACACATTTTACAAATTGAATATAAACTAAATATATATATATAAATATATATATATAACTGTATGTATATGCAAGAGATATTAAGAGAGTGTATTTCTAAATTGATTTAAAGTCAGGAATTTTGGGGAAAAATGTAACCAGTTGTTTTTTGGTGACTAAGTCCCTTATACTTGTAAATGTGCCACTATTCTCCATGTTGGATTACAATGTGTGAAGTCCAGCTTGTACCTCCCCAGCCTATATCCATACTCATGAGGTCACACCAATGATTAGGTGGGCAATATTACTAGCTTATCTAACTGGTTCAATGCATTTTCAAAGAAGGACCTTCTAACAAAGAACTACATGCATAAAAGTAGGAATTAGTGGGAAAATAACTGATGTTGTTTGGGCATGACCTGGTAATGTCAAATGACCAGCTACGGATGTGCATCCATATAAAAGTGATTTTGAAATGATCATGGGGTGATTACTGTGGTGGTAAAGCTTGATGAGTAATCCTACTTTAATTCATGAATATCACATTGGCATGACCGGCTGGGTGCGACCCCCCCAAAAAAGGGTGAAAGGGAGAGTGTAAAACATGACCAGAGTTTCCTGTAGTATGTCCCCTCCCCTAAAACAACTATCCAGAGACAGTGTACAGAGGATTGTATCTTTTTCTAATGCTTAATAAAGATCTTGTACCATTGGAATAGTATTTTAAATGATTTGACATGTACAGTGTGCTTTCTGATTTAATATACAGTATTAATGGAATATATTTTGCATGCTACGAGTATTAACCAGTCAGACTATGGAATATAGAGTTAACATTGACAGGTAGTGATATCTGTTTGAGACAATGGGAGGAGAGCTGGGGCCGGTGACCGAGCAGTGACACTGTTACGCCCGTCGTTTGAATGAGGAGACCAAGGTGCAGCGTGGTAGGCGAACATCTTACTTTTATTAAAATGAACACCGAAAAACAACAAAATACAAAACTAACGTAGAGTTCTGCAGGCTACACAGCAACTATACAAAATCAAGATCCCACAAACTAAGGTGGGAAAAGACTGCCTAAGTATGATCCCCAATCAGAGACAACGATAGACAGCTGCCTCTGATTGGGAACCATACCAGGCCAAACAAAGAAATAGGAAAACTAGATTGCCCACCCTAGTCACACCCTGACCTAACCAAAATAGAGAATTAAAAGGATCTCTAAGGTCAGGGCGTGACAGACACAGTATGAGCTCATGGCTGTGCTGAGAGCCCAGGGGAGCACCGGATCCAGCAGGAGACCCTCAGAGTCAAAACACAGCAGCACAAATTATGGCACCATGACTTCAGGTCATACACTCAGCAAGGCCCTGTGAGCTTTATAACAAATCTACTGGTTTGCCCTGTTTTAAAGGTAATTTGGTTTACTCATTCAACCATGCCTCTTTCTCGCAATAATGATGAGACATCGCCTGACATTTGACATCATTATCAACTAGTGCCATACATTTTTTTACTTGATCTTACAGGTCAACAGTAACATAGTAGTGAACATGACAGGTCCTGAAATCGTTTTCTTATTAAAGGGTGCTGAACATATTGATTTAGCCCCGGTTTCAATCGTCCTCATTAGGAAATTAAACTGAGAATGAGATTTGGCGTGCTTTGATGTTGTCACGGACGATGCTGGAAGAAGACCAAGGTGCAGCGTGGTGAGCATAAATTTTCCTTTTATTTTAGAAATGTCGCCAACAAAACAACAAACGAAAGATATAACCGTGAAGCTTACAGGGCATTAGTGCCACAAACAAAGTTAACTACCCACAACCAAAGGAGGGAAAAAGGGCTACCTAAGTATGGTTCCCAATCAGAGACAACAATAGACAGCTGTCCCTGATAGAGAACCATACCCGGCCAAAACATAGAAACACAAAATCATAGAAAACAAAACATAGAATGCCCACCCCAAATCACACCCTGACCAAACCAAATAGAGACATAAAAAGGCTCTCTAAGGTCAGGGTGTGACAGATGTGGGTGTCTCTTATGTGTGTTTGCAGGTGGGAGGCGTTTGTACATTCACTCTGCCAAAACCGTACACAGTTACAGTCACTCACCCGTCTAGATAACATGAAACAGTCTGACCAGGTCTTGTATCTGGAAGTAGCCTTGGCTAGCTAGTAAGCTAGCCAAATTCTTTCGCCCATCAGCTTCAGCCAGACGGTGTGTGACTGTTACAAAGTTGGTTTGACTTTAGTCTATCTGTGGGGCTAGTTCGGGACCATCAATATATTACACAATGTAAATGGGAAAATATTTAAACGTTGCACACCTCTTAGTTCTCATTAAATGCTTTCAATATTTGTATATGCATTTCTACAATTTATAGTTGGTTTGAGGTTTTCATTGTCATTGATATTTGGAGCTATTGACATTTAAAAATATTGTCCCATGTATGTACATTGTGTAATTTACTGATGGTCCCTAACTAGCCCCATAGGGATATCCAAATTCAAACCAAATGTACAATGGCCAGTGTGCTGGGCACTACTCGGGTGCTGCCAGCTGTGGGCAGGAAAGAAATATTGTTAGGTACCCTTCACGCCGTGACATAAACTTTTTTCCTAATAATCTCGCACATCTGTTTTGGACGAGACTGACTTTATGACTAAAATGATCATATTTACACTTTGTAGTACATTTTGACACCAGAATAAATGTTTCTGACACATATTGATGCCGCATAGGGCATTTTCAACCAGAGACATAGTTGTTTTGATTCCGTCTCTCTTTAAATGCATAAATGTAGTAAGTTAAATTGCCACTGTATATTTCAACAAAAGCAGAGACTTAACAAACATTTATTAAGAAGAAACACGAAACAACCAATAGTCAAAATTCAGAGAGTTTATTTAAAGTAGTTGATTTTTTTTTCTGTTCCAAGGGTTTGTGTAATAATAATGACAGTAATTACAAAAATGAGAGTACAGATGAACTGTGTGAAGGTGTGTGCATGTGTGTTTGCAAGAATATGAACACAGCAGTTCACTCAAAATCGCCTGACACCTTTTGAAGTATATATATTATAAAACAAATTGTTTTAACAATACCACTATTATCTTTACAAAGACAATGACTGCATTCTTATGAGCATTCAAGCTCAGCTTTGTATTGTACATGAAACACGTTGAGCTGACAGTCCTCAGTTTACTAGAAAAATAGTTGATTTGTATCTCTCTACTTTTACTAATTGGCACACGCAATTAAAATCCACTCATCAACTCTGTTAGTAATACTAATTGGTAGTCAAGAGAAAACTATAACAATCACAACAATGTAAGATGAACATTTTGAATTTAAAAAAAACTCAAGCATATTAAATTATCTATTTACTGGTTAAGAAACAATGTCAAACAAGGAGCTATGTCTTGACTCCAGTTGAACTAATGTAAAGGAAAAAAATGCAACAAACTCTGGAAAATGGTGTACATCACAAGGTTTAGGTAGATCTAGAACACTGGTGAGGTCAAAGTATTTGTTTCTTGCATAATACAGCATGTCCAGAACTGGAATCTTACTAACATTATGGAAATATCAGAACACAAGCAGGCTAAGTTTTCCAGGCCACCGACAGCTGGAAATATGTGAAAAGAATTGTGTTTGTCTACATTTGTGGGATATTTGGTCAATATTCAGAGACATTTAGCGTGTGTTATACTGTATTTGAAGGAAAGGCCCATTTGACATCTCCATAATTCACTTGTGCATATTATGTTTGTTGAAAAAGCAAAGGATATTGCGTAATAAAATCAAACCAATCACTTGTTCAATGTGGACTCATCCACCTTTTTAGTTCTCCTTCCCTCTTCCCTTCTTTCCTGTGGGAAGACAATCAAAAATGATCAAACAATAGGGTCACTTCATCATAGATTCCTTGGCTCAATATGACATGCTAATTTGTGGATAGGAATGTTACTTTATTACATTACTTAAATGTCTACTTCTTACCTTTGGACTTTGTCTTGGTCTTTGCGGGGCATGGCTTAGACACCTCGATGGTGGGTTGGCACTCTGCGTTGTACAGGGCCTTTTTCAGGGTTCCAGACCGTTTCTTGGATCCAGTAGCTGTGTCACACTCACCCCAGCTGCCAAACTTATACTTGCAGTCAGCTGAAATGGCAAAGGTCAGAAGGGAAAACCCGCTGAGTATCAGGAACACCCCACCATAAAGCTTGCCTGGCTACACAGACTCCTTGCTCTGGCCAAACGCTACGCCACGCCCACATACGTTCGTTTCTTCCCCGCAATGAGTCTGGATCTGAGTACCTCCCCAACCCTTCACCGAATGCAAACATATTTGGGCCGTCTGATTGGTCCAGAAACCGATGGTTTGTGCCAGAGCCAGAACACACGTGGGTAAAGCGATGGGTTTGAAAATGTGTCATTGGCTTTGATACTCTGATTGGTTAGAGACGATCCAATCGCTGATGACTTTGCTTTGCACAACGCCCCCCGTGCCCCTCGTCCCAACAAACAACTTCAATGATGCAGTCTCAGACTAAAGTATGTCGTGAACGACAGAGCAGCGGAAGAATTTAGCATAAGTCGTCAGGCTATCATAGAACAGTCTGAACATAATGTAGTTCTATAGTTTTTTGCGGTTATGTCAATTACTAGGTATTTACTAAGAAATTACATGATACAATTCTAATTATGTAGTAATAAGCTATGAACGTTTGCTATATTTTTGATTGACTGACCACCACTTTACACTTTGAGAATTATATGGCATATCAAGGGAAATGGAATCATCTATCAATGTATAATTTCTACCGCCGAACTCCTTCTTCCAGTTGCAAGGCACTTTGCATTTCAGTTTCCTCATCTGGTCGTTGCAGGTGCCCTCTCTGACACCGACTCCACAGTCTCCGTTGTTAGGCACACAGCTACCATAGCGCCACTCAGCACAGTCAGAGGCACCACCCTTGGCCCCTTTCCCCTTCTCTGTAAAACAAAAACAGCAAGACGACAGAAATAATATCAGCAATATTACAATTAGTCGTTAGTAAGGACAGGTTTCCAACTGAGGCTTTATGAACCTCGTGAAAGGTGCAGCTGTCATGCTAATTCTACAACTGTGCATGGCAAATTAAAGCAATACATAGCAAATCCCTTACCTTTCTTGTTTTTACCTGCTTCAGTGGTGACTATCATCAAGGCCACCAGAAGCACCACAACTGTTGAGAATAAACCCCGCATACTGGAGAGAAAAGAAAAAAAACATGCCATTATGGCACAAGAAATAATGTTTCCATTATGTAGGTTATATTGTGTGTCATTTGAGGTGACATCTGCTGTTCCAGAGGTCAAGCTGATGTTCCTCTGGTGTGTATCTATAATCGAGATGAGAGTTGAAAGAGAACGATCAAGGTCAAATATTGATCGTTACCAGCTATATAAAACTAATTCACAATGAGTGGTTCTGTACTTTAGAGGTTAAAGGTGAATAAGGGATTATGGTCAAAGAGTAAAACACATCATGTTATAGAAAAATCATTACATTAAACAGTATTAAAGCCTGACACTCGAGCCTGGGAACTGGGAAAATACATGTGAGAGGGCTGAAATATTGTATAGATTTTTTCCCTATGATCTCATGACTCAACTTAGGGTCAATCAGACAAACTGTGAGGAACACAACCAGCAATGAGGATCAATGGGTCATGAGCTACCCGCTCCACCCTTTCACTTCCCCTTACACAAAACAACACGTTTTCCAACATGAACACCAAACAAAATACACATTTTTATTTTGTGACGAGCAGTGCCAGGAATATGTTAGAAAACATACATCTACAATTGAAGTCGGAAGTTTACATACACCTTAGCCAAATACATTAAAACTCAGTTTTTCACAATTCCTGACATTTAATCCTAGTATAAATTCCCTGTCTTTGGTCAGTTAGGATCACCACTTTATTTTAAGAATGTGAAATGTCAGAATAATAGTAGAGAGGATTATTTCTTTCAGCTTTTATTTCTTTCATCACATTCCCAGTGGGTCAGAAGTTTACATACAGTCAATTAGTATTTGGTAGCATTGCCTTTAAATTGTTTAACTTGGGTCAAACGTTTCGGGTAGCCTTCCATAAGCTTCCCACAATAAGTTGGGTGAATTTTGGCCCATTCAACTGAGTCAGGTTTGTAGGGCTCCTTGCTCGCACACGCTTTTTCAGTTCTGCCCACACATTTTTCTATGTGATTGAGGTCAGGGCTTTGTGATGGCCATTCCAATACCTTGACTTTGTTGTCCTTAAGCCATTTTGTCACAACTTTGGAAGTATGCTTGGGGTCATTGTCCATTTGGAAGACCCATTTGCGACCAAGCTATAACTTCCTGGCTGATGTCTTGAGATGTTGCTTCAATATATCCACATAATTTTCCATCCTCATGATGCCATCTACTTTGTGAAGTGCACCAGTCCCTCCTGCAGCAAAGCACCCCCAAAACATGATACTGCCACCCCGTGCTTCACGGTTGGGATGATGTTCTTCGGCTTGCAAGCCTCCCCCTTTTTCCTCCAAACATAACGATGGTCATTATGTCCAAACAGTTCCATTTTTGTTTCATCAGACCAGAGGAAATTTCTCCTAAAAGTATGATCTTTGTCCCCATGTGCAGTTGCAAACCGTAGTCTGGCTTTTTCATGGCGGTTTTGGAGCAGTGGCTTCTTCCTTGCTGCGCGGCCTTTCAGGTTATCTCGATATAAGACTCGTTTTACTGTGGATATAGATACTTTTGTACCTGTTTCCTCCAGCATCTTCACAAGGTCCTTTGCTGTTGTTCTGGGATTGATTCGCACTTTTCGCACCAAAGTACGTGCATCTCTAGGAGACACTACGCATCTCCTTCCTGAGCGGTATGACGGCTGCATTGTCCCATGGTGTTTATACTTGCGTACTATTGTTTGTACAGATGAATGTGGTACCTTCAGGCATTTGGAAATTGCTCCCAAGGATGAACCAGACCTACAATTTTTTTTTTAGGTAGGTCTTGGCTGATTTCTTTTGATTGTCCCATGATGTCAAGCAAAGAGGCACTGAGTTTGAAGGTAGGCCTTGAAATACATCCACCCGGTACACCTCCAATTGACTCAAATTACGTCAATTAGCCAATCAGAGGCTTCCAAAGCCATGACATCATTTTCTGGCATTTTCCAAGCTGTTTAAAGGCACAGTCAACTTAGTGAATGTAAACTTCTGACCATCTGGAATTGTGATACAGTGAATTATAAGTGAAATAATCTGTCTGTAAACAATTGTTGGAAAAATTACTTGTGTCATGCACAAAGTAGATGTCCTAACCGACTTGCCAAAACGATAGTTTGTTAACAAGAAATTTGTGGAGTGGTTAAAAAACGAGTTTTAATGACTCCAACCTAAGTGTATGTTAACTTCCGACTTCAACTGTATCTATGTGATGACACATTGAACACAATTCATGTCATCTTATTGTCACAATGGCGCTTCCCATCTTTGTGTATCCTGGTCATTGCATTGTGCAGACTTTTTAAAGCTGAAATCCGTAAAGGGTGAAACTGTCATATCCATTTGGGCTATTACAACAACAAAGTTACTTCAAACAGGGAACATTGTTTTTTTTTTACTAGAACATCGTTGCACATGCAATAGAACACCAGAATATGTACTGAGATTTTTTTTTACCATGCTGCCTTACACGCAATGGCCGAGGTTCAGCTAGGGTGTGCCACCATCAGGAAAAATTTGACACATAGCCCTAAGACGAGTTACTTCGGTACTGTTTACTACGCTTGCCAAATATCAGAACTCAAAATCAAATTGATCATGCAATACAATATTCTTTTGATGTATTTTGGACCATTTTTAACGTCTTCTTCTCCTGAACCGCTGGACCAATCGGGACCAAATTTGGTATATAGCATTTATGGATGCAAGACTAGCTGAAACAATATGGCCGCTATGAGCCAATAAGCTTGCACGAATGGTTTTTCCTGTCCAACAGCACCACAATGTGTCCAAATTCAACAATACTTTACAGGTTAGCTAGGCTGGTCATGTTGTTTGAGGTATGTTTCTGATAAACCCTTAAAAACAAAGGCACTGGGGCAAACAGTGGCAATGTTTCCCCTTTACAGATTTCAGGTTTAATAGTCTAGTTCAAAAGAAGAGGGCAGCAACTCACAGATAAAGAAATAGCCGTCTATTTCTGAAATGTATGAATGTCTATAAGGGATCCTCCTATCCTGCCAAGTTCGGAGTTTCTATTTATTCTCTGACTTAATTGAGTTAATGTCTATTCTTTCTGCCAACAGTCCCAGAGCTGGCAGCAGGGGATGGACGGCAGCACCAGATCACCATGGTGAAGGCTAACCCACCTGCTGGGAGGTGATAGGGGCCGCCCCGACAGGGAGAGCTCGATTGAAGAGGCTTGGTTTGAAGCCATTCTTCTGTGGGACACAGGGGAACGGCATGTCTCTGTCTGAGTTAGAAGAGCTCAGAGATGTGCCGGGACAAACAGGTCTTGTATTAGTTTGAAGAACACCCACAAAGAGTAACTCAAGAATCTGATTTCAATAACCCAAAACAAGGTTGCATATCATACCAAATCCTTGATTTTGTGGTGGGAATCTAAAGGTATTTTCACGCTTTCCCATCAAAAGATTAGCGGCCTTGTTCAATCAATCTGCTTCCCAGGGTAATACAAACAGAAACATTCCTTCCCGTCATGCAAAGAAGTGTTTGGAATATTATGAAGTTCATTCCTGTGACATACAATCAACTTTCAAGGCACAAGATGAGCGTTTTCTGTGCCATAGCCTGTTGGTTATGATTAATTAGGACCCATCATTAACGACTGGCAAAATGCACAAATCCTTCTAGTGTCCTAGTGGAACACAAACAATGAAGACATTGAGAACAGAGAATTGAGATCACACAGCAGCGGGGAACTAAGATGTCACATTCTGGGCTGTTCACAATATGTCATGTGGATGTTACAATGCATCTTCCTACAACACCAACTAAGATGCCAAATCGGCAAACCAAAATTGGTTCTGTGAAAGTTCCCAGAACATTTGTTAGGTTGCGGCAAATGTTCTCATAATACAACAACTGTCCAGTTGTGCTGATGATTATACAATGATTGTATGAAACATTTGCTTGATGTTGCAAGAACGTTCCCAGAACACATTTCGTCTGTTCTTTAATGGTTCCCAGAATGTTTCATATGTTGTGGGAACCGTCTGATTCTGGGGACATGACAAAAGATCTGTTCCTAAAACACAAAAACGGTCCACTTTTGTGGATGATTATGCAATGTTTATTTTAGAATGCAAAAAACATTCACCTGATGTTAAACTTTTTAAAATGTTCTTTAAATGTCCCTAAAACATTTATTTAGGTTATGGGAATATTGTGGGGATATGACACGACAGGTTCCCAAAACACAAAATCTGTCCAGTTTTGATGACATTCTTACAATGTTTGTATCAGGGTGCACAAAACATTCCCTCAATGTTCCCAGACTTATCAAATTAAGTTTTGAACAGTCCATAGAGATTTCTTTCCTAGTGTTAGTGTTATCTTACTGTTGAGGAAGTTAGAAATCCATGTAGAAACACATATGTCAATTCTTTGGAATCACATAACTTATTAGACATTTATTGTACAAACATAGTTTTACCGTATTTATTTTGATAGTCATAAGCAGGGATCAAAACTGTCCTTTGGAGTGTTATCCCTGGAATGAATCCACCGCGCCACTGCGATGTGACTAATACTGCTGTTTACACCTTTACTCTGATTTCCAGGTTGTGGTCTTTGTCTTTGCAAAAGACAGGATAACAAAATCGGAAAAAGAAGTATCCTCTATTGTTTCTTTCGCTACCAATCTTCTTCTTTGCTGTAAAGTTGGGATGTTTTGACTTTTATTTTCCCGACAAACTTGATTTCAGAATTCATGTTCAATTGTTGCCAAGGCGGATTGCGGTGAGGTGTACAGAGATGTGCATATGTCCTAAGACATATAGCCATAGTTTGGATCATAATTTAATGATCCACTAGAAACATTAAGCTCCTGGTGGTGCAGCAAAATAAGTAGCCTACAGGGCTGGAAGATGGCGCACTGCAAGTTCAAATCTACTTCATTCTTATAATTCTTGTAGATTTGTTAGGACAATACCCTTATAAAATATAATGATGTAAGAAGATCGGAATGCCATTTGCTTGAAAGTTTGGCAACTTCAATACTGTTACATTACACATCAAAATTAGCAGAACATTGCAGCAATGTTTTCAGAACTCATTGCATTATTGTTGAAGTATGTTTTTAGAACAACTTCTATATCTCCAACATTTTATTGCTGAAGAATTTTCAGGGAACGCTATAAGAACCATCATGTCACAATATATCTTTTTTTTAGACCACCGTAGGAATATTCCCTGCTTGTCGTTATGTTTTGAATAACATATCCATCAACATTAGCAGAACGTTCCTGTAATCTTCCCTCAGAACCAGTTCTATTGCTCCCACATTTTGTTGGCGGTAGTACGTTCTAAGAACATTGCCGGAACATTGTGTTATTACAATCCCTAATGAGAACCTTAGGGGAATGTTCTATGGTAGTTTTTGACAGATGTTGTGAAGAAAATGTTAGTGAATGTTGGGAGAACATTCCAAGGACATAGCCACAGGAAGCAGGGGTGCTGCAGCACCTCCTGATGAATTGGAAAAAAAAAAAAATATATATATATATGATGTATATATAAAAAAATATATACAATACCAGTCAACAGTTAGTACACATTACTCATACTAAATATTGGAATATTAGTGAAGAAATCAAAACTATGAAATAGCACATAGAATCATGTAGTAACCAAAAAAGTGTTAAACAAATATATTTGAGATTTGAGATTCTTCAAAGTAGCCACCCTTTGCCTTGATGACAGCTTTGCACACCCTTGGCATTCTCTCAACCAGCTTCACAAGGTAGTCACCTGGAATGCATGTCAATTAACAGGTGTGCCTAGTTAAAAGTTAATTTGTGGAATTTCTTTCCTTCTTAACGTGTTTGAGCCAATCAGTTGTGTTGTGACAAGGTAGCTGCTATCCGAGCAGTTAGCTGCTATCCGAGCAGCTAACCGATCGCTGCAGCTGTACATAGTCCATCTGTAAACTACCCACCCAATTTACCTACCTCACCCCCCATACTGCTTTTATTTATTTACTTTTCTGCTCTTTTGCACACCAGTATCTCTTCTTGCACATGTTCATCTGATGATTTATCACTCCAGTGTTAATCTGCTAAATTGTAATTATTCGATTTATTGCCTACCTCATGCCTTTTGCACACATTGTATATAGATTCTCTTTTTTTCTACCATGTTATTGACTTGTTTATTGTTTACTCCATGTGTAACTCTGTGTTGTCTGTTCACACTGCTATGCTTTATCTTGGCCAGGTCGCAGTTGCAAATGAGAACTTGTTCTCAACTAGCCTACCTGGTTAAATAAAGGTGAAATAAAAAAAAAAAAAAAAAAAAGGGGTGACATACAGAAGATAGCCCTATTTAGTACTAGACCAAGTCCAAATTATAGCAAGAACAGCTCAAATAAGCAAAGAGAAAAGACAATCCATCATTACATGAAGGTCAGTCAATCCGAAAACTTTCAAGAACTTTGAAAGTTTCTTCAAGTGCAGTCGCAAAAACCATCAAGCACTATGATGAAACTGGCTTTCAAGAGGACCGCCACAGGAAAGGAAGACCCAGAGTTAACTCTGCTACAGAGGATAAGTTCATTAGAGTTAACTGCATCTCAGATTGCAGCCCAAATAAATGCTTCACAGAGTTCAAGTAACAGACACATCTCAACAGCAACTGTTCAGAGGAGACTGCATGAATCAGGCCTTCATGGTCGAATTGCTGCAAAGAAACCACTACTAAAGGACACCAATAAGAGAAAGACTTGCTTGGGCCAAGAAACACGAGCAATGGACATTATACTGGTGGAAATCTGTCCTTTGGTCTGATGAGTCCAAATTTGAGATTTTTGGTTCCAACCGACGTGTCTTGGTGAGATGCAGAGTAGGTAAAAGGATGATATACGCATGTGTGGTTCCCACCGTGAAGCATGGAGGAGGAGGTGTGATGGTGTGGGTGTGCTTTGCTGGTGACACGGTCTGTGATTTATTTAGAATTCAGAACACACTTAACCAGCATGGGTACCACAGCATTCTGCAGCTATACGCCATCCCATCTGGTTTGCACTTAGTGGGACTATAATTTGTGAGGAGAGTGATGAAGTGCTGCATCATGTCAATCAAATGTTTTTATAAAGCCCTTTTTACATCACCCGATGTCACAAAGTACTTTACAGAAAGATGACCTGGCCTCCACAATCACCCGACCTCAACCCAATTGAGATGGTTTGGGATGACTTGGACCGCAGAGTGAAGGAAAAGCAGCCAACAAGTGCTCAGCATATGTGATAACTCCTTCAAGATTGTTGGAAAAGCCTTCCAGGTGAAGCTGCTTTAGAGAATGCCAAGAGTGTGCAAAGCTGTCATCAAGGCAAAGGGTGGCTACTTTGTTTAACACTTTTTGGGTTACTACATGATTCCATATGTGTTATTTCATAGTTTTGATGTTTTCACTATTATTCTACAATGTAGAACATAGTCAAAATAAAGAAGAACCCTTGAATGAGTAGGTGTGTCCAAACTTTTGACTGGTACTGTATATAAACAGATTTTCAACAACATTTGTGAACTAGGCCTGTATTACTCCTTTATGAGTCTTTCGTCAGCACCCCCCCCCCCCCCCCATAGCGGTAATCTTAGATAATGTTCTGTGAAGGTTCCCGGTTTGCTGGGAAGTCTCTGATGAACAGCACCCTTGTGTAATGCCCGTCGCCCACGCAAATGACTAATCTAACAGCAACATTTGTTTCATTGGTTTGTGCCTGAGCCAATATGTCCAGAAGATGAGCAGGGATCGTAGCCACATCCGCTCACATTGCAGTATGCTCACATTGAACTTTCCCTGCCTGCGGGCATCCTTGGATAGAAAGGTCAGCCACAGCCGATGAATCAACAACTCACTGGAAAAGTCCGATCCATTAGAGGTTATCACCTCTCTGAACTATCGCCTCGTACTGTGTGAGGCAGAATGACATAAGTGGCAGCCATCTACTCACTCACCAGGGAGCTGGTCTTTCTGGAGAATCTACCAAGGCACTATCGTTTTATCAGGCAACTTTACAATTGGCTTCTGAAAGTGTTGTTTCTTTACTTGACTGCTCATCAAAAGGACTGCGAATGAAAGTGATACACAATGGCCAGGACAGCCGGCCCTCTGGCACATACGCTTACTGCTCCTCTTCAAGCCAACAAATATTCTGTTGACCCAGTAAATCTGTATTCTGTCCTCAAAAACAGAAATTAAATGTTGATGGCCAGTGAGCGTAATTAAACACTCCAAGCAACCATGAATCTCTGGAAACTCTCCATTCTCAACTCCCACCACTCACGGAATCGCAATCTTTTTGTATCACTTGAAAAAACGATAGAGTTCCATTTTCAAGTAAAAGCTGGCTTGTTTTTTCCGCACCAGCTAGCAGTTCCAATGACATTCTTCCCCTGGCCATAAATGTCGAGGGGCTACTCCAGGCAACACTTTTGTCTTTGATGAAACAACACCCAGCAGGCCTCGTCTAACCCACTGAGCCTTGCCAAGGGTGAGGCCCGGAGCGCCCTCAAAATCTTTTATCGTTCTTTACGAATGCAGACACCCTGTATCAAAACAGAGCCTTTTCCTGGTCTCCTTTCACTCCATTCTAAAGGGCCACTAGACAGATATCCCATGCAGGGTCTTTGTTCCACACATCTGAATGTGAACTTAGCATACTGGGAGAAAGGTCATCTTAAAATACCACAGCTTACTAGAGCTAGCATGCCCAATAATTTGCAAAATATGCCTACAAACATTGTCATTTTTATCCATCAGGAATTCAGCTGTAACAGGAATGTTAGAATAGGTAGGTATCTGTGTGTAAGAGATCTTCCTTTCCCAACTATAAACATGTCATGATGAAACATCGCCTACCCCCACACCTAACTTCCACCAGCTACCCATCACACAACGGGATAAACATAACATGTATTGCCTAGCAGAAAGCAAAACCAAATAGTCAAATTGGATCAGATACCGTAAAGATCATATTTTGATTGACTCAAATGGTGCTTCCTCTTGACAATAATCTAATAATGGCACTAGACCACTGTGATCAAATAGATAACGTTAGATATACTAGATCAGTTCTACCACGAAACAATAACAACAACACATGGAAAGCAGGACTACACTGAACCTGAACAGCATAAAGCGTAAAAGTCACTCTTGTTTAAACTGCTAAGCAGCATTCCTCGTCTTCTCAGAAAAGTCACTGACCGCAAAAAAAGGATGGAATGCCCACTAAGAGAGAAGCTGCGGGGTAGAGGGTCACTCTAAAGAAAGACAGTTAACAAAGACCCAGAATGTCCTGGCCTACTTCAGGAAGGAACACTTAGTGGCCAACAAATGGCTGAATCACATGCTTTATTTGATCAAATATACAAAATATAGGTGGATTCTGGCCGTCAAGGACCAACAGCGCAAGGACAGAATGATTCACGTTATTGACTCAAATAGTATGAGTGCACTTTATATACTATAACTTCATTGTCGACAGCTAAACATCCTCCCTGCCGTCAGTGACGTGAAAATATGATCCCTCCTAGTTGAGGCATGGCAGTCATGACAAAATGGTTTATTCTCTAAAAGAGACAGTGGCCTACTTACTTCCCATTCCTTCCTATTTCAACATAACCAATGACATACTCCATCATACTCCATGAGCAGTGAGAGAATAGTAGAGGGGCCACGCACCCACAAATCTCTGCTGAAATCAGGTTGAATGGTGCATTTGAATAGCCAGGGAGAGTTTTCTCTGTCTTTTCAAAGCTGTTTTCTCTCCACTGATTATCTGTGCCATTGCCTCAAGGTCCATCTGCCAAGCTCACACAAGCTCTAAAGCCCCATGCTGCCCCTCCTCCATTTCTAAAAGCTAACCCTGGGGCACTAGCTGTATCTAGTGTGGCCAATAACTTTCTAAAAGAGCCAAAAAATACAACTGGAAAAAACAATGATAACAACAGACTGAGGACCATCTTTCCCCCATTTCCCTTTCTAAGGTTATGTCGCTTTGATCGTTATCTCTGACCGCAAATCATCGTTTACAGCCTCTTACACAGCCCCTACTTTGGATCAGGGGGGGGGGGGGGGGGGGGGAAAGCAAACGATAGGCGGGGCAGCCATAAATTGTGGTCAGGTAAAAAAGTTCCCGGGCAGTGAAACACAAAAAAGGAGAACAACTCTTGAGCGGAGTGGATAGCAGTGAATAGAAGTACTTGAGGTTAGAGTTGATTTCAATGCTCATATTGTTGAGGTGGGAGATATTTACATTGACTTTGATTTTAGTCATTCAGCAGAGGCTTTTATCCATAACCACTTACAGTTAGTTACTGCTTAAGTGAAGTTTTCAGGTCTTCATTCAAGTGAAGTTTTCAGTTTTCATTCATTGGCCCAAACAGAAAGCAAAAGATTTCTGGAACCTGAACACAATTCAAATTGTGGAATAAATGCGTATGCTTTACTTTAAGATGAACAAAGACATGTAGAAGTACACTTTCAAACTATGTAGCTTCGCTACATCTGAAATAGCAATAACTAAACATAATAACTTATATAAAACAATATTATTATATTTCGCTGGATTTATCTCCGTTCTTCCGAACTCAAGTATCATAGCTCAAAGTAGTTACAGTAATGAGACCATACATTTAGAAGTACAGAGGGGCTGCATACCCGCCACCCCCACACACACACACACACACACACACATACTACTTATCATCAACACTAGAATGTGTCACCCCTGAGGACGTTAACACACAGTGCAAAATATAGCTAACGTAATTACAAAGTTATTAAACTCAAAGCAAAGCCGTTATTACAACAAAACGTCATTTGGCCACAACTTCTTCAGAGCCCTAAACAGAACCGCTTGTAAAGTTGTAGAATTAAAAAAGTTCGTTCAATCGTTGACTTCATATTTAAGATTCAATTAAACGTTTTTGATTCAACGAATGTTTATGCCAATACCCAGTGCCACTGCGCTTTTTGCGCAAATCGCGTGTATGTGACAAAAGTTGTGTTCATTACTGGCAAAAGTTATGAATCTATGCAGTAAAGCCAACACATGGTGCATAAATTATTTAAAAGACCATAAAACTAAAAAGAAGAACTAAATAAAGAAACATACACACAAATAAATCATCCCAAGAAAAATCACTCCAATTGAAAAATTACACACGACACATCAGTTATTCCCCAGAGGATTCGGATGATGGAGACTATATATTTTAACTATTAAAAGTGAGCAATGATAATGTTGTATTGAGTGATACAAAGTAACATCATTTTATCACTATACATTTGGACAAATACACATGTAACTTACTTGTTTCTTTGATCGTACTTCTTGGCGAGAGTTTATGGTCTTTACTTTGAGCCACAATCGATTTTTTACAGTCCTCCAATACCTCTAGCCCGGCCCGCTTGCTCTTATTTGTCGCCCTCCCCTTTGTTTCTCAAAAACTAGTTTGAGCTGGTAACATTAGGGCCACATTAAATTAACCACCTCGTGACATCACCAAACCACGTGATGATTACGGGTCAAGAGACGCGTAACCCCAACCCCTGTGCATCACTAGTCTAGGACACTAACTTTTTGAAGTTTATTTTTGTGATTCCCTAGATGTATTATTTCGCAGTCATTATTCTAGTGTTTTTGTTGCTACAAGTATTTTTTATGCCTGCAAATTAAAAATAAAAACATTGATACTATATTATATATCCATTCCAATTTCACCACCAGACATTATCACAGAGAAAGGAAAGCAGAATGACATGCACAGACTACCTACTATAGACAGATAATATTATTCTATGGTGCCTACAGAATGCCTAGGGATGTATGCATCATAAATGTACTAACAGCACCATCACAGTAAATGATTTACAGGAGGACAGGAGGGCTTGCCATTAGATAGGGACCCTGGATAAGAGCCATTTATAAACACCACGTGTAAGCCAGAGGAGGCTGGTGGGAGGAGCTATAGGAGGACAGCTCATTGTAAAGACCGTAATGGAATTAATGGAATGGTGTCAAACACACCAAACATATGGAAACCACATGTTTTGACCATGTATTCAATTTCAGCCATATACAATGAGTCCGTCCTCCTGTAGCTCCTCCCACCAGCCTCCTCTGGTGTAAGCATATGCTCGACCATATGGCAGAGTAACAGTGTGGTGCCTAGATGAACTCTGTTCCGGAGTTCCAAATTAAGCAGCAGCAGCTGAAAAGATGAGCTCCTACAAATATTGAAATTTAAATGTTTTTTTTTAGAGTAAAGTACATCGAAAAAAAATCAAAAGAAAACTGCAAACTGAATAGGAGACCAAACAAGCAGCAAACAAAGAAGAAAGGCTTTTGAAAAAGTAACAATTTTTCATAAAATTATACCGTTTTCTTAGCTAGCTAAGTTGTTTACCTGTTGCTAGGCAGTTGCTAGGGACATTCCTGAAAGAAGCTAGCTAGCTAACAAGGAGTGTCTAGTTGGCAGAAGAGAAGAAGGGACAAAGAAGGGACAAAGTGGGACAAAATAAGGACAGAAGAAAAGGGAAAGGGGACATTAAGGTGAAGCAGTCCTCTAAAGACACAAAAGACAATAATACAAGAAACAACACTTCTATTGCCTCTCCCTCTACGATACGCACTTCCGGTTTGGTTTGGAGCGAGTAGTTGCATTCCGCTTTGCTCCACAGGTAGTATTACAGGTAGTATTACATTTCATTTCATTACAGTACAACAGTTTGATTTGTTTGATCTTAGCTGGCTACATAGCCGTCTTTGTATCCAAGATAATTGTGTAGTCTAGAGTAATTGTCGAGGTTACCTAGCCAGTTAGAGGTTACCTAGCCAGCTACACTTTCAAACAAAGACAACAACGCAGCCACTGCTAGCTAGCCTATTTCACCAGCCAGCAGTACTATATCATTTTAGTCAATAAGATTTTTTGCAACGTAAGCTTAACTTTCTGAACATTCGAGACGTGTAGTCCACTTGTCATTCCAATCTCCTTTGCATTAGCGTAGCCTCTTCTGTAGCCTGTCAACTATGTGTCTGTCTATCCCTGTTCTCTCCTCTCTGCACAGACCATACAAACGCTTCACACCGCGTGGCCGCTGCTACTCTAACCTGGTGGTCCCAGCGCGCACGACCCACGTGGAGTTCCAGGTCTCAGGCAGCCTCTGGAACTGCCGATCTGCGGCCAACAAGGCAGAGTTCATCTCAACCTATGCTTCCCTCCAGTCCCTCGACTTCTTGGCACTGACGGAAACATGGATTACCACTGATAACACTGCTACTCCTACTGCTCTCTCCTCGTCTGCCCACGTGTTCTCGCACACCCCGAGAGCTTCTGGTCAGCGGGGTGGTGGCACTGGGATCCTCATCTCTCCCAAGTGGACATTCTCTCTTTCTCCCCTGACCCATCTGTCTATCGCCTCCTTTGAATTCCATGCTGTCACAGTTACCAGCCCTTTCAAGCTTAACATCCTTGGAGAGTTCATCAATGAGCTTGACGCCCTGATAAGTTCCTTTCCTGAGGATGGCTCACCTCTCACAGTTCTGGGTGACTTTAACCTCCCCACGTCTACCTTTGACTCATTCCTCTCTGCCTCCTTCTTTCCACTCCTCTCCTCTTTTGACCTCACCCTCTCACCTTCCCCCCCTACTCACAAGGCAGGCAATACGCTTGACCTCATCTTTACTAGATGCTGTTCTTCCACTAATCTCATTGCAACTCCCCTCCAAGTCTCCGACCACTACCTTGTATCCTTTTCCCTCTCGCTCTCATCCAACACTTCCCACACTGCCCCTACTCGGATGGTATCGCGCCGTCCCAACCTTCGCTCTCTCTCCCCCGCTACTCTCTCCTCTTCCATCCTATCATCTCTTCCCTCTGCTCAAACCTTCTCCAACCTATCTCCTGATTCTGCCTCCTCAACCCTCCTCTCCTCCCTTTCTGCATCCTTTGACTCTCTATGTCCCCTATCCTCCAGGCCGGCTCGGTCCTCCCCTCCTGCTCCGTGGCTCGACGACTCATTGCGAGCTCACAGAACAGGGCTCCGGGCAGCCGAGCGGAAATGGAGGAAAACTCGCCTCCCTGCGGACCTGGCATCCTTTCACTCCCTCCTCTCTACATTCTCCTCTTCTGTCTCTGCTGCTAAAGCCAATTTCTACCACTCTAAATTCCAAGCGTCTGCCTCTAACCCTAGGAAGCTCTTTGCCACCTTCTCCTCCCTCCTGAATCCTCCTCCCCCTCCTCCCCCCTCCTCCCTCTCTGCTGATGACTTCGTCAACCATTTTGAAAAGAAGGTCGACGACATCCGATCCTCGTTTGCTAAGTCAAACGACACCGCTGGTTCTGCTCACACTGCCCTACCCTGTGCTTTGACCTCTTTCTCCCCTCTCTCTCCAGATGAAATCTCGCGTCTTGTGACGGCCGGCCGCCCAACAACCTGCCCGCTTGACCCTATCCCCTCCTCTCTTCTCCAGACCATTTCCGGAGACCTTCTCCCTTACCTCACCTCACTCATCAACTCATCCTTGACCGCTGGCTACGTCCCTTCCGTCTTCAAGAGAGCGAGAGTTGCACCCCTTCTGAAAAAACCTACACTCGATCCCTCCGATGTCAACAACTACAGACCAGTATCCCTTCTTTCTTTTCTCTCCAAAACTCTTGAACGTGCCGTCCTTGGCCAGCTCTCCTGCTATCTCTCTCAGAATGACCTTCTTGATCCAAATCAGTCAGGTTTCAAGACTAGTCATTCAACTGAGACTGCTCTTCTCTGTGTCACGGAGGCGCTCCGCACTGCTAAAGCTAACTCTCTCTCCTCTGCTCTCATCCTTCTAGACCTATCGGCTGCCTTTGATACTGTGAACCATCAGATCCTCCTCTCCACCCTCTCCGAGCTGGGCATCTCCGGCGCGGCCCACGCTTGGATTGCGTCCTACCTGACAGGTCGCTCCTACCAGGTGGCGTGGCGAGAATCTGTCTCCGCACCACGTGCTCTCACCACTGGTGTCCCCCAGGGCTCTGTTCTAGGCCCTCTCCTATTCTCGCTATACACCAAGTCACTTGGCTCTGTCATATCCTCACATGGTCTCTCCTATCATTGCTATGCAGACGACACACAATTAATCTTCTCCTTTCCCCCCTCTGATAACCAGGTGGTGAATCGCATCTCTGCATGTCTGGCAGACATATCAGTGTGGATGACGGATCACCACCTCAAGCTGAACCTCGGCAAGACGGAGCTGCTCTTCCTCCCGGGAAAAGGACTGCCCGTTCCATGATCTCGCCATCACGGTTGACAACTCCATTGTGTCCTCCTCCCAGAGTGCTAAGAACCTTGGCGTGATCCTGGACAACACCCTGTCGTTCTCAACTAACATGAAGGCGGTGACCCGTTCCTGTAGGTTCATGCTCTACAACATTCGCAGAGTACGACCCTGCCTCACGCAGGAAGCGGCGCAGGTCCTAATCCAGGCACTTGTCATCTCCCGTCTGGATTACTGCAACTCGCTGTTGGCTGGGCTCCCTGCCTGTGCCATTAAACCCCTACAACTCATCCAGAACGCCGCAGCCCGTCTGGTGTTCAACTTTCCCAAGTTCTCTCACGTCACCCCGCTCCTCCGCTCTCTCCACTGGCTTCCAGTTGAAGCTCGCATCCGCTACAAGACCATGGTGCTTGCCTACGGAGCTGTGAGGGGAACGGCACCTCCGTACCTTCAGGCTCTGATCAGGCCCTACACCCAAACAAGGGCACTGCGTTCATCCACCTCTGGCCTGCTCGCCTCCCTACCTCTGAGGAAGTACAGTTCCTGCTCAGCCCAGTCAAAACTGTTCGCTGCTCTGGCACCCCAATGGTGGAACAAACTCCCTCACGACGCCAGGTCAGCGGAGTCAATCACCACCTTCCGGAGACACCTGAAACCCCACCTCTTTAAGGAATACCTAGGATAGGATAAAGTAATCCTTCTAACCCCCCCCCCTTAAAAGAGTTAGATGCACTATTGTAAAGTGGTTGTTCCACTGGATATCATAAGGTGAATGCACCAATTTGTAAGTCGCTCTGGATAAGAGCGTCTGCTAAATGACTTAAATGTAATGTAAATGTAGATAGGCTGACAGTGTTTCACCGGACATCACCACATTTTCAAGAACTAGATGACTGCACCGATGAAATACAACTTACACAGTGTATGTCTACATGTTATCTAGTATCGATGTACAGTATATCCAAGATGACTCTGTGACCTCAGGCCGTGTGATTGGGTAATCCCAGGAGGGCAGGGGAGGTGAGTCAGGGCCACAATAGCGATCCGACCAGAATCTGAACCATAGATAGGGACATTTCCAATTGCCAGTTGGATAGCATGCCAACAATGAGTCAGAGCTAGGAGGAGAAAACAGCTGTTCAGTTTCACATATGGACCAGACTGATAAACACACATCCAATACACCATCCAGAAGTAACTAGTCAGTATCCAATGACAGTATTTAATCACTCCAGACGACGCACTATGAATCAGTTCTGACTAACATGACTCATCGTTTTCAAACACACCGCATGTTGCAACACAGAGGCATTAACTACCATTTTGACTTTCCTTCAGACATTCTGCATACACAAAATTACAGTTTGTCTCACTGGGTTGGACCATCAAGCCTAGGAGGTGGACTCCATTCTTTTCTGGTTGGTGCAGGACAAGACATTACAGGCAGCAGAACACCTATCAGTCTGTCTACAGTAACAATCATCACCTGCAGTCACCTGAGGTAGATAAGTATTAATATGATCTCATACAAATGCCGGGTTATTAAAGAGTGCACTTTTACTGACAGGACGAATAAAATCAACACTCACAAGAAAGTAATTACAATAAATACAGTTGTTTAAAGTACCATCCTTTATTTTATTTCCCCCCCCAATCAGACAATAACAAAAACATCTGCCAATAGAAACAAATACACAGATTGATATCTTTAACATTGCACACCAGTCTGTCCATCACATTTTAGTCACTATATCAAGTTTTAAAAAAGAAGACATTTTTTAATAAAGAAAAATGCATATTGCATAGTTCTCTCTATTTTTTAAAGAATTGTGATAGATACTATTGCCCTGAATTGCACAGCAACTCAAAATAAAGCACAGATAATATACACAAACTACAATTCCTTGATCTACTGTAGCTCCTTTAAAAATGAATTTGTCTGACCCCATTCAGTCACTGTAAGCTCCATGCCTGCCTGCATCGCACTCATTCTAGTGTTTTTGTAGCTACAAGTCTTTTTTTATGCTTGCAAATTAAAAAAACATTGTAAAGTTCTCATTCATGCAGTTATAGCATTGGTAGTTCCACGCTCCTGCCATTCCAAAGAGCACTTTCCACTTGTATGTAATTCAAAGACTGTGGATTTCTACTGAAACTTTAAGAATATAGTACGATTAAAATCAGTGGACCTACGGAAATGATGATGGGAGAGGGTGCTCTTTGCAGTAATCGACAACATGGAAAGTGGGAACATACCGCATCTTTAGATTAGTATATAAAATATCATGTTGGGGAATTTGTGTCATTTCAAACGGAACGTAAATTTCTGTTGAAGGCTAAGTCAATTGGCGATAACACCTACAGTATGGGAAGTGTTTTCTTGCACACACCATAACAGGACAGAGCTCATGGCACATGAAATGGTGTCTGATAATAATAGCCATGTATTTTCTGTTCAATGTCAACTATGGGTAAAGGCAGTACACAAAGCTAAGGTGACAATGTGAGATGTTGAAATGGTTGAGTTAATGTACAGAAAACTACACGACAACAGCAAAACTCATTATGGAGCGATGGGACTTCCCAAAAAATAGCTTTGCAAGTGGCAGCATGTCTCTGGGCCAGATTGAAATCTGTATATGCACAAGCACACACACAACTTACTATTCAACTCAATTTCAAGAGGTCACTTTGTACTACGTGCGCTGTTTCGCCTTTCCTCTGCTGTTAAAATATTTTCTGATGAAACTGGTACAAGATGGTAGATCATAGACGATAGAAAGGCAACTTTCACTGGGTTATCAAAAGAGGCATGATTGTTAATAAATGTGTCACCCCTTAGGTGATGACAAAAGATTAATCATGACCTTTTAGAAGGTAAAATGTTTGCGCAATGTTTTCCTTAGTATATTTTGGCTTGTTTAATTCCAGTGGTAGGTTTGGACACATTGCATTCGGAAAGTACTCAGACCGCTTATTCAGACTTTTCACACATTTTGTTACATTACAGCCTTATTCTAAAATATATATATTTTTTCTCATCAAGCTACATACAATACCTCATAACGATAAAGCGAAAACAGTAAAAACATTTTTTTGCAGATGTATTAAAATTAAAAAACTGAAATATCTTCTTTACATAAGTATTCAGACCCTGTGCTGAGACTCGGAATTGAGCTCAGGTGCATCCTGTTTCCATTGATCATCCTTGAGATGTTTCTACAACTTGATTAGAGTCCACCTGTGTTAAAGTAAATTGATTGGACATGATTGGAAAGGCACACGCCTGTCTATATAAGGTCTCACAGTTGAAAGTGCATGTCAGAGAAAAAAACAAGCCATGAGGTCGAAGGAATTGTTCAAAGAGCTCCGAGAAAGGATTGTGTCGAGGCACAGATCTGGGGAAGGGTACCAAACAATTTCTGCAGCATTAAAGCACTCCACCAATCAGGCCTTTATGGAAGAGTGGCCAGACGAAGCCCCTCCTCAGTAAAAGGCACATGACAGCCCGCTTGGAGTTTGCCAAAAGGCACTTAAAGGACTCTCAGACCATCAGAAACAAGATTCTCTGGTTTGATGAAACCAAGACTGAACTCTTTGGCCTGAATGCCAAGCGTCACATCTGGAGGAAACCTGGTGCCATCCCTATGGTTAAGCATGGTGGTGGCAGCATCATGCTGTGGGGATATTTTTCAGCGGCAGGGACTGGGAGACTAGTCAGGATTGAGGGAAAGATGAACGGAGCAAAGTACAGAGAAATCCTTGATGAAAACCTGCTCCAGAGCGCTCAGGACCTCAGACTGGGGCAAAGGTTCACCTTCCAACAGGACAACGATCCTAAGCACACAGTTAAGACAATGCAGGAATGGCTTTGGGACAAGTCTCTGAATGTCATTGAGTGCCCAGCCAGAGCCCGGACTTGAACCCGATCAAACATATCTGGAGAGACCTAAATATAGCTGTGCAGCGACGCTCCCAATCCAACCTGACAGAGGTTGAGAGGATCTGCAGAGAACAATGGGAGAAACTCCCCAAATATAGGTGTGCCAAGCTTGTAGCGTCATACCCAAGAAGACTCGAGGCTGTAATGGTTGCCAAAGGTGCTTCAACAAAGTACTGAGTAAAGGGTCTGAAGAGTACTTTTTTATTTTTTTTGCAAAAATGTCTAAACCCCTGTTTTTGCTGTCATTATAGTGCATTGTGTGTAGACTGATGAGGGAATGTTAATATACATCCAAATTATACAAATGCAAAGGCATTTCCTACATCTCCATGTCAGTCTCTGAACAGGAGGATATATGTTACAATACCTATTCAAATATGCACCTCTTTCAGAATGCAGTATAATCTTAAATGCCTCAAATGACATCTAGTCTTCTCAGCGTCAAGGCTAACATGATATTTCAACTATAGTGAAGTCAACTAAAAGGGGGCCTACTGTCTTCATTATTGAAAATGCTGACAATCAGTGTGACCATGAAACAAAATGGTGCAGTTTGAGGCTATGTGGCGGAAAGTGATGCGGGCACTGGAGCTGGGGGTGTGAGCAGGTAGGTCTGGGCAGGCGTGATGTTGTGGATGTTTGTGTGCGTCTGTATGTTGTCGTTTGTATGTGGATGTTTTCTATTGTTTAAAATGTAATTTAAAAAAAATGTGGACCCCCAAAATATTCAGTGAGAACATATGATTATGTACGAGGCGTAATTACTGACTTTTCATAATCAAATCAAAAGCACGTTATTTTCAGTCTGGCATTAGAAACACTCAAGGCCTTTCATTGACAACATATTTCCTGTCACAGAAACTGATTCAGTGCTACATTTATTAATGTATCTGGCCATAATAGAGAACAGCAATTATTTACAATGAAATGCATCTTAGTTGGCATTATGGTTTGTTTGAAGGTCAAAACTATAAACTTCTGACAACAAACACAATCAAGTAAAAATGTGTATATGAAAGTGTACCTTGTTAATGTGTTTACAAGTATGTCTTACAAGGATGTTTAGTGATTAAATAATAAGACAAAACATCCAGAGAAATAACTCATTTCAAAATACAGTAGATCCACAGTTACTGTGGTGCTACATTAAACTAGTTATACTGTAGGATAGCTTTTGGAATGAGACCAATTCCTTCCCATCACTCTCTACACAATATAGCATGAACACCATTTAAATTAATCACATGTCTTTATAACTTAAGTTGAATTATATTGCTGGTTTAAATGGCCAGTCATATTTTAACAGATTATAACTATGGAAAATAAATAGCAACCACAAATGATTGGTTTGTATGAAGACAAATTATTATTTTTGTATGTAAAAAAAAAAAAAAATCCAACCTGTAAATTTACAACTCAAACCTTCAGAACATTTTTGAGTTGCTGAACATAATTTGACTGCATGTTAAGGATCTGTAAAAAATGTTGAGGTGAATAAATACGCCTTTGACTTCTGTAACAATATGAGAGAAGAAATGCTTTGTAGTTCTGAAACTAATACATATCAAATGCAAATTTTTATAGTAAATAATGACCACACACAAAACATTTTAAATTTATAGTATGTACAAATTATATAAACATCAATCTGCTTAAAAATGCAATAAAAATACACCATGACTTAATTAAGTACATTAAATACAAACTAATCAGCCAACAAAATAAGAAAATCAAGGCAATTGGAGCTGCAGTGCATAAACTGCTTGAACACAGAGCTACTACGATAAGTGTACAGTACCAAATATCCTTATTAAAACTAAGAAATAAAATAAAAATTTGCCAAGTGATCATAAAGTAGAACAATATTGATTTACTCAGTTGAAATTGTTTGGTGATGAGAAAAGTATTACGTGTAAAATTCCCCACTTTTGTGGATAGTTTGATACCATCACACTTCATTATGGGTGGACAAAATCAGTCAACAAATTATAATAATGTACAACAAACAAATAAAAACCTAATCAAAAGAATGTCATTTTTGGTAGCCTTAAAGACAGCTGGCCTACAGATCAGAGTGTTCATACTCTTTCGAAATCTACTGAGTCATTGTGATCCGTACAGTTGAAACGCTCATGCTGCTTTTATAGACACAGAGCGATACAGCTCCATCGGACAGTATAACAATTCAATTACCTAGACATTCAATTACCCAAGCTCCTGTCCTAAAACCTTGGAGCAAAATTCAACATTCAGTCTAGGTGGATCGCAAGTGCAACACAACCTGGGGGAAAAATGTAACAGATGAGCCATCTCTTCCAAGCGTTCCGACACAAAACAGCTTTTTTTTGGCAGTGCAATAATCAAGTCCACTGGTCACGAGCATCTCACATGGTGGACCTTAAGAGTCTCTCATCTGGTAGGATTCCAACCAACTCCCTAGCAGGAGAATACAACACTGGCTATCTTTGAACCATCTTCTCTGGTGAGTTTCCTCTTTTAGCTAAAGTAGTTTTGGCACAAGGGTTAGGTGATAGGGAAGTGGTGCTGGAGGTCAGGGAGCAGAGGGAGGTCACACAGCTGTCTCCTGGTCCTCTCTCTGGATCATCTGGTAGTGCTGCCGGTTCTCCAGGTAGGCAGCCAGCTCTGCATCCTTGGCCTTCTCTGCACGATGCTTTGGTGTGTCACCCTGCAGCATAAGAGAGGCAATTTGCTCAACATAAAAGACTGCAATGAAGAACCCAACTTTAATTAAGGCAGCATCTATTTCTCCTGAGGTCTGAACATTAAGCCGCAGAGTCAAAGACCAGTCTGCAAAGTACAATCTGCAAGTATTTTTGAGACATACGAATCATTTGCATTCAGATTTCATCATGTTTAATATGTAATATTTCCAGTTATCAACAGTGAATATGCACCAAATGTTTGTTTGTCTGTGTGCAAAAGCAAATCTAGAATGTTTTTAGACTCAAAAGTTTTCTGATTCATCCAAGAGCTACTGTAGCATTTTTTAAATGTTTTATTTAACCTTTATTTAACTAGGCAAGTCAGTGAAGAACAGATTCTTATTTACAATGACGGCCTACCCCGGCCAAACCTGGACGATGCTGGACCAATTGTGCACCGCCCTATGGGACTCCCAATCACGGCCGGATGCGATACAGCCCAGGATCGAGCCGGGGTCTATAGTGACGCCTCTAGCACTGAAATGCAGTGCCTTAGACCGCTGTGCCACTCGGGAGCTATTTAAGAAATAGCTTCACAAAACCCAATTATTTTACATTTCTTGTTTTTTTGAAGTGCTAGAGCCCCAAAAAACTCAAACGAAAAAGAAGAGAACATGGTGAGATGTTGAGATAAAAAGACAGGAAAAGTCATTGCTAAGATATGCTGATGTCTCAAGGCCAAGCGTGAATGTATTGCGAGTGAGAAAGACCGACAGGCAGAAAGGCTGGGAGGATGAAGAGATGGAGAGGAAAGAAAGCCAGGCTGAACTGCATCCCAAGGCCACAGGGTATGTATCAGACTTGCCCCAAATCCTGCAAGATTACATTTTTCATCATTAGACAGAGACAGAGACAGAGACAGACAGACAGACACTGCTGAGTGTCATGGGCTACAGTACTAGAATAGTGACACCTCAAGCATTCTGTCAGTTGCTTATGAGAGAGACTACATTGCAGACACACCATGTGCAGTGAGATTTTGGATAGGAAAACTCTTCAAGCCTTGACATGAAAATCAAGACATCTTAAATGTGGTAGTCTGAGCCTTCCAGGACAGAAATCTGAGATAAAAACCAGCTGTGGTGTCTTCAGAAGGAGGATCTTGTGAAATACTGTAGTAAAAAATTAAAGCCTTGTGTTGCAACTGCCTTCCACACACTGTCGATAGTAGCTTAAACAAATGTATCCATTTGGCTATCTCTGCAGGAGAGGGTAAACACATAAGATATTTTATGGTGGAGCCACTTGGAGGTAAGTACTTTAATTGACTTTGCAGGCATCTGGCTAGTTTGGTTCAGAGGGAACGTGTAGGGCACCGCTGTAATGCACCCCAACCCGGTGTACAATTAGCGTGTCATAAGAAAGACAAGCTAGTTTTCCTTCTGGATGATGATTAAGCCATTCTACCACTTATCCATTTTACATTTTAGGAATTTAGCAGAGGTGGCACTCCTAGTAGCCGGGGACTTTAATGCAGGGAAACTTAAATCGATCTCACCAAATTTCTATCAGCATGTTAAATTTGCAACCAGAGGAAAAAACTCTGCACCGCCTTTACTCCACACACAGAGACGCGTACAAAGCTCTCCCTCGCCCTCCATTTGGCAGATCTGACCATAAATCTATCCTCCTGATTCCTGCTTACAAGCTAAAACTAAAGCAGGAAGCACCAGTGACTCGATCAATAAAAAAGTGGTCAGAAGAAGCAGATGCTAAGCTACAGGACTGTTTTGCAAGCACAGACTGGAATATATTCCGGGATTCCTCCGATGGCATTGAGGAGTACACCACATCTGTCAGACTACAAAGGGAAGCACAGCCGAGAGCTGCCCAGTGACACGAGCCTACCAGACGAGCTAAACTATTTCTATGCTCGCTTCGAGGCAAATAACACTGAAACATGCATGAGAGCACCAGCTGTTCCGGAAGACTGTGTGATCACCCTCTCCGCAGCCGATGTGAGTAAGACCTTTAAACAGGTCAACATACACAAGACGGATTAACCTCTTGACGCTAGGGGTCAGATTATTATTATTTCTTAAAAATAACGTTCCCAAGGTAAACGGACTCTTCCTCAGGTCCAGATCGTAGAATATGCATATAATTTACAGATTAGGATAGAAAACACATATTTTTGAATCTGATACGTCTGGGAACGAGCACCGGAACGAGGCTGTAGTTTTCTGAACATAACGCGCAACCCAAATGGCGTTTTTTTGTTATAAAAGTAATATTTATCGAACAAAAATAACATTTATTGTGTAACTGGGAGTCTCGTGAGTGCAAACATCCGAAGATTATCAAAGGTAAGCGATTCATTTTATTGCTTTTCTGACTTTCGTGACCATGCTAATTTGGGGCTAGCTGTGCTAGCATTGATTGATACATTCACAAAAGCTTGGATTTCTTTCTCTGTAAAGCATATTTTCAAAATCTGACACGATAGGTCGATTAACGACAAGCTAAGCTGTGTTTTGGTATATTTCACTTGTGATTGCATGATTATAAAGATTTTTAGTAATATTTTGCGCCCTGCAATTCAGCGGTTGTTTAGGAAAATTATCCCGTAAAAGGGATCCGTGCGCAGAGAAGTTAACAGGACATGTAATGCGAACATGCGCTGACCAACTGGCAAGTGTCTTCACTGACATTTTCAACCTCTCCCTATCCGAGTCTGTAATACCAACATGTTTCAAGCAGACCCCCATAGTCCCTGTGCCCAAGAACACTCAGGTAACCTGCCTAAATGACTATCGACCTGTAGCACTCACGTCTGTAGCCATGAAGTGCTTTGAAAGGCTGGTCATGGCTCACAACACCATTATCCCAGAAACCCTAGACCCACTCCAATTTGCATACTGCCGCAACAGATCCACAGATGATGCAAACCATATTGCACTCCACACTGCCCTTTCCCACCTGGACAAAAGGAACACCTATGTGAGAATGCTGTTCATTGACTACAGCTCAGCGTTCAACACCATAGTGCCCTCAAAGCTCATCAATAAGCCAAGGACCTTGGGACTAAACACCTCCCTCTGCAACTGGATCCTGAACTTCCTGACGGGCTGCCCCCAGGTGGTAAGGGTAGGTAACAACACATCCGCCACGCTGATCCTCCACACAGGGGCCCCTCAGGGGTGTGTGCTCAGTCCCCTCCTGTACTCCCTGTTCACTCATGACTGCATGGCCAGGCATGACTCCAACACCATCATTAAGTTTGCTGATGACAACAGTGGTAGGCCTGATCACCGACAACAACGAGACGGCCTATAGGGAGGAGGTCAGAGACCTGGCTGTGTGGTGCCAGGACAACAACCTCTCCCTCAACGTGATCAAGACAAAGGAGATGACTATGGACTACAGGAAAAAGAGGACAGAGCACACCCCCATTCTCATTGACGGGGCTGTAGTGGAGCAGGTTGAGAGCTTCAAGTTCCTTGGTGTTCACATCACCAAACTAACATGGTCCAAGCACATCAAGACAATCGTGAAGAGGGCACAACAAAACCTATTCGCCCTCAGGAGACTGAAAAGATTTGGCATGGGTCCTCTGATCCTCAAAAGGTTCTACAGCTGCACCATCAAGAGCATCCTGACCGGTTGCATCACTGCCTGGTATGGCAACTGCTCGGCCTCCGACCGTAAGGCACTACAGAGGGTAGTGCGTACGGCCCAGTACATCACTGGGGCCAAGCTTCCTGCCATCCAGGACCTCTACACCCGGCAGTGTCAGAGGAAGGCCCTAAAAATTGTCAAAGACTCCAGCCACCCTAGTCATAGACTGTTCTCTCTGCTACCGCACGGCAAGCAGTACCGGAGCACCAAGTCTAGGTCCAAGAGGCTTCTAAACAGCTTCAACCCCCAAGCCATAAGACTCCTGAACATTTAATCAAATGGCTACCCAGACTATTTGCATTGCCCCCCTTTACACCGCTGTTAATCTCTGTTATTATCTATGCAGCCACTTTAATAACTCTACCTACAGTACATGTACATATTACCTCAACTAACCGGTGCCCCCGCACATTGAATCTGTACCGGTACCCCCTGTGTATAGTCTCGCTATTGTTATTTTACTGCTGCTCTTTAATTACTTGTTCCTTTTATTTTTAATTCTTACTCATATTTTTTAAAACTGCATTGTTGGTTAGGGTGTCGTAAGTAAGCATGTGACTAGTAAAATGTGATTTGATTTGAAGAGCAATTAGGGTTAAGTGCCTTTCTCAAGGGCACAACGGCATATTTTTCAGCTAGTCGGTCGGCGACCTTTCGGACCCAATCCTCTTAGCCGCTAAGCTACCTGCTGCCCTATAAAACACTTCTCAGGGGTAGCCTATGCATCAACTCGGTTTATTTTGGCCAAATAAAGAGTCAAGCGATGAGGGAAGAGGGAGCGTTGCTCTCACCTGTAAGTCTGTCTTCATGAGGGATGCCCCTGCCTCTACCAGGTAGTGACAGATAGTCCTCTGACACAGTGACGCTGCTTTGTGCAACACCGTCTCCCCACTGAGACAGAGAGAGATAGAGAGAGAGAGAGTAGATACAATGAGTGTAACTTTCTATTTAAAACTTTAACTAGATACATCACACAGAATGTGTGTAAAATGAGCATTTCAAAATCCATGTCTTAAACTTACTTTTCTTTTTCTGTTACATCCAGGATATCTGTGGGTGCTGTTTTTTGGTAGGGGGCAGGGGAAAAGAGACATTTCAAAGCATGTCCCTAAACCAATTACAATGCTCCAAGATACTACTTTTATAGAGTAGTAAAAAGCTGGTGTAGGAGGACTTTGACAGAAAACATATCCTTTTCAAATATTGGAATGTACCATTCGTTGTGGAGCAAGAAAGACTCCATAAACGACAACAAGTGTACACAGAGTGAGATGTACCTGCCCTGTGGCTTGTCTTAAACAATGTTCATGACCCTCAAATTTATGGCGTTCCACACCTGGCACATAATTCTACTATCACAAAACATAGAGCATACTGTGCTGGGTTAACTTCTGATACATAGTTCATATTTGAGGGTCACAGACTCACTTTGGTAAATCCCACAGAATTATTCAGTATTGTGAGGGGGATGTCCTACCGACAGACTTAAATAGAACACATAAATGTGTATTGCCTTGTCCCTACCATTGTCCAGGATGTATTTGACAGTCTCCTTGCTACCAGTGTCCACAGCATAGTGGAGCAGGGTGCATCCTGAGGGGTCCTGTACTGACAGGTCAGCTCCCAGTTTGTGCAGCTCCTTCAGCTGAGAGAAAAGGGCACATTGTTATGACTGGAGGAGTGGGGAAAGTGACTGCATGTCCAGAGGAATGGGGGAATAGACTGCATTTTTATTCATTGCCGACCAGAGAAATGCTTACCCTGAGGTTAAGTCATGACAAAAGTTATCATCATTCCCTTGTTGAATGTATCAATTAGTGAGCCTACATTCACTATACAGTATGTATACCTACAGAACCAGTCAATAGTTTGGACACACCTATTCATTCAAGGGTTTTTCTTTATTTTTACTATTTTCTACATTGTAGAATAATAGTGAAGACATCAAAACTATGAAATAACACATATGGAATCATGTAGTAACCAAAACAGTGATGCTGGTTGAGTGAATTCCAAGAGTGTGCAAAGCTGTCATCAAGGGAAAGGGAGGCTAGGTGTCCAAAATTTTGACTGGTACTGTATATGCAGTGTGCATATCCATTGGCCACTGTGGCTCCCACTCACCTTCAGATGGTCTTTGCGCTTCACACATTCAATCAACACTTCCTGTGACACTGCAAGGTAGAGATACGAGAGGAGGCCGTAGATTCAGTAGTCACAACAATATCAGACCATAATACATGACAGTGTCCTTAGGGGAAAGAAACAGATCTGAGCAGTGTCCCCGTGTTCATGAATAGCTCTTTATGGGGCACTTGTTTGTTTGGTTTTAGTTCTGTATGTCTTATGTAAGACTGACAGTCTTGGGAAAGGAACCTCAAACTGAATTGATGAGCAAAAACATTGTCAATCTATTTACTCAGCTAACATGGACAGTAACGAGAGCAAGATGCATGTTGCTGCCTTCAGTAGAGACTCAGTATTTAAACACTGGATCATGAAACGATTTAAATTAACACGGATAATCACATTAGCGCCTGTAGAGTTCTTGGGTTCAGTCTCAATATGGCAAATCCTTGTTCAAAGCACCAAAATGCCCTTTGTAGATTATTTACCCGAATCCACCCATCTGCATGTTTTCCGTCGAGGCAGGAAAACAGTCAACTCAAAATTCCCCACAGCATTCTCACAAATCTCAGTTAGCCAGCTCTGCAAGTCAAACAGTTGCTACCGCGACGTCTGCGTCTGAAGATACAGCTCTAGAATCCTGCTGTCAGAGCTGAACAACCATAATTAGAAATGGGGCTGCTACTGGACATTTTGTTTTTTGTCCTTTAGAAAACAACTCGAGAGATGCCAAGTCAGGTCTCGAGAATATATTCTGACTGGGCTCACGCCAGAATCTTCGTGAGGGATGGACTTGAATGCTAATGTGTTTCCTGTGAATTTTAATAATCCTTCACCGCAGCACTCTAGTTCAAATGCTGTGAAATGCATATCTTAAGTGGCAATAATTTTTTGCGGTGTAAAACCCTTCGCATGATGGCAGGTGAACTTCCGGGGTTTTGTTAAAGCAGGGCCACAAAGGCTAAGACATTTTTTAGCCACCTCTTGAATCCAGCTCAAAAAAGCATCAGGCTCTTATCGTTCGACATTATTCATAGTGAAACTTAATTCGGACAGGAATTAGCTGGCGGTGGATTTTAGTTTCTTAAACCTTGATTGTGGATACCAATTTACCCACATCCACTTGCTGCTAAGTTAACAGCGTCAATTTGTAATCACCTAGTGCAACAATTCAAAGTGTGTTTGTTTTACCTTTGTCTGTATTGCACAGTGTATTCTTCTCCGACCTGGGGGAGATAGAGAGCAAGACACGATTAAAGCAATACAAAACAAACAGTTCACTTATCCGTCTACAAAACAAAATGCATGTAAAGCCCACCTCTCTGCATCCCTTGGGTTTTCATAGCAAACATCCATGATAGGAAAAAACCTAAAACAAATCAAATCCCCAAAACAAAATGTCCCAAAAAAAAGATTTGCTTCGGTTGCATGGTTTTGGTTCAGAGGAGAGGTGGTGTGGTTAATTAGACAGTCCCTTGATTTGCTCTGTTTTTCCAGGCGTCCCTTGCCTGCCAACTAGCCCAAGGTACAATATTCTAATACGTGTGTTTGCAGCCAAAAGAGCTCCCCCTCCCTCTCCTCCATTCTGATTCAGCCAAACACACACACACACACACACACACACACACACACACACACACACACACACACACACACACACACACACACACACACACACACACACACACACACACACACACACACACACACACACACACACACACACACACACACACACACACAGCAGTGTCAGTAGGGCAGAGTGAGTGGACAGAGAGGCAGCTCTTGGGCCTCCCTGCTGACACTCCAGGTTATGTTACTGTCTGATCCTGGCTGGGCTGTCTGTTTGCCAGAAGCCAAATCCCCCACACACTAATCCACTGAGGATTGACACAAGGCTAACATCAAAACGCACAAAGGCAGGAACAGTGAAGCTGAGACTGACCGTCTGAGGAGCAGGCCCTGTACTGACCAGACAGATTATCCTACTGACTGGTCAACCCCACCTCTCTCAGGCTGGCCTAAAGACTGGCTCTTCATCGTTGTTATTAGCGCAGAGCAGAAGGGGTAAACAATAATGGGTATGAAAAGTGTTAATATATAAAGAACATTAGAGGGTCAGAGACCATTGTATTAATTGAGAATAAAAAAAACAGCTTGAATAGATACTATAATGGTCATCTACCAAATCAGAGCAAACTTTACATTTGTCACACGCGCCGAATACAACAGGTGTAGACCTTACTGTGAAATGCTGACTTACAAGCCCCTTAACCAACAGTGCAGTTCAAGAAAGAGTTAAGAAAATATTGACCAAATAAATTAAAGTAAAAAATAATAAAAAGCAACACAATAAAATAACAATAACGAAGCTATATATGGGGGGTACCGGTACCGAGTCAATGTGCGGGGGTACAAGTTAGTTGAGGTAATTTGTACATTTAGGTAGGGGTGAAGTGACTATGCATAGATAATAAACCGCAAGTAGCAGCAGTGTAAAAAACAAATGGGGGGAGGGGGGTGTCAATGTAAATAATCCGGTGGCCATTTGATTAATTGTTCAGCAGTCTTATGGGGGTTGGGGGTAGAAGCTGTTAAGGAGCCTTTTGGTCCTTGACTTGGCGCTCCGGTACCGCTTGTCGTTCGGTAGCAGAGAAAACAGTCTTTGACTTGGGTGACTGGAGTCTTTGACAAATTTTTTGGGCTTTCCTCTGACACCGCTTAGTATGTAGGTCCTGGATGGCAGGAAGCTTGGCCCCAGTGATGTACTGGGCCGTACACACTACCCTCTGTAGCGCCTTACGTTCAGATGCCGAGCAGTTACCATACCAATCGCTGATGCAACCGGTCAGGATGCTCTCGATGGTGCAGCTGTAGAACTTTTTGAGGATCTGGGGACCCATGCCAAATCTTTTCAGTCCCCTGAGGGAGAAAAGGTGTTGTAGTGCCCTCTTCACGACTGTCTTGGTGTGTTTGGACCATGATAGTTCGTTGGTGATGTGGACACCAAGGAACTTGAAAAACTCTCGACCCGCTCCACTACAGCCCCGTCGATGTTAATGAGGGCCCGTTTGGCCCGCATTTTCCCATAGTCCATGATCAGCTCCTTTGTCTTGCCCACATTGAGGGAGAGGTTGTTGTCCTGGCAACACACTGCCAGGTCTCTGACCTCCTCCCTATAGGCCATCTCATCATTGTCGGTGATCAGGCTGACACTGTTGTGTCGTCTGCAAACTTAATGATGGTGTTGGAGTCGTGTTTGTCCACACAGTCATGGGTGAACAGGGAGTACAGGAGGGGACTAAGCACACACCCCTGAGGGGCCCCAGTGTTGAGGATCAGCGTAGCAGACGTGTTGTTGCCTACAATTACCACCTGGGGGCAGCCCGTCAGGAAGTACAAGATCCAGTTGCAGAGGGAGGTGTTGAGTCCCAGGGTCCTTAGCTAAGTGAATGAGTTTTGTGACTACTATGGGGTTGATCGCTGAGCTGTAGTCAACGACTAGCATTCTCACATAGGTTTTCCTTTTGTCCAGGTGGGAAAGGGCAGTGTGGAGTGCGATTGAGATTGCATCATCTATGGATCTGTTGGGGTAGTATGCGAATTGGAGTGGGTCTAGTGTATCCGGGAGGATGCTGTTGATGTGAGTCATGACCAGTCTTTCAAAGCACTTCTTGGCTACCGACGTGAGTGCTACGGGGCGGTAATCATTTAGGCAGGTTACCTTTGCTTCCTTGGGCACAGGGACTATGGTGGTCTGCTTGAAACATGTATGTATTACAGACTCGGTCAGGGAGAGGATGAAAATGTCAATGAAGACGCTTGCCAGTTGGTCCGCTCATGCTTTGAGTACACGTCCTGGTAATCTGTCTGGCCCCGCGGCTTTGTGAATGTTGACCTGTTTAAAGGTCTTACTCACATCGGCTACCGAGAGCGTTATCCCACAGTCATCCAGAACAGCTGGTGCTCTCATGCATGCTTCAGTGTTGCTTGCCTCGAAGCAGACATAAAAGGCATTTAGCTCAAATGGTAGGCTCGCGTCACTGGGCAGCTTGATGCTGGGTTTCCTTTTGTAGTCCGTAATAGTTTTCAAGCCCTGCCACATCCGACGAGCGTCAGAGCCGGTGTAGTAGGATTCAATCTTAATCCTGTATTGACACTTTGCTTGTTTGATGGTTTGTCTGAGAGCATAGGGGGATTTTTTTGTAAGCGTCCAGATTAGTGTCATGATCCTTGAAAGCGGCAGCTCTAGCCTTTAGATCGATGTGGATGTTGCCTGTAATCCATGGCTTCTGGTTGGGATATGTACGTACGGTCACTGTGGGGACGACGTCGTCGATGCACTTATTGATGAAGCCGATGACTGAGGTGGTATACACCTCAATGCCATTTTTTGAATCCCGGAACATATTTCAGTCTGTGCTAGCAAAACAGTCCTGTAGCGTAGCATCCGCGTCATCTGACCACTTCCGTATTGCGCGAGTCACTGGTACTTCCTGCTTTAGTTTTTGCTTGTAAGCAGGAATCAGGAGGATAGAATTATGGTCAGATTTGCCAAATGGAGGATTAATGGCTAAGCAAGCATTTAAGCCCTATTGACATTAAAAGATTACGAGATTTGGGTGAATAAACAAAGCATTATTACAAAACAAACCCATCTTGATTTTCAGGTGGAGTACTGCTGTAATTGTACTTGTTTGGGAAAATGTTAGTGAATTCGAAAGAAAATCTTCATCAGACAGAGTATACTCTTTTAGAAAGGGTCTAATCCAGGGCTCTTTAATCATGTTCCTGGAGAGCTACCCTCGTGTAGGTTTTCGCCCCAACCCCAGTTTTAACTCACCTGATTCAGCTGATCAACCAGCTAATTATTAGACTCAGGTGCGTTAGATTAGCAAAAACCTATAGGACAGTAGCTCTCCAGGAACAGAGTTGGAGAGCTCTGGTCTAATCTATTGGAAACCTAGATCAGTACATTCACCTGAAAAATAATACAATTACATGCTGACCAGACAGGACACGTCGCGTGTGCGAGCGTCGCAAAATCAAATTTTGAAATCCATGTTATTCAATTATTGCGCACGCGCCAACGAGCATCTGTGTTGCCAAGGGCTAAAATAGAACTCCTTCTATTTCTGATGCAGATCGCGCTGAAAGTCCTGCTTCTCCCATCTCCTCATTGGTTTATAGAAGCAGGTGCCATCTCCTCATTGGTTATACCCACGTGAGTGATTGAAAGACGAACTGTTTTGCTGGTAGTCGTGGTAATACTATGAAAGTTTAGATGCCAATCACCATATAAATTCAAAGATGAAAAAGCCTGGAAGGAGGAGAGATGACTAGAAACGATTCGGTTGGACGTTTTATGTGTGGATTAATTGGCGGAGTAGAGGACCTTGTGCTTTTCAGGTAAAATAACAACTCAATGTTTATATCCCAGGACAAATTAGCTAGCAACAGCAAGCTAGCTAAATAGGACAAATTAGCTAGCAAGTGCAAGCTAACTAGCTAAATTGCCATACATGTTTAATGCTTTTCGACCTGTCCCCAAATTAATGTCATTGGTTCAGAGTTTGTTTTGATATTTTAACCTGCGTGTCGTGATCACTTTTGGTGTAGGGGGACAAAATAATAAAATGCACGATGGCGCACGATGGCGCACGCACGCAGCCGGTTTGGGTTCCGTATTAGACACAACAGAGCAGATGCTTGCTGTGCAAAGCAACACACTGTGATCATGCTAAATCTGAGGAGAAAAGAATCCCTGTAACAAGTCTTTCCCTAAGGTCTGGGAGTCCTATATGTCTGTGGGTTACTAATGTGCCTGCTTTCCCCTGTTAGAGGTAATTAACCACACAGAGCCCACAGTCTCTCTCATCAGCCCAGGAGTCTCCCGCAATTACCCAGTCTGTCTCCATCCACTCCTCACTACAAGTCTCACTCCCTAGATACATCTTTGATCAAAGACGTTGAGCGTCTTGTTAGAGATGCATATTTAAAACTCTTGACAAAAGGCGGCTGGCTTCGTGTCAGCTGTTACCAGCACACGTCATTGGTAGGGCTGGGAATTTTCCCCCATCACTAGTTATTGGGCTGTTTGACTGTGGAGGAGGCAGACGCCAGCAAGCAAAAGTGTTCATAAGCTCAGGGGATCATAAGCTCATCGTGAAGGGAACAGCTACTGTGCCACATTCGATGAAAGCGAGAGTGCCAGTCATGTGGTATGTCTATGTAGGCCACGTATTGTGTGTGATACAGTTGCTGAAACAGAAACATGTATAAAAGATATATCTTAAGAGGAAAGTGCACTTTGATGTAGTTAAACCACACAGTTTCACCCACACTTCACGAAAACGTTATGAGTATTCCAGTCTTACATTACATCAAACTGGATGATCAGTTCCTTTACAGTGCCTGTGACAAACAGAACACTGAGGTTTAAAAAAATATATATATATATGTTAGTCTGGAAACAAGAAGCAGACTAAAATAAAGAAAAAGTGATCACAAACAATAGCAGGCAAAGTATATGTTCAAGCCTTGGGCCCCTGGCAGCAATTTCCTTTGAGAGTGGGAACAAAATGTGCAGCTAAGATGTGTTGGGCAACATCAAGCCCCAAACCACTGGCCTAGCCTCTGTCGCTAATGGATTGTCAGTGTGAGGGAGATCCAGGGCAGATTACACACAGTTTACTGGAATATCTGGCTCACCTCATAATTATAGTGGAGCCCAGCCTCCACAGCCCAGACACATACATCACCACCAACCTGACAGTTATTCTCCAATCACAGGGAGAAGAACTTCAGAAGCTTTTATGTGTGCTCTTCCACAGTAAAACTAATGCCTAGGCATTAGCTCTGGGAATAAACATGACTCTTCAGGTCTCAGGGCAAGGTTACTCATTATGTGATCTCATCCCCCCCTTTCCTTCTCCTCGCCACAACGACCCCAGCAGTTGATAGACATCAACTGATCCGCCTCATAGAATCAAGGTTGCCTGCATGACTATAGACAATGTTAATCAATTGAGCTAAAGACAAAGCAACAGGATTGACCTTAAAAAGGCACAAGCCGCAAGATTTACTGCTGTTGAACGGTCAATTCAAATGAATTATTCTGGTCCAAGCCAACTGGCAGGGCTGCAGCTAGGCAGAAAAACAGACTCCAAATTGTGGCTTTAAATGGGGATCATTTTCTCTTGTTAGGAAGTGAAAAGCAAGCCTTAGAAGCCATAAGCTGATAACAATTTGTCACCTCGGAGATCGTTAATGCAAACAGTCTGTACATTCCTGTGTAAGTGAGAAAAGACTGCCGGTCTCAGAATAAGGTATAATAGGCAATTAGAGGACCTAGTGGTTCGGTTCAGCACATCGAGCTTTCGAAACGCAAACATTGAGTCAACAATGGTATGGGGATGCCATCTTTTCTTACCATCGTTAATTTAGCAAAGTTTCAGGATGTTTTGATGCATGCTGGACTGTGCGCTGGTATACCAGAGCTCCCTACAGTATTTATTGAATGGTAAATACAAGGTTTCCATCATACTGTATACATGTGTTGATTGTGATGCCCTGAGAAGGGAGCTGCTGTCCAAAATCAACACGATTACATCTTCTGTTGCCTCCTTCTACGGTCCATGCAGCCAAAACACACTCTACAAATAACAACCTCCTTTTCTAGGAACATGCATTACACGCAGTTGAGCACTATCATTACAAAATACAGTGAATAAAGAACACGAATGGGACAGCTTATAACGCCGCCTCAGTCGATGTTACATGTTCATTTAAGCGGATTTGTTGAACAAAACATCAGAAGAAAAGCTGACAGTGATTTGCTTTGTATCAAGGCTCAAATACCCTCTCTTTAAAGACTAGCTGATAACTGACTAATTACCCATTCGATATAAAAACAAAACCGTTGCTAGCATCCTAAGCATTTTACCCAGACACCAAGAAACAAAAAAAGCTCTACATCTCAAATGAATTACAACATTGGAAATAATTATAATTGCACGACAGGGAAGCATAACACAGGAAAATATCTGGCAAGGAAAAGCTACAAAATACATTAATCAGTCTGTTTGGCAGATCACTGAAGTGACAAGCAAAACTTAAAATTCGGGGTAATTTCATGCGTTTAGAGTGGCTTTGCGGTGCTGCACACATGACAGCGTTCAGAAGATGTAACTTCTCATTAGTCATCTCAGTGGACACGGAGAGGATCCATCATGCAAATCTGCCTCCAGACGAGACTCAATCAACAGTGAATTAGCGTCGCTGAAAAACACGAGTGGCAAAACAATGACACATAATTCATTGTAAAATCAAAATGTTGAGGATGTGCCTCTCTCTCTCTCTCAGCTGTCCAAATGGTGCTATTTGTATGTAAAGAGGGGATGGGGCACGGTGACAGTGAGAGGGAGCACATGGGCCTGTTTGTGCCATATGGTTCCATCGGCAGCTGAATGCCATCCCCACATTCTCACTAGCATCCTGCCAAGCTGGGACGTGAAGGTGATACCATTGTAAGGACAATGTTACCATGACACAACATTTAAAAAAATTCAGTTTCAAAGATCTGATTCTCTCTCTTCACTGGGATAGTACTGGACAACATGACACGTCTGGCACATTGCGTTGACGTCTGTGATATTGTATAGACTCCAGACCAAGGAACTAGTAATCAGAAACTTTGCTAAGTAAATGCATTCTTGTGTGACAGAGTGTGCAAAGGGCAGAATTGAGAAAGTGACTTGGTGAAGAGAAAGTAAGTGAATGTGGTGAAAGGGGGCTTTGATCTCACCTCAATGTTGGTTTGAAATCAGCTGCAGTAGTGTTAGACCGATGGATACATCCAGCCCTTTAAGACAACATTTAAAAAAAATAAAAAATGGATGGACCAAATAAACTAAACAGATGAACACAGAAATGATAAATTATAAATGTGTAAACAGGCAAGATAAACAATAAAAACAGAAACAACTGGAAAGCCTCAACAAACAAAAACCTCATTTCGAGAATGTGTTATTGGCATTGAGATGGTACGGTCGAGTTTTAAGTTCATCAGCTGCAAAAACAAAATTGAAAATACGACTCGCGGTATGCAAAACTTACAGCAAGTGCACTTTCACTCAAAGGAAGAGTAGCGCTTCACCCCTTGTAACTGTATTCAATTTTCACAGCCCACTCCGGCTCAGGCACAAAGACCATTACAGTGCTATAGGTATGGCAATGGAGCGCTGCTAGCCAACCATTCTTTTTGAATTTTCCAATTTTACCTTCATTGTGCCATGGCAAAATGGGATCCAGTGCCTGTATTGTATGTGGTGACGAGTGACCATGGAGCCTCACAGTCCCTGCCGTGGGCGTGGCCACAATATCAAAGAGCAGCCTAATGTCTATATATTTCATGGCAGATTCAATTAGGAAGGGCGAGTCTGTGGCGGATGCTGATATACACTGCCATTTTCCCCTCCTTCTCTCTGGCCCCAATATAGGGAGGTAATATAAACAAGGCACAATCAGCACTAAAAACAAGTCCTACAAACTATTCTCAGTTCATAAACACTTATGAATGGATGGCATTATGAAAGCAAAAACTGTTTGTTTTCATGTGCTTGCCAATGAAAAAAAAAAACAGCATTTCTCTGTTTGTCATTCTCTGTTTCACGAGACCCACGGAGGTGAACCATAACACTTTTCTGAAATGATGGACCGTGACAAATACGTACAACTCCACTGTGAAGAATGCATTTCCTTGCAAAAAACTGGAATGGTACGGTATGGTTCTTTATTGACCCAGTGACACCGCCGACTACGTCATGGAACAATTCCTGGCCTAAGTAGATGTGTACACCTGCATGGAACCATACTCTAACAGTGTCACAGGCAAGACCCTTTACTAATGTCCGACCCCTTCCTATTCAGTCCAGGCGAGCGTGACAGGAAAGGGAATGGAGGCTACACCGGTTCTGTCCGATAATGAGGGTTGGCTAAATCTCCACCCAGCCTCATTCTATTCCTGAGCATATCACACCCTGCTAGGGATATGGCCATGGCTTAAAACGGTCTGGCACTGCCGGACCTACACACAGTGGAAGTTAAACACGGTGTTTAAAGCCCTCTTACAATGGCATAGTGGGAGGCTAGTATGGCTAGTTGCATTGTTTGAATTTCTATGTTAAGTAGCTTCAAAGATAGAAGTGTGTTACAAGAACAAAAATCAAAGCTGTAATATGTGATTTGGGAGATTGGCGGCTGCCTCTGTAGGGGGGGGGGGGGGGTTGCGATTTAGTCTCTCTTCTCACCTGGTGAGGGCAGGCTTACTGGACCTGAGGGAGCTGCTGTGTGCCAGTGCCTCCACCACCGAGCTGTCGCTGGATATTCGCTTCCTCTGAGTGGTCTTCTGGAGCTCCGTGATCCTGTGAGAGAGAAGGAGGGGAAGAGAGAGAGAAAGAGAGAGAGAGAAATAGAGAGAAGAGGGAGAGAGAGAGAGAGAGATACAGTATGTATAAGAAATAAGATTACGACGAGGTTCGAGATGGCCTAGAAGGGCGTCACACATCGAATACATTATGGAACGTCAGAGTAGTTAGACCACCGTTTCTATTCCCGCTGGGTCCTGAAGAGCGGTAAACATTTAACCCTTTTCTTGTTATAATAATAAAGCAAGGGTACATCAGAGGTGGGCACCGTATATATAACAATAAAGTGTGTTTATATTGCTGGGGGATCTAGTGCAAATACACACACACACAAAAAAACAAGGTACACGCTGTATAGATGAACCCATTTTGGAAGATTGACACCAGAACATTCCCACCATTGGGAGCAGAGTGCATAAGCAAAAGAGAGTGCTTGTGTATATGAGACAGAATTATAGAATGATGGGGTCTAAAGAACAAATAAGACGGTTCGAGATACTGTAGAAGATAAGATTTCTTCTAATGGTAGAAAGTTGCAGTTAATGAAGACACTAACATGCAATATATATGTTCCTGTCATCCAGCGCCTAACAGTACTTGCTTTGAAGCTTATTTCCCCTCAATAAGGTCAAAAGAGTGTTAAAATAATAAAATTGTGTTAAATTGTTAATGCAACCAATAATGGCTTGGTTCTAGTATGATTGAACGTCTTTTAATATTCCATTCGAACGGAAGAGCTGCGACAAAAGAGCAGAAAGTGGGGTGCGGATCATTTTTTAAATCGTTTGGGGTCTTGTTGTGGAGAGCAATGATCCGAAATATGCTGTGGTGCCTGGGTCTGTCTGTCTACCACCAACCTGCTCCACCTCTCCCACATTCATCACATTAGTCTGTCTGACTACCAACCAGGACCAGAGGAACAAAGAGCAGACACCCAGCATACAGGGAAAAGTGTCTGCAATGCTAAAAGAACATGCAAAAGCTGTTCAAATCTTTATGGGTCAAATCTTTTGGAATATAGGAGTAGGGATGCTGTTCAGATCAATTAGGGGGAAAGTCAGAAACTCACTAAAATAGTGATGCTTTTGCAGGGGGAAAAGTTGATTGGCAGGACTTGAACCAGGGACGTGCAGAGCCTAGAAAATGTAGAGATTCTCAGGAGTGAACAGTCTGCACTTGTGTGCAGAGATGTGCACAGCTGCATACACATTGTCTGCTCAAATCGGATCGGGGATTTATGAAATATTGATCATATGACAAACAAAGACGATGATAGCCTCTGACATCAAATGAATAAGACTGTTTTCCATAAGATCTAAAGCTGACATCTTTAACTAATAAAGAAAGAGTCACAGCAGGACTAGTTTGTACGTTATTTCCAGGACTGTGGAAGTACTAAAACAAAGCTTCCATTGTGACAGAGGAAGAGCATTGGACACAGGAAACGACAATATTATTCGAGAGCATCACGACTCATGAATGTGTGTTTAGTCATCTAATCGATCTTACTATAGATCTGACCCTGACGTCGATCTCCCCCAAACCCTAAACCTAACCTAGGCTAACCCCATGCTCAGCCGTGCCAATTCCCCATGTCTCGTTTGGAGCTGAACCTACTCTCTGGCTGCCTGCTCATGAAGATGAAAACATTTCTTGAAAAGAGTTCGACTGCTATGGCACAACAACAAAAAAAGCAGCAAACAAACAACTTTATGGAGACAAATCCCGCTTTGACAAGACAACAGCGTCAAATGCCAAATGGATAAACAGATTGGGAGTGAGCACCTCTCACCCCCGATCTCAGTTGTGATGTTCTATTGTGAGCCTGTGTGATTTTCTCCATTTCATAAAGTAAAATAGAATCTTGATTCTAAAGAAAGTGGGAGTGAAACACAAGCAGTGAGGCAGATTGGCACTGTACTCATTCCCATTCCAGAGGGAACGCTGGGTTTTTGCTCATCACCTCCCACATTCATCCTCCTCCACCTATTCCAGCCCACACAATCAACTTTGCATTTTAAATCAAACCGATTGCCCTGGCAACACACTCATGGCTTACAGAAGCATCTATTTTCAAATGATTCAAATGTTATATTTAGAGGAAAATAAAGCAAAACAGTACACACTTTGCTGTTAAACTGCGTTCTGCCGGTGTAAACCTTATTGTCCATGAGCTTGAATGTGTTCCACCCACAAAGATCTTGGACTTAGTGTGCTGATCACTCTAGAGGATTATATCAAGGACCCAGAAACCCCTGCTACATCCAACGAAAACTCAAAGGAATCTTGCATGGCTATAGGGAGAGAAATGTCCATGGGCTGAGTAAACAATCTTGGGAGGACAAGGTAAGTTGAGGAGGGGGAAAGGAGAGGTGAACAGGAAGGAAGGACAGATCGATACCTCTTCCTGACAGGAAAGGGGAAGCCGGAGGGAGAGAAGAAGAAGTGGGATTTCTTGTGTCTGACGGCCATGGCCTCGCTGTCCGATTGTGGGCTGGTGGGACTGATGGTAAGAGGAAAGGGCACAGAGAGGAAGAGGAGTGGATGGAGGAAAAGTAGGGCAGAAGGAAGGGCAGATGGGAGGAAGGAGAGAGAACAGGAACAATTCAGGGATGTTTTACCTTAAAAACATGCCCCCCCCCCCCCCAAAATCCACTTTTTTATTTTTATATATACAGTTGAAGTCGGAAGATTACATACACCTTAGCCAAATACATTTAAACTCAGTTTTTCACAATTCCTGACATTTAATCCTATTAAAAATCCCCTGTCTTAGGTCAGTTAGGATCACCACTTTATTTTAAGAAAGCGAAATTATTATTATTATTATTTTTTTTTTTATCACATTCCCAGTGGGTCAGAAGTACACTCAATTCGTATTTGGTAGCATTGCCTTTAAATTGCTTAACTTGGGTCAAACATTTTGGGTAGCCTTCCACAAGCTTCCCACAATAAGTTGGGTGAATTTTGAACCATTCCTCCTGACATAGCTGGTGTAACTGAGTCAGGTTTCTAGGCCTCCTTGCTCACACACGCTTTTTCAGTTCTACCCACAAATTTTCTATAGGATTGAAGTCAGGGCTTTGTGATGGCCACTCCAATACCATGACTTTGTTGTCCTTAGGCCATGTTGCCACAACTTTGGAAGTATGCTTCAGGTCATTGTCCATCTGGAAGACCCATTTGCGACCAAGCTTTAACTTCCTGACTGATGTCTTGAGATGTTGCTTCAATATATCCACATAATTTCCCATCCTCATGATGCCATCTATTTTGTGAAGTGCACCAGTCCCTCCTGCAGCAAAGCACCCCCACAACATGATGCTGCCACCCCAGTGCTTCACGGTAGGGATGGTGTTCTTCGGCTTGCCCTTTTTCCTCCAAGCATAACGATGGTCATTATGGCCAAACAGTTCTATTTTTGTTTCATCAGACCAGAGGACATTTCTCCAAAAAGTATGATCTTTATCCCCATGTGCAGTTGCAAACCATAGTCTGGCTTTTTTATGGCGGTTTTGGAGCAGTGGCTTCTTCCTTGCTGAGCGGCCTTTCAGGTTATGTCGATATAGGACTCATTTTACTGTGGATATAGATACTTTTGTACCCGTTTCCTGCAGCAAGGTCCTTTGCTGTTGTTCTGGGATTGATTTGCACTTTTCGCACCAAAGTACGTTAATCTCTAGGAGACAGAACGCGTCTCCTTCCTGAGCGGTATGACGGCTGTGTGGTCCCATGGTGTTAACTTGCGTACTATTGTTTGTACAGATGATCATGGTACCTTCAGGTGTTTGGAAATTGCTCCCAAGGATGAACCAGACTTGTGGAGGTCTTGGCTGATTTCTTTTGATTTTCCCATGATGTCAAGCAAAGAGGCACTGAGTTTGAAGGTAGGCCTTGAAATACATCCACAGGTACACCTCCAATTGACTCAAATGATGTGTCAATTAGCTTATCAGAAGCTTCTAAACCATGACATAATTTTATGGAATTTCCCAAGCTGTTTAAAGGCACAGTCAACTTAGTGTATTTAAACTTCTGACCATCTGGAATTGTGATACAGTGAATTATAAGTGAAATAATCTGTCTGTAAACAATTGTTGGGAAAATTACTTGTGTCATGCACAAAGTAGATGTCCTAACCGACTTGCCAAAACGATAGTTTGTCAACAAGAAATTTGTGGAGTGGTTGAAAAACGAGTTTTAATGACTCCAAACTAAGTGTATGTAAACTTCCGACTTCAACTGTACATTTAAACTGATCTGTGATTAGGGAATGGAGGACAAAGAAGCCAGGGATCTTCAGAGCCAGTGGCAGGAATAGTTAAGAAATGGTACAAGATCAGTTCAGCAAATGAATTGGTTCTGAAAAAAAGGATGCAATGTAAAATATAATGTAAAATGTAAAAATTCCTTTGATAATTTGATACATTGCCAAGAGACTAAGGTGGCATTCATCTATGGCAAATTGCCTCCAACACAGTGCAACTTCCAAACATCACTGTCCAGGTGTTCCTCTTCCAAGTATTTTAACTACTACTGCAGGACCTGAAAAAGACCCCCAAAACCCCCCCTGTCACGGATCCAAAATGGCCTTTTATTAGGAATTCTATTTCAAGTCCCGGCCAGCAGCATGAGAGAACATGGCAAAAATAATGTGGCCTCTGCTTTGAAAGCATCAAAAGACAGTCTGTAGAAGACGTGCCAATAGACCACAGAGCGGGAAGAGGGGGAGAGAGAGGCTACAATCCCACACGCCCTCAGATATAGTCCCACCGTGTTTACTTTGGAGGGGGAACGTGTGGGTCGGGTTAGGATCTGCCTCTGCCATGTTTGAACTCCACGAACCTGTCGCCACACCTCCTCTTCATCAAAACGCTCCTTAAATCCCTAAATGGACGGGGGACAGGGGCCCGAGCTAAAGTGTAGCGAAGAGAGACTTCCAACTAAGGTGAAGTTTACTGTAGAACAGAACTCCACAGAAGATCCTCTACTGTACAATATGAACGGCATAAAGAGCAATAAAAGTTGATAAGCTAGACTGACAGGGAGATATGTAAAGGTTTTAAATGACTGACAGCTTCTAATGTATGTTGAAAATGATTCTAGGAAATACTGATGAATGCACAGCAGATATGAAAAGACAAGCTCATCACGGCAGTGTATTCCTCCTCATGTTCAATTGTATAACACTTTAACACGATGGTATTACTTGAAGAACTTGGTTGACTCTTTCCGTGTGCATTGCTTGAGTCATTCACAAAGGGCTACAAAATGTGCAGGGGATTTACTGTGGGAAAATTACAGAAATATCCACACCTGGCGCACAGACGTCCTTCTTCTAAAAAGATGAACATACAGCTAGTAGTGGAGTTAAATGCGTTTTCCAAACTGTTAGCAACGTAGGGAACACTTTGTATTGTTCAGCCATGAACAGACAATGGCCGGGCTTCTCTCTTTGTTAAGTTGACGCGTGTACTGTAGTAAGGCTTACAGTAACGGTATTTCAACCCTGGATCATCGCCCCTGCTGACACAGTCCCATGCTATGAGGTGGAGAATTTCTAAAGTCACTCTGAATCCAGGTGAGTATGGCCCTTCTCCTTCCTAGGGTGATTATGAAGACAGTCCAGTGGTTAGAACTTAAATGATTAATATTTTTAATGTGTGTGTGTGTGGGGGGGGTTAATGGGCGAGCATGGCCTCTGCATTCAACCCTACCGCCTCAGTAATAATTTAGCAGGGCAAAATCAGCATGGTCTCCGTGAGGAGTGTGCAGTTTTATTGTGTTATAGCGTTCATGTCCAGACACAGATTCAGCCCACGGTTTACTTAGCCTTTATTTTTGTGTCCTGGACCTGGGGCACTCCAGTCTGATTATTACTACACTATTTCAGCCTGTCAAAACAGCACCGCCGGAAACCACTTGAAAACAGACTGGTTCACAGTAAATTACCTGGTATGCATTCACTGTTATAACCCCCATAATGCTCCAGTGGAGCTGCCTCATCCTTTATCTAGTGCTCTAAAATTATCTCCAACAGAAATTCAAATTAGAAGCTGTGAGCAGCAGCTGCTTCTCTTACCTGGGTCCCGGTGAGGGGGGAGGAGAAGAGGAGGACGACGGGAAGGCAAACTTGCTCGATGCCTCTGGGAATTCACCAGAAGAATCAACCAGATCAGGCATCCCTGGTGAGGTGCTCACCGTCTCCGTGACGACCAGCTCAGGGTCCAGGATGAAGAGCTCGTCTTGGGATATCTCGGTCACATAGTTTAGGTGTTCCTGTTATGGAGAGAGAAACCATAACCACTTATGTACAGATCGTAATGGCCATTGAAAATGTTACTTGTTGTTTATTTTGCTTTTGTTATAGGTGTTCCATTACTCTGCATAATCAATGTATTCAGTGGTGTAAAGTACTTATGTAAAAATACTTTAAAGTACTACTTAAATAGTTTTTGGGGGTATCTGTACCTTACTTTTTATATTTTTGATTACTTTTACTCCACTACGTTCCTAAAGAAAATAATGTACTTTTTACTCCATACATTTTCTGTGACACCCAAAAGTAGTCATTACATTTTGAATGCTTAGCAGGACAGGAAAATGGTCCAATTCACACACTTATCAAGAGAACATCCCTGGTCATCCCTACTGCCTCTGATCTGGCGGACTCACTAAACACACATGCATCGTTTGTAAATTATGTTGGAGGGGGCCCCTGTCTATCAGTAAATGAAAAAACAATACAATTATGCCATCTGGTTTGCTTAATATAAGGAATATCTCATTATTTATACTTTTACTTTTGATACCGTATATTTGTATATGTTTGAGCAATTACATGTACTTTGATACTTAAGTATATTTAAAACGAAATACTTTTAGACTTTTACTCAACTAGAATTTTACTGGGTGACTCACTTTTACTTGAGTCATTTTCTATTAAAAAGGTATCGTTATTTTTACTCAAGTATGACAATTGGATACTTTTTCCATCACTGAATGTATTATTATCTATAAATGGCACACACTCACCTGAGCACGATCAATTCTGTAAAAACGATCTGCAGTTGTGGCTAGAAGGAAAACAAGAAGGGAAAAAAATAAACGTATAAAAAGTACGAGATTTATAGAGTAAACAATATGAACATTGGCATGTACGCATAAACACGCACACACACACAGTGTTCTAATGAGGCCAGAGAGGGCTGGTAACTGTGCAGGAGCTTAATCAAAGCGTTGACCTGATTACAACCAGCTCCGAAGCGCACCATGCCTTTGCCACATGTTGTTAAATGAAGGAAAAGATGGGTAACCTGTATAATGACAACAGAACAAGTAGGAGAATAGGGACACATAATTGGCCCAGTGACTTGGGGACATTACAAGGAGAGTCAAAGGGTTCTGGTAGTGGGTGTAATTCAAGATGAGACAAAATGACAAAAGATTTACAAACCATGTCATTAGGCAATGACCAGTGGACAAACCCTAATGCAAGTTATGATAAACCCATTGACTTTTCAAAAGACGCATTCAGTTTGCAGGGTGTTGGGGGACTGTACCGATCATCTCACACTGTCGCCAGCCAACTAGTTACAAACAGATTCACAGGAGACCGGATATCATCATATGTAAATATAATTGTATGTGCTCTTCAAAATAAAAATCACACACACTCTTTAAAGACTCATGAGTATGGACAACACTACATCTCAGGGTAAAAACTAAGACAAGGGAAGTAGCGTGTGGGGGAAAACCTCTTTACATGGTTGTGGTCTAGTGATCAAATACTTTCTACAGATGGTCATCTCCCAGCAGTCAGCAGAAATTCCACTAAATGAACTGTCTCACCCCTCTCCCCTCCATCCAGCCGCCAGCCCCGTACTGTTGGACTGTACCAGTAATTAAGCTTCACGCTGCCATTCTGTCTGAGGAAGTGGAAGTGAGCTCTTCCCTAGCCCAGTGGGAGCAGACTCAAAGGAGGTGTGCACTGGAATTAAGTCGATCTGCCAGGCTTCGTCCTCTCTTCTCAAAAGGTGCCAAGAAAAAGACCCCTCTGTCCTCAACAGACGCTGCAAACTGAATTTCTTCCAGCTTCACTGAGCAGAATAACCCAACTTTTTTCAAATAAATTGTATGCTTAAGAATATTTCACAGACAAGCACATGAAGTTTGCCCAGAAGATTAGATTTGTTTAAGGTTTTTAAAGGAAGGTCTGTGTACTCCATGTTTATCAGCTTCTCCTACATATCTGGGAAGGTGTTCATTCTTCATCCTTATCAGAACGTATCAAAAATAATGATGTGGTTCCCCCCGTCGTACTAATTAAATAATCAGTCATATCAGAACACAGCTGGATTTCACTTGCTATGCTTCTAATCAAGAATTAGCCATGCTGTTTTGATGAGAGAGAAAACAATTATAATTTCTCCACACGAGACCTTTACAACTGTCTTTTTTTGGACTGAGCTTTAAGATCTGGGCTGCTTTATTACCAGTGAATAGAAGCTCATCTGTCCTGATTTCAATGGAGCAGCTATGGGATTTAATTCAGCTTTGAAAAGCTCGAGAACATTTTGGCTGTAGATTCTAACACCCTCCGTTCTCTACCAACTATCACTAGTTAGTAAGTGAATTAACTTAGCATTCAAACAATGATAGTCTTCAGAGATCAGCTATCATATCAGTCCAGTGTGAGGAGATGGAAGATTTTGAGTTTCACTGCTGGTGGAGTGACTGATGAGCAGCAAGAGCACATCATATATGTAAACTGTGTTATGCATAGCAATGCATAGCTATTCCTAGCAACGCACATGACATGTCATTCCTAATACTGCAAAATACATTTTCTCTCATGGGAACTGTGGACTGTCAGTGGAATAAACGATGGCTTGATAAAACTCAACAAGAAAAGAGTTGGATATACGTAAAGGGCCATAGATTCACAAGACATGCAGAATCACTGACAATTGTTACAGATTATTGACAGAATGATGATAAACTGTATGCTTAAGTATATCTCACAGGCAAGCATGAAGTCTGCCCAGAGGATTCCTTTTCCTGCTATGCAACAGAGCAGAAACATTCAAAGCAAATCAGTGACAGTATTATTGAATTGATTTCTGTATCTTTGCACGAGAGCTGTTGATCTAAATTAATGTTAATGTGGAGCTCGGTTAAATTGAATTGGCAGAGCCTAATTCACACAGAAACGCAACACGGCTGCGTCCAATTATGTTCTGTAGGTTGATCTACCTAGCTTCAGTTCTTCAAAACCATAATCGAAAACAAATGTTCAAATGATCCTCAAAACCTGTGTTTTGAACTTTAACTCAATTTATGCTGTGCATATTTGCTTGTAATGTAAATGTGAATCCTTATCCTGCAGAAGAAATGCACTGGCGCACTAATCGTAAGGTCAGAAAAATGGCACTGTTCTATCATATTAAGTCTACCTTTGACAAAACATGAAATTCTGTGGTGAATGAACCAAGAAAACAGTGACCTGTAAGAGACGGGAGGCTCCCACTTGCAGTGATCAGATTATGTGAAGCGCTCTCTCTTAAAACGTTGAAGATAGGTAGGGGACTAAAAGAGGAGGCACAAGAGGAATACTTCACTCTAGAAAGTGTAAGGAATCAATAGCAGTGCTCTTTATAAGAAGTGGTACTTACAGTCCAAGAAGCACCACTTTGGCGAAAGCTTCTGCGAGGAAGGGGTCTTTGATTTAGCTCCATCATCCTCCTGAGAAAGAAAAAGGGGACCAATGAGATTAGTTCCACAGCAGCCTGTTCTTTAGACTAAACCTAAATGAGACTGGAAGGCCTTGACTCGGTTTTGTCCAACTTACTGGTCCATTGAAAAAAACAGAGGACTCAAATAATAAAAACCTTTTCTGCTGGATATAGGGCAAGATTTAAAGGCCCTGAGTCTTGTGTTCAGACAGGCTTTTTGAAATTAAAAGTACTTTTCTGGGCAGTGAGTTCACTGAAAGGGTCCAGCATATTAACCCCTCCTCCACTCTTTCATATAGAGTTCCATGAGTTTAAGAGGGCAGGTGTTTTCCCCCCTCAGTCACAGAATCCTTGGTCCGAAGACCAACAATTCCTTCCTTGGTCACTGTTCTGTGCATTGGCTGAACTGTACTTAACCCAAGCTTTTCTAAAAAGGTACCATAGTCCAGTGACCTTATGCAATGAGATACATTGACATAATCCTCTTCAGAACTTGATATTGAAGGTAAGTGAATGTTTAGAGGAAAATGGGCTGAGGCAAGCCACAAAAGGGCATTTGTCTATTCAATGTACAGACTGAAAGAGACCTGTTGGAATGTGACGACAACTACAGAAGTCATTTCTAGGGCCATGCCTTGGACAGGAAAACTCCAGGCCCAAGTTACAGTTATAGGCTAAAACTAGGGCTGAGAGTTTTTCCTGATCAGTTGAACTGTGGTCAAGAAAACCGACTACTGATTTCCCATCTAAAGGTAAACTTGACCAGTCCATCTAACTTCCAAGGGGAACCGGAGGATAGCAGTGTACAGAATGTTATGATACATGCACTGAGGAACTACGCTGAAAGATCATGCTTAGCTTAGAGCACAAATACTGGATACCACCTACAAGAAAAACACACACACACCCACACAAACAAACAAAGACAATCGTGTGCACAAGATATCCAATCTAAGGAACACCAGACTTTTCATGGTCTCGAACAGGGAACCCAAAACATGCAACCACCAAACGAGACAGTATCAACTAGTCCACTAACTGGTCTAGGTCATAGTGCTCTCTTATATTCAGCAAAAGTATTACTAACTGCAATAACATAGCCAAAGCAACCATAACTTAAGCAGTTTCTTAAACATTGGATGCTTGCTGCATACAAAAATCACAGGCAAACATATTCCTGATTACAAGGTCTCTCATGCACACAGAAAGGGAGAGAGAGTAAACACTCACTCACAAACACATCAAAACATGCTTCAGGGCACCGAGGAACAAGGAGAAAATCTCTTCCCAGAGGGACAAATTTGGGTTGGTTTGCATAGGGGAACAGGGCCACTACAGATAGAAAAGTACAGCCTCTATTATTCAGCTATTCCCATTACGCAGACGGTTTGGCTAAGCTGTGAATAGGGATCTAAAGGAGGGCCAGGGTTGCTGGGAGGAGTGTGTGGTTATCACCGGAGACGGCCAGTCTCAGCATCTACCCACAACCTCTCGCTCTCTGGGTAAGAGCATGTGGTGAAATCACTTTGTAAAAGTGATATTTGAATATTGATGCCACACACCATTGACCGATTGCACAGCTTATTTGTTTTTAAGCCAACAAGGACCTACAGGACGTGAGCAGTATATTTGTGCTCTAGATGATTTTCTTGGGAGACAAAAATAAGCAATGGAAGAGCTGATCAAACACACAATTCCAAGTAAAACACCTAATGCAACCATGTGGCTGCAGCGCTGCCTTTGTGCCGTACGTGTCTGACGGTTATGCACAGGGAGGGACAGGTTTGACAAGTGTTTTCTTCGGACTTTAAGCCTACAGTACGCATCGCGCACTCAAACAGTGTGTTCTCAGAGAAAACAACATGGTAATGATAAAAGGCCTCATCCTTGTTCTTGAATTAGATTATATTTGATGTTATTGTTTGCTCCGTCTGTTTGTTTCCGTCTGTGTTTGCTCCGTCTGTGAAAGTCGCTCCGGAGAAGAGCGTCTGCTGAATGACTAAAATGTCCATGTAAAATGTCATCTGTGATCTAAAAGGTCGTTTTTAATTTAGGGGAATGTTTCCTTTTCAGACTTGTTCCTTTCCATGCCACAGACTCCCATGTCCTGTCTCGTTTTACCAACCTGGAGCACCAGTCGTTTGAAGGAGGGATGAATGGAGATGAAGTCCTGTGGAATAGCCCCAAAAACACTGTAATCCCGCAAATGGAGACTCTCCTTCCTGTCTAATGCCCCTACCCAAAATAAATCACCACATGCGGATAGGAAAATAAGCATCTCGTCTTGAAGCTACTATAATGACTGGTTTTGGATTGCAGAAAATGGGTTGAACGTAGTGGGAGAAACATCCCCCCCTTAATTTATGCCATTTTGTTGTGTGCTATGAGTCCTACTGCATTATTTGGTGAACATATGTTTTTGAGAGTAACATATAATGAAAGTGGATGATTACACATATTACAGAAGCAATTACCATTCTGCAACAGTATTTTAGTCTTCAAGCCTCCATTAGTGGCAGACAAAACCTAAATTTAATTTCAGCCTTTTCTTACGACATGAGCTGATGAAAACAGCAACAAATGAGGGACAGCCGTTGAGGGATTGTGGTTAAAAATAAGGAGGAATATAATAATCAAATGATTGCAAAGAGGTGGTGCCGGTAATCGCCAACAAATTTCCTGCGCTATTTATTTCAATGGGTTTTGAGCCAAAAGGGACAGCAAGGTAGCTAGAGGGGCAAGGATGTAATTTTCTGGCAGAATCGCAGTCTCCTCCATTCACAAACAACCACACATGCAATCCTTTCCCATCCTAAAGACAGTTTTGGGCTTGTCTGTCCAGATGAGCCACCGTAGACCAGCCTGCGAGTAATTGCTCTCGACATCAGCAAGTTCCTTCCTCCTCTTCTAACGTACTCTCTTCCTTCATCTCTTGCACGCTCACAACTTCATCAGAATTATTTCCCACATCCTCTTATGGCATTAGCTCAGTCCTACCCCCTTTTGTCTTCTTCTACTCTCTGCCTGTATTGTCCTCCATTACAGACATTTCTGAGTCCTCCCAGCTCCTTTGTATTTATGTTCTCTGCCTCTTATCTCCTCATCATGCTCTCCTGTCCCCCCCATCGCTCGGTCTTCCCTGTCATTCATCAGCTTACCCCTCTCCTTTACCCAGGGTTCAATCTACCTCATCAACCCAGACTCTCTCCTCTGTCCCCTTCTCGCTGTCCCCCCCCCTTCCTTAATTTCTCACCTCTTGGAGCCTCTCGATGTGGGAGCGGCATGTTTCCAGGTCACTGTCTCCCGGGACAACGATAAGTCCCAGTGGGATAGCTGTGGGGAGAGATGAGAGACAACATGCTGTTAAACACTGCTGCAGGCGCCCAGGGATCGAGCCATGAAAAACCATTCTACAGCTAGGTCCACAGTTAGCTCATAGACACAAGCTACAAGAGACAGACTAACGGATTGTGTCCATTTATCAACTCGAACCCAGAATGGTTTGGGGGAAGTTCCTTTTGTTGGCAATAGATCAAGGATATTTTAGACTTGGGCTTCCTGGATGCCTTGTGTTTCATAGAGTGCCACGCAAAGTCCAATGCACTTAGTGAACTCAAACCCCTTTGAAACGGCTGTCAAAGTAGGTGAAGTGTGTAAACCAAATAGCAATACAACACAATAACAGAGGAAGAATTCTCTAAATTTGATGTCTGCAAGAGGACAAACTGTCTGGTGACATGTTTGTGATTTGTTCCCATGCCTATTGATTTGTGCTAAACTAGAGACAGGCAATTAGGCCTAAAGTACAACTGGACAGCAGGTGAGAGAGCAGATACGCTGTGTATCAGTGAGTGCATCAAAACCACATTATGTGATCATGAATATCCGGGCTATGCACAGGGCCTTCTATAGCGGTCAGAACAGAAGTGAAAGACTCGTGGACTATCAGGCTGAGATTTGTGAATTGAAAAAGTGGCTCTGAGCAGCAAGTTTTACAGGCGGAGAGAGAGAAAAGCAGGCAGATTTCTCCACCGAGGAATGTGCTGTTGCCTAGCAACCCTGGAACAGTCTGTCTCCAATTCAATTCGGCTTCTTCCTCTTCTCCCCCCCCCCCCCTCCCCCCTCTTTTGCTTTCCTCACTCTGCAACAGTGAGGTTGTCTAAGCTCTTTATAGGTGTCAGGCTACCGAGACAACTGCCTAACGTGGTAGCAGCTGCGTGCTATATTTTGGTATCAGCGACGAGAGCATAGAGTATTAACCTCAGCTATGACAGCTAGCATCATTTGTACCTCAAGATCCACGTGAAACATCGGGGGCCTAACTCGATTCAGTGTTAGCCAGAGAGAGTCTGAGTGTGATGTCCAGACTGAAGCTAAACTATGTGCAAATTGAACGACAGGATTGTTCACTTAAGCCTATCAAAAACAGCCTTGGAATTCTCTTGTATGTCAGCAAGCATGAGGGTGCATTATGTACAAAGTACGTTATTGGACCACCGTATGACAGTTTAATATGGACATTGAATTTATTTCTAGGCTCAGTTAAAGTGTACTTCAGGTTTAAAAGCATATCTTCTTTTCGTTTAGTTGCATGTTCTGACATCTAGTGGTGGAAAACGAAGAATAAACTACTTTCAGCATTCCGTGAACCGAATGGTATGTACTGTTAGAAAACTGTTGGGAACGCCACCAATTATGCCTGAGCATCAAAACCTACTGGGAGATTTTCCGTCCTGTATTATAATTGCTAGCCCCGTACCTCCATCCAGGAACTTTTGCGAGCTTACATTCTGTTTCACTACATGAATTCCACAGCGGCCATCGGGATGGTAATACGAGGCTATATAATTGCAAGAGTTCAGGAAGAACCGAATACATTCATCATACTTTCTTATTTCACATACTTCTTTGGAGATATCCAACAACAAGGTCGGTCCACAGCAGCTGGGTTTTGTGCCATTAGAGACAAAAAACAGCCCCAAACAGCGTCACTTGCATATCAGAGTTACATAACTTGGGGCCAGTTAATTGTTGCAGTTTTGTTTGAAGAGGATTATCATATACAACTTCAGTACCGCCTAACTTCCTGAACAATAGCCTTCAAAGGTCTAGTCCAAACAAATGCTGCCCACTGTAAAAAAAAAAAAAAAAAAGACAAAACAAACAAACTTTGTTTTAAGAAGGAAAGAACTAACTAACAGTCTGAGACACTGTCTGGAATAGTTAAGTTTGTGCATGAGGATGCGAATGTGAGAACAATTAAGAGTGGGGGGGTGGCTCTAGCTGTGCTATGGAGGTGATTACCGCGTCGTCCTGGCACACAGGTACTGCAGGAGGCTGTAGAACACAGAACCACTGACAAGGCCCCTCTGGGGCCCCTGGGCATCCATTAGAGACAGTAATGGGTAGCTACCTCATTATCGCCTCACAGTCATACACTTGATATCTAGCCAAAGTCACATGCAGGGAGGCCCACACTGATAAACTCATAGCAATTGAGTGGCCTGACGGGGATGGGAGGAGGGTTTCAAGGTGGACGGATAGCAAAACCTGGAGCCAATACCCGCCTCCCCCTCCAGGAGGAGCCAGGAAGAGAGAAAATGAAAGAGTTCCATCTCTGTGGGGTTTCTGCTAAGTACCATATAAATCAAAAGGGACTTCCTTTTCCTTTGTATTTAGCGAGGCTAGTTGATGGCGGCATCCTTAAAAGGGACGATCAAGAGCCTGGTGTGTCTTTCCACATTAAATATATTTGTGCTAACCTACGTTTGACAGTGACAGAGTCTATGCAGTCGCTGTGTAGATTTCGAGTCCAATTCACTAACGAGAAGTGATATCAACACTCTTGCTGACAGTTCACCAAGGGGCGGATTGAGACTCAGGAAATGGATGCCTTTCCTATGCACGCCTTTCCTATGCACGCCTTTCCTATGCACGCCTTTCCTATGCACGCCTTTCCTATGCACGCCTTTCCTATGCACGCCTTTCCTACGCACTTCTCAGTAGTTGTTATTCAGACTTACTTTATGCAGGTGCGTAACTGCCGTTGCAGGCGTGGTTCCCTTGCGCGCGCTGAATACATTTCAATCAGCCGCTGAAAACCCTCCCACTTGCTGGCCAACAGATTTTCTCGTGGAGTTTTCCTTCAATAGGCTTTTCAGCACATCGATCTTAAGCCATCCCTTTAAATACGGTGTACCTTTAAGTTCTAATTTTGTCAGACCCACAAGAATATAAATATATGCATATTCATCTGTTTCAGCACCAATTGGTGGATTTAAAAAATAAATCAGATTTTGTAGATTATTTAGGTTTAGAAAAGTATTTATGAATCGTAAAAAAACAGGATTGGAGAGCCTTTACGCATGAAAGAAAGAAAACGGTGGTTTGATTAATTCTGAACATTGCCACATTTAGTTATTTAACCCATTGTGATGTTGGAAGATTAGTGTTCATAGAATTATAATAGGGAGAATAGTGTACAATAGCAGGATATACCCTTGTCTATTGCCCGCACTAACCATGGAACTGTGTGATGACACAGCCAAGTATTGCGCCATGTGTCGGGTTCAAACTGTTACGGCTTGGTCTGCGATCCGCTCCATAGCAATTTAATTAACCTACTTGTCTTTTTTTTTTTACATGATCAAATGTTACTAATGATCCTCTGTAACAACCACATGGCTGTGACATCGTTTACAGAGGAAGCAAATTAAGGTAAACGAAACAACGTAAATAAATGGAATGATAATGTAGGCCATACCAACTGAAGGGAGCTATTTGGCAGTTAAAATATGTGTGGTTATTAGGCCTACTGACGGTCGATACTGATAGTGGCTAATATTTAACATGATAAATAATAGGAAATAATTAAGACACTAGTGCGTGCCCATCCCTGCACGTTAAAAGGCAGTACAATTAAAATTCTGCATAATGTCACAGCATTTCATAAACTTTACTGTGGGAAAGTTGATATGCTTCCATTTTCTGCCATATGACAGGATTCACATTTGTCTCCAGCGATTATAAGGTAAAAGAGTTCTAAAACAAATGTCATTTATTTTTACAATTCCCTTATCCAAATGGATTCCTCCTTTTTCTAGCTCTCATCAATATGTCAATTACAGTGCATGGTGAATGGTATTATTTCTAGTGGGAAAAAATGAAGTAAATGCTTTTTCCACTTGGAACCGGTAGAATTATTAGGAAATTAGATCAGAATATGCCATATCTGTTGACACACCTCTGTCACACCTTAATTCATTAAATCTCCACCCCAAACAAATAGCAGGGAATAGCATGCTATTCTCATGCTTAAATTCAAGGTCAGAATACGCATAGAGAGAAAAGTGCATAAAAAGGGAATTACGTTCCATTTATGCTCTTAACTTGGGTCGGAATCGGCCCCTAAAATGGCACAAGGACACATGTAGTATATCTTCAGGTAATAGCTTGTCAACTGGCTCAGGTCCCTTACGTGCGTACGGCCAGGATTTAACTCTGCAAAACAAGCCTGCCACTTTGAAATTCAACTGCACGGCAATAAAAACAACTAAAATGTGTAGACTAAAGAGTTCTACATCACTGAAAACACCTCTGGCTTGCAGTAACATCCCTGCATGAAGCAGTACTTAAGGGCCTGCTGCATTCCTCCTTGAACAGGCTGGCCGACACCTGAAGGATGATGGAGTTACAGTGCATTAGATAGAGATGGAATACTCACAGGCTTCTTTGAGTTTCTCCTTGTCATAATGTAGGGCCTCATAGTCGTGCATGCTAATACGGTTCACCCGGATCCTTAACCTCTCCGGGAAGGGCTGCTGGCTGAGGAAGACAACAGAAGAAGCATAGCCATTTGGGTATCATCTCTCAAAAATTTAAATTACACAGAACTAAAATATAAACCCAACAATTTCAAAGATTTTACTGAGTTATAGTTCATATAAGGAAATCAGTCAATTGAAATAAATTCATTAGGCCCTAATCTACGGATTTCACATGACTGAGAATACAGATATGCATCTGTTGTTCACAGATACCTTTATAAAAAAAGTATGGGCATGGGTCAGAAAACCAGTCAGCATCTGGTGTGACCACCACTTGCCTCATGCAGTGCAACACATCTCCTTCGCATAAAATTGATCAGGCTGTTGATTGTGGCCTGTAGAACGTTGTCAGACTCCTCTTCAATGGCTGTGCAAAGTTGCTGGATATTGGCGGGAAATGGAACACGCTGTCGTACACGTCGATCCACAGCATGCTCGATGGGTGACATTTGTGTTGAGTATACAGGCCATGGAAGAACTGGGACCTTTTCAGCTTCCAAGAATTGTGCACAGACATGGGACCGTGCATTATCAGGATTCTAAAAGTTTGTGCGGCAATTATTTGGTTGTGGAAACCCAGTTTCATCAGCTGTCCGGGTGGCTGGTCTCAGACGATACCGCAGATGAAGAAGCCGGATGTGGAGGTCCTGGGCTGGCGTGGTTACACGTGGTCTGCGGTTGTGAGGCCAGTTGGACTTACTGCCAAATTCTCTAAAATCACATTGGAGGAGGCTTAAGGTAGAGAAATGAACATTAAATTCACATGTTCCCTCAAAACTTGAGATATCTGTGGCATTGTGCTGTGTGACAAAACTGCACATTTTAGAGTGGCCTTTTATTGTCCCCAGCACAAGGTGCACCTGTGTATTGATCATGCTGTTTAATCAGCTTCTTGATATACTACACCTGGATGGATTATCTTGGCAAAGGAGAAATGCTCACTAACAGGAATATAAACAAATGTGCGCACAAATGTGTGCATAGAGTATGGCAAATTTCTGGGATCTATTTCAGCTCATGAAACATGGAACCAACAATTGACATGTTGCGTTTATATTTTTGTTCAGTGTACATATTTGTACGAACTCTGAGTTTCAAAACAACCAAATCATGTCAAATCGACACACAAGAAAGATTATTCCATAACCTATGCTTGATTTCAGTACACCGTTATACTGTACATAATCAGTTACTTTCCATATTAATTTCTAACTTAGTAAACTATTTGGGAGTTGGAAACATCTCGGCTGAGAGATAAAAAAAAAAAGAATATGGAAATAAATGAAGGTATAAGTATAATGAAAGGCTGTCACCCGGGAAGAGCATTAACACAAGCTGATGACAGGGGATTGACCTCCAACCACAACACTCTGACAACCTGGGCTCACATGCACAGCAGCCTGAGAGAAGCCAGAGGTGTTCAACGCTGCTTTCCCCCCTTCCGTTTGTCATCGTGATGGCTTCTAGGATGATTATATATTCATGAAAACAGTTGTGATCTGTGACGAAGGTGACCTGTTCGCAGTGTGTGGGAGATCCAAAAACAATGTTGCGACTATAGCTTACCATTCTGTTCAAGGACAATAGACACCTGACAACAACACAAGTCGTATATGTTTCTTACTACAGTATGTTGCAAAACAGTTGGGAGGACAACGTCTAATGTCGGTGTATGATCTCAAACAATGTAATCAGTGTAGAAGTGAATACAGCTGGGTTGTTTGTTTGAATTCCAGACTCATTTGCATCTTATCATTCTTACTTTCTGTCCAAATGCCTGGTGTTTTGCTTCACAGAAGGTCGGGCCATTCTAACCAACTTTGCAAAAAGGAAGAACGGTATCATGAATAAGGTTTGGATGTGCACGTGTTTAATCTCAGCTAAAACAGGCTTCTGTAAACACAATCATTGAATTAGCCCCCCCCCCCCGGACATTTCAATCCTGTAGACGGAGGACTCATAATTCTCCTCCGTCAGCAAGTCAACACATTGTCGCGGGACTCACATCAGAATCAGCGAAGTATGAAATTAGCAAAAAACCTTACAACAGGTTTGACAAAAAGGTAACGCAATTACCATGAAAATAAAAAGGGCTGTTCATTCTGATAATACATCCGATTTTCAGCCTGTAGACAGACAGACTGATATGACGAAGACTACTGATGGAGAGAAAAGGAAGATGGTAGCAAAGCCATGTTGACTTTGATGAATGTTTTTTTGTGTGTCTGTTTGTTTCCCCTCGTCGGCTTAGATTATTTTACATGCACAAGTCTTTGTCAGCGCTTCAGCCACCCTTGCAAATGAATCCCGAAGGCTAGCGTCGAGGACACCTGCGTGCCACACCCGCGTGCCACTTAAAAATCACACAGCAAGAAATTGAAGAGCGACCTTCGGCTCGGTCGAGGACACTAAGTCATGACTTGTGCAATGCATTACAATAACTTCCAACTCCACAAGCACCATTGTGACAACAGAGGCAACCTGCCGACAGCGCAAAAGACTAAACAAAGTACACTGTAGAAAGTCTCCATAGCGGATTGATGTTCAGGATTCTGACTGGACCCTGGACTGTATTACTCACTCGTTGAGCAGCGGTATAGATGTCCTCCTCTTGGCCTTCTGCACCATGTTGGCTTGGTTCCTCAGGGAGATCCGGATGGTGGAGGGGGCTAGCTTGCACGGCTCCCCATCTACCTGCATGGGGATGGACTTGTAGGTGGTGAGGGTCACCTCTCTGCACTGGTTCAGCCGCTCACCGTGACCTCCGACCTGCAGCGTGGCCTACAGCACCAGGGAGGACGAGACGATCATCCATCAGAGCAAGGTCACGACTAGGACAAATGTAAAGAAACGGACTCATCCATTTCATTAAATCTACTAACTTATGTTCTAACACACAGACAAATTCAGGTTGATAGGTGAATACCAGAGAGGTCATGGTGAAGCCGATAACTTCAATGCAGCCGTCGTCGTGCCGTTGTGGCTCAAAGTCATGGTGCTCGCTTGGGTTGCCCCATGGCATGGTACCAGCACAGTATCTAGTACACACATACACACATGGTTAAGTGCCTATCTTAGCCTACAGCCTCCGTTACAACAGTGACAAAATTGTAACATGTCATATATAACCCGTTTTCCCCATCGAGGCTGCTAACCTGGGAATGTTGAGGAACACCAGGCACTGCAGCTTCAGATCCTGAACCTTTGAGGTGAGGTCGGTGCCGTCGCACTAACGAGAGGAGACCGACAGACAGACAGACAGGCGTCTCCATTACTGTACACATACACACTCAGATCATTCCTGGAAGAGTTCTCACATGGCCTATAAAATGTACCCTTTGAAAGGTGCCACATTCTGACTGTGAAGAACACATCTGTCAGTCTAATGAGATGTGATCCTTACAACCTACCTACTATAAGCTCAGAATGGAGCCCAGGCTCTCAAACTCAATTTCTATTTCTGCACCAACTATTTTTACTATGAAGTGGGAAATTCCTGTTAACAGATTTAGATTTGAACTTGAACCCGTTGTGGAATGACGTCACACAATCTGAGCTGCAGCCAAGGTCCATGTAATGGTCAGTTGAACTCACCACGACCTTGATGTGTTTGGCTAGGTCTTTGGAGCTGCCCATGAGGAAGTCCGAGAAGGCCGTCTGGTTAGAAGGAACACCAGAGAATCAAACTTGTAGATCATCAATAGAAAACATTGACACGACTAAAGCTATGGCCACAAATAAAACAATTACTATCACTACTAAATGGTAAAAGTGATGATAATGGTGAGAAAATAGGAATGTATTTGTTCTTTTCTCCTGTTTAGGAAACACAACTGTACCCACCCCTGCATAAAACATCTTGTTCCGAAAGCGGCTGTTGAATTTCTCCGGGTTGGCCTCTGAGGAGCGTCGGTTATAGAAGGCATGATGAGTTGTGAGTAATTATGACACTATATATCTCTAGTAATGGCTCTGCTTGGGCTACTTTTCATCACTCTAAACTCCTAAAAAACTCCAGGAACATTATTATTTTCTGTGGAATAATCTCTCCTGTCTTATATGTAATGTGGTTGAAGAACTTAGTTAAATATGACTGTACTGCGCAGCAGAGCACGCACAAATGGTACAGTAGATACACACAGCATCATTTGTTACTGTCGATGTGAGCCGTCTATGGATAGCACAGATTTATCCCCAACAATGGCATTACATGGGTGGTCAACGTTAAGAGTTCGATCGGAAATACAACCTCGAGACTCGTGGAATTCTAGTGTCACGTGTGCGTCGAAGCCGAGGCTGAAGTAGTTGTTGAAGACGTCGAGGGGGAGCTGCGGAAAAGAAAACCCGTACAAAAATGTGTTAATCCCAGACGCGAGCGATATCACCAAAACAGCCGAAATCACAATGTCAAATGTTGACATTTCAACACTAAACCGGAGTATACTGAGCCCAACTCCATCCTCAGTCCTACGGTCTTCAGTGACCCCAGACTACCCTCACTGCCATAAACACAAAATAATAAAATAATACATCACGTTTGAGGTCATGGAGCAACATTGTGCTTCTTTCTAGTTGATAAACTCTCTCAACTTTTAGAACTAACTACCCATTAAATAATGGAAAGGTCACTGAGGTATTTTGGTGTGTGGCCAGCCATGACCCTGTTCACAATAAACTAATTATATTGTGACATTGTAGAGAGGTTAGTTCTCTGGGGGTCGATGAACTCATCACAGTCAAGACCTGATTTACGATGTTATTACAAACACACCCTCTGATAGGTAAAAGCGCTAGCACTAAGTTCAAACCCATCCACACACACACCACACCATCATACGTTGACAGTCCATGTCTACAGTACAGGATCTGGGATGAGAGGGGGTTTGTTCACCTTGTCTGTCTGCTGCTCATCCCTCTCCTCTGCACCAGCATCCTGGTTGGGCTCCACTACTAGATTCCACCGGTCGAGCTGGACGACGTTCCCATCCTCTACATGAGACAGGATCTTAGACACCGGCTCATCTGTGTAACCCTGTAGAGGGGAGGAATAGAGAAGGAAAACACCAAGAGCATTAAACACAGTTCATTGTAGAAAGCAGCTAGTTCCTCCTGAGATATATAAATTCTTCAAGACATTTTTCAAGAAATAATAAGCAGCTATTGTCATGATTCTGGTGCCCTCTACAGAGTTAACTGTGCACCTACATTGTCCAACGACTATGGAAAAGCACAGCTTTGAGGGGTATACACCGAGTGTACAAAATATTAGGAACACCTGCTCTTTCCATTGACCAGGTGAATCCAGGTGAAAGCTATGCTCCCTTATTGGTGTAACTTGTTAAATCCACTTCAAAATCAGTGTAGATGAAGGGGAGGAGACAGGTTAATGAAGGATTTTTAAGCCTCGAGACAATTGAGACATGGGTTGTGTATGTGTGCCATTCAGAGGGCACATAGACAGGTTTGAGTGTGTCAAGAACTGCAACGCTGCTGTAAAAAAATAAAAAACACTCAACAGTTTCCCGTGTGAATCAAGAATGGTTCACCACCCAAAGGACATCCAGCCAACTTGACACAACTGTGGGAAGCATTGAAGTGAACATGGGCCAGCATCCCTGTGGAAAGCTTTCGACAACTCGTAGAGTCCATGCCCTGAGATATTGAGGTTGTTCTGAGGGTAAAAAGAGAGGGGGGGGGCTGCTAACTCAATATTAAAAAAGTGTTCCTAATGTACACTCTGTGTACATGTTGTCCAGATATGGTTAAAATACTCACCCCCCCCCAGTTGAGGGTCCTGGCCAGGTCGTTGCCTGTCCCCAGAGGCAGGATGGCTACTGCAGGCTGGGGGTTCAGCTGGAGCTGGTCCAGAGCAGACAGGATCCAACCCACCTACACACACACCATACAACAGACATATTATCAAAAACATCATGTGATGTGCCCTTCAACAACATGCCCAACATTGTTATTATCCTTGCTTAAGGAATAAATGTTTGAACAGCTTAACAAACTGCACCTGCAGCATAGTGTGTGTTGCTGTTCAATCACTTAGATAACCATCAAAGTTCAGGGCTCAGATCACTAAGATGGGGTCAAATGCCTTTAAGGGAAAGCACCAGACACTGTGTGCTGTTATTTGAATGATCACAAAGTAAAGTTTGCTGCGAAAATAGTTCAGGAATGTCTGTGTATTGCTTAAAAAGATTGCTGTTGTTTCTAGTCACCGTGCCATCCCCTCCGCATGCCAGTATCCTCAGGTTATGCACCTTACGGTACATTTCTAACCTTGGAGAGACAGAGCAAGAGGCAAAATCAACTTCTGGTTTTCTGTCACAGTCAGTCCACAGTATCAAGCCTGTTAATGAAGGTCTCCCACACTCAGTTAAAATTGGCAGCATTCACAGTGAAGGGGAGTCCTACACCGCAAATGGCTCCTGGGCAGACAGAATAATAGCATAGTGTATCCATAGGAAGAACAAAAAATAATAGCAAAATAATACTCTGCACTAGCACAATGTTTGCACCTGCTATTTTTGAGAAACTTACCCATCCTTGGGTCCTCCCAGACTCAGGTCAAATACTTGGCGAGGGTTCAGGTACCACATGAACGACTGGATAATCTTGGCTCCCTGAAAATGAGTAGGAGTACAATTACTACCAGTTCATCATCATCATCATAATAATAAAGAAGTATTTGATTAACTGACTAGTATATGATTGAGTGATCCAGACAAATGCGTGAGGTATGAGATGCCCTGACTGGACTGATGAAAGACTCTTTAAGATGCAGACAGTGTTTCATCTCACAGACGGCTTACAGACCAGTCAGGATTACACCTGTGACTGGTGTTGGCCTCGGCCCACTGGGCCTGCACTGACAGCTCCAGCACAGACAGCACGGCTCTCACCTGATTTCCCCCACTCTTCGGGTTGACAAACACCAACAGCGGCTTCATGAGCTGAGAGGGAATGGGTCTAACTATGAAGGGCTTCCAGCGCGCCTCCTGCACAAAGAGGAAGGGAGAGGGCAGAGGAAATAAAGGGATGCATTTAGAGACGTGAAAGATGAGACTGATGTACAGTGTTGGTTTCCTAAGGGAAGAACACTAAGCTCTTGCTGCTTTTACTGATGTTTTGTTATAAACTATCGCGTCAGACTCGTGTAACATTATGCCAAATTAACTCACTAAATTGAAAATGGCATAGAGCTGACGCTGCGTGGATACTTCCTACTCTCTATGAGACATAGCAAGCCAAAGAGTATACAGTTGTCTTAACACTGTGCACAGTTGAATTGATCAATACGGTCTCCAGAACCGTGGCTTTGGGGTGATCTGGGGAGTTGGGGTGGGATGGTACCTGGGACGGGTTCCGTCTGAGGCGTTTTAGAGCGCCTTGTCTTTGGAGGGCTGGCTAACCAACGCAAGGCCAGACAAGAGAGAGAATTATTTCTGTACATGCACTTGTCATGTAAATGCATTAAAGCCATGGTATTCGACACTGGATGTCGCCATGAAGTATGTATTGACAAGCACATCCTATGTCCCTGGCTGGGTTGTGTCAGCAGGGATTTGATAAGGGCCAAGACTGTCTACGTCAATAATACCTTGTCATTAGTTTGACATTGCCCTTTTAGCTACCATTCCATAAGTATGGACTTCATGTATAATATTTCAATGTAAAACCAATTGAACAGTTCATAACAGATGCAGTATAATGGAAATGATGCCCCTCAGGCTAATCAGCAAAGGACATTTTAGTTACGTACGTCTCCTCACATTACAAACGGTAGGAAACGCCATTTGCAATGGATGATGAACTCACCTCTACTCCCTTTTTGCTGGACTTGCGCTTAAACGAGGTCCGTTTTTTCTTTTTGCTCGACTTTAGCGAGGTCTGAAAGAATAACACATGAGGATTAAATGTCACGTTGGTATTCCATTTATATAAGGAACAGCATTTGATCAACTGTAAATAATACACTGTAATTTATCAGAACTGTTGAATGCTCAAACTAACGGATGACTGCCACCCTCTGTTGGCCACGCAGTGCAATGGCACCACAAAGTATTTGGGGAAGCATACCATTGCACGTTGTAAACTCGCATGGTGGCAGTGAATATCTGAATACTTGAAAGTGTATTATGTGACGGTGTATTTTGTGACTGTGGGGGCGGCAGATAGCGTAGCGGTTAGAGTGCTGGTTCAAATACCCGAGCCAACAAGGTGAAAAATCTCTGTGACCTTGAGCAAGGCAAGTAAACTTAATTTGCTCCGGAGGCACCATACTACTACGGCCGACACCGTAAAACAACATTTCACTGTACCTATCCAGTGCATGTGACAATATACATCTATTTTTTTTTTTTTATGTTATCGAATGTTTTTAAATATACCTGAGGTCTGCGAACCCGGAGGATCCAGGTAGGGGGTATGATGACAGAGGCATGAGCACCCAGGGAGCAGGACTCCTCGATCTGCTGCAGCATGAAGCAGGACACCTTGTTGTGATACTGGAGTAGGGAAAGGGACAGAGGAAAGGACAGCAGCAGTGAGCACAACACACACATCATTCATTTAAAACACTCAACACAGACCCTCACACAACTGTCTCACATAAACATACCCTTTACAGAGGGTGAATAGCGCTACTGTACACACTCACACAATACATCAGTGATCACACACATCCATATTCATTGGAAGTGTTTTCATTCAACACAGACACTCACACAAATGTCTCACATAAGCATAAAGCATACAGACACACGTCATTATCATCCATAGTTTGAGGTACAGCAGCACTAAGACCACACAGAGGTAGGCATCAGACATCATTTTATCACTCTTTTGTTGCTGAGAAAAACCAAATGCAGATGAGCCTCGTGATTTACATATATTCCCTGAAAAGAGTATATACAGTTGAAGTCGGAAGTTTACATACACCTTAGCCAAATACATTTAACTCAGTTTTTCACAATTCCTGACATTTAATCCTAGTAAAAATTCCCTGTCTTTGGTCAGTTAGGATCACCACTTTATTTTAAGAATGTGAAATGTCAGAATAATAGTGGAGAGAATGATTTATGTCAGCTTTTATTTATTTCATCACATTCCCAGTGGGTCAGAAGTTTACATACACGCAATTAGTATTTGGTAGCATTGCCTTAAAATTGTTTAACTTGGGTCAAACGTTTCAGGTAGCTTTCCACAAGCTTCCCACAATAAGTTGGGTGAATTCTGGCCCATTCCTCTTGACAGAGCTGGTGTAACTGAGTCAGGCTTGTAAGCCTCCTTGCTCGCACACGTTTTTTCAGTTCTGCCCACAAATCTTCTATGGGATTGAAGTCAGGGCTTTGTGATGGCCACTCCAATACCTTGACTTTGTTGTCCTTAAGCCATTTTTGCCACAACTTTGGAAGTATGCTTGGTGTCATTGTCCATCTGGAAGACCCATTTGCGACCAAGCTTTAACTTCCTGAGTAAGGTCTTGAGATGTTTCTTCAATATATCCACATAAATTTTCCTCCTCATGATGCCATCTATTTTGTGAAGTGCACCAGTCCCTCCTGTAGCAAAGCTCCCCCACAACATTATGCTGCCACCCCTGTGCTTCACGGTGTTCTTCGGCTTGCAAGCCTCCCCCTTTTTCCTCCAAACATAATGATGGTCACTATGGCCAAACAGTTCCATTTTTATTTCATCAGACCAGAGGACATTTCTCCAAAAAGTACAATCTTTGTCCCCATGTGCAGTTGCAAACCGGAGTCTGGCTTTTTTAATGGCGGTTTTGGAGCCTTTCAGGTTATCTCGATATAGGACTCGTTTTACTGTGGATATAGATACTTTTGTACCTGTTTCCTCCAGCATCTTCACAAGGTACTTTGCTGTTGTTCTGGGATTGATTTGCACTTTTCGCACGTTCATCTCTAGGATACAGAACACGCCTCCTTCCTGAGCGGTATGACGTCTGCGTGGTCCCATGGTGTTTATACTTGCGTACTATTGTTTGTACAGATGAGCGTGGTACCTTCAGGCATTTGGAAATTGCTCCCAAGGATGAAACAGACTTGTGGAGGTCTACCATTTTTTTTCTGAGGTCTTGGCTGATTTCTTTTGATTTTTCCCATGATGTCAAGAAAAGAGGCACTGAGTTTGAATGTAGGCCTTGAAATACATCCACAGGTACACATCCAATTGACTCAAATTATGTCAATTATCTTATCAGAAGCTTCTACAGCCATGACATGATGTTCTGGGATTTTCCAAGCTGTTAAAAGGCACAGTCAACTTAGTGTATTTAAACTTCTGACCCACTGGAATTGCGATACAGTGAATTATAAGTGAAATAATCTGTCTGTAAACAATTGTTGGGAAAAGTACTTGTAGATGTCCCAACCGACTTGCCAAAACTATAGTTTCTTAACAAGAAATTTGTGGAGTGGTTGAAAAACTAGTTTTAATGACTCCAACCTAAGTGTATGTAAACTTCCGACTTCAACTGTATATTAACAGTATTGCACTTTTCATGTAGCCTAATTTTGGCCAGCTAATATTAGTAGTAGTAGTAGATTTTAAATCGGTTTCTCAGTTATAGACCAATTTACAAACATAACATCAATCATATATAATTATCAAATAGACCCCCACAGTGGAGGTGTCATAATACCCATAAAACCTAGCGGTCAAACAGAGAAATGGTACCAATCATTTTCCCACCAGTCATTTTCCCCATAGGGGATTTTAGAAACCATTAAAATAAGGGCTGTGTTTCGTGTAGGCTTACCCTGGCGTGAAGTTTGGATAAACATGCAAATCTCTCTCAGACAAGGTGACATTGCTGCAGGATTATGTAGCTGCGACAATACTGGTCAACTTTCCAACTTACTGCCTGTTTACACCATGAACAGCTGATGGCCACAATCTCTTTGCTATGAAAGGCAAACTTCTGCTGGAAACCCTGTAGAGAAATTAATCAGATGTAAGAGGTAATGTACCCTCAAGAAGAACATGTTTCATCAGATCATTAATCCTGCAAATATAGGACAGAAATTAATTGATATTATAACCATGCTCACCTTCCCGCACTGGCGACACTTCCCATCCTGGCGCCTCCGGTGGACCCAATGGTGCCGCACTACGGTGGGCTGGAAAACCGACGTTCATAAACACATTAATCAACCCACTCACAGATTTGCAATTTAAAATACCGTGGTTTTCCAATTTTTAGTACATGTAGACAATGGTGAGTGAGATCAAGGAAAGCTTGTGTTGAGTTTATCATTAGCAATGTCAGAGGTTTGGCCAGACACAGTGAACATTATTGTGTATAGGACCCCATTATAAACCCAGTTCTGTGGTAATAATGACTAAGTGTGGTATGCTAACAGAACAGGGCTTTGGGCAGCTGAACAGAAATGGAAGAAAACTAAACTTCTGGAATACCTATCATCCTTCCACTCCCTCCTCTCTACCTTCTCTTCCTTTGTATCCACTGCTAAAGCCGCTTCCTATCACTCTAAATTTCAAGCTTCCACCTCCAAACCTGGGAAACTCTTCTCCACTTTCTCTTCCCTCCGTAATCCTCCACCTCTCTCCTCACTCTCTGCGGATGACTTTGCAAAAAAGTTTGACGACAGCCGTTCCTCTTTCACTCAGCCTACTGAGTCCACTGGTCGCACACACAGAACTACCATATGCCTTGATCTCCTTCTCCCCGCTCTCTCCAGATGAAATCCTGCGACGAGTGAGGTCCGGCCGCCCGACAACATCCCCGCCTCCCTTCTCCAGATCATTTTTGGAGACATTCTCCCATTTTTCACAGAACTAACTTCTTTACCCTAACCAGTCAGGCTTCAAGGCAGCTCACTCAACCGAGACCGCTTTCCTCTGTGTCACAGAGGCTCTACGCTCTGACTAAGCTGACTCTCTCTCCTTTGTTCTCCTCCTCTTAGATCTATCCACTGCCTTCGGCACTGTGAACCATCAGCTCCTCCTCTCCACCCTCTTAGGGTTGGGCGTCTCAGGCGCTGCACCCTCCTGGATTGCATCCTACCTGGCAGGTCACTCCTACCAAGTGGCATGAAGAGGATCTGTGTCTGCGCCACGTGATCTCACTACTGGTGTCCCCCAGGGCTCGTTTCTAGGCCCTCTCCTCTTTACACAAAGTCACTCGGCGCCGTCATATCCTCACATTGTCTCTCCTATCATTGCTATGTGGATGACACTCAACTTCTCTTCTCCTTTCTCCTGACACCAAGGTGGTGACACGCATCTCTGCATGCCTGTCAGACTTCTCAGCTTCGATGTCGACCCACCACCTCAAGCTCAACCTTGACAAAATGGCTCTTCCTCCACGGGAAGGCCTGTTCACTTCAAGACCTCTCCATCACGGTTGACAACTCCACGGTGTCCCCTTCCCAGAGTGCAAAGAACCTTGGAGTGACCCTGGACAACACCCTGTCGTTCTCTGAAAACATCAAAGCAGTGACTCGCTCCTGCAGGTTTATGCTCTACAACATCCGTAGAGTACAACATTTCTTCACACAGGAAGCAGTGCATGTCCTAATTGAGGCACTTGTCATCTCCTGTCTAGACTACTGCAACTCTGTTGGTTGGGCTCCCCGCATTGCCATCAAACTCCTGCAACTTATCCAGAATGCTGCAGCCCGCCTGGTGTTCAACCTTCCTAAGTTCTCCCATGTCACCCTGCTCCTCCGCACACTCCACTGGCTTCCAGTCGAAGCTCGCATCAACTTCAACACCCTGGTGCCTGCCTACGGACCAGCAAGGGGAACTGCACCTCTTTATCTTCAGACTATGTTCAAACCCTACATACCAACCTGAGCACTCCGATCTGCCACCTCTGGTCTCTTGGCCCTACCACCACTACGGGAGGGCAGCTCAGGCCAGTCAGAGGTATGGTGCCTCCGACACACCCCACCCCTCAAAAAACACTTCTTGTCCCACCAGCACTTACTTTGCTGATGAATAGTTTGTTGAGGGAAAATGTACTTGATACGATGGTGATACGTTGTCTCAAATAGCCATCTTAAGATGAATATAGGTCGATCTGGATAAGAGTGTCTGCAAAATTACTACAATTTTAAAATGCGAATATATGATGAGGGGATTTTAACTTGGACACCCAAAGCTAGCTCTGGAGGACTATAGGACTTGGGGGTTACCCAGTCTTTAAAATCATTCAACTAGTCAGGCATTACTTTCCTACTGCCCCCATAACTGTGGCTTTTGGTTGGGGTGATCTGGGGAGTTCGGGTGGGATAGTACCTGGGAATGGCTCAGGAAAGGGGTGGCCATGCAGTTAGCCATCCGCCTGAGGCACTTTAGAGCACCTTGTCTTTGGAGGACTGGCTAAGGTCAAAGGTCAAGAGAGAAGGTCAAAGGGCAAAAGGGAAGCAGGGACAGGAGGAGAGGGAGGGGTTACAGAGGAGACAGACACATAGAATGACAAGACAAAGGCAAAGGAAGATGAAAAATGTGTGAAAATAAAGTATGAGCATGAGTATCATGATCATGCTGATAAAATGGGGGAAAAAATGTATTGGCACTTACCTCTCGTATATTCCTAGACCCCGATTCCCTGAATGACGGTTTACACCTGAAGTTTATCTACATGGTAGAGAAAACAAATTGTTTCAAGCCTTGATTTTGTTTGTCGTTGTTTCCAATATGGTGTTAGACAAACCCCTGCACCAAAATAGAATCCTGAATCAGTAATCCAAAATGGCCAACAGGAGAGGTATAAGGTTAAAGTGAACATGCTGAAGTTCTTGTTCACCTAGAAGTCGTTACTGAAAAGGGAAACCCGTGGTGCAATATGTGTTACTATGTCAGTGTCACAACCAGCTCTTCACCTTTACCTCCACCATAACAGCACCAGATAAAGTATAAACAATAGATATAAACTAACCCTCAGATTAGCAGAGTTATGGGAACAAGTTAAAGACATTTTGGAAAAAGGGAGATTCAGCAACTAAAAATCTGTAGGAATGAGCGACCGAATCTATTCGACTACCAATCAAAGCAGCCCAATTTGGAAAACCACTTTGATTATCCAGAGAATGACCCAATCAGAGTGCAGCATTGGAGGGCAAGGTCAACGGGTCAGGTAGCGTAGTGAGATAGGGTTAGAGAAGGAGTATGGTCTAGCACTAGTTATATCCCATAGCAGCCTGAGAGAGGTCAGAGTGTCTCACTCTAAAGGCGGGGTCTTCGATAAGCAGGCTGGCTTCATAGGGCATAGCCTCGGTGTCGAATAACTGGAGAGGAGCAGGGTGGGTTAGGTTGGCACGGCTACCATTTCAATCTCGTTTTACCTGATGCGATGGAAACATTTTGTCTCCTTGAGAGACAACATCTGAAAAGGCTGATATTACGGTATTTTTTTCGGGGATTCAACATTTGCAACTCATTTTGTCAACTAATTTCCACAACTTTGGCGATAATACATCATTTAACATCTATCCTCAACCAGGTGAAATCACAGTTCAATGGATGAAAAGTTTGTGAAACATTTGTTGGGAAAATGGCTTGAAACTTACCTTTTCTAGCTGTTCTATGCAGATTGTGTGAACCACTATCTTGCAGGCTGCACATTTTTTCCGGGCTACAGATTTCTGCTGTGGTGACAAAAGATGAGTGAGAGAATATTATTTAATGACCCTTCTCGTAGTAATACATGAAAACTTCCTGAATTAAATTACTTTCTTTTAACGTGATAATTCAGGGTACAACCATAAAACGTATATAGACCGCTCTAGTGCCCCAAAGCCTGTTTTAGCATGGGCAGTGCCATTGAAGCCTTTCACCATTTGAAGTAGTCAATTTGGTAGGACTTCCTATGGGTTACAGAAGATTCCCATAATTCCAACAAGGTCCTCAGGAGGGATCAGCCAATGAATTATACACCTGAGCAAATATTCCTTAACTGCAGGTGGCAGTAAATTACCAACCTTGGTTTTATACCTGTTCAGACAACACACTCCAGGTGGCAGTATCCACCCTTGACTACTTTAAAATGAAGAAAGCCCTCAATGGAGCTGCCCATGTTGTCACAGAAGCCACATGGCAGAGATGCAAAAAAGGGCCCTCTATCTACCTCTATGGGTGCAACTCCCTCAAGATGGCAGCACTACTTCTTAGGTGAAGTGTGTTATGGTTGTGTGAACACCAGAGGGAGCCTCTACACAAGGGGTGCCAAACTCATTCCACGGAGGGTCGAGTGTCTACGGGTTTTCAAGCCTCTCTTGTACTTGATTGATGAAATAAGGTCACTAATTAGTAAAGAACTCCCCTCACCGGGTTGTCTTAATTGAACAGAAAAAACAAAAAACAGCAAACTCTATGGAATGAGTTTGACACCCCTGGTGTGAAAAAAATAGATTTTTCACACACTGTGGATGTCAGAACTAAATCTCATACAAATAATAAAATCGAAAAATATATCTCCATCATCTGGAGGGAAAAAAAGAAGATTTGGCTCGTTTTTACAGGTTTTCTTGCTAGTTACCCACTTTTTATAATCCCATCAGTTCTCCAAAAAATGAAGAGACCGTGTTTATGTTCATAACATGGACCCCTTTCTCATACTATAATGTTTACAGTTGCAGAGAGCTATTGAGCTATACAATCTGCATTCTCTAGAAGTGTACTGTATGGTACCGGGTGGTATACATTGTGACAGTAACATCCGCTGACGGATGAAAAACAAATGTGACAAGGAGTTAATACTCCCCCTCTAGCTTTAGGGATGCACTACAAATACATCTCGTCTAATCAGTTCATTCCTCTCTTCCTCTGGGCTCGTTCCTGTCACAGCATCTGTGGCTTTGTGATGTCAGGCAGGGCCAGGGGTAGCTGCGCGCACACACACACACACACACTCACCAGTGTCTTGGCGAAGCAGTGCTGCTCTCCGACGTAACAGAAGTCCCCAGAGACATTGGTCTCAAACCAGATGTGCTCCCCATACAGGGCGTTCTCCTGGAGGAAGAGGAAGAGTCTATTAAATACACCCTTTTTTTTCCCCCTGACAAATAGGAAGCTTAGCTCATAGAATCCACTACCAAACAGTACCTCTGGGTAAACAAAGTACACTACTCTGAAACTCATTAGGGGCATGTAGTCCATTATGGGGTACAAAAATCGATGAGCTGGGCCAGAGGCTGCACTTACGGTCCAGTCACAGCTGCTTCGGATCTCCCTGTCTGGGTCAAACTTGGCCAGGGCTGAGGCACTGGGCTGGGCCGACAGGTGCTGTAGACCCGATTTAGCAATGGCCTTCCTGAAAATGACACAGACGCAACACCTTTGAATGATTGCAATAGCATCATTGAGATGACACGCCCGGGTGGGATACTGCATCACAACCTAATGGTAAACAAAGTAGGCTCTGATCAGAGAGAGAGGTTCAGCACACATGATGAATAATGAATGGTACATCTGACGTCATACAATATACAGCATTCGAAGTGTTGAGCCAATGTGCAGCCAGGTACAGAAGAGGTCTAGGTTTGGTATTTGACAGGTTTGTGTGACTGAGACCCTGCATGAAAGGTGCTGTAGGAGTCACTAAACAAAACTCCTAGCTTACATGTTAGCGTACATGTCAGCAACACAAAAGGTCAGCAGAGTTTGGTGTAAAACATGAAAGATTTCCCAGTTTGCAGTTACATACTGCAGCAGGCTTAGACACAAACACTTGCTTAACTGACATCAACACTTCAGACCAGGAAGTGCTGGTATGGTTGGAAGGGCAGGAATGGCCAGTGACTTTGCATGCATTTCCCCCTTCTATTGTTTGGATAAAACAAATAGTGTGGTCTTAAACAGACATTTTCTGTGTATATTCTGACATAGAAGCCCCCCCCCCCCCCCCCCCACTTCCCTAACACACACACACACACACACACAGGCGAAGGTAGGGGGTCTACATACGATACAAATCCACTCCAAGTCTCCAGGCGGGGGTCATAGTAGATGCCCTGCAGGGGGCTGAGGGACTCCCTGCGGCCCCTGGGCTTCCAGCAAGCGGAACAGTTCCTATACAGGGAACGGGAGGAGTGGCGGGCCACTATAGAGCTCCTGCGGCTGGGTGCGGGGACTAGCCTGCCTTGCCAGGCGCTGTTGGAGATAGTGGAAGGCCTCCGTAACTGGCTGGAACGTCGGTAGCGCCCGTGCACCCCGTAGGCCGCCCTGCTACGGTGCACCGCCTCCGCCGGCAGCAGGTGGGAGGAGTTACGGCGCAGGCAGCGCGGGGCGCGGATCAGGGGCCGGGACTGGATGCTCTCCATCGTCAAGGCTGCCATACTATGAGCCTGATTCCAGTCCTGCCATGGAGACGTCCTCTCTCCCTCTGGATATGATGATGATGATGATGCCTCAGTCCCCTCTTGTTCACTCCCGCTGCCCTCCGACCTGGTGCTACACTCTCTCTGACTGCAGCTGTCCCCCTCCGACTCGGAGCAGCACGAGGAGGAGGGGCAGCTCTCAGTGCCCTCTTCTGATGCCCCCTCACCGCCCTGCGCCACTGGTGCCCTCTGCTGCTCCGCACTCATCTGGACCAGGCTGGCCAGCAGCATGGAAGGCCCCAGCAGTTGGGTGTCAATGGTGCGGAGCTTGGCGGCTTGCCGGCGGCGGACAGAGAAGCGGGGATTGACACAGGCCATGGTGGTGCTGGAGCGACGCCTGGTGTAGTATCTGGTCCTCACTAGCTGCCCCCCTCCATAATAACAGTGGGGTAACCCCTGCACCTCGCTGGAGCGCCTGCGTTGTTGGTGAGCAGCGCAGGCCAAGCCCACACTGGAGCTTCTACGGCCCACATAGCCTGACGGCAGGCCAACACTGGAACGTCTTCGTTGGGATTGAGAAGTCGGCGACAGGCCTGCACTGGACCTTCTGCGTCCGACAGGACCTGTGAATGGCTGTCCCACACTAGAGCGTCTACGTTGGACCAGGCCAGCAGAGGGCAGTCCTACACTGGAGCGCCGGCGAGCCTTGCTTGTGGGCACCGCCACGCCAGGCCGTCTGTATTGGCATTGTTCCGCCCCTTTCAGTCTAAAGTGCCGGCGGAAAAAGGTGTCCATGACAACCCACAGCTTGTGGGTTCCCTTTTCAATGTCCCTCTGCAGTGGCTGTTGGTACAAAAAATCAGTCTGTCAGCAAAACCTTCAATACTGTACACAAGCCACTATCCAACTCTTACCAATAGGGATGCAGTACTGTTCTTTTCACCCCGTGTGGAAAAGCTGAAGGTGAAATGTCTGAACTCGTACACTGCTGCCAGAGAAGGTAAAGCACACGAGACTAATCTGGGCCTAGATGCTCAAAGAGCAACCTCAATTGGCTGACTAGTGATACTGTCAGTAACTGAATCTGCTTACAAAGGGACATTAGTCAACGCATCTAGAGCGATAACAGTTCCATTCTCCGGTACAAGCAACGTGACCAGCCGCCCCGGTTCAATAACTCACCACCTGTAACGCTATACCTCGGTAGTGTTCTGTCTGGTGAAAGTAGAGCCGAGTCCAGGTCACCTATCACATGACAGCCATTGTGACGCCACTACAGCACAAAGCAAGAGGATATATTTAGCAACTGCCTCTAAAATTCTGTTCAATCACCTCATCAGATACGCCACTTGACAGAACCAAAGAATGCGTCGTTATCCAGTAACCTCAACTCCATTCAACGCATTTCCCTCTGCCAACAATGAAAGGGAATGGTGGATATCAACTTCATAAAGGAAGTCATTGTTCTGATCTTCTTTACTTAGATATCACAATCTGAATTGTGAATTCATAAACCACCGTCTACACAGTTGTGATGTAGAGAAGTGGGGCAGGGCTCAGGCAACCTCCACAGGATGCCAAGCTGTTGTATTACTGATCTCAGACCCTCATAATCACCCAGAGCCTCCTTCTCTGATTACATACAGACTGATACAGATACCCTTCACAGGAAGTGACATGTGTAGAAGTAGTAGAAGTGCTCAGCAGCATTAGCCTGTCGATGCTTTGATTCAAGCTGAAGACAAGCATCAACGTCAGTGACCCAGCGTCTTCTTACATCCTGTGGCAGGCAGCTAATGCGAACCACAAATGGAGAAGATAGGTGAAGTGTTTATGACTGATAGATCCAAGGCCCCTGTTAATGAAGTGTTGAGGATGAACCATTAAGTGTGTCATATGTATAGGGCATGGAAAGGCTTATTTTCCTTTGAACTATTATACATGTCATGGATACTCTCATGTCGCTCTACCTCTCTTGTGATTAAGACTGGTTGTGGAGGAGAGACGTTGAAAAAAAAAGAAACCATACACACACACACACAAAGCAACACTCCTCATTTCAATCTGAATGGATTCCTAGAACCTGCCAAAGGAGCCTTTGATCCGTCTCATCTCTTATTCAATTCATTAAACATTCAGAAAATAAAGTAATAACAAAAATGGCCAAGAGGGTAGTGTGGGTGGGGTGGGATGTGGAGGGGAGAGAAGCACGACCAAGGCTGGGGATAAAAGGACCAAGCTGAGTAGACTGTTTCCGCCACACAAGCATCATTAATCCATCTGTAACGCAGCATGAAGAGAGACATGAGAAGGCCTAGTGGGAAAATGATTAACGGCAGTCGCAGATGATTCAAACATTTGCTTTAACCGCAGGGATTCATCCACAGGTCTTACAGCTGCAGTACGTAAAGTAGACATTCAAAATGTTGTATACAGTAAATTACTGGTAACTCATAGTAGGGTTTTTACACATACATCTACAGTGCCTTCGGAAAGTATTCAGACCCCTTGAGTTTTTCCTTATTCAAAAATTGATTAAAATTGTACCCCATAATGACAAAGCAAAAACAGGTTTCAGAGACTTGTCCCGAAGCCACTCCTGCGTTGTCTTGGCTGAGTGCTTAGGGTCATTGTCCTGTTGTAAGGTGAACATTCGCCCCAGTCTGAGGTCCTGAGCACTCTGGAGCAGCTTTTCATCAAGGATCTCTGTACTTTGCTCCATTCATCTTTCCCTCGATCCTGACTAGTCTCCCAGTCCCTGCAGCTGAAAAACATTTCCTACAGCATGATGATGCCACAACCATGCTTCACCGTAGGGATGGTGGCAGGTTTCCTCCAGACGTGATGCTTGGCATTCAGGCCAAAGAGCTGAATCTTGGTTTCATCAGACCAGAGAATCTTGTTTCTCATGGTCTGAGAGTCTTTAGGTGCCTTTTGGAAAACTCCAAGCGGGTTGTCATGTACCTTTCAATGAGGAGTGGCTTCCGTCTGGCCACTCTACCATAAACGCCTGATTGGTGGAGTGCTGCAGAGATGGGAGAACCTTCCACAAGCGCAACCATCTCCACAGAGGAACTCCAGAGCTCTGTCAGAGTGACCATCGGGTTGTTGGTCACCTCCCTGACCAAGGCCCTTCTCCACGATTGCTTAGTTTGGCCAGGAGGCCAGCTCTATGAAAGTCTTGGTGTTTTCAAACTTCCATTTAAGAATGGAGGCCACTGTGTTCTTGGGGTCTATCAATGCTACAATAATTTTTTGGTACCCTTCCCCAGATCTGTGCCTTGACACAATCCTGTCTCGGAGCTCTACGGACAATTCCTTCGATCTCATGGCTTGGGGTTTGCTCTGACATGCACTGTCAATTATTGAACCTGATATTAGGCAGGTGTGAGCCTTTCCAAATCATGTCCAATCATTTGAATTTACCACAGGTGGACTCCAATCAAGTTGTAGAAACATCTCAAGGATGATCAATGGAAACAGGATGCACCTGAGCTCAATTTTGAGTCTCATAGCAAAGGGTCTGAATACTTATGTAAATAAGGTATTTCTGTTATTTATTTGTTATACATTTGCAACATTTAAAAAAAATCTTTTTCGCTTTGTCATTATGGGGTATTGTGTGTTGATTGCTGAGGATAAAAAAAATAAGGCTGTAACGTAACAAAATGTGTAAAAAGTGAAGGGGTCTGAATACTTTCCAAAGGCACTGTATGTGCAGAGAGACATTGTATTTGTTAGATATGGAATTTACTAAATCTCCGAATATACAGAGATTTAGTTCACCATAAGTGGACAGGACTGAGGCCTATTAGCATGATGTCCCATGACTGTGTAATGTAGCTGTCAGATTCATATATTTCAAAAGGTCCAATGCAGCTGTTTTTATCTCAATATCAAATAATTTCTGGGTCACAATTAAGTACCTTCATGTGATTAAAAAAAAATATTTAATTGAAAAAAACTAAAATAGCTTCATAGCAAGAGCAATTTATCAAGCAAGAATTCTGCTCGGACTGTTTGGGAGTGGTCTGGGGAGGGGGGAGGGGGAAATTGAAAACTAGCTGTTAGCAGAGAGATTTGGAACACACGTTCTGATTGGTTTATTAACTAATTTACTGCCTGGTATGTCACCAGACAGGCCAAAACCCCATCCCATCAACACATTTCAGGCAGTCTTTTCAAACAGCTTACACTAAATGGGCATCATCATCATTTTCAGTATTATTCCAACCTCAGTGTGGAAATACTGTATATACGAAACATAAGAAACCACATTTTTGACTGGACTGGGCCTTTAAACAAATATGTTGGAAGTACATACTGAAAAGTTTTTCGGGCATCCGGCACACGAGCGGCGCACAGGGTTTCTGGCTCTAATATGAACCATCTCTTCAGTGTGTATTCCCAGTCTGGGTTTCCAACCCCTGGAGCATTCTGGGAATCAGGGTCAAAGGTCAGCTGGTTGAGGCCTCAAGCATACGTGGCTGTATTCACGTACAGTAGCGTTTAAATCATAGATCAGGGAAAATGCGACAGTCTTTCAAAACAGAACCACAGACGTTTTGACTTCCCAGCTCCAGAATCTATGATAAATATCAAAGTCCTGTTCTTGAATGGTTTTATCTAGAATCAGTGACATATGTTTACTATTATGCCAAGGTAGTCACAATATACTGTACGGTAGCCAACAGATACATTTAGCAAACCCCTGAGGTGGCTATGATTAAACTTCTAGGGCAGTGTCACTGTATCGACTCCATGGCTAAGATAAGCTCGAAACACAACACAAGCTCTCAAGTCCTTTAGATTGATCATTTCCTTTCCCCCATTTCCTTTGACAGATAGATAACAAGGTTACGGAAAGAGATTGGTTACCAAAACAATTAGCTCAACACATTAAAAATGTTAGCCTCTCTAGGCCTACATCCTCTCAAATATGTGCATTTAGCGTTATGTATGTGCGTCACAGTGAGTGCACGCTGTGCAATAGAATTGCTTAAAAGCATTGGGTTTTCTACGGCACAACACTGTCACGATGGCCAGTCCCATGGACTCCCAAACAAATCAATTTGAAATACAATGCATCCGGGGGGGAAAAAACACACACAGTACCATACACACACACACGTTTCAAAAATACATAAATATAGATAGGCTTACACACACAGTCCTGTTTGCATTATGCACTCCATCCCTGGTAGATGAATTAGTCACAGTCTCTTCCCATTGCCTGATATGGATCGGGATATGCCTGCCTGCACAGCCAGGCACGGCTCCAACACCGTCATTATATTTGCCGATGACACAACAGCGGTAGGCCCGATCACCGACAACGACGAAACGGCCTATAGGGAGGAGGTCAGAGACCTGGCCGTGTGGTGCCAGGACAACAACCTCTCCCTCAACGTGAGCGAGACAAAGGAGATGATTGTGGACTACAGGAAAAAGAGGACCGAGCACGCACCCATTCTCATCGATGGGGCTGCAGTGGAGCAGGTTGAGAGCTTCAAGTTCCTCGGTGTCCACATCACCAACAAACTAACATGGTCCAAGCACACTAAGACAGTCGTGAAGCGGGCACGACAAAACCTATAACCCCTCAGGAGACTGAAAAGATTTGGCATGGGTCATCAGATCTTCAAAAAAGTTCTACAGTTGCAACATCGAGAGCATCCTGACTGGTTGCATCACTGCCTGGTATGGCAACTGCTCGGCCTCCGACCGCACGGCACTACAGGGGGTAGTGCGAACGGCCCAGTACATCACTGGGGCCAAGCTTCCTGCCATCCAGGACCTCTATACCAGGCGGTGTCAGACTCCAGCCACCCTAGTCATAGACTGTTCTCTCTGCTACCACACGGCAAGCGGTACCGGAGCTCGAAGTCTAGGTCCAAGAGGCATCTAAACAGCTTCTACCCCGCAAGCCATAAGACTCCTGAACATCTAGTCAAATGGATACCCAGACTATTTGCATTGCCCCCACCCCACCACTGCCACTCTCTGTTGTAATCTATGCATAGTCACTTTAATAACTCTACCTACATGTACATACTACCTCAAGTAACCGGTGCCCCCACACCGGTACCCCCCTGTATACATTGTATTTTTTTTTTACTGCTGCTCTTTAATTACTTGTTCATTTTATCTCTTATTCTTATCCATATTTTTGGGGGAAAACTGCACTTTTGGTTAGGGGCTCGTAAGTAAGCATTTCGGCGCATGTGACTAAAACAATTTGACTACCAGAGTGTAGACTGACCCAGCATCAGTTGTTAAAAAAAACCTAAACTAGCAAGTAAAATGGAGGAATGCAGCAAAAGATGAAAGGTATTGTGAATAATACAGAACTGTATGCGACTGGGACAGGTAGTATAACAGCTGGGGTCTGGAGGGCATTTATCGCTGAAGTATACATACTGTATTCTAGTGGAGTCAGTGTTTGAAGCTGTTGTAATGCTAACGCCATACTGTATTGTACAGGCAAAAGCTGGATAGGTCCATTGTAAATATAAACCCAAATGAAACCACAGAGCATTACCACACGTGCGTACATCCTTCGAAACCAATGTTGATTTTAGTACTTGTGCTGTGGCTCTTACAGTGTGGTATTGTTGGCTCTTTGTATGGAGCTTTGAATAGAATGCAAAAGTGACAGGGATATTTAAATATGTATTTACATTTCATATTCATAGTATATATATTTAGACTTTAGGTTTAGTTTTAGTTTTTTTTCTCCATTGGTCCTTCCTTGGAATTTGTCTTCAATGCAGCTTATATCGCAGTGCTAGAGGCGTCCCTACAGACCCTGGTTCGATCACGGGCTGTATCGCAACCGGCCGTAAATCGGGAGTCCCATAGGGCGGCGCACAATTGGCCCAGTGTCGTCCTGGTTAGGGTTTGCATAGTTAAATAAAGGTTAAATAAATAAATTATTAAAAATTATAAATAAATTATTTAAACTAAACATTCAATGAGACAAAGTGACAAGAGGGGTGGAAAACACCATCCAGAGTGCTGATTTACATTTAAACAAATACCACAGACAGTGGTGTTAACACTGGACACTTAACCTGGATAGCGTGCACAATATCAGTCTACCTTTAAGAGCAACACTGCTGGGACAACATGGGGAACCAGAATCAGATGAGGGTGGAGGAACTGGGGATCTCCTCTACTCTGTGGAAGATTAGTGGGTAGCTAGATACACTATATACACAAATGTATGTGGACACGCCTTCAAATTAGCAGATTTGGCTATTTCAGCCACACCTGACATACACCTTGCTGATAGGTGTATAAAACTGAGCACACAGCCATGCAATTTCCATAGACAAACATTAGTAGTAAAATGGTCTTACTGAAGAGCTCAGTGACTTTCAACGTGGCACCGTCATAGGATGCCACCTTTAGAACAAGTCCGTTAATATTTTTTTTGTCCTGCTAAAGCTGCCCTGGACAACTGCAAGTGCTATTATTGTGAAGTGGAAACATCTAGGAGCAACAACGGCTCAGTCGTGAAGTGGTAGGCCACACAAGCTCACAGAACGGGATTGCCGAGTGCTGAACCGCGTAAAGATAGTCTGTCCTCGGTTGCAACACTCACTACCAAGTTCCAAACTGCCTCTGGTAGCAACGTGAGAACAATAACTGTTTGTCTGGAGCTTTATGAAATGGGTTTCCATGGCCAAGCAGCCGCACACAAGCCTAAGATCACCATGCACAATGCCAAGCGTAGATTGGAGTGGTGTAAAGCTCGCCGTCATTGGACTCCGTAGCAGTGGAAAAGTGTTCTTTGGAATGATGAATCACACTTCACCATCTGGCAGTTTGACTGACAAATCTGGGTTTGGCAGATGTCAGGAGAACACTACCTGCCCGAATGCATAGTCCCAACTGTACATTTTGGTGGAGGAGGAATAATGGTCTGAGGCTGTTTTTCATGGTTCGGGCTAGGCCCCTTAGTTCCATTGAATGCTACGGCATATATGATACTGTGCTTCTAACTTTATGGTAACAGTTTGGAGATGGCCCTTTCCTGTTTCAGCATGACAACGCCCCTGTGCACTATGTGAGGTCCATACAGAAATGGTTTGCCGAGATTGGTGTGGAAGAACTTAACTGATTTGATCAGTTATATTTTTGTTTCATCAGACCAGAGGACAATTCTCCATAATTACGATCTTTGTCCCCATGTGCAGTTGAAAACCGTAGTCTGGCTATTTTATGGCGGTTTTGGAGCAGTGTCTTCTTCCTTGCTGAGTGGCCTTTCAGGTTACGTTGATATAGGACTCGCTTTACTGTGGATATAGATACTTTTGTACCTGTTTCCTCCAGCATCTTCACAAGGTCCTTTGCTGTTGTTCCGGGATTGATTTGTACTTTTCGCACCAAAGTACGTTCATCTCTAGGAGACAGAACGCGTCTCCTTCCTGAGCGGTATTAAGGCTGCGTGGTCCCATGGTGTTTCTACTTGCATACTATTGTTTGTACAGATGAACGTGGTACCGTCAGGCGTTTGGAAATTGCTCCCAAGGATGAACCAGAGTTGTGTAGGTCTACCATTTTCTTCTGAGGTCTTGGCTGATTTCTTTTGATTTTCCCATGATGTCAAGCAAAGAGGCACTGAGTTTGAAGGTAGGCCTTGAAATACATCCACAGGTACACCTCCAATTGACTCAAATTATGTCAATTAGCCTATCAGAAGCTTCTAAAGCCATGACACCATTTTCTGGAATTTTCCAAGGTGTTTAAAGGCACAGTCAACTTAGTGTATGTAAACTTCTGACCCACTAGAATTGTGATACAGTGAATGATAAATGAAATAATCTGTCTGTAAATAATTGTTGGGAAAATTACTTGTGTCATGCACAAAGTTGATGTCCTAACCGACTTGCCAAAACTAGTTTGTCAACAAGAAATTTGTGGAGTGGTTGAAAAATGAGTTTTCATGACTCCAACCTAAGTGTATGTAAACTTCCGACTTCAACTGTATATGACGTAGACAGGAAGAGTACTGGGCTATTTATAGCACCCCCTGTTTATATCCCCCTGGCTGCTCTCTCACTGCGGCTGCCTCCCGCTGCATCCCGCCAGGCTCCACATGTACACATCACAGATAATAGTCAAAAGAGACTACCTCCTGCCATGCCTCACAGATAGAGAGGGAGAGTGTGTGTGTGCACCAGTGAGACAGAACGGGAGGGGAGAGGAAGAGAGAGACAGAAAGACCTCTCTCTCCTAGACCATAGACCAGGCATCTCCAACCCTGTGCTGGAGTGCTACCGTCCTGTAGGGTTTCACTCCAACCCTAATATAGCGTAGCTCATTCTAATAATTAGCCACTTGTTAAGCTGAATCAAGTTAGTTACAACTGGGGTTGGAGTGAAAACCAATAGGAGGGTAGCTCTCCATGCATGCTGGGTTGAGGCATAAGCCCACCAGCTCATCAACCCAGTCCGAGCTGGGTAACCACCTGTTCCTCTAGATTACTGAGGCGTGCTCCAATGAGGCCGGTATCATGGAGCCATCATCCAGGTCAATGTGCCTGGGTTAGGGATGGGCATCAGGCCAAGTGTGTGCCCCCACTGCTCCGGCTCCTGATCGATCTGGACATCCTGGTCTGTTAAATGCATTAATACCGCAGGGGCGAATGTAAATGAGATCGACAGTACCAGATTTCATGCCTCAAACCATCTAGGGGGACTACCTGTGTGGCCAGAAACGAGTGGAATCACATCTACAGTTGTACTGTAAATGTTATGGCTTTGTTATGACCCTCAGTAGAGTGATGTTATTTGAACTGAGGGAGATTTGAATGGGTCTTGTTAAGACTGCTGCTGTGATACATTGCACATGCCTATAGCCTTAGGATTTACCCGATCACCCAAAGCAGCTGAAAGTGATTAGTTGCCCCATTACGGTTCAACAAATGCAGGAGTTAAATCACCAAATCGGTTACAAACAAATGTACAATAATCCATTCAAGGTACCCTCAGATAGAAGCAGCCTAAATGTGAACTGTATCGTAAGTGCACTGAAATCTTCAGGGGGAAAAAATATGTTGTTTCCATGAAGACGCTCCTTTCTAACGTTTAAATATGTCACAAAACGGATTAACCAAAGATGCAAGAAAAAGAAAAAAAATTAAGTCACTCTCACTGTGGTAGCTTTCAAACGTCCCTGCAAAGAAGCAGTACAGTGCGGTATGCGAGCTGTGCTCAGTGTGAGCCTGAGCCATGTTGACAGTATGGTGTGAGAGAATGGAGTCGAGAGGGAGTGTCAGTAAAAAATAAATTAGGTTACAGTGTGTTTACCAGCGGACCTGAGAAACAGAGGACTGTTTTTGTTTCCATTCTGAGTTATGGACCTTAGGGCTCGAGCCCAGCCTTAAAGCACTGTTTTGACAGACAAACCTCAATTCAACCTGCAAATGAAGTCACTCTGCTGTGAGCCCAACGTTGAGTCAGAATGTCTTACTCTTAGTAATTAGTAGATTATTGACTTTCCTTTCAGCGGAGAAGTTGACGTGACAGCAGAGAAAAACAGTTGAGCTGTTATTCGGTTTCATCCTCCATGGAAAAAGAGAAGTGGGGGGGGGGGGGGGGGGGGTTACAGCCAGCAAATACCACCACTGGAAAATATCACCATAACTAACCTATTCAATTAAATATTTACATGTAAAACGTACAAAGGTCATTAGGAAAAAAAATAGCCATGGAGCTCTTGTCCTCCAGCGTCGCATAGTGCGTGATAATAGGGACTGTCAAGAATGAGGCCTTCATGCTGCTGCCCTCGGTTTGGTAAACACTCCAATGTTACGAGGATAATGGAGCTCACAGCACGACCTTAAATGTATACTTTTCCTCCCACTGTAATCAAAAGTAAAATGTCACCCTCTTGGCATGTCTATGGATACATCTCCCTTAGATCCGCTGAGGGCACTTGTCTTGATGATAAATCCCCCTGTGGATAGGGAGACATGGACGTGTCCTAGAAAAGCCCCTGAGAAAATGCCTGATCTAGACTGCGTTAACTCTCCCAGGCTAGGTCGTCCTCTAGGACAGTGTCAAATAACTAAGCTACCCTTACATAATGGATGTGCAGTGAACTGAAATATTGCCTGAAGGTCTGTTGACAGATATGGAGAGGAATAATTCAGATTGCAGAAATGACGCACCGTAGGCTGATTTCACAAACATAGTGCTCTGTGCTCTACATGTCTCCTCTCTCCATCCCTATATAGGTCTGTCTCCTCTCTCCCTCCCTTGACATAAACATCCATTCATTGAGCTTCAGCACAACACTACAGGGAGGGAGGCACTGGAACAGCCTGGCTAGCTGGCACAGCCTGATGGGAGCTCAGAGAGCACACTATTTCCACAGCCATGTCAACATAGCTAGCATGGCGAATAGCACCGGCTACTGTAATTTATGGAGGGAAATTTCAACTGCTCATCTGTAGCAGAGGGCAACTGAGGTTTCTCACAGACTAGACAGAATGGGGAGACAGACTGGACCAGTGACCCATCGGTCCAGGATAAGAGTAGAAGCCTGGCCTGGTCCATAATTCTTTCCCCTATACTGTGGTGTCACTCAGCACAGGACAACAAAGGGCAGGATAACACAGGGCTGAACTCTGATCAATGGCTCAAGGCAGCACTAAAACAGCAGTATCAGTGATGGTTATTGTTCACCACAATTTGATTGTTATCCCCCTATCTCCAGTTTAGTAGTCAGTCAGTGTATGCCTATACACTGAGTGGCCTAAACATTAGGAACTCCTGCTTTTTCCATGACCTAGACTGACCAGGTGAAAGCTACGATCCCTTATTGATGTCACTTGTTAAACCCACTTCAATCAGTGTAGAGAGAAGGGGTTTTAAGCCTTGAGACAACTGAGACATGGATTGTGTATGTGTGTCATTCAGAGGGAAAACGGGGAAGACAAAAGATTTAAGTGCCTTTGAACGGGGTATGGTAGTAGGTGCCAGGCGCACCGGTTTGAGTGTGTCAAGAACTGCAACGCTGCTGGGGTTTTCCTCGTTGAACAGTTTCCCCGTGTGTATCAAGAATGGTCCACCACCCAAAGGACCTCCTGCCAACTTCATACAACTGTGGGAAGCATTGGAGTCAACATGGGCCAGCACCATTGTGGAACACTTTCGACACTTTGTAGTTCATACCCCGACAAATTGAGGGTGTTCTGAGGGCAAAAAGTGGTGCAAGTCAATATTAGGAAGGTGTTCTTAATGATATGTACACTCGGTGTATTTATCTGATTTTTAGGTATTCCTATTGGTTGGTTAAATTTACATATCATTAAGGTGTTATTGGTCATGCTTGCAGATAGGGGGAGATTGCGAACGTCAATTCTTCCCAGCCTGATATTGTTATGCAAGCGGTAGGTCACCTTCTGAAATACAACTGCACATGGGGACAAAGATCGTACCTTTTGGAGAATTGTCCTCTGGTCTGATGAAACAAAAATAGAACTGTTTGGCCATAATGACCATCATTATGTTTGGAAAAAGGAAAAAGGGGGTATGCTTGCAAGCCGAAGAACACCATCCCAACCGTGAAGCACGGGGGTGGCAGCATCATGTTGTGGGGGTGCTTTGCTGCAGGAGGGACTGGTGCACTTCACAAAATAGATGGCATCATGAGGATGGGAAAGGTATGTGGATACATTGAAGCAGCATCTCAAGACATCAGTCAGGAAGTTAAAGCTTGGCCGCAAATGGGTCTTCCAAATGGACAATGACCCCAAGCATACTTCCAAAGTTGTGGAAAAATGGCTTAAGGACAACAAAGTCAAGGTGTTGGAGTGGCAATCACAAAGCCCTCAATCCCATAGAAAAATGTGTGGTCAGAACTGAAAAAGCGTGTGCGAGCAAGGAGGCCTTACAAACTTGACTCAGTTACACCAGGTCTATCAGGAGGAATGGGCCAAAATTCACCCAACTTATTGTGGGAAGCTTGTGGAAGGCTACCCGAAACGTTTGACCCAAGTTCAACAATTTAAAGGCAATGCTACCAAATACTAATTCAGTGTATGTAAACTTCTGACCCACTGGGAATGTGACAAAATAAATAAAAGCTGAAATAAATCACTCTCGCTATTATTCTGACATTTCACATTCTTAAAATAAAGTGGTGATCCTAACTGACCTAAGATAGGGAATGTTTACTAGGATTAAATGTCAGGAATGTGAAAAACTGAGTTTAAATGTATTTGGCTAAGGTGTATGTAAACTTCCGACTTCAATTGTACATGTACTGATGTGTGTATATATACAGTACCAGTCAAAAGTTTGGCCATACCTAATCTTTCAAGGATTTTTCTTTATTTTTACTATTTTCTACATTGTAGAATAATAGGGAAGACATCAATACTATAAAATAACACATCTAGTAATCTAGTATATTTTAGATATATTAGATTCTTCAAAGTAGCCACCATTTGCCTTGACAACTTTGCACACTCTTTGCATTCTCTCAACCAGCTTCATGAGGAATGCTTTTCCAACAGTCTTGAAGGAGTTCCCACATATGCTGAGCACTTGCTGACTGCTTTATCTTCACTCTGCGGTCCAACTCATCCCAAATCATGGCAATTGGGTTGAGGTTGGCTTATTGGTTGCCAGGTCATCTGATGCAGCACTCCATCACTCTCCTTCTTGGTCAAATAGCCCTTACACAGCCTGGAGGTGTGTCGGGTCATTGTGCTGTTGAAAAACAAATGATAGTTCCACTAAACGCAAACCAGATGGGATGTCGTATCGCTGCAGAATTTTGTGGTAGCCATGCTGGTTAAGTGTAACTTGAATTCAAAATAAATCACAGACATTGTCATCCGCAACGCACCCCCACACCTCCTCCTCCATGCTTCACGGTGGAAACCACACATGCGGAGATCATCCGTTCACCTACTCTGTATCTCACAAAGACACGGCAGTTGGAATCAAAAATCTCAAATTTGGACTCATCAGACCAAAAGGAAAGATTTCCACCGGTCTAATGTCCATTGCTCGTGTTTCTTGGTCCAAGCAAGTCTCTTCTTATTATTGGTGTCCTTTAGTAGTGGTTTCTTTGCAGCAATTCGACCATGAAGGTCTGATTCACGCAGTCTCCTCTGAACAGTTGATGTTGAGATGCGTCTACTTGAACTCTGTGAAGCATTTATTTAGGCTGCAATTTCTTAGGTTGGTAACTCTAATAAACTTATCCTCTGCAGCAGTGGTAACTCTGGGTCTTCCTTTCCTGTGGTGGTCCTCATGAGAGCCAGTTTCATCATAGCGCTTGATGGGTTTTGTGACTGCACTTGAAGAAACGTTCGAAGTTCTTAAAATGTTCTGGATTGACTGACCTTCATGTCTTAAAGTAATGATGGCCTGTCATTTCTCTTTCCTTTTTAAGCTGTTCTTGCCATAATATGGACTTGGTCTTTTACCAAATAGGGCTATCTTCTGTATACCACCCCTACCTTGTCACAACAACTGACTGGCTCAAATGCATTAAGAAGGAAAGAAATTCCACAAATTAACTTTTAAGAAGGCACACCTGTTAATTGAAATGCATTCCTGGTGACTACCTCATGACGCTGGTTCGGAGAATGCCAAGACTGTGCAAAGCTGTCATCAAGGCAAAGGGTGGCTACTTTGAAGAATCTCAAATATAAACTTCATTTTGATTTGTTAACCAAAAAAGTGTACCACATGATTCCATATGTGTTATTTCATAGTTTTGATGTCTTCACTATTATTCTACAATCTCAAAAATAGTACAAATAAAGAAAAACCCTGAAATGAGTAGGTGTGTCCAAACCTTTGTCTGGTACTGTTTTTTGATGTTTTCCTATGTACCTGTATGCTTGATGAACATAGCCATGATATCATTACACTGACTCTCTTCTACTCTTTAACAACTACTGTAGGCTGCAGTTCTAAAATACTGATCTTTCCCACCTTCCTCAATGCCCATACAAATGCACAATTAGTCAAAAGAACATTGAGTAATTTCAATTTTCCACATGATTACCCTAATTGGATTGTAATCTATCAGCAAGTTATTTCACATCACTTTGTTGCATCTCATCTACAATACTATTTTTTAAAGAAATGTCCCCAAAATTGTGTACACTACTCTACAGCTGTTCTAGGTTAGCCTACATTACACGCATACCTTATAGCGTAACCCTAAAATGAGTATCATGAGGTACAACTGTTCCCCGACAGGCCCATTGTGCATGTCTGAGACCAGCCCCTGTCATTCTTGGAAACAGTCACCAAACATCTGTTGCTGCACATGGATGACAGTTGATTTGTGTCAGATACCACACCTAGTACATACGGAGTCTGGTATTTCCACAGATTACCATGCTCTGAAATGTAATATGAACTGTAGAGGCGGAACAAGGAGAGGCGGACCGAGTGATAATGCCCCCTGGTCTGTCGATCAGTGTGGGAAAACAATGCCACTGCAAGTCCAAAGTTGTCTCTGTCTGTCTGTCATCGAACCCTACACAGCCAAACTGCTAGGGGCTCCTGGGAAAAGGTACAACAGATCTCTCGCCTAATACTGTCCATCTTTCAGAGAAAGCAAGATCTACTTCAGCACAGTACAACCAGATATAGTTAGTTTCCTTTGACTGCAAATGGTTGGCAACCAACTTTACGGTTGGTCATTTTTGGTGAACTCACTTCATGAAAAACAGATATGGTTTGTGTAATGCACAAAACCCCTCTGTCTTGACAGGGTATACAGTTCAAAACGAACCAAATGCATTTTTCCTCTGAGTACAGTGTCATTTTATTCAGAGTAAATTAAGCCATTTCAATATGTCTTTTTTCAAATATACCACCGTACAAAAACAGGTCTGTACACGTCTTCTCACCTACAAATCACAAAGAAAAGGCACAACGGAATGTTACGACTGACAATCTCAGCCTTAGACTATGGACCAGTATACGCAACAGCTGTTCCTACTCTGGCTGTACTTCCTAAGCTGTTCTCAGAAAATACATGAGAACCCATGTGTATTGTAGAGAACCTCCCAAAACATTCAAGAGTGACAGAGTGAGTGACACCCTTCAAAGAGCACAATCAGACCAGCTTTATCATTTATCCAAACACTTGTTGTTTTTTCCACCACAATGCCTCTGTTCTATCAACAAACCCTTCTCTGGCAGCGTACAGCCTCCTGTGGAAAATCAAACAGCAGATCACACTGTACACTGATACACTATATCCACACCAACTGAAGCCCTCAAGGGACAAAAAGATACAGCACTGCATTAGAAAGAGTATAAGCAATAACAACATCACATTTGGCAAGACCACAGTATACACAAGTCAATTAAATAGTCATGATTCAAAATACAACCTGATGGAAGCAGGTAAATAACCATCCACGCCTTTCCTCAGCTTGTCTGTCTAACTTTTAGTCCATGTGTGGCCCGAGCGAGAGAGAGAGCGAGAGAGAGAGAGCAACAACAGAGCGGTTCATGTGGAGGGAGAATGTGTGTCACAGCCAGGCAGCCGAGGCAGACTTGTTGGAGGGGGAGTGTCAGAGGCGGGCTGGGGGGGGGGGGGGGGGAGTGGGTGAACGGTTGCACTAAAATAACTCTGGTAATAGAGTTCACGGTTCCTTGATGAGCCGTTTACTTGAGTGTTAATGCTCTCTCATACATACGTAAACTGAATGCACAGACACACACTGGTTTTGATGTTGCTTTAAAAGAGCGACTGCCTTTAAAAACAGCCTGTGGCATCGATGAGTCAGAAACAGTTATTCTAGCGACAAAATTGATTTACAAAGTGTAAATGGGATAATTTGTCATAAAGTCTCATCTAAAAGTGAGTTTGGAGAATCTGTGCGTGACAACGGGTAAATGAAGGTTGGGTTCTGATTTGATGATGTCAATTTGCCCACTAACATGGGGTGAACAGTGGCGGTGATTCCTCTCTATCCAATAGCTATGACAGTGAGACATTGTTTACATAAAGACAACACATCGCAAAAATAAAATGTTGAGAAATACTGCACCAAACACCTTAGTTAGATGTAAAATTGCACAACTAAAGCATCCTTGGCAAAAGAGTCAAAATGAAGTACAGATTTCTTGAGTTATCTTAGATTCATTCTGGGGATTTTGAAGAAGTAAAATTGGCTGCAGCGTCTCATGTGGGACAAAGATAATTTACCAAATGCGGACTGAAATCACATTTTTCTAATGAGCAACAGGATAAACACAAGTGCCAATTGGCGTGTTCAGTGGCTCTTTAACACACTGTATTAGCTGGCACATGAAAGACTATAGCTGTGTTTGAATACTCATAGTAACCGTACTACTTGTGACGTGAATTGAGTATATAGTACGCTTATTGGTCATAGTATGGATATAATTAGTGTGCCAAAAGTTCCCGGATGTCGTACTAAATTCGCCAAAACACAAAGTATACACGCAGAGGACACTATTTCCGTACTTTTAGGGCCCATAATGTAATTCTTCAGAAAATGGGCGTGGCTTCACAACGTTTTCAGATTTGAAGAAAATGGCAGAAAATAAGCAGCCGACGAAAGCGAATACAAATGAATTGAACTAACTAATGACAAATGTTAAGAAAATGTTGAACAATGTAATATAGTAATGACTTTTCAAATAAGTTAAGTTACACATTATGTTGGCTGACAATTTGTTAGCTACGCTATCCTTATGAACCACAAGAGATAAAGGAGCTCAAAGCTGACCCATTTTGCATACCCCACCATACCATGAGACAACCATGTATTCATCACTGGAAAAGAGAAACAGTTGAAATTGATTTAATCTAAAAGCTTACATACAGGGTTGTCAAACTACTTTATAATTTCTGGGAAAACGTTTTTTTACACAAATTGTAATTTTTAAACTTTGATTATCAAAATAAATTTTAAAAAATCAGATTTTTTAAAAATATTCACATATGTTGTAGCTTAGACCCTGTTTAACATCATCTTAGGTTTTTTGTGTTGTGACCTCCATCGGTTGAGACACAACATGCTCTTGAATACAGGGTGGGTGTCATGTTTTGGCTGATAAATGTACTAAAATGGGAATAACATTTTAAATTTCAACTTTCAAATGGTACCACCAGACTGGACCAGTGACCCTTTGATCCAGGATCAGATCAGAAGCCTTGCCTGGGCCATAATCCTTTGCCCTATACAAATGGTACTACCAAGAGGTGTTTTAAAATATACCGTCAATCCTCCATAGGAAACCTATTGAAATCATAGAAATATAGATAATAGAATAGACATGATCATTTAAGTTGACATTCAACAGTGGGTGGACCGGCGGTCATCTTTGTGGTAGTAAATATAAGTTACAATTTAAATCCAATTAAAATGTCAATGGTGTACCAGCTAAATTGCCGTTGTCTCAATCGATAGCTTGATTCTTTTAATTATATTTCTATGGCTGAAATGACACCCACCCTGTATTCAGGAGCATGTTATGTCTCAACCGATGGCAGGTACAACACAAAAACCTCAGATGATGTGAAATAGGGTCTAAGTTACAACATACGTAAAGAAAAATAATAGGCGTTTACCTTTAACACCGACCATTTTTATTCCAAATGTTTTTTCCCCCAATAAATAATAATTGTTTGGCAGCACTGTTTGTAACCGTTTAAATGGTATCGAACTCAAACGTTTATCTTTTCCAGTGATGAAGACATGGAGTCTCATGGTAGAGTGGGGGATGCACTGGGCTCCCGAGTGGCGCAGCGGTCTAAGGCACTGCATCTCAGTGCTAGAGGTGTCAGTACAGACCCTGGTTCGATTCCAGGCTGTATCACAACCGGCTGTGATTAGGAGTCCCATAGGGCGGCGCACAATTGGCCCAGCGTCGTTCGGGTTTGGCCGGGGTAGGCGTCATTGTAAATAAGAATTTGTTCTTAACTGACTTTCCTAGTTAAATAAAGGTTAAATATAAAATAAAATGCAAAATGGTTGAAATTTCTCCTGAATGTTTTGGCATTCAGGTCCAAAAAGTAACTTTCTGACAACTTTTTCCATGGGCAAACATGTATGGAAAGTTTTGTTTAAATCAAAAATGGCATTGAATTCAAATTGATTTAATCTCTCTAATGCACTTGCTCAAATCCACAGCGATATCAGATATACTGTAATAGTCAAGACAACAATGCTATGCTCATCAGAACCAAATTACTGACCAACATTTCCAAATCAAACCAACATGTTTTTGAGGTCTAGCTTTGGCAAGTACTGTCTGTTCAGTGATATTAATGTCCCAGTGTTCCAAAGGTATTAAAATAAATAGAAACTACTATAAAAAGGAGTTGCGTGCCACCTGACTTTAATGCTACACAGATGTCCTTCTCTCCACGTTGGAGTGTCCCTTGTCCCCTTAACTGACCCACAGGCAAGATTGTCTCACACACATCAACACACATTTTATTTGTCACATGCGCCGAATACAACTGGTGTAGTCTTTACCGTGAAGTTCAGAGTTTAAAATAGTAACAAGAGGAATAAAATCAAATGAGTGTGTGTGAGTGCGTGTGTGTCTAATATGTATGTGTGTGTGTTATGTGTGTTTGCGTATGTAGTGTATGTGTCCGTTTTGTGTGGGAGTGTTAATGTAGTGTGCGAGAGTATATATATATACACACACACACACACACACTTGACGTTGGAAGTTTACATACACCTTAGCCAAATATATTTACATAATTCCTGACATTTAATCCTAGTAAATATTCCCTGTCTTTGGTCAGTTAGGATCACCACTTTATTATAAGAATGTGAAATGTCAGAATAATAGTATAGAGAATGATTTATTTCAGATGTTATTTCTTTCATCACATTCCCAGTGTGTCAGAAGTTTACATACTCTCAATTAATATTTGGAAGCACTGCCTTTAAATGTTTTAACTTGGGTCAAACGTTTTGGATAGCCTTCCACAATAATTGGGTGAATTTTGGCCCATTCCTCCTGACAGAGCTGGTGTAACTGAGTCAGGCTTGTAGGCCTCCTTGCTCGCACACGCTTTTTCAGTTCTGCCCACAAATGTTCTATAGGATTGAGGTCAGGGCTTTGTGATGGCCACTCCAATACCTTGACTTTGTTGTCCTTAGGCCATTTTGCCACAACTTTGGAAGTATGCTTGAGGTCATTGTCCATTTGGAAGACCCATTTGCGACCAAGCTTTAACTTCCTGACTGATGTCTTGAGATGTTGCTTCAATATATCCACATTCCTTTCCCATCCTCATGATGCCATCTATTTTGTGAAGTGCACCAGTCCCTCCTGCAGCAAAGCACCCCCACAACATGATGCTGCCACCCCCGTGCTTCACGGTTGGGATGGTGTTCTTCGGCTTGCAAGCCTCCCCCTTTGTCCTCCAAACATAATGATGGTCATTATGGCCAAACAGTTCTATTTTTGTTTCATCAGACCAGAGGACAATTCTCCAACAAGTACGATCTTTGTCCCCATGTGCAGTTGTATTTCGGAACGTGACCTACCGCTTGCATAACAATATCAGGCTGGGAAGAATTGACGTTCGCAATCTCCCCCTATCTGCAAGCATGACCAATAACACCCTAATGATATGTAAATTTAACCAACCAATAGGAATACCTAAAAATCAGATAAATACACTGTGTACATATCATTAAGAACACCTTCCTAATATTGACTTGCACCACTTTTTGCCCTCAGAACACCCTCAATTTGTCGGGGTACGAACTACAAGGTGTCGAAAGTGTTCCACAACGGTGCTGGCCCATGTTGACTCCAATGCTTCCCACAGTTGTATGAAGTTGGCAGGAGGTCCTTTGGGTGGTGGACCATTCTTGATACACACGGGAAACTGTTCAACGAGGAAAACCCCAGCAGCGTTGCAGTTCTTAACACACTCAAACCGGTCGAGATGCTCTCGATGGTGCAGCTGTATAACGTTTTGAGGATCCCGAGGGCCCATGCCAAATATTTTCAGCCTCCTGAGGGGGAAGGGACGCTGCCGTGCCTTTTTCACGACAGCGCGGGTGTGTGTGGACCATGATAAGTCCTAAATGATGTGGACGCCAAGAAACTCTCGACTCACTCCACAACAGCACCCGCTCCATTATCAGCTCCTTGGTCTTACTGGCGTTGAGGGAGAGGTTGTTGTCCTGGCACCACACTGCTAAGTCTGATCTCCTCCCTGTAAGCAGACTCATCGTTGTCGGTGATCAGGCCTACCACTGTCGTGTCGCCAGCAAACTTGATGATGGTGTTGGAGTAGTGCGTGGCCACACAGTCGTGGGTGAACAAGGAGTACAGGAGGGGACTAAGCACACACCCCTGAGTGGCCTCCGTGCTGAGGGTCAGTTGGCGGATGTGTTGTTGCCTTCCCTCACCACCTGGGGCCGGCCCGTCAGGAAGTCCAGGATCCAGTTGCAGAGCGAGGGGTTCAGTTCCAGGGTCAACTAGCTTGGTGATGAGCTTGGAGGGGACTATGGTGTTAAATGCTGAGCTGTAGTCTATGAATAGCATTCTTACAGTTATTTCCCCTCTTGTCCAGGTGGGAGAGGGCAGTGTGAAGTGCAATTGAGATTGCGTCATCTGTGGATCTGTTGGGATGGTATGTGAATGAGAGTGGGTCTATAGGGTGTCTGAGATGATGGTGTTGATGTGTGTCATGACCAGCCTTTCAAAGCACTTTATAATTACAGATGTGAGTGATACAGGGCAATAGTCATTTAGGCAGGTTAACTTGGAGCTATTGGGAACAGGGACAATGGTGGTCATCTTGAAACATGTTGAGATTACAGACTGGGACAAGGATAGATTGAAAATATCTGTTTAGACACTTGCCAGCTGGTCTGCGCATGCTTTGAGAACACGCCCTGGTATTCAGTCTGATCGTTAACCTGTTTAAACGTTTTGCTCACATCGGCCACGAGGAGCGAGATCACTCGACCAACTCATGCCTCAGCTCCGGTAAACTGACACTCAGTTTCATATGCCTGCTCTGTGCGACCAGAGCTGTTATGGCTGATGAGTAAGACCGTACAACAGTGTAGCGCCGTGTGGGCTGACCACACACACACACACTCAGACTGCACCCTTGACAGCCCTGATTCTGACAGCCAGGAAGGACGTTCAGCCTCCACTGCTTTAGAGCACAAGGCCACAAACAGCTGAACTGCAACACCTTCTCCATATCAAACACGGCTCGGCTGCACTGTGGGCGAATGGAGGAATACATACTCTACTATGCTGTATTGAGTTCATTTACTGGAAATCAAAAGTGATCGTTTCATGTCCTATTGCATGCCCTCTTCCTGTAACCTTTAGTGAGAGGCTTGTTGAAGCTGACACCTGCATTGCTGTGGTGGGGTGTGCACTGTGCTAAATAAGGAGAAGCTAGGAAGATACTGTCACTAATACAAGTCATAAGATTTAACAGATATCCAGGTGTCTTGTGTTCTCACACAGGAAGAAACACAAACGTCAAAGGAGAACGTTTTGTGATGGGGTACTCTTGTAGTGGTGGATTCGGTGAGGAAGCAAGACAAGATGGTAGCAGTGCAATATTAAGGATGAGGACTTTAATTTTAAGTGAGAATAGGGAAATAAAACAGCATATTAGTCATTTAGCAAACACTCTTATCCAGAGCGACTTACAGTTAGTGCATTCCTCCAGTTAGTGCACAACTCCACCACTTTTCAATCTCATTTTCATTACTCCAGCACAATTCCATTGTCTACATTTGTAAAAACAGCGCATTTCTACATTTTGTAGAAAAGATATATACATTTATAGAGTTATACACGATGACATGGTATCATGGGGAGCAAGAAAATACCCTCCCTCTTGCTAGAAACTTGTTGCAGGTTTTGTAAATCACAGTTTAAAAAAAAACTTTGAATCGTACCCTGTTATGTCAGAGAGAAGCATTTTTTAGGACTTTTCTTCTCGTCTTTTTAACCACAGATCATAGAAACGTGCTGTTTTCACGTATGTAGACACTGGTATGGTGCTGGAGATGATGAATACGAGGTTGAAAAGTGGCGGAACTGTCCTTTAAGCAAGGTGAGACACCACATTTCATAGCTACTTAATTCAGGAAAAATGACTAAATCAGCAAAGTCACTGCTAGTAAGAAAAGACAAGTGCGAGTGTTGGTGCAAGAAATGAACACTGTGTTGCTTACACACTTATCTGGTCGTTTCAGATTGGTCAACATTGAACAGATAGGATAGAGGTTGTTTTCATCATAGAATTACATTATAGAATCACAATTATAGGGTCTCATGACAAGAAAGTACAGTCTCTGGACAGAACTGTTAGCTGGAGGTTGATTGAATCGTTGTCGAGTCTGGCTTGTTCCTCTTGAAGATGCAGCTGCAGAGTATGGAGGCGATGCACTGACTGAATTCAGCCAAAAGACCCAGCTGGTATTTGGGGATATTCGGTATCAAGTAATGGGCAACCACGAAGACAATGGTGAGCGGGAGGATACCAGCCAGGATGAAGAATATTCCAATGACGAACATCACCTTGGCCCTGGACCAGTTACTCTTGATGCATTTGGTGCACTTGGACCAAAGATGGCCCCCCATCGATCCCAAAGCTCCCAGGATGGTTGATATGTAGGTGATCATCTCCAGGGCCCATATGACCCCACTGGAGGGTCCATAAGAAACAACGAAATAGATGGCATAGGACATTAGGGAGACTGTCATCATTCTGGTGGATAATCTAACTAGTGGGGTACAAGCTGGACAGTATGGGCCCTCCGATCAGGAGCTGGGACCCCCCCCCCCCTCCCCCAGCTGAAGTGGAGTGAGGTCATCAGCTGTCAGTTTTCATCGAGAACAGTTCTCATCGAGATGGTGTAGCTAGCTGTCAAGGAGACACTGATGATGATGAGTACCCTGGCCAGGATGAAGAATATTCCATTGATTATTATCAACTTGGCCTTAGATGGTTCCTCTGTGATGCAGTTGGTGCACTTGGCTCCGATGATGGAGACCATCACCCCCAGAACCCCCAAGATGATGCCGATGATGGTCATGGCTCTGGCGGCCTGCAGGTCCTGGGGAAGGAGGGGTCGTAGAACTTACACAGTCCAATGAGCAATCAGCTCATCCACAGGTCCCGCCCAGATGAAGGCAGTCACTCTACACATGGGCAAAGCAGAGGCTACTATGAAGGTCACTATGGAGCTGATGCATCCTATGACTCCCAAGGAGATGCCCACAGTCTCCTTCAAAGAGTTACTCAACAAAGAGGTTTCTAGAAAAGGGGAGATATTAAACTTCTAGAGAAGATTCTATACAGTGCCTTCAGAAAGTATTCACAACCCTTGACTTTTTCCACATTTTGTTGTGTTACAGCTTGAATTTAAAATTGATTTCAATGGCCTAAACATATTACCCCATAATGTCAAAGTGGGAATCTTTTTTTTTTTTTACAAATAAAAAGCTAAAATGTCTTGAGTCAGTCATTATTCAACCCCTTTGTTATGGCAAGGATAAATATATTCAGGAGTAAATATGTGCTTAACAAATCACATAATACGTTGCATGGACTCACTCTGTGTGCAATAGTGTTTAACATGATTTTTTTAAATGATTAACTCATCTCTGTACCCTACACATACAATTAGCTGTAAGGTCCCTCAGTCAAGCAGTGAATTTCAAACACAGATTCAACCACAAAGACCAGGGAGGTGTTCCAATGCCAAAGAAGGGAACCTATTGATAGATGGGTAAAAAAAAAAAAATTAAACAACAACCTGAAACTGAATATCCCTTTGTGCATGGTGAAGTTATTAATTATACTTTGGATGGTGTATCAATACATCCAGCCACTACAAACATACAGGCGTCCTTCCTCACTCAGTTTCTGGAGAGGAAGGAAACCGTTCAGGGATTTCACCATGAGACCAATGGTGACTTTAAAAAAGTTTGAGTTTAATGGCTGTGATAGGAGAAAACTGACATTGTAGTTACTCCAAAATACTAACCTAATTGACAGTGAAAAGGAAACCTGTACAAAATATTCCAAAACATGCCTCCTGTTTGAAACAAGGGAATACTGCTAAAAATGTGGCAAAGCAATTCACTTTTTGACCTGAATACAAAGTGTTGTTTGGGACAAATCCAACACATATTACTGAGTAACACTCTCCATATTTTCAAGCACAATGGTGGCTGGATCATGTTATGGGTATGCTTGTAATTGTTAAGAACAGGAGAGTTTTTCAGGATAAAAAAGAAATGGAATGGAGCTAAGGACAGGCAAAATCCTAGAGGAAAACCTGCTTCAGTCTGCTTTCCACCACACTGGGAGCTGAATTCACCTTTTAGCAGGACAATAACCTAAAACACATGGCCAAATCTGCACTGGAGTTGCTTACCAAGAAGGCACTGAATGTGTCACACCCTGATCTGTTTCACCTGTCCTTGTGATTGTCTCCACCCCCTCCAGGTGTCTCTTATTTTCCCTAGTGTATTTATCCCTGTGTTTCCTGTCGCTCTGTGCCAGTTCGTCTTGTATTTTCAAGTCAACCAGTGTGTTTTTCCCCCCCGTGCTCCTACTTTTCTATTCTCTTCTACTAGTCCTCCCGGTTTTGACCTTTTGCCTGTCCACGACCATTCTCTTGCCTACCCCTTTTGGATTGTTAATAAACATCTTGGACTCTAACCATCTGCCTCCTGTTTCTGCATCTGGGTCTCGCCTTGTGCCCTTATAGAATGTTCCAGAGTAGCTGAGTTACAGTTTTGACATAAATCTACTTGAAAATGTATGGCAAGACCTGAAGGTGGTTGTCTAGAAATGATCAACAACCAATTTAACATAGCTTGAAGAATGTTTTAAAGAATAATGGGCAAATGTTACACAATCTAGGTGTGGAAAGTTCTTAAGTGACTGTCAAAGGTGCTTCTACAAAAGTATTGACTCGGGGGTGTGAAAACTATTTATTTATTTCATTTCCAATACATTTGCAAAAATGTCTAAAAACATACTTTCACTTTGTCATTATGATGTGTAGATGGGTGAACAAATATATATATTTAATCCATTCTGAATGCAGGCTGCAACACAACAAAATGTGGAAAAGTCAAGGAGTATGAATACTTTCTGAAGGCACTGTAACTCTAGGAGCTTCAGGCTTCACAAAGTTCCAGAACAACATCCTTGTCCAAATGCTCTCACCTTCCGATTCTTCTGTAACTGGAGATCGGAGTCTTTCAGAAGCCCACTATGTCTGATCGATGCTGTGATGTCACTTAAATATGTTGTCATAGAAACACGAAACCAGTCCCCTCTCCACCTGCAGTTTGCAATTTGCTGAAATGCGTATCCAGGGTCTAATATATGTTTTTAGGCCATAACTTTCTTAATGAAAGGAGTGGAGCGAGGCAGTGAGTCACTCACAGCAGCACAGGCGGCCTTGAACACGGAGGAGGAACAGACTTGGTGACCCCAGGTCTGTATAGAGCGTGATGGAGGCTGGCGTAGGTAGGCATGACTCACCACACAAACAAGTAGCTACCACCGAGGCCTGGGTAGACGGGGTGGGGGAGGGAGGGAGGGTGTTGACGATATACTGTAGGCAGATATCCCAATAATTATAAAGAACCATTATTGTTGTACTGTGTATAATATGTATTTTTTTAAACTGGAAAATAAATAACTTAGTGCATACCAAGTCATACATTTTTATATGCCTTTTTTCACATTCACATGTAGAAGCCATTCTATGTGGTCCATCAATTTTAAACTTCAAAGCAAGGCTTAGTTCTGCGTTTTCAATGTAGCCACCAGTAGCCTAAACTCTGTCTCTACCTCTCTGCTACAGTCCCTCCAGCCTCAGAGAGCGATCGAGAGAGAAAAGGGTGATGCCAGGCCTGCCCTTTCAGAGTGAGCTCTGATTGGATTGAAGATCTAACCTGACTCCCACTGCTACAAGGGACAGTGATTACACGCACCAGCTGTGACAGTGCCCTGGCCCAGGGCTTTGATGAGTAAGAGGCTTGTAACAGTTCCTGCTACCAGAAAGATTTCCACTCTGCAAGGGGTTAAAATCATATCTCACAGAGGGGTGTGGGGGGGCATAGAAACAGCTGTGAGAAACCAAAGAGGATATTTACTGCCAGACAGCACCTAGACTAGAGTAATAAATGATTGGGCATTTCCTTAACACTAGCCTCATAACACTGTAGCAATAGCAGAAATATCCTTTAAAACTCAAAGACAACACAACTAAATGACTGTCTGCAGCATTATAAAAATGCAAAAACTAAACAACTATTTAGTCAATAACAATCCTTCAGGAGACGTTAATATGTGGATATTGCATTCCAACCTAACAACATTACCTAGCTTATCAATACGTCACATGATAGACATGTAAAAGCTTTCCCAGGTGGGAACAGCATTGTATGCTATGAGGAAAAGAAGACACCAATGTTCCTCATGACAGGGGAAGCACCCAACAGAAACTATTAAAGTTGACTTTTCATTATGTTCTATAGGAGGAAGTATCTGTTGTTTACTGCACTGCAGTCAGTCTGCAGAAATATCCAGCATTCATAGTTATAACTGATCTGCCTGCTATAAGTCTTAAATGTTTTTTGGTCTGCTTTACACAGTCTTGTGTTGTGTTGGTTTATCCGTAGCTACAGTACTTCCTGTCTGAGATGAGATAGTGTGTTGAGAGGAAACGCAGTCCTTCAAGACCCCTGCCGGCCTTTATGACACATTAACCACAACGTTTCACTGTACGATTACTGTAACTAAACACTACCACTCAGGCCATACATGGGAAAAGTATTGAAATGATTCTCAGAAACCAACAACATGTTTCTCTATTAGCAATCATGATCTGCTTATGTTGTGAGGAAGCAAACATCAACCCCAACGGTTGTGTGTATGATCTGAGGGTCATATACTGTAAGCACGTGATGCTATTCAAAAAGACACGTGTACTGCATCCTGTACGATGGTCACAGAGACAGTCAAGCTGGGATGTGTTGTCTACAGTCTAATATCCACCAAGACTCAACATGTATTTCTGTTGTGACATAGGCTAATGTGGCCTAGTCAAAGTCCTGACCTAATCCCAATTGAGATGTTGTGTCAGGACTTGAAACGAACAGTTCATGCTTGAAAACCCACAAAATGTTGCTGTGTTAAAGCAGTTCTGCATGGAAGAGTGGGCCAAAATTCCTCCACAGAGACGTGAGAGACTGATCAACAACTACAGGAAGCGTTTGGAGTCACTGCAGCTAAAGGTGGTACAACCAGTTATTGAGTGTAAGGGGGCAATTAATTTTTCACATGGGTGATGCAGAACTTTGTTTTTGAAATAAATGAAATAAGTACGGAATTGTTGTGTTATTTGTTCACTTGGGTTCCCTTTATCTAATATTAGGTTTTGGTTGAACATCTGATAACATTCAGTATAAAACAAATATGCAAAAGTAGAGAAAAATAGAAAGATGGGAAATACCTTCACAGCTCTGTGTATTTCCTGGTTCAGTATTATACCGTAGGCCGACAAAGACAAAACATTACACATTCTAATGCTTAGGTAAAGATAAGCATGAGTCAAATATGACACCTAGTGGTAAAATGAAGCCCTTACGGATTTCTATTTGTATGGACTATGATAGAAGACGATGAGGATAGCTAGAGCAGCTTTCTCCCAACCTTGTTCCTGTAGAACCACAGTCCTGGACGTTTTCAGTCCAACCCTAATCTAGTGCACCTGATTCTAATAATTAGCTGGTTGATAAACTGAAATCAGGTTAGTTACAACTGGGGTTGAAAGGAAAGCCCACAGGAGGGTAGCTCTCCAGGAACAGGGTTGGAGAGCCCTGAGATAGAGGATGCTGGGTCTGTACAAGAAAAACACAGGGTGTCTCATACAGAAACACAAGAGGAATGGGGCCAGAAGCGGTGTAAGGAGAGGTCATCTGCTGATGTCCATTATAGATACAGAGGCCCCTAAGAGCCGGATGGCCCCAGGGAGATGGCATGAAGGCGTGTTGTAGAGGCCTCTGCTCCTAACTGTGTTGGTCTTTCCTGCTCCACGAAGCACTCTGACCTCCTCAACAGGCAACATGATATTTCTCCCTGCCTGGCCTATTTAGAGTCCTTTGCGAGTCTCCTTTCCATCCTGGGTTTGGCACTGAGCTCTACCAGGCCCAAGTACCACCCTGCATACCACTGCTGGCTTGCTTCTGAAGCTAAGCAGGGTTGGGCCTGGTCAGTCCCTGGATGGGAGACCAGGTGCTGCTGGAAGTGGTGTTGGAGGGCCAGTAGGAGGCACTCTTTCCTCTGGTCTAAACAAAGATCCCAATGCCCCAGGGAAGTGATTGGGGACACTGCTCTGTGTAGGGTGCTGTCTTTCGGATGGGACGTTAAACGGGTGTCCTGACTCTCTGAGGTCATTAAAGATCCCATGGCACTTATCGTAAGAGTAGGGGTGTTAACCCCGGTGTCCTGGCTAAATTCCCAATCTGGCCCTTAACCATCACGGTCACCTAATAATCCCCAGTTTACAATTGGCTCATTCATCCCCCTCCTCTCCCCTGTAACTATTCCCCAGGTCGTTGCTGCAAATGAGAACGTGTTCTCAGTCAACTTACCTGGTAAAATAACGGTAAAATATAAATAAATAAAAATAAAAGTGTTACAGTCTCAATTGTTGAGGTAAATAAATAAACATCATGAGGTCTCGTTTAACAATGAAAACCCTCATTTGATTGGTTTTATATAACTAATACAATCTCTTAAGCTTACTGAAAGGATTCATCTGATTAGTGTTACAAAATGAGACACACAATGTATGTTTATCATGCATGTACAGAAACCTTTAGTAATGAGCAATAAAAATACCAAAAAAAGTGATAAAATAGAAAGGCGGTTATAAGCACCTTTGATTCATTGGGAGGCCACCCACCATATGATCTGTCTATTTAAAGAGCAGACATGGGACTGCCCTGACTAATATTGCTCTAGGCAGATAGAGACGAGACATGATTGAAGAGTTGGAGACTGTCTGGTTATCTAACCAGTTATTTCTATCCAATAGGGTTCTATTTTTCCTTCAGGCTACAGTATTGTATTAGCGCTAACAGAACAAGACAGTCAATAAAATTAAAATAAAACTTTGGAAGACATTTCCTTAAACTGTAACCCCATGATTCCCAGAGCGATGACAAGCCATAACGAATCCATAACTTTTAAGTGGTAATTGATTCGGTTCCAAAATAGACTCACTCACCGTGGGTTTATTTGAGCTAATTTTATCCCCACTCTGCTATCTCTAGGCTCTCTATCGGTCTGGCCTGGTAGTGTTGGCATGCTGTATCATACTACACAGACAGGAAACTAACTTGCTCACTACCAAAAGAAGGTCTCTCTCACACACAAGTTCACATGTGCACTGAACACTGATGGATTACCATATTGGCTGCAACTTTGTTTAATGTTTTACTGCGTAGCGTCATAACAATTCATAATCTCAAGTATTTGATGAAATTAATGCTATTATTCTGCTGTCCAGTTTGCATTATCCAATACATGTAATGTATTTCTCAGTCTGGAAAGTACATTGTTTAGGCAGAGGCTCATTGATGCAACACTAGCATGAAAGCGGTTTCTCGATGCTTTGTTAATAACGCCACTAGATGTTGCCATTTTTTGACTTCCTCATCAACACTGGCTGTTCTGCTTCCTCCCTCTACATCTCAGCCCATGATGGTTGGGTACGGAGTGGGAAACATCTATGCTAGATGCAATATAGGGGGCATCTTTTCCTAAAGCAATCTTCTGACATCACAACTTGGATTTGCATCAACTAACCAGTTAATTAGTAGCAGAACAGGAAGTAACAGAAGTACAGGAAACTGCAACTACTGTATATTTTCCTAACGAGGGTGGGGGATGACCTAACTCAATCAATGTAATTAGTGCTCAGAGTGCCTCTAACCCCAGACCCCTATCATTACTGACAATGGGCGGAATTACTCACCGTTTTCGGTAGGATTTCTAAAGAATCTCTGTGAATATAGCGATATGATTAACAAAAACAAGAAGTGTAAGACTCAAGGCCAGTGCTGAGGCTAGGGTCATTGTTAGGGAAAGCTGTAAAAACGGACAGCCTCACGATGACACATTTTGACCTTTGCGTTGGTACCGGAGGAAATCCTGTCGGGAGAGGACAGGAACCCATGCTGCGTGACCCTGTTCCTGTCAACAGCCCCTGAAACTGGGAGAGGATGGACTTCATACTGAAGCAGGGCTCAACCTGCATTAGTGATGCGGAACACAGTGACACGGTAGTAGTGAGCTTCACAAAGCCAACATGTGTGGACATGTCTGAAATATTTCATGAAATATTGATGGTTTTGTCATCATTAGCAATTTTATTGCCTCTTATTTCATAGCCCACTATTTCATTGTAATAAACCAGTCAAATTGCCCATAAAGGTAACCTGTCAGCAGCTCAACTGACACATTTTCAAGGCGAAACCACAATGTTGGGTTACAGTTGATACGGCTGCTGCGTGGCTAGAATGATGCATATAATGGCTATGGGCATGCTTTGTCACATCTGTCACATCAGTGAGGGAACTAAAGATAAAACTGGCTCTATTTCTGTCAGTCCTCAGATGGGTCCCTCTTTCTCCCCTCAGGCCCCTCGCTGTCTGCAGACACATGCGCCCTGGCACCTGAACACAGTCATCCAGTGGGACATGCAGCCAGCCCTGGTCTCAATGCTACAAGATGTTCCCAAATAAGCCAGAACGCACAGGACGGGGAGGAGTGGAGGGGATCAGCTATGCGAAAAACACATCAGGAAGGGTAGTGGTTTCCAAACCCCCCCCCCCAAAACAACTCTTGGGAAGCACACCGTCTACTCCCCCAGTGATTCCTCTCTCTGCACTCAATGCAGGAGAACATCAGCAGTTCAGCTCCCCGTATGCCGATGCACATGATGTTCTGGAGACAAGGTGCACAAATAATCTCTGAAGAACGGAAGGACAGAGCCTCTGTGTGTGGTCGGGAGAGTGTTCTGTTGAACAATGGAAAGCATTGTCAGAAGAGTTCAATTTCCAAATTCTACTGTGAGGCCCCGACTAGAGTCAGGGCTACAAGGCTGTATGACATTAAGCACATGGACCAGCTGTCACACATCTAGGTCTATTCTCCTCTGAAAGAGACACTATCTGCCCGGTTAAGGCTGCAGTGTGAATCCAGGCTTCTAGTGGATAACATTCATTCATGTTATAGGTGCATTATAAGCAATTACAAGCAAACAAGTCATAATAAATGACAGAAATTGGAGCACAGTCTGTGGAACTGGCAGGGAGTAGTTGTGACAGGGGCAGAGACCTGGTGGGTTGAACAGAGGTGCGAATGAGATGCGTGTCCCTGCAGGGAAGGTACTGTCATCTCTGCCAGCTACAGCATGCGGAGAAGAACAGCGTGGCGTGTAAAGGTGGAGGGTCAGATGATTGTCTGAGGACTTGTGTTGTAATATCATCATCATCATGTAGGTAGGTGGTTCCTCTGTATGTTCTTATGATCAATAGCTGAGTAAGGCCAATGCTGTAGAACTGAAGATAGAAAATACTTAGCTAACAGTTATACAGTATTGAAACTGTAGCTGGATATCAATGAGATATCTGTGTCCGTACAGTCCACATCGATTATCACAGAGTTCCCATTGTTTCCTTATTGGCCCAGTCAATAGTACAATAGTGCCAGTGGGTGACAGATTCTTGCTGTTCCTGCTCAGAGCCTGTTCACAGACAGGACAATTGATGACGATAACAATGATCACTGTTTAGCAAAAGCACAGAAAACGTATTCATTGTATGCTTAACATGGCTTGTAATTTCTTGGCCCCTAGATCAAAATCGGTTTATCATAGATTCAAGATTGTGCAAGTGATACAGTATAATCTGTAGAGTAGCATAGCATGGCTCTTCGGTTGTATGACCTCTAGCCAAACAGGTTTATCAGTCTAATCTGTTGGAGGAGACTTCAGACCTGGTTTATAGGACATGTTGATGTATTGGCTAATGGCCAAGCCTACTGTACTCACTGTGAGAGTGTTACACACGCCTCTGTGAAGAGGGAACGCAACACCCTGCTACAACTCAACTCTCCGTGAAGCGAAAGAGGTATGGACTGTAGGTGCGAGTAAGGATGACAAAAAGGCAGAATTGACCACTTACTAGGATTTATTTCCTTACACGGTAATATGGGGAAAAGGGGCTGGACGGAACCAAAGCAAAGAAAGTAAATATCAATGCTCCCCCTCTCCTATCTAACCTGCCTACCCACTACTTACCTAACTTAGCACCGCCTGGTGCGCTAACCAAAATACAGGGGGTGGTCCGCCCAGGTCTTACTTAGTGTGCCTAAACAGTGAATATACTACGGGTATATGTATGCCCGCGGGCCTCTTGCCTAAGCACTCCCTAGGTGCCTTCCCCTTCCCCCCTGGGAACAAATGAAACAGAATATTAAACAATCCACTTCACAACAAAACTGAGAAAACTAACTCAGGCCACTAAAGAAGCTCTGACAAAGCACAAACACAGAACATACCAAAGCTGCTGCTACCAACAACAACAACAACTAACATAATACATATTTACAATCAACATGCTATACCACTCAGCCATCAACCGTCTCTCTCAGCAATGCCTGCCTGCCATCTCTCTCTTTCTGAACAGAACACTGGCTTTTATAGCTTCAGGTGGCAATGGTAATTAGAGACAGCTGTATCTTGACGAGGGGGCGGGGTCAGCTCTCCAATTATCAATTGGGGCCGACCAATCAGCTGCTTGGGGAGAAATTCCAGGAAGCCATCTCCTGAAACACACACACTCAAATACAAACTACAACACAGAAACTGGGGAACGTAACAGAGAGCAGTATGCTTTCCTGGTATATAAAAAGGGATTGGGAGATACCTAGTCAGTTGTCCGACTGAGTGTATTCAACTGAAATGTGTCTTCCACATTTAACCTCTGAATCAGAGAGGTGCAGGGGCTGCCTTAAATCGGCAGGTAGCCTAGTGGTTAGAGCGTTGGACTAGTAACCGAAAGGTTGCAAGATCGAATCCCCGAGCTGACAAAGGTAAAGCAATCTGTCGTTCTGCTCATGAACAAGGGAGTTAACCCACTGTTCCTAGGCCGTCATTGAAAATAAGATTTTGTTCTTAACGGACTTGCCTAGTTAAATAAAAGGTCAAATAAAAAAAAATGTTTATTTTTTTATTTTTTTAAATCGACATCCACGTCTTCGGCACCCGGGGAACAGTGAGTTAACTGCCTTGCTCAGGGGCAGAACAACAGATTTTTACCTTGTCAGCCTGGGGATTTGATCCAGCAACCTTTCGGTTCCTGGCTCAACGCTTTAACCACTAGGCTATATACTGTTCTTAAAGGGGAATAATGGCAAATTTCGAGAAAAAAAAACTCTGACTCGTTGTTTGACTGTCAAAGTACGCACCTCACTGCAGGGAGAGCGAGGTAGACCTAGAACGAGAGCTACATCACAGAGTAATACAGGCCACTCCCTGCAGCGCTAGATAGAACTTGGTGGAATAACGCAAATCTACGACAAATATAAATGTTCTGTCACAGCTAAAACCCTAAATTCGATCGTGAGATAAGGCATAAATATTTGATGTGATAAATTTGGGATCGGGGGTTAACAATTTTCCTCCTCTGAGACCTCCGCCAAGCAAGGAGGAAAGGAACCGACCCAATCCCGCCTCCCACTTTTACCTTGCAACCCCATTGGACATAACTTCACCTGCCGATGAACATTGTCTATCTTCTCTCTCTGACTGTAGGCTACATCCCTCGCTGCACGGTGTGATCGTCACAGCAAAATACATCTACTAAAATGAGAGGGAAAGACTAGTGAGAGTGCAACATAGCATCCACTTCATAGGATGACACATACAGGCTATAAAGCTAATTTATGGAACACGTTTCATCAGATTGTAACTTTCCTACAGTAGCCAGGTGACAGCGAACATATCCTTGTAAATTAATTTCTGTTGCAGATATAATAGATTGATGCCTTCATCACTACCCAGTCTATCGAAATGTGATTTATGCTGACTGTCCAAGTTTTCATTGGGGTAGATCAAATATGCTATTATTACATGTATTATTAGCCTGCATTTATATGTTTTAATTGGTAGAATAATGATTAATTTACAAAATGATGCAGAGGATTTAGTTTGCAAGCCAGGGCCAAATTGCATTCCTTGAGCGAGCAAGAGAATGTGATAATGAAGGCAAATTTGATCAAATGGAAAAGTATTCTTATAGCCTATTTTTGCATCAAATACCCTACCTCCTTGAAAGTTGTGTATTGATTATATATAGCATACTTGATGAATGATGATCACTGTAATCAAAAGCTGCAGTGTTGCTCATTGGATTACCCCAGATCATGGAATAGGCTATGCGAAACTTTATAAAGACAAAAAGGAGGACATATGGAATTATTTGGATGGTTGACATGACAAAGGTAGGCTGATGTTCTTATCTAAAATGACTCGCGTTTGGTAAAAACCGAGTGCGCAATATATTCAAAAATTCTAACAAAATACACCAGCAACATAATTTAGGACATAAAAGGTTGTTAGCACAGTGTTTCTGATCAGATCGACAATTGTCTTCTAATGGATTTGTTTGGCTACGTTGGCGTCTTTAAAAACAGCCTTTTCTGCTTGGTCTCAAGAGCATTGAAAGAGAGATATGAAATAGCCTACTACCGAGGACTGATGATGCTTCTGACTATATAGGAAAAGGCGTGTTGTGTGATATGCTAGAGTATGATGTAGGCCATTTTGAAAACTGTCAGTGTGTTGTGTTTATGAGGAGCCCCCTCGTGCCTGTTTTAGCATGAGATGGCTGCTGTTTCCTCCTTGCTTGGCAGACATCTCAGAAAATGTGAAATTGTGACCCAAATGTATCACATCAAAATGTATATGCCATATTTCACAATCGATTGGACTTCACAAATGTAGTATTTTTGCGTTGACAGAACGTTGATATTTGTCGTAGACTTGCGTTATTCCACAAAGTTCTATCTAGCGCTGCAGTGAGTGGGAGGCTGTATAACCCTGTGATGTAGTCTACCTCATGAGTGAGAGAGGTGCACACTTTGCCAGATAGTACAACGAGGGGTTTAGGAACATAGACAAATTGTCAAAATTTGACGCTATTCCTTTTTAAGACAGGTACAGTATCAGTGATGAGGGGGGAATATTTGAGAATAAAACATTAATTCCCCCCCGAACAACTTTGAAATATTGTGTGTTGTGACTGCATAATGAAAAGATACCGACTCAGGCCCTTTCAAGGAAATGCAACACGCACGCACTAACACACCTTGTGACAATGACATGACATGCTCATTAAAACTCCCACAATGAGACGTCCTGCAGTTCTCAGGTCAGTGTGCTCCTTGAGCCCCCTGCCTATTGCTAAAGGTGCTCAGATACTGGATCAGCAGATGCATCCCTTCCTCCTCCCATCCACCTCTCACCCACCTCCAGTCATCCCCAGTTGCCTGAGGATTGAGCCACGGATCAATACTGTGAAAGGGATCGTAAAACCACAGCAGGACTCCTATACAGTTACAGTAATGTTAGCACTAGAACAGAAGACTCATCTTTTGCCAGTATCACTGCGATCACCAACTCCAGCCATCCGATTTGAAAAATTCTGCGTAATAGCATACAGAAGACTATATTTTTAGGAAAGAACACTTATGCTGCTAATGTATTGTCACAGAGCCCCATTCGGGTAATAAATTGAGCCTTCAACTAAGTGTAAAAACAAGACACTAAGTACATTTCCAGTCCATCCTTGATCTTTCATGCTGGTTTAGGTTTTAAAGCTCTGGCCATTTATAAGCTATTTTTAAACCTCTTAACTGTTACACAACACAACACATATCCCTTATCTTGAAGATTTACAACAGGACAGGCGGCCAAACGGGTGAGACAATACAAAGATGTACCATGCTGCTTTACGAGACAGGAAACGGCTATCTGAATGACACTGTTACTAGCTCTTTTAGCTTCGTTTCAAAAGCAGAAGGTAGGGCTTTTCAAAATATATGTATTTTTCCATTTCAGTTTCCACAACTGATGACATTTTGAGTTGAAAATATAGATACTTTCAAATGTTATTCAGATAACAGAAGCATAACAAAAACGGTCTCCTTTCAGAGCCTGGAATACATTTAGAACCTAATACTAGCCCATTATCAAATATGTATTATTTGACACGTGTTCCCTAAAAATAAGTTATGACACCGTGTTTTACATTGGTGTTCTCTTTGAGCTTCATATCAAACACAAATTAAGAATATGACCCACAGTAAAAACCCTTTAGTATTGCTTAATAACACTTTTACTTTTTATCTTATTAATACTGAACAGCCTCAACAAACCTGACACAGACTACTTTGTATCCAGTCTGAACTGTAGTAAGTGACTACTCTTTCTGTGTCTCACCTCGCCATGGTGCCAACCAAGGTGCTGATGCACCCTGTATGTAGTGGTTACTTTACACTGGCATTACCAGGATTAGACCTGATCCAGGGGGGATGGTGGTGTCATCATCAGGTGTTAGATGGAGAGGCAGGAGGGTTCGGAGCATTAATATCCTGTGAATCCCTGGGAGAAGTCACCTTAGAGTGCAGCCAGATAGATTGGGCCATGGGCAGGGAGGGAGGGAGGATTGGTGTGAATGGCTGTACCCCTGGGATGTTTTTAGCAGAACAGTTGGCTTTGAGGTTTCACTGAGAGGGCACAAATAATTAGGACAGAAATTAATGAGGCCAAGGCTGCTTGTGTTAGCCTGGTTAGACTTGACTGAACGCTACTCTCACCATTGCACATGGTTGAGGGCAGCATTCAGTCTGGTTTAGCCAGGCTATGAATCTGTTTGCAGCTAAATCAGCATACCAGGAATGAATACTAGCTAATTTACTGTACAGCAATCTGAAGCTGAGCTCTCCAGTAATGGCAAGGCTACAAATGAATAGCAGATGAGTCAAGCCAGCACTTAGTGACAACTTAATGACATCCACTGCAGACAGTGTCAAGCTAATGCCCTGGTAGTCACTGTTGTGGAGACTGTTAAAATGACAGCCTATCAGTCACTAGGCTTATTTCTGCCTTCCTTTGAATTTAATAAAAAAGAACACATTATTCTGCAAGTGTAAACATTCTCACTATATATCATAACTGTATTTCCTGGCAGAAAGGGCCTAAAAGTGTTCATCCTCGAAATATTTGAGAGCTTGCAGATTTAACCCTCAAGGCATTGTCTTAACGTCAACAAGGGACTTATTTTAAATCTCAATGTACTTCTCATTGACATACACTACCAGTCAAAAGTTTTAGAACACCTCCTCATTCAAGGGTTTTCTTGATTTTTGCTATTTTTTGGTTACTACATGATTCCATATGTGCTATTTCATAGTTTTGATGTTTTCCCTATTATTCTACAATGTAGAAAATAGTAAAAATAAAGAAAAACCCTTGAATGAGTAGGTGTTCTAAAGCTTTTGACCGGTAGTGTACAAGTGAAAGACAGGCAGAGTTAACAGCAAAATGAGATGCTCGCAGGTGTATAGTCCCTTGACCTACATAAAATCACTTACAAATCCCTCAAGGGTATTCCTTCCTGGTTTCTTTTTCCCTGATAGGTTGACCCTAAACAAATTTTCAGAACAGTTTAATGCAGGTTGGATAAGATCAAATCAATTGGTGAAGAAGTTCTTGAAAACCATGTAACATGTTCTACTCCTTATATCAGCCTCTGACTCATCAGTATATTGGGTCCAGGCCGTTACATTGCAGACCCAAGGAAACACAGCACTGAGAACTAATCCAATAACATACGACCTGTCCGGATAGCGAAACGTCAAGCCAGCATCAAGCTACTGTTACACAAAACTAAGACTGATTTACACATGGCTGGAATGCTGTTTCAGCCAAATCAGCACACAGGATCCAAACTACCTGTTTAATTAAACAATTGAAGACCCACAGAATGTAGAGATATTGAATCTAATATAAATACAATTTTAAAAAGTATGAACATTTAGGAACTCACTACTGTAAAGTCGCTCTTGATAAGAGTGTCTGCTAAATGACTAAAATGTAAAATATGTATCTTATAAGCCCCAATGCAGCCGTTTTAAGTACCCTACTGTGATTACTTTCAATTAAAATTGTCAAAAAGAAACCAAATTATCGTCTTAGCAAAGAGCAATTTCTCGAGGACTGTCTGAGAGTGGTCTGGGTAGGAAGGCCAAAACAAAAAACTAGCTGTTATTGGCAGAGAGGTTTGGAATAATTATTTTTATAAAATTTTTACATTTTACACTTACATTTTAGACATTTAGCAGACGCCCCTATCCAGAGCGACTTACAGGAGCAATTAGGGCCTTGCTCAAGAGCACCATGGACACATTTTTCCCTTCGTCGGTTCTGGGATTCAAACCAGTGACTTTTCAGTTACTGGCCCAACGCTCTTAACTGCTAAGCTACCTCCCGTGGTCTATTAACACATTTTAATCGCCAGGTGCTCAAATTATCGCCAAAACTCAAATAAACCAAAATAGGCTGAAATTTAAGGCGGCCTTTTCAAACAGCTTTTACACTCAAAGGCATTATCATACATTTTCACAGTATTATTCCAACCTCATTGTGTGGAAATGTATATAAAACACAGGAAAATACAGTTTGACTGCACTGGGCCTGAGCTCAGCAGAACCTCACAAATCCTGTCCATCAGGTCTGAATCCAGTCAGATGAATGATTGACCAGGGTAGGCAGTTCAAAGGTCTTTGTTTCAAGGTGTGGTGCCAGTTGTAGTACTACAATGAGGTGGCTGAGGACTTTCCAATCCTAATATAAGACGGTGGTTAAATGTTAGTGGTGGGTTGGCACAGGGCATAATACACTACACATAGGTTTCATTTCAAACTAATACATTCCCAGAAGAGGTCTCTTGGCTTCTGACCAATATTAGGATAGTGGGAAATGGTAGACACTGGTTAGACACTGTGCAAGGCAGAAAAGCCTTCCAACAAGCATGGCACTAAGCGTATTCTTGTCTTTCTTTCTAAAGCGCAGGTCATATATGTGTGATTGCTTATAGTGTTTCAGTTCCAGTGTCTGTATTTCTCTGTCTGCTACGGTTTGATGGCTTATGATGTACCTCAACTGTATGAGAGTGGCTCTAGTTTCCATTTAGCCTACTTTATCCCTACTGTACGTCCCGGTACACAGTCAATACAGCAGTTTTAACACTTTTACACTTCGAAGGATGCTAGGGGTGCTACAGCAGAGATCAGCACACAGGATCCAAACTATCCGTTTTATGAAACAATTGAAGACCCACAGAATGTAGAGATATTGTATCTAATATAAATAAATAAATATGACATTTTATGCACTCACTACTGTAAAGTCTCTCTGGATAAGAGCGTCTGCTAAATGACTAAAAAGTCAAATGTATCTTGTAGGCCCAATGAGGCCGTTTTTTTCTCTCGATATCAAATAATTTCTGGGTAACAATTAAGTACCCTACTGTGATTACTTTCAATTAAAATTGTCAAAAAGAAGAACAAATATTGTCTTAGCAAAAAGTTTCACGAGGACTGTCAGAGTGGTCTGCGTTGGGAGGCCAAAACAAAAAAAAATAGCTGTTATTGGCAGAGAGGTTTGGAACTCTTTTTAAAAAATTAAATTTTAGTCATTTAGCAGACGCCCCTATCCATTTAGCCTACTTTATCCCTACTGGACATCCCGGTACACAATCAATACAGCAGTTTTGCAGGCATTAACGGTTATTCACTAGCACTACGGAAGTTGCTAGGGGAGCTATAGCAGAGATTTGCAAGACTTTCCGGAGTCAATAATAATTGCCAAGAAGGCTTTATATATCTGTCCAATAATTGAAATATGAAGCTAGTACTGAACTTAAGATACTGGTTATTTGGGCTTTTCCCAAAGTTGCAAAACTATCACTAAACTGTCTTCTAAACAGGGCCTGTTGTTTTGAAACGTATGGAAGAAGGCAGATGGAGACACAGCTTGGCTAAGGTAAGATGAGCTTGAGTAGAGAGAGAGGAAATAAGGAGGAGGGCTGCGGTTATGTAGAGAGACGTCCGTGCCCCCCGTTCCTCAGAGAGAGCAGATGCAGGTCTGGCAGATGGGCTGAGACCCTTCGCATATGTTAGGAGGACACCGCTCCAAGCGTTCCCGGTCTCATCTTTGCCGGCTAAAAAAAAAATCATCTTCTGCTCCTCTTTCCCTTTCTAGTTGCATCTCGGGACACAGTGATGCTCTCCCGTCACCACCCCCTGTCAGGCAGGGCAAATGTGACTTAATTTTCTTGAATAGGGTTTCTACTGGTTGCTGGTGGTGGTTGTTGTGCAGAATTGTACTAGGCCCAAATGCACAATGAGGATTGGTCTGGAAAGTATTTTGGTTCAAGACAGTCAGGTGTTGTACAAGTACATCACAAGTGTTTTGGGACCTTTGGCCAATACAGAGATACTCAGATCATCCTAATCTTGCTTTTAAAATGTTGAGACTCCTCGTTGACCTCAAAGCCCTCAAACTCACGGGTCTTCTGGGCGGGGTTTCATCACTGGCCTGAGAGGTTGGCCTCCTGTGATCCCAATCAGATCACTCCATTTAAAACAGCAGCTTATTAAACAAGAGCTCACACTGTATATAGGCCACCATATGTTGTACTGTTGGGCACCATCAAGGGCCATGGGTCTGGAACAATCCCAGAAATAAACGGTTTACGGTTTGACGTTTAAAATGGTTTTATAACATTGCTTCAAATGCATTTTGTATGGGGCTGTAAATGCGTCACAGTGTGATATTTGAAGGTTTAAAAAAAAACGTTTTGCAAAAAACAATAGCACTAGGCACCAGCCTGACAGCCTTGTGCCAATATCAACAGAGCAAAGGGGTCGACCGCAGGCAGACCATCAAGACAAATCAGCCTCAACATCAATGGTGGCTCAGACGCTCAGCCTCCAGACATGCGATAGCCCAACAATGGCTCTTTCCTGGAGAGTGATGAATGCACTATTTTGACCCATATAGACATATTTAAACAATGATTATTGATTCAATAATACAGTGCATTCGGAAAGTATTCATACCCCTTCCCCTTTTCCACATTTTGTTACGTTAGTCTTATTTTAAAATGGATTAAATAAAACATTTTCCTCATCAATCCACATGCAATAGCCCATAAAGATGAAGCGAAAACAGGTTTATAGAATATTAGCAAAAAAAACCCAACCTGAAATACCTTATTTAGATAAGCATTCAGACCCTTTGCTCCGAGACTCGAAATTGATCTCAGATGTATCCTGTTTCCATTTATCACCCTTGAGATGTTTCTACAACTTGATAGGAGTCCACCTGTCGTAAATTCAATTGGTTTCACATGATTTGGAAAGGCACACACCTGTCTACATAAGGTCCCACAGTTGCCAATGCATGTCAGAGCAAAAACCAAGCCATGAGGTCGAAGGCATTGTCCATAGAGCTCAGAGACAGGATTGTATCAAGGCACTAACACATTTCTGCAGCATTGAAGGTCCCCAAGAACACAGTGGCCTCCATCAATCTTAAATGGAAGAAGTTTGGAACCATCAAGACTCTCCCTAGAGCTGGCCGCACGGCCAAACTGAACAATTGGGGGAGAAGGGCCTTAGTCAGGGAGGTGACCAAGAACCTGATGGTCACTCTGACAGACCTCCAGAGTGCCTCTGTGGAGATGGGAGAACCTTGCAGAAGGACAACCATCTCTGTAGCACTCCACCAATCAGGCCTTTATGGTATTGTGGCTGGACGGAAGCCACTCCTCAGTAAAAGGCACATGACAGGTGCCTTTTGGCCACCTCCAAGCGGGCTAAAGGACTCTCAGACCATCAGAAACAAGATTCTCTGGTCTGATGAAACCAAGATTGAATTCTTTGGCCTGAATGCCAAGCATCACAACTGGAGGAAACCTGGCACCATCCCTATGGTGAAGCATGGCGGTGGCAGCATCATGCTGTGGGGATGTTTTTCAGCGGCAGCGACAGGGAGACTAGTCGGGATCGAGGGAAAGATGAACGGAGCAAAGCACAGAGAGATCCTGAATGAAAAGCTGCTCCAGAGTGCTGAGGACCTCAGACTGGGGCTAAGGTTCACCTTCCAACAGGACAATGACCCTAAGCACACAGCCAAGACAATGCAGGGGTGGCTTCGGGACAAGTCTCCGAATGTCCTTGAATAGCCCAGCCAGAGCCCGGACTTGAACCCGATCAAACATCTCTGGAGAGTCCTGAAAATGGCTGTGCAGCGTTGCTCCCCATCCAACCTGACAAAGCTTGAGAGGATCTGCAGAGAAAAATGGGAGAAACTCCCCAAATACAAGTGTGCTAAGCTTGTAGCTTCATACCCAAGAAGACTCGGCTGTATTCGCTGCCAAAGATGCTTCAGCTAAGGGTCTGAATACTTATGTAAATGTTAAATTTCCTTCTTTTTTTTTTATATATATACATTTGCAAAAATGTCAAAAAACCTGTCATTATGAGGTATTGTGTGATGCACAATTTTTATTTAAAAAATATATATATTTTAGAATAAGGCTGCAACGTAACAAAATGAAGAAAGAGTCAAGTGGTTTGAATATTTTCTGAATGCACTGTCCATATATGGTTATTCCTGGTGTTCCATCTGACAAGGAAAACCCCTGAAGCAGAATAATATAGACCTTCATTGTGTTGTGGTGTTGATCCCCTGTGAGCAGGCTCTGGCTCTGATCCAGCGTCTCTTCGGTTACCAGGGAAATAGTTGATGCACAGATGGATCCTGTTTCTCTCCGTTTACAGATAGATTGAGTCAACACACCGTGCGATTGATTTTCTCTACGAGGTGTCAGGCAATCAGTGGCATTCTCGGTTAGTTGATTACAGCCAAAGGCTAAGGGAAAGTATAAGACAGATCTTTGCTTATCCAATGTGGATGGTGGATGAATGAAAATTGAGTAACAATTTCCACATGACAAGTGTTTTATAATTAAAAAAACATCTCACCAGGCCATCATAGCTAACCATTCTCATAGCTAATAGTGATGGGGGAAATCGACAGTTACATATCGCAATATTTTTGGACAATATTACGCACTGGACAAAAATATAAAACGCAACACGCAAAAATTTCACTGAGTTACAGTTCATATAAAAGGAAATCAGTCAATTGAAATGAATTCATTTAATCTAGGGATTTCACATGACTGGGAATCTGTTGGTCAATATACCTTAAAAAGGTAGGGGCGACATCTCCGTCGCATAGAGTTGATCAGGCTGTTGATTGCGGTCTGTGGAATGTTGTCCCACTTCTCTTCAATGGCTGTGTAAAGTTGCTGGATATAGGTGGGAACAGGAACATGCTGTTGTACACATCGATCAAGATCATCCCAAACATGATCAATGGGTGACATGTCTGGTGAGTATTTCTGGCCATGGAATAACTGTGACATGTACAGATCCTTGTGACATGGGGCCGAGCATTATCATGCTGAAACATGAGGTGATGGCGGCAGATGAATGGCACGACAACGAGCCTCAGGATCTCGTCATGTTGTCTCTGTGCATTCAAATTGCCATTGATAAAATGCAATTGTGTTTGTTGTCTGTAGCTTATGCCTGCCCATACCATAACCCCATCACCACTATGGGGCACTCTGTTCACAATGTTGACATCAGCAAACCGCTCGCCCACACGCCATACATGCGGTCTGCCAGCCACCTGGTACAGTTGAAACTGGGAATAATCCATGAAGAGCACACTTCACCAACGTGCCAGTGGCCATCGAAGGTGTGCCTTAGCCCACTAAAGTCGGTTACGACGCAGAACTGCAGTCAGGTTAAGATCCTGGTAAGGACGACGAGCACGCAGACGAGCTTCCCTGAGATGGTTTCTGACAGTTTGTGCAGCCATTCTTCGGTTGTGGAAACTCAGTTTCATCAGCTGTCCGAGTGGCTTGTCTCAGACAATCCCGCAGGCAGAGAAGCCGGTTGTGGACGTCCTGGGCTGGCATGGTTACACATGGTCTTCGGTTGTGAGGCCGGTTGGATGTGCTGCCAAATTCTCTAAAATGATGTTGGAGGGGGCTTGTGGTAGAGAAATTAACATTAAATTCTCAGGCAACAGCTCTGGTGGACATTCAGTTAGCATGCCAAATGCACGCTCCCTCAAAACGTTTGAGAAATGGCGCTGACAGAGATGTTCGCCTCGCTTCGCGTTCTTTGGAAACTATGCATTATTTTGTTTTTTTATGTATTATTTCTTACACTGTTACCTCAGGAAATCTTAAGTCTTATTACATACAGCCGGGAAGAACTATTGGATATAAGTGCAACGTCAACTTACCAACATTACAACCAGGAATACAACTTTCCCGAAGCGGATCCTCTGTTCGGACCACCATCCAGGACAATGGATCTGATCCCAGTATCCGACCAAAAACAACGGCGCTGTAGACGGGGCAGACGGAGCGGCCTTCTGGTCAGACTCCGTAGACGTGCACATCGCTCACCGCTCCTGAGTATACTACTCACCAATGTCCAGTCTCTTGACAACAAGGTAGACAAAATTTGAGCAAGGGTTGCCTTCCAGAGACATCAGAGATTGTAACATTCTCTGTTTCACGGAAACATAGCTCTCTCAGGATATGTTGTCGGAATCGGTTCAGCCACCGGGCTTCTCCACGGCGACAGAGATAAACACCTCTCTGGAAAGAGGAAGGGCGGGGGTGTGTGTTTTATGATTCACGACTCATGGTGCAATCATAACAACATACAGGACCTCAAGTCCTTCTGCTCACCCGAACTAGAATTCCTTACAATCAAAATGCCGGCCATTTTACCTACCAAGAGAATTCTCGTCAGTTATAGTCACAGCTGTGTACATTCCCCCTCAAGCGAACACCAAGACGGCCCTCAGGGAACTTCACTGGACTCTATCTAAACTGGAAACCATATATCCGGAGGCTGCATTTTTTGTAGCTGGGGATTTTAACAAAGCAAATTTGAGAACAAGGCTACCTAAATTCTATCAGCATATTGATTGCACGACTCGCAGGGCTAATACTCTCGATCCCTGCTACTCTGACATCTGCGATGCATACAAAGCCCTCCCCCGTCCTACCTTCGGTAAATCCGACCACGATGCCATCTTGCTCATTCTGTCTTATAGGCAGAAACTCAAACAGGATGTACCAATGACGAGAACCATTCAACGCTAGTCTCACCAATCGGAAGCCATGCTTCAAGATTTTTTTGAACACGCGGACCGGAATATGTTCCGGTCAGGCTCAGAAAACAACATTGACCTATATGCTGACTCGGTGTGTGCGTTCATTAACAAGTGCATTGGAGATGTTGTACCCACTGTGACTATTAAAACCTACCCTAACCAGAAACCGTGGATGGATGGTGGCATTCACGCAAAACTGAAAGCGCGATCCACCGCATTTAACCATCGAAAGAGGTCTAGAAATATGGCTGAATTTAAACAGTGTAGTTATTCCCTCCACAAGACAATCAAACAAGCGAAATGCAGATTCAGGGACAAGATGGAGTCGCAATTCAACGGCTCATACACGAGACGTATGTGGCAGGGTCTACAGGAAATCACGGACTACAAAAACAGCCACGTCACAGACACCGACGTCACGCTTCCAAACAAACTAAAACATCTTCTTTGCCCGCTTTTAGGATAATACAGTGCCACCGTCGCGGCTCGCTAACAAAGACTGCCCTCCCCCCTCCTTCTCTGTGGCTGACGTGAGTCAAACATTTAAACTTGTTAGCCTTCGCAAGGCTCCTGGCCCAGACGACATCCATAGCCGAGTCCTCAGAGCATGTGCAGACCAGCTGGCTGGTTTATTTACAGACATATTCAATCGCTCCCTATCCCAGTCTGTTGTCCCCACATGCTTCAAGATGGCTACCATTGTTCCTGTACCCAAGAAGGCAAAGATAACTGAACTAAATGACTACCACCCCATAGCACTTACTTCTGTCATTATGAAGTGCTTTGAGCGGCTAAAGTATCATATCACCGCCACCTTACCGGCCACTCTAGACCCACTTCAGTTTGCATACCGCCCCAACAGGTCCACATGTGACACAATCGCCATCACACTGCCCTATCCCATCTGGACAAAAATAATACCTATGTAAGAATGCTGTTCATTGACTACAGCTCAGCACCATAGTACCCTCCAAGCTCATCACCAAGCTGGAGGCCCTGGGTCTCAACCCCACCCTGTGCAACTGGGTCCTGGACTTTCTTACGGGCCCCCCCAGCTGGTGAAGGTAGGAAGCAAAATCTCCACTTCACTGACCCTCAACACTGGGGCCCCACAAGGATGTGTGCTCAGCCCTCTCCTGTACTCCCTGTTCACCCATGAATGCGTGGCCATGCACGCCTCCAACTCAATCATCAAGTTTGCAGACGACACAACAGTAGTGGGCCTGATCACCAACAACAACGAGACAGCCTACAGGGAGGTGGTGAGGGCACTGTGTCAGGAAGTGTGGTGTCAGGAAAATAACCTCACACTCAACGTCAACAAAACAAAAAGGAGATGATTGTGGACTTCAGGAAACAGCAGAGGGAGCACCCCCCTATCCACATCGAAGGGACAGCAGTGGAGAAGGTGTAAAGTTTTAAGTTCCTGGGCGTACACATCACAGAAAAACTGAAATGGTCCACCCACACAGACAGGGTTGTGAACACTGCCTCTTCAGTGCCTCTTCAACCTCAGGAGGCTGAAGAAATTTGGCTTGTCACCCAAAACCCTGACAAACTTTCACAGATGCACATTCGAGAGCATCCTGTCAGGCTGTATCACTGCCTGGTACGGCAAATGCACCGCCCTCAACCGCAAGGCTGTTCACAGGATGGTGAGGTCTGCCCAACGCATCACCGGGGGCAAACTACCTGCCCTCCATGACACCTACAGCACCCAATGTCACAGGAAGGCCAAAAAGATCAAGGACAATAACCACCCAGGCCACTGCCTGTTCACACCACTATCATCCAGAAGGCGAGGTCAATACAGGTGCATCAAAGCTGGGACCAAGAGACTGAAAAACAGCTTCTAACTCAAGGCCGTCAGACTGCTAAACAGCAATCACTGAGAGGCTGCTGCCTACATTGAGACCCAATCACTGGCCACTTTAATAAATGGATCACTAGTCACTTTAAACAATGGCACTTTAAAAAAATTCCACTTTAATAATGTTTACATATCTTGCATTACTCATATCACATGTATATACTGTATTTTATACCATCCACTGCACCTTGCCTATGCCGCTCGGCCATCGCTCATCCATATACTTATATGTACATTTTCTCATTCACCCCTTTAGATTTGTGTGTATTAGATAGTTGTTGGGGAATTGTTAGATTACGTGTTAGATAATACTGCACTGTCGGAACTAGAAGCACAAGCATTTCTCTACCCTCGCATAATCTGCTAACCATGTGTATGTGACCAATAACATTTGATTTGATCTTGAGACATATGTGGTATTGTGGTGTGTAACAAAACTGCACATTTTAGTGGCCTTTTATTATCCACAAGGTGCACCTATGTAATGATCATGCTGTTTAATCAGCTTCTTGATATGCCACAATTGTCAAGTGGATGGATTACTTTAGCAAAGGAGAAATGCTCACTAAAAAAGGGAAGTAAACAAATTTGTGTACAAAATTTGAGAGAAATAAGCTTTTCTGGGATCTTTTATTTCAGATCGTGAAACATGGGACCAACACTTTGCATGTTGCGTTTATATTTTTGTTCAGTGTATATCGATATCTGACTCCAAGTACCTATTTTTTTGCTTTGCTTTGCTACTGTAGTTAGCGTTAGCCGGCTGTACCAGCTTCAAAACTCCGGTACTTTTAATCCTGTAGCTTGTTCTCCATCTTCTTTTTAAATAGTGAGCCAACATGTTTTCAGCACTTTTACTTCCATGACTGATCAAAATTTCTCATGTTCTCTCATCTCTCTGCAGCAGGTATTTAGTGAGCAATATGTTTGTAACTTTAAATTGCAGTATCGAATCACAATACATACAGAATCGTGGGAATCACAATACATAGCATATCGGCACCTAAGTATCGTGAGAATATCGACACACAAATTCACTACGAGCATTGTCCTCGCAGCATGTGTCTCGAGACGATATCTGACAACCGGGTCAGTGGTTAGAACTACATTCAGTCTGCAGTTGAAGCAGGAAGACCGTGTAAACCTGATAAGCCCTTACGATCTGACAGCAATCAATTATTCAGATTTCAAATGGCCTGTTTAACATATTCCTCATGCTTGACACATTAAACTGCTGCTAAGCTCTCCAGAGACCATTCTGCAAACACACGGGCTACCCCTGAAGTCCATCAAAGCCCATCTCCACACTGCACAATATCATGGGCAGTATTAATGAGCCACATTAAGTGTGTTCCTTGTCCGTAGATTTTTAAGATGCACGTTTAGAATGTCCAGACAACATGTAACTCACTTAAGCAAGTAAGACACGTGAATGTTCCCCCAATAGAGTTAACGTGTCTCTATTCGTGGACCTGATTAGGTCATTATTTGATCTATTGTGAATCCCATGAAAGCATTTCACAGGACCGTTTGCCACTATGATTGCTAGGCTTTTCTGGTTATTTCCCACCAGGCTTAGACTAAGTACGTCAGCTCTGTAAGAAGACTGAACTGGAGATCATGTGGGCCATCGTTATCGTCTTAGAAATCCTTCTCGATTCCTCCTTTGTCCTTCATTCACCATCTCCACATCCTTATGACTTGGAAATCCATGTCGACACAATGTCAGTGCCGCTTAATAAAGGAAAGAAGTGTTCACTCGCCTGCTTCCACAAACCGTACGGCTACTGTCCTATAAACACATCATCAGCGACTCCTTATCAGAGGCTGAAGCAGAACTAAAATAGCCTCCTTATAACATTTTCTTCTATTCTTAATGTCTTAGTCTCTTCTCCGCCGCTCTCCTTTCCATGATCATTCCTTCTGAGAGTTGGGGCCTCTCTCTAGTAAAGCGGGCAAACCATGCGTCGGGAATTGTAAAGGGTGAAAGGTTGTAAAAGGTTCTGACTTGTGACCTGTAGTAGAGCCCTAACCCAGGTTCTGACACATAACCCAAACCTATTTTTGTCCACAGAAAATGGTCCCAAATTAATGAATTACCTCGGTGAAGTTCAATTACAGTAGACACATGAGCTACTGATGTCGCACTTCCTGTTGCTTCAGAAAGGACAAATAAATAATCCTGTTTCTGACACCATAGCGCCTTGTTAGAAATCAAAAATGGGCCTTAGTGTCTGTCGACTTCACGGTGAGACTTCTCATTGAGAGGAGAGGGAGAACGGGGGTGAATGGCTAAGAGGTCCCCTCCAGCTCTAGCTCATTAAAATTCCACTAAGTTAAAGAGGCGAGAGACCACCAACGGCTGCTCTCTGTTTTGCGCCATCACAGCCGACAGGCAGCATGTGTTTACTCAGGGCCACAGAGATAAACACACTTAAACATAACAGGGGAAAAGAAAAAAAACAAACACAGCCAGAGAGAGAGAGAGAGGGAGAAACACAGAAAGATGACAAAAACGGAATTCCGACTTACTGTCTGTTGCGCTCGGCATTGGTATCTCGCAAAGGTAGAGCACGAGAAAATGTTTAACAGCACTCTGATCATGATGACGGTCATTAGTGGTCAGAACGTTGCTTTTGCATGCTGCTGCAAGCAAAGATGTACTCTGATACGATTGAATATGTCCATATTTGGTTATATCAACCTACTAAACTGGGCTCTTTCATTGAGTCTTGCATTTCTTTAACATTTCGATGACCTGAATGAACTAGAATAGTACCTAACAGCTCATTAGCTAATGCACCATAACATCAGGAGTACTGTAAGTGCTCACAGCAGCGGGGAGGCATGTCACGCGTCTCGTTTTAATGACGTCATTGCCAGGCACGTCTCGTGTCAGTGCCGACTTCACTTCCGACACGGATCTTAAAAACAGCGAGGACAGCACGGCTGGCGTGACCGTTATCTCAGCCCTCAAACCCTATCTCTGCACAAAGGCTCATCTTAGATCAGCATCCACCAACAACACGTCGTCAAAGACGCCTCTGTTCATTTGCAAACGGCGATACAGTACCGTGCTATTCATTCTCGTTGTTTCCTCATTATTTAACTTGCGTCAAAGAAAATATCGTGTGTGGTCAGCATGAGCGCTAAGATGAACTCAGCGGTGATTCAGTTAGCGAGGACGGTGCTGTGGTAAGAGCCATTGTGACTGATTGATCTGAATCACATCTCCCTCTGTAATCACCAGCCAACAGTCTGTGGAACAACACGCATCTAAACTCCATCACACAGGTCTCAGCGCCCTGGCTCAGACTAGCCCAAACTTCATCTCTGGAAATCTTTCATCTTTTCATCTTGTGATTGTGCTTTGAAGGTTCTCAGGGAAGGCAGGAGGGGGGAAAAGAGCAGCTAATTAGGTTTAAAAATAACCTCTCGGTGAGAGAGAGACGTGTAACATTCTCGTTCTGCTCGGAGGGTGCAAAAGGCCTCGAAGTATCACTGGCCCTAGCCACCTGTGGGTTACAAGCAGAGAAGTAAAAGAACAGCGGACAGCATACCAGAGATAGATGTGCATGACAGAGTAGTAGTAAGATGCTAGTATGACAATAGGATGAATGTTGTCACTGAATCTGGAGCAAGGTCACCGCGACTGGCAGGTGACATTTTGGGATATGACGTTGGCGTTGTCTCTCGATGTGTGTTATGACCATGGGGACACATTGTGACACCACCGTGTGACCGTGATTGTGTTATGAGGAGAATGAGTCGCACACCCTCTCAGAGAGCAGAGGAGATGATCAGAGTTTCCTAATCAAGCTCGACTCTTCCACTGGCAATGGAAACAATCACTCACTCTTACTAAATCAATCCTCGACTGTTTTTACTGCTAATCTCTGCATTCGTTGCCTCCTACATGTTCTCACTCCTTCGAAGCTAGTTTGGGCAAAGTGCATCCCATGCTGTAGCCTACCCAGGTAGTGTTTCGCCGACTAGTAATACTGTACCGTGAGTGCTTCATTTATGCCATGGTGTTGCGGTGCAACACTCAGCGACAGGGTATGCAATGGTTGGAAACGACAAAACTAGTCTTCGATTAGTGTGTGGACTGTACATCAAGGTCAGACCAAAAGCAGACCAAGCTGTACTGTATAGACATAGAGGCACAGATCAATCCCCCATACAGTAATCACAACACACACACGTGAGTGAGGAACGCAAACACCAGTACTACAGCTGCCTGCGAGGGACAACTGCATGGATACTAACCCGCTCACACGTACAGCACAGTCATTATTGGCATGTACTGGAGACTCACACCTGTTGCTGCTACTACTACTAGTAAGTGAGCATCCAGGAATCAAATCAAGCACAGAACATGTACAGCCACCACAGCATTGTGATCAATGCACTTCAGTGGCTTAGTGAGAGGTTGGTCTGTGCCTTACCTCCTGCCGAACAGTTTGAGGCCAGTGAAGGGTTTGCTTTGCCTTCGGCCCGTGTCCGGGTGCTCCCCGTCAGGTAAGAGGGCGGAGGGCAGGTCTGAGTTGGAAGAGGAGGCGGAGGTGGTGGCGACGGCACCCTCTCCTTCCCTCAGGGAGCCCGGATTTGAGTCGGACCCGGCCAGCCCAGGCCCTGCCCCCTGGTCACACTGTTGCTCCATGGCAGTCTCTCCGTCAGCCACTAACGCAGGTCCACTCCAGAGTAGGGGCTTAATAGTGCTCCAGGAGTCACAAAGTCCTCATGGCTGTAGCCACAGCAAAAAATGACAACAATTCTCACTAGTAAATACCCACGTAAAATAGAGTAAACAGTCTAGCGGAGCTCTACAGGGCTTACCTCAGTCCCTCCCACCCTGCATAGACCAAACAAGATAACAGAGAAGAGAAAAGTCAGAGAGATGCTTAGGCTCCCAGATCCTGATTAGCCTCCATGTGGAGTAAGCTTCCCATTCCACCGGAGGGAGAGGTCATTGTTTGAGCTATGTCCTGTAATACTCGTTGTCTCTCCCTTTCTCTTTTCCTCAAGTTCCACCAGCACACTTCCTCAGGAAGTTAAGACCTGCTGCAGAGTTCAATCCCTGAGTCTTTGATCCATTGGCTTCAAGCAGAGGTTGTTTCTTAGGAGCTTGTAGTTGATTGTTCTTTCCTTCATTCCTTTTTTCCTCCCCTCTCCTCCTTCTCTCACTTCACTTCCCCCCCCCGCCTCCTCTGAGAACCTCGGTCTCCCGTTTCTCTGATCCTCCGCTGTCCGTACTGCTCTCCCTGCTGCTCACGCTCAATTATGCACTCACACAGCTCAGTCGGCTCCCTCTCTCAGGACTGCAACAGTCCAGGAAGTGTCAAATCCAGAAGAGGCACTCATAGGACCCCAAGCATAGGTGCCTACTCAGCTGCCTGACTGTTTTTCCTGTCTTTCAGTGTGTAGCTTGTACTCTCCACTCGCTATATGTTTAGTAGCTGTCTCTTAGAAAGCTCTCTCTCTCTTCCCCGCTCTCTTACTCCTCTACACACATTTTCTCTCCTCCTCCTCTCTCTCTCTGAACAGATCGGCCTGAGGTGGGAAGCAGATGCATGGCCATCCACTGTTGGTTCATTAGAAATACATGAGAGATAGGGAGAAGGAGGGGGAGGAGAAGGAGAGCCCAGGACACTCCTCCATAAGCCCTGTGTGGTGTGGGAGTACGGCAAACTCCCTGTGCCTGCTTGCCTGTCAGTGTGGAAGGGTGAGTATTGTGCTAGACACTTCCCACTGACGCAGCCAGCCTGCTTGTTCTCGCTCAGTCGCCAAGTTGCTTCGGCTCGCTCACAAAAACCCAGCCTATACACAGTGTTTTCCCCCCTGTGTGTTAACAAGATAGAAAAGCCACATACAATTAGTGGAGTCAGGAGCACAGTGACATCAGGATGTGGCTCTGAGGGACAGTCCCATAGAACTGTCCCCAGATACACAGACAGGGGTGGAGAGAATCTAGACGGATGGGGTGTGTGTGCATGCGTGTGTGTTGTCTAATGTTCTATTTGTTGATCCAGTCAATTGTGCACATTTCTGTGTGTGGATAAGAATTTCCAGCGTTGGCACCAAGCTCTGCAGCATGTTCAGTTGCCAGCCTACTCAAACCCACGCCATCCATTTGGTATGGCTTAAAACGCACGCTGTAGAGTGCAATGCGGCAACACTGCTGTGCTCAGCTGTTCCTCATCCAGCCCTGAGTCAGCTGATAACGGTTATAGCACAAACTTGACTCTGTCTGATCAGAACATTTCAACTGTGGCATCTATGAAGTAACAACCTCAGCTCGGAGTCCTCTCTCTCTCTCTCCATCGCCTTCTCTTTACCCCCACCTCCCATTTATTTTTGTACCTCTCTTTATCCCACTCTCTATCTATGGTCAAAAGTAACACTCTCACACACAAATAGTGATTATCTGCCTCTTACAGTCGCAGCAATTTGAGATAATCAGAGGAAAGTGTCCACCCACCATCATGCAGGGATATGAGTCAACAAATGACCATGCGAAGGAGACCCCGGACTGACGCCATCAGAGGATCCCCACAAACAGGCTTCTCTGTGTCTGCTGGGCAGAAAATAGGACCTCCCCAGCCCTGTTAATTGGTTTATTTGTCCTCAATGGGAATATATTTCAAATAAACCATGTAAAAATAGGGTTTTCAACAGACTCAGCATCTCTAGAATGTGTTCGTTCAGCTTCATTCTCGGGGATCAAAGCCAGACCGAATGCCACATCTCTCTCTCACACACACACACACACACACACACACACACACACCTTCCTCTCCCTGCTCCCCTCTCTAATCAAGCGAATCAATCCCCAGGTTTTAGAGCGCCCTCTGCTTCAATAATGCATCACGCCACGAGGAGGAAGAGAGACGGGAGCGCCACACAGACGGGGCTGGATATGGGGCTCCAGTTAGTCCACCAGACGACATATTAGTCACAAAACAACAGTGAGGAAATATACAAGATTCCTACAAGAACCTCAAGCAACTACCACGTTACTAAGCCAGACATAGGCTACCAAGCAAGACAACGGTTGATGTTACTACTACACATATATTACTACGTGTGCAATTGAGAGTTTTGTGTCAATGTGAGTCGCACCATCGAGGGCTAGAGAAGAGGAACCTCACTGATTAGTGATTAGCAGCAGGTCCAGGCTTAGGAGGCTCTGATCGTCCCCTCCCAACTCTGCACCCCCCTCAACACTGGCCACACCAGGCACAGGCTCAGCCTAATGGACCACACCAGGCACAGTCTCAGCCTAATGGACCACAATGCAGTTAACTGTATCAATTAGGAAGCGATAGGTCCAGGATATGGGGAGCTGGAAAAGGTCTCTCTTTTAATTCAGTGAATAATGATGACTCTGGACTGCCTTGCTATCTGGGGCCACGTCACGCCCCAATTACATTATGGGGGTGGGCTGTTTCTGTGGAGAGTCCTTTCATCCCCTGCGGTTCAAACAGCAAGTGTCTTCTGTCCGTGTTGCAGTGTCTTTATAACAAACATTATCATAGGTCAATATCTCAGCAATATTTTATAGTTGGTCAATATTTCATGATAAAGTGCCTTCGGAAAGTATTCAGACCCCTTCACTTTTTCCACGTTGTATAGTTAGTCTTATTCTAAAATTGATTAAATTAAATTTTTCCTTCATCAATCTACACACAATACCCCATAATAACAAAGCGAAAACATTTTTTATTTTTGCAAATGTTTGTTTATTTACATAAGTATTCAGACACTTTGCTATGAGACTCGAAATTGAGCTCAGGTGCATCCTGTTTCCATTGATCATCCTTGGGATGTTTCTACAACTTGATTGGAGTCCAACTGTGGTAAATTCAATTGATTGGACCTGATTTGGAAAGGCACACACCTGTCTATATAAGGTCCCACAGTTGACAGTGCATGTCAGAGCAAAAACCAAGCCATTAGGTTGAAGGAATTGTCCGTAGAGTTCCGAGACAGGATTGTGTCGAGGCACAGATCTGGGGAAGGGTACCAAATGATTTCTGCAGCATTGAAGGTCCCCAAGAACAGTTGCCTCCGTCATTCTTAAATGGAATTAGTTTGGAACCACCAAGACTCTTCCTAGACCAAGAACCCGATGGTCACTCTGGAGGTCTGTCAGAGTTCCTCTGTGGAGATGGGAGAATCTTCTAGAAGGACAACCATCTCTGCAGCACTCCACCGACAAGGCCTTTATGGTAGAGCGGCCAGACGGAAGCCACTCCTCAGTGAAAGGCATGACAGCCCGCTTGGAGTTTGCCAAAAGGCACCTAAAGACTCTCAGACCATGAGAAACTAGATTCTCTGGTCTGATGAAACCAAGATTAAACTCTTTGGCCTGAATGCCAAGCGTCACATGTGGAGGAAACCTGGCACTATCCCAATGGTGAAACATGGTGGTGGCAGCATCACGCTGTGGGGATGTTTTTCAGCGGCAGGGACTGAGACTATTTAGGATCGAGGGAAAGATGAACAGAGCAAAGTACAGAGAGATCCTTGATGAAGTCCTGAGCACTCTGGAGCAGGTTCTCAGACTGGGGCAAAGGTTCAACTTCCAACAGGACAACAACCCTAAGCACACAGCCAAGACAATGCAGGACTGGCTTTGGGCAAGTCTTTGAATGTCCTTGAGTGGCCCAGCCAGAGCCCGGACTTGAACCCGATCGAACATCTCTGGAGAGACCTGAAAACAGCTCTGCAGCGACGCTCCCCATCCAACCTGAGAGCTTGAGAGGATCTGCAGAAAAGAAACAGGAGAAAGTCCCCAAATACAGACGTGCCAAGCTTGTATCGTCATACCCAAGAAGACTCGAGGCGCTTCAACAAAGTTGAGCAAAGGGTCTGAATACTTATGTAAATGTGATTTTTATTTTATATAAATTAGCAAAATTTTCTAAAAATCTGTTCTTGCTTTGTCATGATGGGGTATTGTGTGTAGATTGATGAGGGGAAAAAACAATTTAATCAATTTTAGAATAAGGCTGAAACCTAACAAATGTGGAAAAAGTGAAGGGAACTGAATACTTTCCGAATGCACATTGATATATTTGAGATTTCCATTTAAAAAAGTCAGCTTGTGAGGTATGATGATGATAACTGGGAACATCTTATCAAACTACGAGACAGCAGTCCTTTACATTATAGAAGGCTCTGTGATTGGGATCGCAGTAGATGTGGTCAGTTGGTCATTAAATTAGCTGACCATATAGAGCAATAGTAATGGTTTGTTTTTGCAGGCAAAACTCTCATGGCTTGTTGGCCAAAGCCTATGGGGAAATAAATAGGATTTTGGGATAATTGCAGAAAATAAGATCTGTGTTAAACACAGGCTTAAGACATTTTATACTTTTTGTTCTATGAGAATCCTCATCAGCTTACATCATTTTTTGTGAATTTTTAATCATTTAGGTCATCCAAAAAAGCACACAAAGGTTTCATAAATCATAAAGGTCCTTTTAACTGACTGATATTATGTCATAGAACAAAACAGAAAATATCTCCTAACCCTGTGTTAACCGCAGAGCTTATTTTCAGTGTTTATCCCAAAACCTCATTCATTTCCCCCATAGTAATGGCCAACGAACCAGAGGTAGAAAATGCTAACTCATTTCCATTTTTTAGGACTACGAGCTGGCGAGCTCTATTAGAAGGGGCCAAACAGAGCTGCAATTCATGCTGAGGCTGGTATATCCCAGGAGGAGAGGGGGGAGCATTTGAGGGGTAGAGGTAGACTGGGACAGGAATGTAGAGAAGCAGACAGATTATTGGGAAGCACCCCAGGGTTGAGGGAGAAGGCCTCATACTGAGCACTGAGCAGACAACCTTTACTGTGCAGATTGAATAAAATCAGAATATCCCACTTGAAAACAGTCATCAGGCCACCGCATGGCTACTACATTCTGGCTATGCAGTAAATACAATGAGTACAGAGTCCACAGACAGCAAAGTGGCTGATCTGTCAACAAGTAAATAGATAAGCATGATTTTATTTTAGGTCCACCCAAAAATTCCACATTCCTGGGCAGTTTAGGGGACTAGCAGCAGCATGGCCCCTCTCTCTGTCCTGTTGTCACTTTCTACTACTTTGACAGGAAGGAAGTGATGTCACCAGCGGGGGAGTTGTACTCACTTTACAACTGAACCGCAAGGTGTTTCCTGCTATTCTTCCATTCGCTTTTGTTTTGGTCCTAGTTCTTTCCATCAGAAGGGTTTACTACAAAGTAGGATCAATTAACTAACTTGCCTAAATATTTGGAAATGACTTTTTCTTTTTTAAGAAAGATCAGCTTGAAATGGGCATGATCTAATTGACTCAACAACCAAAAATACATATCTATGTTTAGCTTCTTTTTTGTAGTAGTAATTATTTCTGGTTGTTTATCAAAGTTAGCCGGCTAACTCATTGATCCTCCTTTTTAGTATACCCCTCAGCTGTGTTACATGAGGTGGAAGGATGCAAACAGCAACACACAGCCTGGTTTCAACTGTCATAAATAGAAGATCCACGACAGCTCAAAGAGAATAGGAACGTATATACCAAGAATGGAATTGTCACAGACAGAGAACGCGTCACACTATGGGCCTACTGTATAAAACAGTGCATTACCGCTATATTGCCTCTAGTTAAGTAACGCCATCTTTGAGGCAGAAGGACATACAGTGAAAAGAACAGCAGTTATAAAACTAATGACGGATGACGCCGTGACCAAACAGAAACCCAGAAAGTGAGACAGACCGAGAAGCAGATGGAGATACAGAACGAAACAAGTAGAGGTTTAGGGCGCCCCCCCATGGGTATGTTGTGCAACTGAGTTACATTTCTCCCCAGGGGTGAATCAATGACCCACCCTCCTGTACTAAGTAAATATAACGTGGGCGCATTGTAAGATGACTGAAAAGTCTTAAGACAAATGGGGATAATATATCAAGGAAGTGTGAATGTTACGATATACACCTTTTTTTTTATGGAGAATTGTGCAACCAATCTAAATGAGCAGAAGTCAGATGTTGCGCATAGCAGATGTTGCAGAAATGGGAACTATAAACTGCTCCTTTTCCCAGAACAAAACAAACATTCAGGCCTTGACTATTGCCCACTGTCATAGAAGCAGCATCATCCCAAAACAGCACAACTTCAGCATTGCATGACATTAGTCTTCACCCGGTTCATCCCAGTCAAATCCTCGGGATAATGGACAACTTTCTGGAACGTTATACAGCCCTGTTTAATGTCATAAATTAATCCCATACTGGTGGATGGCCAAGCTATTTATAAGCGGACGCTGCAAAACTACATTTCTAAGTTCGACACAGCCTCAACTTCCTTTTCTGTCAAAACACAGAAAATATAGATTATCTCCAACACGCCATTTTAGTGTTCAGCATCTATAACACAGGTAAAGCATTACTGAGTATACTCTTAGACATACTAAACCAAAAGTCCCACTGAACAAATCAAACCAAAATATAGAGAAATGTTTCCATAGTACGTTCTGGCCATTAGTGGTTTGTGACCAAAACACCAAAGGGAAGTAAAGAGCACACACCACTACCTGTGAGTGGGGGCAAGCGGAGGGGTTGGAGGGACGTCCCACTTCCCCCGGTGACCCCACATATCCAGTCCTTTGTCCCCTCTCTGGCTTCCTTTGCGGCGGGTCACCAAAGAGCGGTCTTCCTTGTCCTGTCTAGCATTCCTGTGTCAGCCCCCAACACAAACCTAGCAACGAGTTACGGAGCTCCAGTCCAACTGACAACTGCGCCGTCTGTCTCTCAGGACTATCTTATTTCTCCCCCCCACCCCGTTCACTTCTGCTCACTTCCTGTTTCATGACTTCCTCATGGCTTGTGACATAAGCCAGTGAGAGTGTGTGAGTGAGAGTGTGTGTGAGTGAGAGTGTGTGTGAGTGAGAGTGTGTGAGGGAGGGTGTGTGAGGGAGAAAGAGAGAGTGCATGCACGCAAAGGGAGAGCATGCCAAAAACATGGTAAAAATAAAACATGTCCAAACTGATTGAGTTGCTGGCTATTTTTAGACAGCTGGAGGACTTTCCCCCTACCCCCAATGTTTATCTTTGATAGTTGATGGGGAGGGCAATGAGAAACTTTATACAGCATGTAGCACTAAAAATGAAGGCCTTGAATCCTACAGTACAGTTACAGTATGCCTAAACTTTTGACCTCAGAGTTGTATTCCCGGATTGGACGGTATCGCAATTGTAAAAGCTAATGGGCAGACAAGTTTAGTTGAATGTCACTTATTGCTTGGCACACGCATTACAACTATAAACAGTTGGAAGTGAGAGGATGGAGGGGAGAGATATCTCCGTTTGTCTCCCAGCCTCCTTGGTTTAGCTTGCATTCCTGGCTGATGGTGTAGCGCTGTGTGAGCAGAAAGACGAGGAGCAGAGCAAACCGGGCTGCTGCACTACCTTACATGTGAAAAGTGATTGCTGTAAAAGACAACATGAGTAAGAGAATGTGAGACAGACAGACAGACAGACACAGGAAATGTGGGTGAGAAACAGAGAGGATGGGCAGAACATAAAAAGAGAAAAAGCTAAGACCGACATCTGTCATGGTGACCATCTGGTCTCTTATCTCTTCAGGTCTGAGATCAGAGTTAGGGACAGGGACAACCTGATGCCCTATCATCATATAGATCAGACCTGGGCAAAATATGCCCACCGGGCTGGATCCATCCCACCAGCAGATTAAAAGCAGCACGCGGTGGATTTTTAAGTAGTCAAGTGAATGCGATGCTTAGGTCATAGAACCGTGGTTACGTGAGTAATAATCAATGTTCGCTAAAGCGGTTGAGACGAAGAGACTAGTTTGGCTCTAGGTTTTGATCGATTGGGGGTATAGCTACACTGAACAAAAAGGTAGGGGCGTGGATCGGAAATCCAGTCAGTATCTGGTGTGCCTCATGCAGAGACATCTCTTTCGCATAGAGTTGCTCAGGCTGTTGATTGTGGTCTATGGAATGTTGTCCCACTCCTCTTCAATAGCTGTGTGAAGTTGCTGGATATTGGTGGGAACTAGAACTCTGTCATACACGTTGATCCAGAGCATCCCAAACATGCTCAATGGGTGACATGTCTGGTAAGTATGCAGGCCATGGAAGAACTGGTACATTTTCAGCTTACAGGAATTGTGTACAGATCCTTGCGAAATGGGACCGTGCAGAAACATGAGGTGATGGCGGCACTGGAATGGCACAACAACGGGCCTCAGGATCTCGTCACGGTATCTCTGTCCATTCAAATTGCCATCAATAAAAATGCAATTGTGTTTGTTGTCTGTAGCTTATGACTGCCCATACCATAACCCCACCACCACTATGGGGCACTCTGTTCACAATGTTGACATCAGCAAACCGCTCGCCCACACGACACCATCTGCCCTGTACAGTTGAAACCGGGATTTATCCGTGAAGAGCAACCTTCTTTAGCATGCCAGTGGCCATGGAAGGTGAGCATTTGCCCACTGAAGATGTTGGTTACGACGCCAAACTGGTGAGGACAACGAGCACACAGGTGATCTTCCCTGAGACGGTTTCTGACAGTTTGTGAAGAAATCCTTCGGTTGTGCAAAACCACAGTTTCACCAGCTGTCCGGGTGGCTGGTCTCAGACAATCCCGCAGGTGAAGAAGCCGAATGTGGAGGTCCTGGGATCGTGTGGTTACACGTGGTTTGTGGATGTGAGGCTGGTTGGACGTACTGCCAAAATCTGTAAAGCGACATTGGTCTGGCAACAGCTTTGGTGGATATTCCTGCAGATATTCCCTCAAAACATCTGTGGCATTGTAGAGTGGCCATTTATTGTTCCCAGCACAAGGTGCACCTGTGTAATGATCATGCTGTTTAATCCGCTTATTGATATGCCACACCAGTCAGGTGGATCTTGGCAAAGTAGGAATGCTCACTACCAGGGGAGTAAACAAATGTATGTGCAACATTTGAGAGAAATAAGCTTTTTTATGGGTATGGAACATTTCTGGGATCTTATATTTCAGCTCATGAAACATTGGATCAACACTCTACATGTTGTGTTTATATTTTTTCGTTCAGTGTATATTACAGACGGTCTGTCTCATATGTCAGCATGGAACACAGTAGCTCTTCGTAATGTGTAGTGTCCACGGCATAGCATCTGACATAATCCCTTATCCTCCAAGCTTTCTACCGTCAGACGTTACCATCGGAAAAGCTTCATGAGTATGCGTTACACTGACCTTATACTACTTCAGCTGTTTAAGTGTGTGAAGCTTATGGCGGCAAGATATTCACATGCCGGCTCCTTGAGAAATGCTGACTGAATTTGAAGGAGGCTAAAGTGAGGAACCATGAGATGGGTTAGCAGTCTCATAGACCACAGAGAGATAGCTGCATTGAGCCAAGTGCCACTCAGATCACTGCTGCGAAAAGAACAACCAGTCTGAGCTCTGACTCCCTCTCTGACTGTACTGTGCTGTGCGTTCACGCCCTGCTGCCAGAGCGGTTTGGAAATTGAGCAATTATTTGTTGAGTCACTGACCTCAGAGTCACACCAGGCTCGCCGTCTGTGAACTGACATTCTGCCATGTGCCACTTTTAGCGGTTTATCAAAACTCTCAAGACGAGACACAGTGTTCTGTTTTAGGTGAGTGGCTGTATGGTTCTGCTTTTAGTACAGTAGAGCTAACTTCTCTTTGGGTTGATACGGCAGCGCGTGGGACGCGTAGTTCAAACTCACACCGCCGCCAGGCTGATTTTAACACCGGCAAGGCATGAATCCCTTTGATGAAGTCAATTACGGGTGAAAGAAAATCCACCAACATTGCTAAATTACTTAATTAGTACATGCAACACACACACGTGTAGATGATCAAAGATGAGAGTAGATGGTGAGGGAAGGTGGAGTGATGCATGTCCCGCAGGATGGCTCTCCATTTTGTTTCTCTGTACAGTCTCTCTTGTTAGCTAGACATGATACATGTGTATGTTTTGCCCTAGACTTTCATCTGAATTGTTAGCCAATTTCTGCCGACCAAAGGGTTCCGCTCTCAGTCTCTTATGTTCTCCTGATGAAAGAGAATCTCTCCCCCTCCCCTTTCTACCCCACTCCGCGTCTCCCTCTCCCTCCCTCTGTCCCTCTCTCCATCCCTCTCTCTTCGATGGCCATGTGCATTTATACACAGACTCATTTGGTCTGTGGGAAAAAGAGAGATAAAGGCCTTGAAGTACTTATAACCTACTCCTTTTAAATGCACTGTGCATATCTGGCTTAAAAGCACAGGTGACCATTGTCACTCAACAAATTAACACTTCAGGGTCACTTCAGGACATTTCATGTCTTTCAAACTATATCCACTAGAGGGCATTGTATATCATCTCCACCCATGGACCAACTAGGTTTGGTAACGACAACGACCATAGGTGCTGGCAAGACAGCCCAAACAGATCTGGGACCACGCTAAGATGTGACAAGGTGGGTGGGGGAATCACCAATTTTAAGATAGTATAAGTCCCTTCATATGTGTCATCTTGTTTCAGAGAGGATCTTGTATAAGGCCAACAAAACGTGTGTAATAAATGTCCCATATTTCATTGAATAAGGTCATGCTGCTAATCAATGTTCCATATTAGAACATTCCCGAGCTCTCTTGTACTATTCCAATCCAATCAGCAAGAAATAACCTACTTTGCCATACGTCTTTCAATAGGCCTAGCTCATTTACATTCCAGTTCCTGCCAAGTTACCATGACCTGCTGAAGCAGAACAAGCAGCAGACTGAATAAACCACCTTGTGAGCAGAACAAATCTGATAATCAGACCATCACCTAAAAGACTAGCAATTTCCCCACATAGTTCATGGAAGAAAATAACACATAGCCCTAAAAACATGGCTGTGTGTTGCCTCATTATTTTGGTCTAAAACACATATCCTATTAGAAAGTGGTCTCTTTCTGTCACCATTGAAGGCCATTGATGAAAGCCAAAACGTCACGCTTTTAATATCTGCTCAAATAAAAGTTTGTTTTTAAAAATGGTGAGCGAGCGCTGCGCCTTTTCCTTTTCAATGATCTTCCTGTCACACCCTCATCTCCATGCTCACGAATAAACCATCCACTTTGTCCGAGGCAGACTTCCGTCTCAGATAGGCTGACAGTTAAAAGCAACTGACAGACTCGTTTCATCAGGACTTTTAGCGTCCTGGGGTGCTGCAAGCTGGGTCGAAAGGCCGGCGATCTGACCCAGCGGCACATCAAAACCTCCCACTGAGTCCAACACTTACTATTACGTGACAACCTCTTCAGTGACAGAGAGGACAAAAGAGACACTACACTTTACTGAACGCCACAGGCGCAAATCTGAAATAAAAAAGAGGTACCATACAAGTGGTGTGTAAGTATACTGTACGGCAGCTGAAAGAACATCATGCAGAATAAGAAACGGGGATATGTAATGCACGACGCGGAGACCGCACTTTGGAGGGTCAAACTACAGCAGTGGAGAATTCTGCCGAGCCAGAGTTACACAGCAGAATATCCCTGAGGCTTTCTAACGAGGAGCTGAACAACAGCTGCTTCCTACCTGGGTGCAGTATGTCAACACTTCACATATTGCAGAAAGGGAATTTACCTAGAACAACCCGGAGCTTCCTATTCCCGCAGAAAAACACTATAAAAAAAAAGAGAAAGAACTTAGAAAAATGATTCGTGATTTATTGATCGCTTGGTAGAGGGGAAATGAGATGATGACTGATTCATGTTCAAAAGAATGAAACCGTGTCTCAAAATTAGGTCAACTCTTCACGTTTCGAGTCTTTTAGATTTCCTCAACCGCTCTCAACCAGCCAAACCTACACAACCGGTATTCTATAAAGATTGGAGGTGGTAAATAACGCAGCTACATTCACACATATTCCTTGGGGTTCTTACAACGACTAAGACTTGTACAAACTGTCGACTGTCAACGCAATGTGCTAAACACAGTCAATAACACCCGAAGACAGCGCTTCAGTACAGTTACAGCAGCCGTCTTGTCATTCATCTGCCATTAGAACAGAACTGAGATGGACAGCCCAGAAAACACGATAACCTTGCTAGGACAACGCTTCATTAATTCACTGTAGTCTAATCCTGAGAGTAGAGAGAGAGATGCTACGGCTGTTTCACTGAAGTCAGCTGTTCTGTGTTTATTTCTCCGTACAGTGTACACAATACAGAAACATCCCCTCGTGGTAAGCTTGGACCTCTGCCAAGAATGGGCGTTCTGTGTGTGGGCTCCCTTCAGCAGCTAGGCCTTTTTCCCCCCCTCTCGCCACTCACCTATATCCAAATGTGAGTCGTGCCGTCGAAACTGAAGCCCACTCAGCAGTGGGGTTGGAGAGTGTGCCCACGCGCTCTCTCTCTCCATCATCATCATCCCTTCTGGTTTCATTTCAGGCAGCATGGGATAGGGTGGTCATACAGTATAAAACTGACGTGTTCTTAAACAGCAGACCAGCAGGTATCTTTAGGACAGGGGCCTCGACTAACCTGTACCACCGCACATTATACAGGGGGTGCCGAGTCATAGACATATTATTGTTATGTACATTTCTTGTGTTACTTTTTTTTTGTGTGTGTTAGATTTTTTTTATTTTATAAAAAATAATAATAAAAAGACTAGTTTATTATGTAAATATTTTCTTAACTCTTTCTTGAACTGCATAGGTTTGTTAAGGATCTTGTAAGTAAGCATTTCACGGTAGTCGGCGCATGTGACAAATAAAACTTGATTTGAGACCATTAGGTGTGATATTAAAAGTAACGTTTTCCCAAATGCCAGGACGGTCTGACACTACATGTACATCTCTATTATAAGAAACCTGGAAGAGTGACTCATCGATCTGCCACGGTTCACTGACAGCAGTGCAAACCAGATGGGCTCTCGTGTCACTCACTGATAGACCTATAGAATAACTGTTGCACTGGATGCCATGTACTGCACTGAATGTTGCTAGACTTCATCTACATTCAGAGTAGAATTTCAGCCAGAGGTGTGCCAACAGTCAAAGGTCATATCACAATTATCAGTTGCCAGGTAACATCAATAACAACATTTAATATGATCAGTGAAGTCAGTCAGTCAGAGAGAGAGAGTCAGTCAGTCTCTCTCTCTAATGTTGATTCCCCATGGAGAAGAGCTCTACTTCCCCCACACATTATTTACATTACAAATAAACCGTCACCTTTTTGTTCAACAGAAAAGCGTTGGAGTGGGTAGCACTCCAAAAAACAGACGCTCTCTTCGGAGTTATGGAAACGTGCAGAGGCAGCGAGAGGGAAGTGGAAGGCAACATTGGCAAACCAGTTTGTCTCAATTAACAAAAACGCCCACAACCATTATTTTCTGGTGAACCTTATAGCAATCTGAAGCCCATTGGTAGTGCTGGTAAAGCCTACGTTGGTGATCCATATAAATCTAGTCTTCATTTACCTCAGTCTCCATTTCTCTTCCTAACGTAGCTGAGCTGTAACTCAGCTGGAGTGGTACAGAGAGGTACTCCACTCCCCAGGCAGATCTCATATTTTAAACATAGGAAAAGAAAGAGGCCAGTCAGTGAGTGCAAATTGAGTTGCTCACTCTCTTCCTCTGCTCGTCGTTATTTGCACCCTGTCAAATTCTCACCTCAAAAATTCTAAAACAGACACACTTTCAAGCTCTTCACATACGCTTCTGCTACTCCATTTATTATCCATCCTGATTTCCTAGTCACTTTTAACCCTGCCTACATGTACATTTTACCTCTACCTAGTACCCCTGCAGATTGACTCGGTACTGATATTGGTTGTATATAGCCTCGTCATTGTATTATGTTACAATTTCCTTTTTTAATTTAGCAAATGGTTTACTTTTTTACTCTGCATTGTTGGGGAAGGGCTCGTACGCAAGAAGATTACGGTAAAGTCTGCACCGGTTGTATTCGGCGCAAATTAAAAATAATTTGAGTTGATTTATTTGATTGTATGGTGCATTGATTTCTTAGGCGCGCCATGACAACCGGACATCCTTCCATCATCAGCTGTAATTTCCTTTTCAAAATTGTAGGAATCTACTTTTTCCTTTTCTCTTATGTTTGTTTGTTTCTGTGTGCATGTCTGTATCTGTGTGTGTTTCTGTGTGCATGTCTGTATCTGTGTGTGCGCCTGGGAGTGTAGGTGTGTTTGTGTAGCCTATCCTTCAAAGAAAAGATAACATTATTACCTCCCAATTTAATTCCCTGGTTAAGGTAATTACGGGTCCTCCTAAGATGGGAGAGGAAACATAATTATCAACAGTGGAGAGAGAAGAGTGCCCCTTCTCAGCTGTTGCCGAGAGCTACAGTATTTTCGAGTGGGTAACAGGTGCGCTATCGCTTTATTAGCTGGGTGGTCTGCCATATGTGACAATGGCTTCAAATGAAATCCCAAGTTCAAGAACAACAGCTGCACTCAAATGTTATATATTTTTTTAAAGACGTTACCTCGTTTCATCTTTTTATTTTTGGCCAGGCTAACACGTTTTCCGGAAGTTATGCCTTCAGAGCATCAAATTATGCATCTGATGAAGGCATAACTGCGGAAACGCGTTACCTTGCCCGGCCATTTTTTAAAATAAAAAACGTGAAATGAGGCGACGTAGTTTTGTCCTCTTTAAAAACATTTTGGAGTGCTGCCGTTTCCCAAAGGTTATTGATTTCATTTGAAACTGCAGTATTTTATTTGCAAACTTGACAAATGGGAAGAGGTATTCCGATAGAAGGGATATTGGATTCACCAGATCCCGGTAGGATTGCTAGAGAAGTGGAAGATCTAAAACAAATTGTGTGTAGTGTTCATTTTTCACATATCATTGCTCTCCTTGACTTCAAAACAAAAACATACTAAATTAACTGCCCCACACATAATAAAAAGCTTTATTTGAAATATTAGTCATGAAGTACAGCCTGGGAGCGGCTGGCCTGAATACTCTCACATACCAACCGATCTAGTCCACAGCAAACAGAGCTCTGGCCTGAGTTGAGTCATTCAAGATGAGGTTCAGAGTTTCATACCAGCTGTTCCCCAATGTTCTCTAATAACTTTTGTGTCCATAGAGCAGTGTTTCCCAACCCTGGACAAGCATAGCTGATTCAACTCGTCAACTAATCATCAAGCCCGCAATGAGTTGAATGAGGTGTTTGTCGAGGGCTACAACGAAACTGTGTACTGATGGGGGTGCTCGAGGACCAGGTTTAGGAAACACTGCCATAGAGCAGGTATTGATTTTGAGTTTGAACAGACACAATGACCTGTTTAGCCGCTGTAGAGAGGAAAATACAGTATTAACTGGTCCTTTATGGCTGCAGACACTTCCTGGAAAACCAGATTACTTGACTGTGAGAAATAATAAATGACTCCCACAGACAGGGCAGTCTTTGTAGAATCAGACAATTCAGAGCCCTGGCAGAGTAAAATAGGACACCAGAACCTTTCAGTTTTGGGCACTGAGTTGTGAGAGAGTAATGGTCAGAGATACATGTGACATACACTACCGTTCAAAAGTTTGGGGTCACTTAGAAATGTCCTTGTTTTTTAAAAAGAAAAGCAATTTTTTTTGTCCATTAAAATAACATCAAATTGATCAGAAATAAAGAAAGCCAGCATCCCGGAGTCACCTCTTCACTGTTGACGTTGAGACTGGTGTTTTTCAGGTACTATTTAATGAAGCTGCCAGTTGAGGACTTGTGAGGCGTCTGTTTCTCAAACTAGACACTAATGTACTCGTCCTCTTGCTCAGTTGTGCACCGGGGCCACCCACTCCTCTTTCTATTCTGGTTAGAGCCAGTTTGAGCTGTTCTGTGAAGGGAGTAGTACACAGCATTGTACAAGATCTTCAGTTTCTTGTCAGCCTTCATTTCTCGAAAATAGACTGACGAGTTTCAGAAGAAAGGTCTTTGTTTCTAGCCATTTTGAGCCTGTAATTGAACCCACAAATGCTGAGGCTCCAGATACTCAACTAGTCTAAAGAAGGACAGTTTTATTGCTTCTTTAATCAGAACACCAGTTTCCAGCTGTGCTAACATAATTGCAAAAGGGCTTTCAAATGATGAATTAGCCATTTAAAATGAAAAACTTGGATTAGCTAACACAACGTGCCATTGGAACACAGGAGTGATGGTTGCTGATAATGGGCATCTGTACGCCTATGTAGATATTCCCCCTTCTTTTTTTTTTTATCAGCTGGTTCCAGCTACAATAGTAATTTACAACAATATCTACACTGTATTTCTGATCAATTTGATGTTATTTTAAAAATGGACCCCAAAAAAGGTGCTTTTCTTTCAAAAACAAGGACATTTCTAAGTGACCCCAAACTTTTGACCGGTAGTGTACGTACCTCTGTCTAGCCCACACCTATTTTTCTGACACACACAAAATTCACATGTATTTCTTTACAGTTCTTTTTTTTTTAAAGTCAGGGTTTGTTGTTTAAATGGAAATGTACCCTGTTAGTAATTGAGTGCAGCGCAATAATCACAAGAAATTTGGTAAATGCGGGTATTTACAAATAACTCTGGAGAGGAGGGTTTAACGGGCAGCATCCATTAGTGTCATTGGTCGATGTTGAGTCCAGACGAGACAGTTCCCTTCATTAGGAGGGCCTGTAGCCCTGCATCTCCCTCAATCAAACCACAAACAACCTTAATCACAGTGTCAATAGAGCCGTAATGACCTACCTTATAGGCGTACGACCCATGGCACAGAGACAGAAGACCTAACATGAGCTGAAATTAGCCTTGTCTGTTTATTCAGTGTAAATACAGCCTGTTAAACTTGATTTTGCGTCAACACCGAGTGACCCAATGTCAATGACAGGATGACAATTTCCTTCATCTTTAGAACATGCAAAAGACTCAGGAAACGAGTACAAAGGGTATTATCCATATTTCAGGAGAGGCCTGGTGGCTTTAATGTCATTATGCATTTCAATAGGCCGTGTAGAGCACGTCGTCGTGCAGGCTTTACAGAGGGAGGCACAGCTGGTGCTGCTTCATTTCAGTAAGGATGGATCTGGTCCGGTATTGGACTCAACATCTACGTAGGCCAACACTGTCTCCACAGAATACAATATATCATAGGTCTCTGCGATTAAACAATCTCATCGGTTTTCATCACTGAATCATCTGCAGGGCCGGTTGCACCAGTTGGGTGTAAAAAAAGGTCGGTCTGAAATGTTAGGTCGGGCGTAGCTACGTCCGACTTCGGGGTGAGAATTCACACCTGTTGCACCAACCAAAAATAAGACTAGTCGTAGCTAAGTCCGGCGTAAGCAATGCGGGTTCATGGAGCATTGATGCTTCATTTATGATGGTTGCTACGCAGTACCCGTTACTAGGCTGTTACCATCCTCGTGGCAGTTCTAAACTTTGCGAGGGATGCCCCATCACTTCGCAAAGCCCGCCACTATGCATGTACGTTTTCTTAACGACAACTGGATGGATCAATCAATAATTATTGTGGGAATGAATATCACTGAATTATGAACATTTTGGAATAAAGTAGACTAATGTCATTGAAGGCATTTATCATATCGCTGCTTATTGAAACTCCCAAATTCATCCAACCATTAAAAAAATTAAAAATTATTTAAAGCAATATCCGGGTAAAGCAATATCCGGGTGCAGTCAACTATCATTTCAGCACTTATGATTGGGACAGCACTATCGCTCTGCTTTGAGACAACTTGATAAATCGACATCTTGATAAATCAATCAATGTCAGATTTTTGTTTTGACAGAATTTACATTTAGATATTTGGCTACAATTAGGCTGGGAAAATGTTAGCCAAATTGAGTTGTGTTCATGACGATAATCTGTTGTCTAGTTTGCTCGTCTAACAGTGTTATCAGAACATTTTGCTAGCATGTTACGTAGCCTATGCTTGCCTAGCATAAAAAAGGTGGTTATTTTGCTCTTCGCTCGCGTAGTAGCCGAGGCTATAGCCCGACTAGGATTCAAGTGAAACAAAGCGAAGCCAGCGGAGGTTGTGATATATGAGCACGAGACTCACATCCTTTTGAAAATATAGATTGCTATTATTGTCTGTGCATATCATGAAAGAAGATAAATCGCAGGCGTAGCTCATAGAAGGGCTAACGCCCAGGTGGTGCAACAGGTATGTTTTGGTACGGCGTAAAGCATATTTTACGTCGGATGTAGAGTTACGACCCACTTACGACAAACTAGTGGAACAGGCTTGATGTGTTGGTGATCTGATCTAAAGCTCAGGATAAACTCAACCTCATCCTGAACACCAGAAACAACATTCTGTGATGAAATGGAATTAAAAATCTCTACCTTAATCTGTTGCTCCCATTTCTCCACAAACAAAATCCAAACAATCCGTACAGTTTATTTGCATATACAGTAAGAGATCAACAAAGATCTCGTCCAACAGACAATATACAGTGGGGCAAAAAAGTATTTAGTCAGCCACCAATTGTGCAAGTTCTCCCAGTTAAAAAGACGAGGCCTGTAATTTTCATCATAGGTACACTTCAACTATGACAGACAAAATGAGAGAAAAAAAATCCAGAAAATCACATTGTAGGATTTTTAATGAATTTATTTGCAAATTATGGTGGAGAATAAGTATTTGGTCACCTACAAACAAGCAAGATTTCTGTCTCTCACAGACCTGTAACTTCTTCTTTAAGAGGCTCCTCTGTCCTCCACTCGTTACCTGTATTAATGGCACCTGTTTGAACTTGTTATCAGTATAAATGACACCTGTCCACAACCTCAAACAGTCACACTCCAAACTCCACCATGGCCAAGACCAAAGAGCTGTCAAAGGACACCAGAAACAAAATTGTAGACCTGCACCAGGCTGGGAAGACTGAATCTGCAATAGGTAAGCAGCTTCGTTTGAAGAAATCAACTGTGGAAGCAATTATTAGGAAAAGGGAAGACATACAAGACCACTGATAATCTCCCTCGATCTGGGGCTCCACGCAAGATCTCACCCCGTGGGGTCAAAATGATCACAAGAACGGTGAGCAAAAATCCCAGAAAATCCCATTGTATGATTTTTAAGTAATGAATTTGCATTTTATTGCATGACATAAGTATTTGATCACCTACCAACCAGTAAGAATTCCAGCTCTCACAGACCTGTTAGTTTTTCTTTAAGAAGCCCTCCTGTTCTCCACTCATTACCTATATTAACTGCACCTGTTTGAACTCGTTACCTGTATAAAAGACACCTGTCCACACAATCAAACAGACTCCAACTTCTCCACAATGGCCAAGACCAGAGAGCTGTGTAAGGACATCAGGGATAAAATTGTAGACCTGCACAAGGCTGGGATGGGCTACAGGACAATAGGCAAGCAGCTTGGTGAGAAGGCAACAACTGTTGGCGCAATTATTAGAAAATGGAAGAAGTTCAAGATGACGGTCAATCACCCTCGGTCTGGGGCTCCATGCAAGATCTCACCTCATGGGGCATCAATGATCATGAGGAAGGTGAGGGATCAGCCCAGAACTACATGGCAGCACCTGGTCAATGACCCGAAGAAAGCTGGGACCACAGTCTCAAAGAAAACCATTAGTAACACACTACGCCGTCATGGATTAAAATCCTGCAGAGCACGCAAGGTCCCCCTGCTCAAGCCAGCGCATTTCCAGGCCCGTCTGAAGTTTGCCAATGACCATCTGGATGATCCAGAGGAGGAATGGGAGAAGGTCATGTGGTCTGATGAGACAAAAATAGAGCTTTTTGGTCTAAACTCCACTCGCCGTGTTTGGAGGAAAAGAAGGATGAGTACAACCCCAAGAACACCATCCCAACCGTGAAGCATGGAGGTTGAAACATCATTCTTTGGGGATGCTTTTCTGCAAAGGGGACAGGACGACTGCACCGTATTGAGGGGAGGATGGATGGGGCCATGTATCGCGAGATCTTGGCCAACAACCTCCTTCCCTCAGTAAGAGCATTGAAGATGGGTCGTGGCTGGGTCTTCCAGCATGACAACGACCCGAAACACACAGCCAGGGGAACTAAGGAGTGGCTCCGTAAGAAGCATCTCAAGGTCCTGGAGTGGCCTAGCCAGTCTCCAGACCTGAACCCAATAGAAAATCTTTGGAGGGAGCTGAAAGTCCGTATTGCCCAGCGACAGCCCCGAAACCTGAAGGATCTGGAGAAGGTCTGTATGGAGGAGTGGGCCAAAATCCCTGCTGCAGTGAGTGCAAACCTGGTCAAGAACTACAGGAAACGTATGATCTTGCAAACAAAGGTTTCTGTACCAAATATTAAGTTCTGCTTTTCTGATGTATCAAATACTTATGTCATGCAATAAAATGCAAATTAAATACTTAAAAATCATACAATGTGATTTTCTGGATTTTTGTTTTAGATTCTGTCTCTCACAGTTGAAGTGTACCTATGATAAAAAATTACAGACCTCTACATGCTTTGTAAGTAGGAAAACCTGCAAAATCGGCAGTGTTTCAAATACTTGTTCTCCCCACTCTATACAGTTGACTACATACATTGGACAGACAAGTGTAGCTGAAATGAGAGTGGGTGGAGGAGGCTTGGCTTGAAGCGCTGGGACTCTTGTTGTTATGACATGCATTATCTGAATAGGGCCACAGAATTATACCTACGGAGGCGCTGCTTCTATGAAAGAACTTTTCAAGTCTTTGAACTTCAGAAAGTTGACTTAACGTTGGACCAGAGCTAGCTAGTTAACAAGCTTGTGTGTGCAGAGCGGCACCAGAATTAAAATACAACACGTCTTCCCTTTTTGTAGTTAATAAATCTAAATGTGAAACGTGGTAACTACAGTATCCTTAACTAGCATTAAAAAAAGTTAATCCATTCTCCTCTGAAAATCTCTCTCCCTAATTTCTGAATCACACTTGTAACGCTAGTAAGCTACAGTAGCCTATTCTTCGGGGGGGGAGGGGCAGGTATATAGCCTACACACGCACTGGCAAAGGCTTTCAGCTGGCAGGCAGACACTAGAACATGTTTCCGAGTGACAGAGTGAGGGTTTTGCATAGGCGCTTTGTTATGTTTTTATGTGGGACTGGGGGAAAAATGCCAGGAACCTAAAATAACGTTATTAACCGGTTCCCATGCTTTTAAAAGAACGGTTCTGTTCCGATTTTCAGTTCTGTTCCCTGAACCGGTTCCAACCCCTGCTGTAAATTGAAACACCATCTGGACAGCATTAAAAGTGTTTCCTTTAGTTACATAGTATAACAATAGGACAGACCTAGTGACAAATCATTCACCTAAGGTTGAGCAATACAGTGAGCTCCCGTGAGAAAGTAACTGTGTCAAGTAATTAACAAAAAAAACTGAGCAAACTAGAATGCTACTTGGCCCTAAAAAGAGAGTACACAGTGGCAGAAGACCTGACCACTGTGACTGACCCAGACTCAGTGAGCATAGCCTTGCTATTGAGAAAGGCCGCCGTAGGCAGACCTGACTCTCAGGAGAAGACAGGCTATTTGCACACTGCCCACAAAATGAGGTGGAAACTGAGCTGCACTTCCTAACCTCCTGCCAAATGTATGACAATATTAGAGACACATATTTCCCTCAGATTACACAGATCCACAAAGAATTAAAAAACAACCCCAATTTTGATAAACTCCTGGGTGAAATGCCACAGTGTGCCATCACAGCAGCAATATTTGTGACCTGGTGCCACAAGGAAAGGGCAACCAGTAAAGAACAAACACCATTGTAAATACAACCCATATTTATGTTTATTTATTTTCCCTTTTGTACTTTCACATCGTTACAACACTGTATATATATATATATATACACACACACACACACGACATTTTAAATGTCTTTATTCTTTTAGAACTTCTGTGAGTGTAATGTTTACTGTTCATTTTTATTGTTTATTTCACTTTTGATTATCTACTTCACTTGCTTTGGCAATGTTAACATATGTTTCTCATGCCAAAAAAGCCCTTGAATTGAATCGAGAGTTCTCTAGTGTTTGAAATTTACGACCGGGAGTGGAGGTGTCAAAACCCCCACCGTTCCCTCCTCCCCCCTTTGCGTGTGGGAGAAGGTCTGGTGATTGTCAGCTATTGCCAAGCTGATCTGACCCATTGTGATCCTCACGTGTATTCATGACATTTCTATTGGGCACAAAATAATCTGAAACACGACCAAAACAAACAGCAAATGCATCTAACAAATGTGTAGAGCCCATATCTTGATGTAATCATTGTGTGCTATGAATATGGGACCAAATACTTAACTTGTACCTACTTTAATACACATAACTGAATTTGTCCCAATACTTTTGGTCCCCTAAAATGGGGTGACTATGACCAAAAAGTGCTGTGATTTCTAAACGGTTCACCGGATATGGATGAAAATATCCTCAAATTAAAGCTGACAGTCTGCTAGTTAGCCTCATAGTATTTATATCATTTAAAATCCAAAGTGCTGGAGTACAGACTCAAAACAACAGATCATTGTGTATTTATCACACATTTCTGCTTTTCACAAAATCTACAATTTCATCAAAACAAAAGAGGTAGTTATCATTACTATGCAATTATACAACATCTTTGGTTAATACTTGATTCTGATAGGAGACTTGGGGGGGGGGGCTCCATTTTTTTTATGGATGCACATAACATTTCACAATAACTTATCTCCTTAACTGTCAACATTTGCCCCCTGCTGCAGGTGCTGTTTGGTCTTTAATAACATCTGAATCACACATGAGACCACTACCACAGGCCTTGTTGGTGGAGTCACTGTACTGATGCTGTTAGTCACAGACACCGAGGAAAGCGATGGGTAATCTACGTTTATGTAGCCAAACTGACATGGCCTCAGCCTCACTCATTGCCAGGCCAGCCTTAACCATCCAGCATTATCAGGCCTCTATGGACCAGCCAGTCAGCCAGTGGATGCAGCCAGCCCAGCATTCTGCTCACTAAGCAGAGTAAGTGCCTCTTATTTACAATGCAAAAAACCTCCTGATCCCTTGCTGCTGCTGCTGCTTCTCATCCTGTTACATAAGAGCCACAAACACATCACAGCATCCGCTGGCAGTGGCAGACTCTCAATAACCAACACCCAGTGACTAGAGTCACATCATTCTACACAGCCCGCACAGAAAAATAGTCCCTCAAAATCCTTACATAAAATGAGTCAGTCAGGGGCACAGACAATTGCGCCATCCTCTACAATCAAGCTGGAAACAGTTGGGATTATGGAGGAAAAACTGCACTACCGCTGTCATTGCAAACCAAATATCTTGAATTAAGTGGTCTGGTGGATGTTATACAATGACAGATTATACAGTTATGCTGAATATCAGTCAAAATCCTCCTGTACATCAAATCCTGTACTGTAGCCAAATCCTTTTTTTCCAGTGAAGTAACACTCGCACTTGACTCCCCCCCCCCCCCCCCCTTACTACCACTGACTTTGCTGAAAGCTACTTTATTGAGGAAAAATGTACTGACTATGACTGAGATATGTGATTGTCCAACCTAGCCATTTTAAGATGAATGCACTACCTAGAAATACACTAACTCTGGAAAAGAGAATCAGTTAAATGACTCAAATGTAACAGAGTGTGGTAGTAATGTCTGTGTGAATGCTTAATAAAACTTGTCCAAGGGTCATGTGTAAGGGGTTATGGTCAAAGGTCATTCTGTGCATCACTTCCTCCTGACAGAAGACTGTTAGCAGGCAAATTGTTCGCTCTGTCATGTCATTTACTTGCACAGCACACAGAGTTGCAACAAACCAACAATAGCCTGAGGGCAGCCAGCCAAATATACAATACTACAAACCATTTGAAATATCCCGGATTCCAATAAGAAGCAAGATTTGCAGTCCTAAAAGTCGGAGATTATGAAGGATAATGTATTTAATCCAAAAGCTCATGAATTAACAGAGTGAGGTCTATGCTGTATCTCAACCGACCGTGATTGGGAGTCCCATAGGGTGGCGCACAATTGGCCCAGCGTCGTCCGGGTTTGGCGTCGTTGTAAATAAGAATTTGTTCTTAACTGACTTGCCTAGTTAAATAACGGTTCCATTAAAATTCAATGTTATGACTGAGGAGGACACAGAAGTATGTTGTTTTCTTGACATCCCCCATTGCTGACATGAATGAGCATGTATTTACTATACTCCAAAGGACATTAGCAGGTGCTTTTACATTTACATTTTTACATTTAAGTCATTTAGCTGACGCTCTTATCCAGAGCGACTTACAAATTGGAAAGTTCATACATATTCATCCTGGTCCCCCCGTGGGGAATGAACCCACAACCCTGGCGTTGCAAGCGCCATGCTCTACCAACTGAGCCACACGGGACCACCTTTTAGTAAGAATGATATCCATCACTGTGGTAAGTGAACATTAGGATGTCCTTGCTGACAGATGTGATATTGCGATTATGCTATTAAAATGCTGTAGTGGATCATGTCGCCCAATGATAACTTTAATGTAGGCCTATCTATTAGACGAAGAACCATATTGAAATGGGGTGTCAGCTCACATGAACACATGTTGTCTTGCCTACAAATAAACTACAGTAGTTACCAGGTGAGCTGCAGGCCGCAGGTGATGTTGACTTTTTCAAGTTGCAAATTTTAGACAACTTCAGACATTTGGTAGCCAACTGAAGTAGTTATATGAAATATCGTGCGGGATTGAGATAGGAAGTGCGGATAAATTCAAAATGTACTACCTGTATGAAACTTGCTTCCTAATAGTGAGGTGTAAGAGGTCGTTCTCCAACTGCTCCGCAGTCAATGCCTCCGCACCTTCCAACGGAGTTGACACTTTTTCTCTTACTTCTCCCGTCTTGACGACTGGACAAGGTGATACCATTTCGGGCAGGAAAACGTCCTCCTCTTCAGCCAGTTCTTCTAAGGTTGGTGGCACCAGTATCGCCGTGGGTGAATCCGTGGAGCTATGGACGATAGGGGTTACACGGTCCCCGGTATCCGGTGCCTCAGCCATCGCTACCGTGCTGTGGATCAACTGTGGAGTGCGGCAACCTAAAATAAAGTAGCTTGTTTCCAACACTGGAAGTCCAAAGCAAAATTATGACTCGTCTTGTAATGTGACAAATATGCTTACAGATACTGACTTTGTTAAGCAGAATATACCTGGTTATAGTCGCCAGTATTCACGCGAAGACGGAAATCCTGTGGCCGTATGTTTAACGGGTCCTTACCACAGCCACAAAGTCATAAACCCCGCCTATTTCTACAGTTTATCTTCTTAAAATGTGATGTTAAACCTAACCTTAACCACACTGCTATGCGTATGCCTAACCTTACATAAATAACAAAACGGAATTTTTTGCTATATTATGAATTGTTACGATATAGCCAATTATGACTTTGTGGTTGTGATAACAAGTAGAAACCGGTTTTACAGCTGTGCGGCTCTCGCTCCAGTCTCTCCTCTCTCTGATCTCTGCGCGTAACCACACGTGGGTTCGTGAATAATATTAGCGTGAACAACAGTAGTGGAATCGGCGGTTAACCTTCAAAATAAATGTCCCCGATTGAAACTGATGCAAAGGGATGAAAGTAGTGGAATCATGACACACTTGTACAAAATAATGCTAAACACAGTTGGAGTGTTGTTTTATAAATTCTACAAAAGACAAAAAATCGCACTATTTGAAATCGCAACGTGGATGTATAGACAATAAATAGACTGACTGGGAAGGTGATTTCCTCCAGTTAAAGTCCTGCAATAAGAGCGATGACGCTACCTGTGTTCTGTGAGTGTCACTGAGTAGGCTGATACCCCATTTAAATCTGCAATATGTTACTTTTTGAGCGACCCTTTACAAAAAAATATAGCAATTTTGAAAGTGCACTAACTGCAGTCGACTCGCAGTACTGTACTTGCAGAATAACTGCAGTGTACTGCTGTTGAACTGCAGTTATACTGCACTGTAACTCCAGTTACACTGTAAAACTACTGCCGTAAAAAAAAGGTGTTATTTTGGACTCAGTTTCTTTTCTTTTTTTCATAAGGGACAGACCACATTCACATAGAAATGTTAGTTATAGGTCTGCCATTCTCATTGAAATTCAAGTCTAAGAAGCTGTAGATCTGTTCCATGTGCTCTATTTCACATTTTGGTTTGACATCTTTTACTTTCAGTTTTGTGCACCAGCTTCAAACACTTGCACTTGACTTTCCCCCCCCTTACTAGCACTGACTTCTCTACATTTTCTATTTTTTATTTTATTTTTACCTTTATTTAACTAGGAAAGTTAGTTAAGAACAAATTCTTATTTTCAATGACGGCCTAGGAACATTGGGTTAAATGCCTTGTTCAGGGGCAGATTTTTTTTACCTTGTCAGTTCTGGGATTTCTATGCTTGTTTTGTTACATAAACTGATATTTGGCGAATTTAACAACCAGGAAATTCTGGGGTCTACATCCACAGTACGATTTCAACAGATTTGTACTTTTTTTGTGTGAAAATAACTGATTATTGTCTTTTATTGAATTGATATAGCAACATTCCAACCTTGTTTAGTATTATGTAGTACAATTGTGGCATGATTCAAATATTTGTATCAGTTTGCATCAGTTTCAATGGGGGACTTAGAAGGCACACCGCCAATTCCACTATTGTTGCTCATGCTTATGTTGGTCACAGCACACTGGTCTCTCCCTTGGCTTTTGCATTCACTGGCGTCAGGCGGTATCTCTGTAAACTCTGTGTGAGAAAATAAATATACTTTCAATCAAATTAAAGATTGGAAGTAAAACTGGAATTGGTTTAACCTACTTTACATTTTCCAGTGAACCAAACATGCAATTAGGTCTATAGGCTACTCTTCTTCAATAGTGTATGTTACCATATTGATGCATTGTATTGTTCACAATTGACCTATTGCTTTATTCTTAAGAAGACTACGTCACTGTGGTGGCCTAACCCAAACAATACTCTGAAAAGGCCCGAGTGATGATTAACCTGTGTAACCTTATGTTAGTCAACCAAGGTATGCTACACACAGTATAGCCTACTTTTTAAGCCATTTATCAAATCGTCCTTAAAAAGGACTGTAAAACTATTTAAACTGGTTAATGCAATTCCTTAGGAAACAAGAAGCTGTCCTACACAAATGATCCCAAAGGAAAACTACACCAAAACAGTGCCATGAGAACATTTGCAGTTGATTGGGTTGTTTTGGGTGTTTTGTTAGAGGTTGTACCTGATCTTTGTTGTAGCCTAGTTTGCTGTAGGCCTAATTAGTTGTTGGTCCCACTGCAATTTAGAACTATTTGAATGATTAGTACAGCAATGATGGTTATGACAACGGTTACAGTGGAACTGGGGCAATCAATGTCTGACCTCTCCTGGGCTGTTGTTATGTGACCTGGCGTTACCCAGTGAGTCAGACCATCACAGCCACAAGGTGAAATACGCCTAAAATTGTTGGAAATGCAGCCTTTTTTCCTAAGCAGGCAGTCAAAATATTACTGACACGTAGCCAAGTTGTTTTAGCAGGCAACTTGTTTTAGTTTATCAAAAGGGGACAGTTGAATGCGGACAGGAACTGTCTAACTTTATTCCAATAGCAACAAATGCAGAACAAGCCATGCGGCACAGAGCACAGCTATATGGATCCAGATCTTTTTTTCAGTATAGTCAGTTAATGGGGCATTAGGCTGTGGTTGATTACTCCGGCGAAGGATCTTATGTAGGATACGAGGATGTTAAAAGGGAATTGCTCTAAATTCGTTGTGTGATCTGTTGGTGTCAGACCAATACACTGGCTAATGGTTGGCACCTGAGAGCACCGCCCGTATTCTACTGTCACAGTGAACTAAAGCCGATATCATGTTAGGTATGTATGTATGTATGTATGTATGTATGTATGTGGAAAATAGTACATCAATATCACGCGTGTTCCTGTCAAAGTGTATGTTATGACATGTATACAACATGCTTTGCATTCTGTTCTGTTGCATCATGCATGTACATAAAGTATCATGTACCTGCCATAGACAATGTAACTCTCCAAACATATACTAATGTAATCAGGCATGCATTTTCATACAGTTAATTTACATTGCAGTTTGTATAGAACAGTTGCTCCACCGCCCAAAGTCAATAGGAGGGAGCCACACCTTTGTACAGAGCCCTGACTGAAATAACAGACTGTTGGATGTTTGACAAACATACACAAAAAAGAAGTATACGGTATATGCAAAGCATTTGGGGCATGTAAATGACTAGTGACAGTCGATTTAGTGACAGTTTTCCTTGGAAATGTGGGAAATGTAATGGAGCCGATGAAACGCTATTTTAATTGATTTGGACAAAACATTTGGTTTTAGCTATATGAGAAAGGTGTTTGTGTAGAAACTCTTCAGCATGTGGAATAATCTCTACTGCTATGCTTCTCTTACCCCGGTTTGTAATATATTGGGAGCTGGAGTGAATATAAACATATTTATTCAATGTGCAACTGATAGTCCAGTCCTAAGAATACACTCCACAACTTTCATTCATACTAGATGTTTCATGCAGTGCATATTTGATCTAGAGAGTATATTTTTTTGGACAAAGAATCATTGAATTGTACTGTGGTGAGGTGTGCTCGGGTGGTTTGTGCTGGTTGAAGAAGAGGTAACTAGGTTAGACTGTTCAGCCTTGTGAATTGATGTTGCCATGGAAATGAGAGGACTATGAACTCTCATCATCTACAACCGCTCACTAGGGTCACAATGAGTGTGAAACAGACAGCCAGGGATTTCTAGTCTTTATAATTGTCTGTTCTTTGCCATGGCACGCCAGTCTTGAGTCCTGAATCAAATACCCCATCACGGGACAAAGCTGTTGCATACTATCATGGTAACAATAAATACATTAACACTTCTCCATAAAACAGAGCAAATGTGCAAATCGAATTGATAAATCTAAATACATTAATGTCGTATCAGGCATAGTAGGCTCTTTTATATGTGCAAAACAAACAGATATATTACGATGCACACAGGAGAGCAACACCTAAACATGAGGATGCAAAAACTAAAGCGAGAGACCATTCTCTGGCCTTTATACAGAGATTAAGCCAAGGACTGTACGAGGATTACATAAAACTGCATGGTAAATGCTATTGGGACAAATCCCCTTCCCCGCTTTCTAATACAAAGAGTGAGTTATCACACTGACATGTAGTTGATATATAGGCGGACAACAAGGGGGAAAGAGGACATTCTGTTTCCTACTCAGATGAAATTATGTGTTTATGAAATAAAAATATAGCAAAAAAATTGTGTGTGCTATTTCTGATAACAACAATCTTTGTATCTCGTAAAAATATATAGTTTCAAGCCATCCTGTGCACAATACTGTACCGTGGTCCCTAAATTACATAAACATTAAGATTTCTATCACATTTACGTGACATTCTGCCACTGGATTGGCAGTGAATCCTTGTGATTGAACTGGCTCACCACCTCTGGATTTAGTGGCTTGTTCCAAGCTCTCATATGTTTTAGAGCTGTGATTATGTTTCCAGGGAGTCTATATTGATACCTAACAAACACCTATGCTATTCAATGCATTGTTCAGTATGTTTTGGTGGGAGGGTTCAGGGACTGACACATCTAGTCTTCTATCCAACTGTATGGATATAGGCACATTATCATTTGTACACAGTTTCGATTTGGTTTTAGTCATTTTAAAGTATATTGAGTTAGTCACCCCCCCCAAAAAAAAATCCAATACACTGTATATATAAATGTATGTATATATATATATTTTTTTTTAAACTCAAACCACCCTGCATTGGACTGGATCTGACCCCCTTTGGCACCCCTGGTGTAGCTGGACAGGACAGAAATTCAATATGAATGTGGGTTATGCCCGGGCAGGCTATGAACAACTGGTTCTGATATAATACAGTGGAGCCAGCCACTTGTGTGTTAGTGTTTTATGATTCAGTTAGGAAGGCACACAGTGGTCTATTTTTTGAGGGATGATGGGGTAGAATCAGGTTAGCCAAAATGGATGGACTAACAATGTACGACCTCTTGTGGCGATACTGAGAATCAAGCTTGCCTGCACTTTCCAATGATTGAACAACCACTAGGCACAAAAACGAGATTGCATGGAATGCATTTCTCAAGAAGATCAGGGCACAGAGACAAAGGAGACGGTGTTATGCTGATGCAATTTTTTATATTTTGCTTGATACTAACTCTACTTACTAAATCTACTTTTAAAGAGACTGATACAGAAAGGCAATACAGAGAGGCTCCTGTGGCTTGCCCAGAAATACATGCATTTTACTTGTACAGCCACAGTGTGAAAGGTCAGCAACTGGCCAGTTCCTTCCCAAAGGCGCCAGGTGAATACCAAAATACATTTCAAATACAAAAATACACCCCCTATTTACAGCAAAAGTATTCACTTTGTCTTATGTACAAAAGGGCACACATTATGAACGCCAACAAACACATGGAATGTTTGGTAAGATTTGCATCATTTCACTTTGAATTATAATAGCCTTGTAAAATCCCTCACACAGGTTTTGAAGCAGGTTTTTTACCACACATTTGGGGGATGAATTACAAAATATTGACCCTGGTTCAACCAGATAACTCAGTCTGACTTGATGTACTGTGTTATGCATGATCACAAGGGGTTTAGCGTTGACACAGTCATCAGAGAGCCTGTTCAAGATCAGCACATTGGACAGATTATAGAATATAGAGTAGCAGTCATTTATACCAGGTACTGCTTTAAGACAACCTAAAAATGGCGGAGCAGGTAGGGTAGAGGGGGCTGGGGTGGGTTGGGACAACTAAGCAACCGTTTGATCAGTAAAAGGTGTGTTTAATAGAAGGTAAGTGGGTGAGGGCTGGTCAGCTTCCGGAGCATCTGGTTGAACCTTAGCTACACATCTACTAATAAAACGAAAAGACAAACATAGACAAACAGTATCTTGACAGGAAGCAATCTACATTTCCAATATACACACATTATCAGTGTACTCAGTTTAACCAACTCTACATTGGTCAGGTAATGTGCACTAAGATATGTGACAGGTGACAGCTGTGAATCAAAACCAATTTATAAATTGTATGAATCTGAACCTGATTAATAGGGTAGGTTGTGATTTTACAAACCATTTGACAGAAAATGAATAATGCAAATCTAATGACATGTTAGAGTAAAATACATATTACTCATATGGCAGGATTGTGAGTCTGGCCTCCCCTGATTATTCACAGAGAAGCCACAGTTGTGAATAAGCAAGTGGAATCTATGAAAAGAAACAGACTGGACGTTAAGCTAAGACTCCAAGGCCACTGGCTGACCCAGATCCTCCATGCCTCCTCCACAGAGCCTGGGCTGTCTACTCACACCCTCCTACCTATCATTACGCAATCTCACTGAGCGTCGGCGGGGTCTCCCCACGCACTCCTTACACAATCTCTCCCTCCCTTTCTCGCCCTCAAACAACACAGCAGGAAGAGGAGGGAACACCAGAATATCTTCTATTCAATGTAACAAGGTTTTTCACAACAATAACTCTGCATGAAAAGCTTTTTGTATTATTTTGCTGCTGGAGTGACTAATGTTTTTTAGAAGCATTATCAACAGAATAGTGGTCTTTAGAGTGAACTGTTTTTTGGGCACTACTGTAAATTGTGATGCGATTTTTTTCCCCCCTAGAGGATTCTGAAGTTTGATATTCAATTTAAAATATACTATATTTTCACATTCACAATGAATGGACTTGAATGGACTTTTAGCCTAATTATGATATAAAAAAATGTTTTTAAAACGTGGAGGAAATGTATTCCTTTGACTAAGATTTTTGTAAAGATGAGCAGTTTTTCAGAGTCTCTTGGACTAGAGAAGGCTTTGCTCCAGTGAGGGAGTATTGTACACCCTTGGTATGTATTTACACTGATTGTCCCTGTTCACGTTTTTTCAATATATACAAAACTTTCTTGATACAGAAATAAATACAAAAACAGACAAACTGTGTAACAGTTAAGACAACAAGATCATGTAAACATGACATCATAATTGATATTCATAAAAAGAAAAGTTCACAATATTTTTTTGCATAAAATAAATATGCTCTTTTTTTGATGCCAATAATACGTATATATTACATATGATTTAGATTGCATAAAGAGTAAAATAATAAAATGAACAACCCCATGTGGATGGTGTGAGAATACAAACACTGAAAGAGTTTGAAGGCACTTATGCCCATTAGCTTGCAAGGTCGACCTGAAGACAAAAAAGTGCAATGCATATACAAGCTTAAACGTTATGGGACAAAATGTGGTCAAATGTAAAATAAATGCCATTGAAAGATGTATAATTCTAGGCACTAGAGCGCATTTTAAGCGAAAGGTAATGGAGGACAATCTTTGAAATGTATGTATTAAAATAATTGCATTAGCAATTGTGAATTAGGAGAGGGAATTTCTATAACAGGACAACTGGAATTAAAAATACAGCCCCCCCATCCCTATCCCCCTCACCATCCCATCTAATTTGCTATAGATCCGATCCACCCTTCACCTGAAGTACCCCCTGTGTTCTAAATATTTTTAGCAGTCCTTGAAAAAGCAACAGTGTGGTGGAATCTGAGGAGCACTTCATCTGCACAGAAGCACTGCAACCACACTCACCCACTTGAAAGTGCAGGCAGACACACATTGCACACAGAGGTTTCAAAAAGCCTCACTCACTCCCTGCTTCTGCCTCCAGTCAAGCACAGCAGTCAAAGATGAAAAGTTGCTGTGGAGCTTTGATTGCAGTTGCCCATCATTTCTATCTTCTTCACATACCCTCTTCATCCTCTCTATCGGTTGGGACTTCAGGGAATGAGACGGAACAGGAAGGCCAGGGAGCTACTGCAGGAGGTCAGGGAGTGCAGGGAGAGGTGGGTTGGGGATGGCACACTAGGGGGCGCCGTAGTGTCACTACACATCCACATGGGTAAGGAGTCTGGAGAGCTGCGTGTTTTTGGCAGCTCCGCCCCTAAAGGTTAAAAGTACTCCGCTCCTCCTTCGGGGTTTGGCTCTCTGTGGAGGGGAGAAAGAGTCCGTCAGTATCACAACATACACCACTGGGCAAACTCTGGTAACCTAACAATCTCATTCAAATAAATTGTTCTTGTTGATGTTTAAGTAATTACAAGGAGCACTGATAAAATAGTCCCTGGTTCTGAAGAGTAATTTGTGAGAATCCTCTCGTTAACACAGATGGAGACAGAGTCTACAGCCCTACTTGTCTGGCCTCAGCTTACATTTTGTGGTACTGCGGCTCTTCTTGGAGGAACTGGGCGCCGGTCCTGTTGTAGTCCACCGGGTCGGAGTGAGCCTTGCTGAGGTACTTGGTGTTCTTGTGTTCGCCTCCGTGGCTGTCACGTGCCGACCGGTCCTCGTTGTAGTCGAGGGGCGCCCGCTCCGAGCCGTCCCCCTCCATCTTCAGGAAGCCCCCGTGACCGTCCTCCAACGAGGAGTCCTCGTCGTAGAAGAGTAGGCTGCGGGAGCGGACTAAACAGACACAAACAGTGACAAATAGAGGATGTTAATCACTGCCTGGATCCTCCAAACACTACAAAGGAACATAGAACCATTATTTTATTGTAAGAAAATGTAAACTAACAGTAAAAAGTAGGTTTCTTTTGAAGAATGGAATGGTTTTGAGCAGGACAACCATCTTTATTCAGCAGGTGTGTGACGGTCATGTGAGTTCTCCAGGGAGAACAACTCATAACAGCTTCCTGTGCCATGCTGACTTCAGGTTTCTAAGGCAACCCAGCCCTCACCAACCAATTCTGAGTAGCCAGTAGGTCCATGTATGATTTCCATTTTGTGGTCAACAAGCTGAATATTATACCAGAAGGATATTGTGATTTCAGCTAACATACTCATCTGAGTCTGTTGCTTTTGAAATACTACAAGATAAGATGTAATGCCACATTGATGTGTTATTCAACTACTCAATGTTCCTTTTCACATTTTGTCCGGAAATGCTGGTGGGCTAGCAACATATGCCCTGAAAATATGGGATATGTAGGGGACAACCAACTAAAGACTTTGTGTTTCTCATGCTGTAGATGGTAGACAAATCTAGGTCAGTGTTTGGTCCTGGGACACCCCATGGGTGAGGGTTTGTTTTTCTTCCCCCAAGCACTGCACAGCTGTTTCAAATAACGAACTAATCATCAAGCTTTGATTATTATAATCAGCTGTGTAGTGCTAGGGCAAAAAACTAAACATGGACCCACGGGTGGCCCCAGGACGGAGCGTCCCGAAACCTTGTTCTAGGTGACAAGTGAGGGGTAGGGGACATACCCTGGCTGGCTGTGTAGACGTCAGCCGAGGGGAGGGGCGAGGAGGACTTCACAGTATGGGACAGGGAGGAGAGCTCAGGCAGACAAGGCACAACGGAGCCCAGCACCAGGAAAAAGCACAGCGCCACCACCTGGCGGGAGGGAACCAGAAACCATCAACAAAAGCACACGGTCAACATGAGCGACATGAGCACAGTGTGCTAGTGAGGTTCTGTTCTCCAGCTGAGAAGGCTTTTGCCAGTTTGAGTTCATGGGGTTGCCTCAGTGAGTTATAGAAGAGTGGGGCAGGCCATAAGCCAGTGTCCCTGTCCATTGTAGTGAGTCTTTTCACAAACAAAGCAGTAATTTAAATTTTTTGACAGGCATGACTATCAGGTCCACGGAACATTAAACGCACAGTATCTTAGGTCAGCGAAGAGCACAGAAAATGTGTATGGGATTTTGCATTGTTTAAGAGAGTGATAATGGTGGTGCATGTGTGTATGAGAATAAATAGTTTGCAATGTACCATAAGGCATGTTCCTGTTTGCGTGGAGGCCATCTTGCAGGATTGGGGCACTTTTCCTGTGACCAGGGCCTGGAGTTTCTGGAGCTGCTGGAGTAGAGTTCTGGAGAAAGAAGGTAGAGAATACATGTTTCAGATTGACTAATAATACAGCTGTATTCACTTACGGAATCTACAATACTGATCCTCATGTGAACTTAAAACGTTCTCCAGAAGAGCAGACTCTTTAATGACTGTCAGTCATTACAATCATCCAGTTGAGCTCCAGCTGTTGGATAACACAAGGCAAGCCTCGCATATAGTACACACGCAAACACGCACAGATGACTGACAGTGACATTTCCCAGAAATGTATTGTTAAGTCCCCCAAAATAATCCCTCTCCATCTGGCTATATTTGTGACTATAGAGCGAGAACGCAGTCAACTAACACTGAATCATAATTGTCTGGCTCTTCTGAGCATCCAGGACATTGAAGTTCACCTCTGAGAAAAAAAAAGATCATTTGAGGATAACACATTGAGGAAACAGAGCTGGAAATTATATAAGACGTCTGTAATTCTAGTGTGTGAACCATGCTCCCACAGTCCCTCCCTCTCCCCACAAAATACAAGCTTTGCCCAAATAGAAAGCTATTGAAAACCACAACCAACGCCCACTTGGACTCTACCTCATTCATACAGTTAGCTCTCTCTCTCTCTCTCTCTCTCTCTCTCTCTCTCTCTCTCTCTCTCTCTCTCTCTCTCTCTCTCTCTCTCTCTCTCTCTCTCTCTCTCTCTCTCTCTCTCTCTCTCTCTCTCTCTCGACATTAACTACTGCATTGTAGACAGGCATAAGTGTTGTGTCAGGCTGCAATAAGAAATTAAACCAGGTGAGCCTTCATATTTTCACCACGAGAGGGAGCATGTTTTCCACTAATGGTAGAAAAGAGATTTCCAGTGTTAGCTTTCACATAAACCAAACACCATGAAACTATTTGCCATAACCACAATAAGTGACTATAACACTGGAATAAAGTTTATACACATGCAAACAGCTATACTAACTTGATATTGGTCCTTTGGGATATCCCAAATAGCATGCTGCTAATACTAGAGTTTGAAAATACAGTATATTCTGATAAAAGAAGAGCTTCGTGCAATGGTCCGTTTGGATATGAAGGTGATTTTTTTTTTTTTAATTGGTCAAATCCTAACAGGATAATTCTCATGGAAACTCTGGAAACGGAACATTAACGTCCCATATGAGGAATGTCCATTGTGTCATCACGTTTGAATTGAATCATGGTTGGTCAGTGCTTGTACAGTTGTTATCTATAAACCTTATAGCTCCCAATGGATTAAAATAGACTGTGTAAAACATTTTTCTTTTAACTCTAGTAGACCTTGACTGGGAAACATCTGCATGAGTGACTCTGTGACTCCTTCAACTTCTCAAGAGCTACCTTGGACCCTCCTCATGAACCAAACCTTTCCAGACGTTATAATTTAAAGTACAGCAAGCACTTAGCATCCAGCTAACTGTGTGCGAGATGCGAGACAACAACAAAAAGGAACTGGACTACATTAGGGACAAAAGATTGCTTGTTGGTCTACCATCTTGCATCGACAGATAAGCCCATTTTGTCCCCTCTTTACCAGCCAAAGGCAAGGCATATGCTGTTGGCCCATGCGCCCCACACGTTGTTGCTAGCTGGCTCCTGTGTGTTCCATTTGGACTGCCTGCTAGGAGCTGAGTCAGAGGGATCTGTCTTTGTAGGAGGCCTGTGGTTTCCTTCTCGGGCCTCAAATTATTATGAGGCAGATTCGAGTGTGCACTTTTTGAGATGTTTCCCTCTGTGCTGTAATTAGGGAGAGGTATATTGTCACGCTGTTACTTTGATCCGAGCAACTTTAAATGCCTATTGTAAATTAGAGGCTGGCACAGTCTGTGATGCCTTTAGAGTCTGTGTAGTCTGTGATGTATTTTATTGAGCCCAATAACTTGCATTTGCACAATGGTCAACACTGTGAAAGTGTCCCCCGCCTAATGAAGGCTGTCATAGTCACTGCTGAGTATCAGTCAAATCACACACAGGTATCATGAATAGGAAAGGTTATTCAAGCCTTGATTGAAACTGCTGGTTCAGGGATGTGTCTAGCATCACTCAGAGCGTGCTCACACATGCACACACTCACACACATAAAGACTGTCGCTCAAAGTCATGGCTCACCTGTTAGCACTCTCCAGTGTCTCCACCTTCTTCCACAGGTCACTGTTCTCAGACGTGTAGTTCTCCACCCTGTGAGACACAAAAGTCACATCCATACATTCAATCTGCACATAGAACAAAATAGAAGAGTGAGACAAATGCTTGCTGTGCTGGAGAATTAGGCTGTCTGTCTGACTATTTGAAATACACATTCTTGATGATCACAGACAACATGGGCTATTGAAATAGAGTGCTTGCATATTGGATGCTAACACAACGCAGTCTGTGGTCCTAGGAGGCATAGTGGTAATCCTATAGTAACCTCTGTACCTCTGTAATGTACTTAGGTCTTACATATTAACTAAAAAAAAAAACAATGACCATGGATGGAAAGTCAGTGATTTTCCTGGTAAGGAACAGTGCTCTACAGAGGCCTTTGCTGGAGTGGATTAAGTGTGTGACCGCATGCTTTAATGGACAAACGCCATTGGCATTAGCTAAGGAACAATGAAACAATGAAGGAGTGGAGAAATTAAAGAAGTGGAGAACAGGAATGACGATGAAAGAGGAGGAAAAAAAGTTGGCAGACAGGAAAGGGGAAAGTGTCCTGCTTTTACTTTTTCTCCAGGCACTCCACGTACTCCTTCTTCTTCCTGCGACTCTCCTGGGCAGATATCTAGACAGAGAAGGGCGAGAGAGGGATCCCCAAATCAATAACAGCTCATATGATAAAATGGAGGATATTAAAATATGAATATTGCCTGTGGAAACACTACTTTGAGATTACAGGTAAAAAAATAAGTTTTGCGGGTACAAATAGGTTTACACATTTTCTGGAAGCAAATCATACAGTTCTTTTTGACTGAATCAACATTTCACTTTCCAGGATGTAAGGGTGAGTACCTTATTTTTGATTTTCCTGCGCACCCTCTTCAGTGCCTTCTCCTCGGTCTTGGTGAGGGGCAGCTTGTTGGGTACGGGGTAACCTTCAGCGATCAGGGTGCGTTTCTCCTCCTCTGTCAGCATCAGTGGCCCTGAAGTGCCCTGTAGCTTCTGTGGAGAAATAAGGACACATTTTATGAATTGATTATGAATTAGGGAATCTGTGGTACTGTGTGTATTATATCTGTACACCAGGGCAGCTCCTAATGAACATACTAGGGTGGTGGTCAGGGGTGGTCAGGGTCAGTGTGAGTGTGAGGATGTGGATTTGAACTCCTAATATGTCCAGCAGATGGGTTTGTCTGCAGCCCAGCTCATCGTGGGACGGCCTCAGCACTTACGTGTGGGGCGGTAAGGAGGGGTGAGGAGGATATGGCAGCGGAGGAGCGGGCCTGTAGGCGGGCTGGGCTGGAAGGGGGTATGGAGCGGGGGCTCTGGGATCCATCACTGTCACTGCCATGGCTGCTGGGAGGGGTAGGGGGGAGCTGCAGCTGATCATCTGTGGGGGGAACAGAAAAAATAGGGTACCAATGGTTATGAAATGCATCACTTGCAATATGACCCATATGCTCAAAGCCTTTGTCCATCAACACCTCATGATGACATACAGTCACTGTATGATTAGGGGACAAAAGTCTGACTTCATCTGTCGTGTGGGATCGAGCTGAAAACAGTTAATTGAACTTAAACAGTGGAAAGGAGCGGTGCAAATCCAGACCTCATAAACCGGTCAGTTTTGCCAAGAGATCCATAATTAAAATGGCAAATGACTTCCAGGACAGAGCCAGTTCAAACAGAGAGACAGCTTAATTAAGAGCAGCCAGTGCCTGCTCTTATTTTTATTGCTTGATCCCATCCTCCCATCCACTTGTCAGCAGTAGCCTCTGTCTAAGTATCTGAACTGAGCTCAGACAGGGATGGAGTGAGGACTGTGCTTTCTTAAGATATCTGTGCCAGGCAGAATTTACCCCAACATAGTTCCCAAACACCAGGCCAGACCCATGCTGGTATGACCCATGGATTTAGTTTGGTGTGAGTCCAGAGTACACAGGACCCAGGTTTTATTCTGTTGTTACTGGAAACGGAGGTGAAGAATAGGAGAAAATGGGCTTTGTCAAAGGCAGAGGCAGACACAACGCAGACGTTATTGTTCAGACTGCGCTCTGCGGAGGGAGGCAGGCCTAGACTGGACATGTGCTGCTGCTGGCTTGTGGTTATTGAATATAAGATTTATGGTCCACCAGATGGGATTCAGTCTTATATGGAGGTATTCCTCTGCACCATAAAGGCCGTCTCTGCAACCCCCGAACCAGTAAAAGTGTCTCTTTAACCGGGCTACTTTAATCTGCGGGCTGGTGGCTGAACAGGTCCAGTTGCATCTCTACAGGTGTATCTGGTCAGTTCTAGTTTCGACTCCAGTTGAATCCCGCTGTAGCTGAGGGCAGTCCTTCCCTGTCTCTCTGATACACTCTTTAAAATGATTGGGCAATCTGGTGCACCGGACAGAAATATTGAAAATGAGAATGCCAGATAGTATATGGGCACATCAAAAAAGGCATTAGTGTAGAGAACAAAAAATATTGCCATATTGCCAAATATTGCCAAAAGGAAGGGATAGAAAAGGAGATGGGAACAGAATCTTACTTAGCTGGTTAGATCAACACCAAAAAAAAGTGCACTCAATCACCAGCACCACTGCTCTAATAATATACTTGCGGATTTGCGTCTCAGTGGGCTTTTTCTGTCTACCTTCATTAGCAATTAGATCCGAAAAATACTACATGAATGAACAGAGGCAGTCTCGTCTCGTACGTGTAGGGGAAAAATGGAAAAGGAAAGGCAAGCAGGCTATAATTGGAAACACTTCATATCTGAAATGAGGCATCACTAATAGTGTTTCATAGTGAAATACCTATTAGGAAAAGAACACATTATACACAAAAAGGAACACTTTTCATTATGTGTCACACTTGCTTGCAGGAATTGTTATTCCTATCCACTATAGCCTAGCCATTTACAATCACTTTAACTAAGATGGACTAATTCAGATGAACAAGAGAGAGCGGGAACATGCAGGAGAAAGAACATGCAGACCACTGTCTGGAAGAGTGGTCACAGGTGGTGTGTCATCAGGAATACACTGTAGTGAGTCACCGTGACGCACGCTTCATGGCAGGTTTTTCTACCCCCGAAATAAATAACACACTCGTAGATGGCACTATGGCGGAATCGACTGGAGGTAAACGCCTGTGACACCTGCACATAACCTTTAGGATGCGAGGTGGGTCTTTGAGCGTGTAAAGGTCTCAAAAGAAACCGAGGCATCTAAATCATTTTACGAACGGTCACTTCAAATCGAACCTTTCTTAGAACAGCTGGATACATAAGCCCTTAAGGATGTTTGAAAGTCAATGTAATCTTGCTTATTGTAATTTATTCTCACCTGAAGGGATGTTGAGGAACTGGTTGACCTCTCTGGGTTCATCTTTGATTGCAGGTGTGGCGTTGAGGTTCAACTCTTTGGAGCCCTGGAGTAAGAGCAATAGTAGTATTAACAGCCTGGTATTTGTATAGGACAAGAGACATTCCAAGTGACAGTAAACACAGCTGAAGACGGTTCCAAACTATTTATGTAACTGAAGAAAGGGAATCATTCTCCACCAATGGTTCTTGGAAGAGATCCAACTAGGGACCATGTAGTCAGGACACTCACCATTTGGATGCCATTGGGCTACAAGGGTGAGACTTTCATAGTTCATTCTTACAGCTGGAACAAATCAGAACTAAACAGAACTAAAAATATCCTATGAATTTGAAGACGTTCAAACTAAAATTACCATTGTGAAAAGAAACGGTACTGTAGTAATGTGTGCTGAGCTACAGGCCTGGTAACCAGTGATAACTGGTAATAGCTGTGCTGGGGTTCACATCTGACTGCTAAGCCCCACCTCAGCCCCACAAACCATGAATTACTCCCATGGACAAGGATGCATGAGTCACAGTGCTGGTCCTGTAGGGGTGCACTGTGTGAATGGTTTATTTCCTCCACTTACAACATCACTTTCTTTTCCTTTTAACGATCACATTTTGAACTACATTCCGTGTCAAAAATGAGATTTTAGGCTGCTGTTCCAGCAAGACACTAAACTCCAAATTCCACGTTTGTAGCTGTCCTTCAAACAGCTCACGTTTTAGTCGAAGAAGAGAAAGCCAGGAGAGATCCCTATGGCTTATAAAGAGGCTTAGTCTTACATAGCTTTTGACAAGCAGGAAAAATGCTTTCCCTAGTAACGGATTAGGATAGGTTCTAGGTGATAGTTTCTATGGCTGCAGTTTCTTACTATATCCCCTGATGAGCTCCTGTGAGGTGGTGGGGCAAGGTTGAGAGGCTGGAAGCATGAGTTCCCCATGGAGGGGACTGTAGAGGAAGGCTCTGCCTGTTGATCAGGCTCCTGCTTTACCAGGATGGCCGTCAGGTCCTGGCTGAAAGACCACATTCCTTCAAACTCTGGGGAGAAGAAAAAGAAGACTTGGTAAACGAATTTGTTGTATGTCTCAAGGGATATCATTACATAACTAGCCATTCTGTAACATACAGTACTCTACATGAAGACCGTCAGGGGCCAAGAAGCAAACCAAGAGGCCCCCCGGTGTATTTCAAAGGGACATCTTGGGATACTACTAGAGGTGAGCAAGATTGGGTGACAGATCAGTGTACATTAAAGCAGCAGGTGTGACGCACATCTACAGAATGGATCCTCTTCATGATCCAGGGCTAACGCGAAGCAGCTGATTGTGAACGTCAATAGCTTAAACTTAGAAGACTCTCTGCCTCCAAAATGAGTTTCCTCCTCTGTTAATAACCTCTGTGAAGATGGTAAACAGTGAGAGGCCAGTGAGTACAAAGCCTCTCCTGAAGAGGGGCCATCCTGTAGTTTCAAAGTCAGAAGTAAAAGCACTCACAACCAGGGGTCCTCGTTAGCAGCCTGGTTTTTCCCTCATTTGTTTGCTGGCACCCCGATTGGATCGATAAAACATTACAGAGGCTTATAAAAAAGTTAGTAGGCAGGCTTTCAAGTTGTGCTCCTTAACAGAAGACAGGTTGTGGTGTGGGCGAGAATCCCATGGCGAGGAGGGGAAAGGGAGCAGTGGGAGACTGATTACTGGGAGGGTGTAAATCCCTCCCCCACTGGGGTTTTATGTCCACAGACTTTACCCCACGGGGGAAACCCAAAGTGGCGTCAAAATCTTCAATCCACTCAGCAAAGTCTACTGTATTGGCAACCTTGGCAACATCCTAAATTGTCCACAAGGAATAGATTACATTTTTACTTTGCCAAACACAATAAATAATGGACTGTAAGATGAGTGAAATATTTCTTATTAAATGACAAGAACAAAAATACTTATTTTACAGTAGTAACACCTTTCCCTGGGATTCTACATCAACAAGTCATGGCTTGCAATGTTATGATGAGGCCTTCCCTTTTCTATGGGAAGATTCCATCAGTGAAGCAACAGGATGCACTAAATGAATGTGACCAAGGACACCACTAACTGTAACTGGCATGTCATCACAAATAATTAATGCAAACCAACAGAACATCCAGGTCATTTTATGTAGAGTATCTAGACATGACATTACATTCAGTAGCTCACATCTCAGAGGATGTCATGGCTACAGCCTGCCCATACCCATGAGGCCATGTGTCGTGGCCCTGAGGAAGCATCAGGATTGCCTTTGAAGTTTATAGGCAGGTCAGTACAGTTAGTCGGACTCCCCTCACTCAGCATCTGAGTGGATTGGGGCAGGGCCTGGGAGCTCATTAGCCAGGCTATGAGAGGGGATGGCAGTTTGATCTCCACACATTACACCTAGGTGGAGAGCAGTAAAGCAGCTAGACACACCCTTTTAACAGTCAACCTCTTTAACAATGGGCTTTTTACAGTGTTTGTGGCAAAGGGGGTGGGGAATCAAATCTGCATTGGCAGCAGTGCTCTGTGGGTGCCTCTGCTCTGTCGACAGTTTGAGAACTTGACTGCTATGGTAGTGCTGTGCATCTACATGCACACTTTCATATTGACATTCAGTGGAACGAATGTGTGTGGCCATGATCCCATATGAATCCATTTCATTAGATTCCATCCATTGTTCCATCAATCTTACTGGGGATTCCTGTATCATTTTTGGGTGGGCCAGTGATTTAACATTCCATGTGTGAGACTGTGGTTTTTAACACACCGTTTAGTCCAATGTTATGCATTCAGTCTACCCTAAGCCCTAAGTAAAACTCTGTGTGACGCAACCCTTTCTGAGAGCCAAGGTAGTTGCCCCCCCGCCCCTACCAGTCGATCCCCTTATTTATTTTTTTATTTATGGCTCTTTTTTTCCCTGGCCCCGAGCACAAGGGAAATAAAGGAGAAACATTTGCAGCTTGGAGTCATTGCAAGGGCTGCAGAAGCCACATGGTGTGTGTGTGTGTGTGTGTGTGTGTGTGTGTGTGTGTGTGTGTGTGTGTGTGTGTGTGTGTGTGTGTGTGTGTGTGTGTGTGTGTGTGTGTGTGTGTGTGTGTGTGTGTGTGTGTGTGTGTGTGTGTGTGTGTGTGTGTGTGTGTGTGTGTTGGCTGACTGCCTGGAATCCCCTGACTTGCTTCCTTGATTCCTCCAGGGTGGGCAGGGCTTGGCTGGGAGTGTACTATGTGAGCTCGGCTCCTTGGATGGGTTCTCTGCGCGGCACGGGAGTGTCGGGAGATAGGGCAGGAGCGGAGAGCGCGGATACTGATCTGATATAGCTATTCTAGTGACGTAGGACTTACACTACTATTAAACTAAAGACCTTGTACCCCTAGCAGCCCTGTTGATGGAGCTCTTGTTTTTGTCCTGAAGTAATATTTAGTCTAAGTATTGTGCTGTAGATGTATCGTTTCTTGTTTACTTTGGTCAAAGCATCAATAAATTGCCAATTAGCTTCAGCATAATAAGGTGTGTGTGTGTGTGTGTGGGGGGGGGGGGGGGTAACCTATGATGAACAAGATCAAAGAAGAAGAACCAAAAAGAACGCTTTTCATACCTGCTTCCTCGTCTATTTTGATGGACATGGAGGGGCTCTGGGGGGCCGAGTCTCCACTCAGGGAGTAGCTGTGTTCTTGCTGGATGTCAGGGTTGGGTGGGTCCATCTCCATGTCCAGCAGTGGGTTCCTGTCGGCCAGGAGGTGGTCATCAAAGAAGCTGCTGAACAGCTCATTGGAGAAGTCCTCCATCTGCTCCGAGAAGTGCTGCAAAAACAAAATCACCAACAAACATTCCTCACATCAGACCGCCTTTAATCAGAAAATCATGTAATCGAATCCCATACCAAAATATACAAATGTAGACATGCTCTTGGAAGTATGAGTCATACCATTTCACACATGGAGTCCTTGGGTTCTATGCATTAGGCCACCAGTGCATGCTTCAGTTTTTCCACGACTTTAGTTTAGCTAGCAGACAGTGAGTCATTGCTGGTGTGCAGAATCAGAACAGCTCTATTAAAATCCCTCGGGACACAGTCTGGTACTCTGGCTGTAGTGTTCCAGATAACCCCTGTATTCCACATTACAGACCAGTTCACATTCACTTTCTCTACACTCCACCTCCTCTCAAACCAGCTATGCCTAATGAATCCCAACAACACATACCACTAATTGCATGTCATTCACAATAACCAACATGACTAGCTATGATTAAAAACAGGCCAACATGCTCCATTCCTTTTCCCAGATGTGTAACAGCTAAGCTCTCAAGATTGTATATCACCCATGATGATATGCAGAGGGGAAATACAATCAATGGAGTTTATAATAGCTAGAGCTGTAATAAAATGAATTTGTACAAAAGTAAACGTAATGTGAAGAACGTAGATTATTTCAGGCCCATCACCTGATTTAAAAAAATAATATTACTTACAGCTCAGAAATAATTTTCAAAAACAAAGATGGTAGCAGCACTGTGGAGTCAATACAACGACTGTATTAGTCAATCTAGAGCCTGAAGGGCTTCGTGATTTGCAATGAAGGACATCATTATCACAGACATGTTGAGACATGTTGAATCACCCTGCAAATAAGAACACTTGTGGAGATTTGTGTTTCATTTGAACATATCTACATCTTTAATGACACCAATTGCACATAATCGCTTGCTGCTGGGTATGGCTTTGAAGGTAGGTTGACATTAATCACAGAGAAGAGAAATCCAGAGGCACCATCACTCCATCCCTTACCATCCCTTGAACGTTGTATGTGAGTTGCATAGCCTTACAAGTATGAGACACGTGCAACTATTCACAGTACAGCGACCTGTGGGGCAGTTTGTTTGCTGTAGAGGGGAGTGTCTGAAGTGTGAACCTGTAACCCAGGCATGAGAGCTGAACAGCTGTCAAACAGAACGCAATGTACGCCGCCCACAGCACCAAAGGCATCCCTCTTTCACCATGTGCTGGGCCTCTCACACGCCTAAACATTGTGAATTCTGTGACAGGAAAACCAACATAGATCAAGCCCTGGCCATCTGTGTGTTCCCACGGAAGGCTGTGTCATCATACAGACAAAAGATCTACCTTTGCCGATTGTATTTAGGCCTAACAGATGAGATGATCTTGCTAGTGGAGGTGAATCAATTCCAATCAGTACTACACAGTCACTCTACTTGTCAAGTTCTCATGATAAGGATTTGGATAAAGTGCAAGGGAGTGTATAAACGGCTCACTGTCCTTAGTTTGCTCCTTCATTATCTATGTACACAAAACTTAACCGGATATCAAACACCATTAAATAGAGCTGATGCCGGTCGAGAGCAGTGTATGCTTAAAGAAAGGCACACTGGCAATACTAGATGATCCGGCTTATTTACTGATGCTGCACCATTGCCATCAGCAGGCACACTAACCACTATGGCTGAGTGCGCAACAGGATAAACAGTAACACCCAGGCCCTTTCATCTACAGCAGGAGGTTCCTGTCGTGCACCGTGTGCGGCGGATGTGCCCAAGATAATCCCGACTGACCTATGTTTCACTGTCAAGCCAAGAATAAGGTGGACATTATGGTGGTTGGAAAAAACAAACACAATCACAATGTGTATATTACACAGATAAATGGTTGGTTTTGAAGGCAGCAGGCTGTCGCCTCATTCGGGTTGGAACACTGCCAGAATTTACCAAATTTGAAATTTGGTATGGGGAGTTAGCTCCTTTGAAAACGAACAAGCCGTTTTAAAAACAAACAAATACAGAAACAAATGGAAAAGTATTTAATGAAGTCAACACAATACAACTTCATCGCATGCTCCCGTGCTAGAGTTTCTCGGTACTCTGGTTCAGTCTGTGATGGTGATGATGATGCAACCGTTGCTGATGCAAGCCCTCAAAAGTTTCACATATGGCCTTCTCTTCTGCACCCCATAGACCAAGATGTGGAATTTCAGAGGCAGACAGAGGTGCCTTTTCTCCCTCATGGCACTTAAATTGTATTTTAAAGAGACCCAATTACTGAATTTGGGTCATATTTGGGATGGAGTAAAAGTAACATGACTTTTTAAAAATGTTTTAACTTTGACAATTGTTTGCACATGAACCCACTAGAAATGTAAGCAGGAAAGCCTAAAAGATCACAGTTTCTTTGGGAGTTGCCCCTCATCTGAAAATGTCTCTAGATTGCTAAGTATGTTGTGGCTAGAGCACCAGCCAGCAGGCTTTGAAGTACACCAAGTCATACCAGGATGGTACTTGCATGCAAAATGATTGAGGGAATATTTTGATTCTCAGCTTAGAATGAGACAGAGAAAGCTTGTTTTTTGAACAGCAAACAGGTCATGAGAATTCATTATAGTTTTGGCACTCAAATTCTTCTCTTGTCTATCATTTTAGTGGTGATGATGGCAGACAATAATTACAGAGGTCTCTGAGAATGGGATGGGAAGAGAAACACACTTAAGCACCTTGAGGGAAACACATCTTCCCTGTTTGGGGTGGAGAAAAGACCCTTTCTGCTGCCCCAGATGTTCCCTCAGCCCTCGTTGGCCCATCTCTCCAGCTGGGGCAGCTGGTACAGGTCTGGACAGACAGGAAGCCTCATAGAGGGGGAAGGGCTGCTGGGTGGTACTCTTTCTGGAAGCCCTCTCATTAAAACTCTCTGCGGCTGAGAGAGAGAAAGATAGACCACTACGCTATGGGGAACCGAAGAGGTTAAAATGCTCCAGAGCAACTCGACTCCCTACTCTACATCCCTGCTTGAGCAATTAGGCTCCGGAGCATTGTCTGTGCAGATACCTAGCAGCCCGTCTAAACGCTTTGTCCTTTAAAACAAACTATGATAATAGATGCCAAATATGTTAGCGCCCACTGCAGTTATGGATTTGGAAACCAAATAGTGTATTTTTAGAAACCACAGGCACAGGGATAAATGTATAGAATTCTTGGGAGTATTGTTCTAACTGTGATTTGGAAACAAGGAAAGTGTTTTGTTTGGCTTATTCAGAAGGGGTGGAATGTTGCCATATCTATCTGCAAAATTCTAGACATTCTACCGCACACTAAATAAGCCCTATAAGCCTACCCTCTTGTCATTGAAGTGGTGCTAGTATTTCTAGCGAGGCATAATCATATCAAGTACTGCACTCTCCCCTGGCACACAGTATCACATTTGGTGAAAAGAGAGCATAAATAAATGTCTTAGCAGTAGACATGGTAAACGCTGCACTGAAGTCAAGCAGCTCATAGTAATACCAATGTGCTTCTCGCATTCCTTCTGGTGATACAATAACTGTCAGCTCTGCGACCAATCAGAGTGAAGCATGCAAATTAGCCAGGCACTTGCAGAAGGAAAACTGGAGTGCAAGGTTCGCGTGGAGCAGCTCAGCAGCAGGAGAAAATGTGTGTTTGTAAAAGGAAAAATAAATCGGCCAATAAAAGTTTGGGCCTGGGACCCAAGCCAAGAAAGCTGCTAGACTCTCAGATCTGCAGGAATGACTGTTGTGCAGTTCAAATGTGGCTGCTCTGTGGAGATTTGCCCTTGTTGCTGTGAGAAGATAAAGAATAGAAGCAGCAGTTAGTACAGTTTGTTCTTTTAAGAACAAATTATTACTTGGAAAATTGTGCTTAAGGGTGAAGTTAAAAACTGAAAATCAGCAGAAAAGATGAGCACAATATGACTCTTACGATCTGGACTCTGTTAAGTTTGACATACAGGAATAACATCTAGAGGACACACGCTACATTAGTACAAGAGAGGAGGAAATTCCAAGAGAAAAGCATGTGCATTCAAATCAGCTGTGATCCATAAAGTTTTGACAGCTTGACCTAATCTGACCTCCATTGAAATCCTCTTAAGTGCGTGCAAACATTAGGACTTGAGACTGCTGCATCCAAATGTTCACATCTGCAACTTTAAGGGCCAGGTCACATGTCTTCGCTTGTCACATTGCCGCTGGCTTCCATTTTAGACCAGATGCTACAAGATGAGCCTGATATGCATCTGATGCTTTACGATTTACAATTGATATGCATAACGCTAAAGTGGGCACTCCACATCCCCTGATTCTCATCTTCCACCTGCTGTTTGAGGAAGACATTTGGAAGTAGCGCTTCCGTTCACATCAGAATTACAATGATGTCCAACAAAATGACATATGCGTAATCCACACAATTTACCTACTGCTTGACATACTGTATTATGCATGTAATCACTGGTATTTCCAAAGCTCTCAAATCAACCAGACTTGACACTCACTGACTGATGCTCCTCACTGAGGTCAACATTTCATGTATTCATCTACTGTTGAGGTTGAGGCAGCAGTCAGCAGTCCCGTGGCCTGAATTTCCCTCTGGATGAGCAGCGGGTGAGCACCCTAAAGTATAGAGTAGACCCATGAGCTCCCATCCCCCACTTTTCCTGAGTGGAAAGGCCTGGTTTCTTAATTCCAGTGCAGATGCTTTCTTTAGCAAGCAGAGGGGTTTGAAAACCACAACCACTAGAGACAGGCTTCTGTGTGTCACTCTGACTGGCTTCCTGACCTTTAAGGGACTGTTTGGATCCATTTAGAGCCTGTGACAGATTAGAGGAAGCCCAGAAAATATTATTCTTGGGGGGGGGGGGGGTCACCTTCTCACTGAAGCTCCAGGGTCCTGAGAGTCTGGAGTTCTAATTTGCTGTGGCATCTGTGGCCAACCAAGTGGACTACAAATCTAAAGTCACTTTAATCACTTCTCAATACAATGACAATTTCTCACTGCCTGTTGCACTTCCTGTGACTAATAAATGACCTTAGTGCATTTAATTGACTAAAGTGTGAACTTCAAGTACTATCTTCTTAAATAATCAAAATTACCATTGGACGCTTTGAAAGAATCTACAGCCTTGTTCCAGCAAAGGTTAACACCAGTCCACAATGTTGACTCGGTCTCAGAGAGCCAGCGAGGCAAGGTATGAATGAACTGTGGTCGAAATGGGTCAGGGAACAGGAATCCAACTGTTATATTTGAATCCAATTCATATCAGTATGACAGTCATTCAAATGTGATAACAACCCTGTCTAGTCTTATCCTTCCAATCATAAGTGATAAACAGATAATTAGCCAGATAGCTAATTGACTTCATTTGGTTACTAATATGGAATGTGGATTTTCAGACAGGTTTTGTCTGACATGTACAGCCAGTCCTACTGCTCCAATAGAGATGTGTAGGTGATTATGACAAAAAGACTTGCCTAGAACTGTCCCTGCTATGTCTCCTGCAAGCCTCTCCCTGAAATCTATCCCTGAACGCTCCATCCTAACAATGTGTTCCAGATTAAGTCTGGTTTCTTCTGTTCTGCCGTTTCATTTACAGAGCTGGTTGCCAGAGACTACAACAGAGGACTGATTTACAGACTGAGAAAAATGCCCACCAGCCTTTTATACAAAATAAAATAAGATGAAATAGACATTCCTACTTGTCTCTGGACACTCGATACTCGAACTCACAGTTTCATTTAGTACCATATAGGCTAGTCGGAAACCACAAGGCTAACGTTCATAAGGTGACCTAAAATTTCAACCACTGTGAAAATAACCTGCAACAGACTCTTTGTAAGCTTGGCGGATGGCTGGGTACTTCAACTACAATGGGCATTATCCTCTTATTACAAGATGATAAACAGAGTGATACCTTCAAGGATGTAATGAGAAGGAAATGGGTGAAGGAAATACTCATGTAGAAATAAAATAAAGTACATGACAACTGCCCTGAAAATAGACAATAGGCTCACCAGAACTTGGTCCAGTTCAAATTTGTGGAAGATCTATTACTCAGATCTCTAAATCAATATACTATTTCGGAAAGGCCCATAATATAGCTGGAGGCTCCATTGTGGCTCCATCATGCAATCTATTTCAAATGTATATTGATAGAGAACACATCATTTCTGGTTCTAAGATCTTCTAAAATCCACATGTTCTTCTTCTAAGAGAATTTAGACAAGGGGATCTCCTTTTAAAAAAACAAGTATGACTTGCATTTTTAACAATTCAGTGAGGACAATATAAGAGACACGCACCCTCACCAAAGACAAAACACTGACTGGTTTGACAGTGTATGCTTTCTAAATTGATCATAGCCTGCAACTACCACAGGTTAGAGCTTATTTCTATGGTGTGTGCTCCGTACCTGACTGAAAGGTATCACCACGCCTTTGATATTCACCTCAGAGACAAAGTTGAAGGACTGATAATAGCACCTCGAATGCTTAATCTTTCTCATGACATCTTAGCATCTTAGTTTGTCATGTTTCTCTTAATTGAGCCTTCCATGACAGACACACATCAGTATATACAGTACAGTGCCTTCAGAAAGTATTCACACCCCTTGACTTTTTCAAAGTGGGTGTCACGTTCCTGACCTGTTTTCTGTTGTTTTGTATGTGTGTGATGGTCAGGGCGTGAGTTTTGGGTGGGCATTCTATGTTGTGTGTTTCTATGTTGGTTTAGGGTTGCCTGGTATGGCTCTTAATTAGAGGCAGGTGTTTTGCGTTCCTCTAATTAAGAGTCATATTTAGGTAGGTTGTTTCACTGTGTTCGTTGTGGGTGGTTGTTACCTGTCTCTGTGTTTGTGTTCTGCACCAGATAGGTCTGTATCGGTTTTGCACGTTTGTTATTTTGTAAGTTGTTTGTAGTGTTCTTATAATTAAACATGTTGAGCACTGGCTACGCTGCATTTTGGTCCTCTCCTTCACCCCAGGAAGAAAACCTTTACAGAACCACCCACCAAACCAGGACCAAGCAGCGTAGCAACGGGGAGCAGCAGCGGCCCAGTACACAGGACTACTGGACACAGGAGGAATGGTCTTGGGAGATCATGGACGGAAAAGGACCCTGGGGAAGGGTTGGAGAGAATCGCCGCTCTCGGGAGGTGAAGGAGGCAGCCACAGCCCAGGAGCGGTGGATTGAGGAGGCAGCACATAAGAGAGGCTGGAAGCCCGAGAGGCTCACCCAAAAATTTCTTGGGGGGGGGGGCTAAAGGGGAGTGTGGCGAAGCCGGGTTGGATACCTGAGCCAACTCCCCGGGCTTGCCGTGGAGTGAGAGAGCGTCGTACTGGTCAGACACCGTGTTATGCGGTAAAGCGCACGGTGTCCCCAGTACGCGTGCTTAGCCCAGTGCGGGCTATTCCACCTTGCCGCACTGGGAGGGCTAGGTTGGGCATCGAGCCGAGTGCCATGAAGCCGGCCCAACGTATCTGGTCTCCAGTACGTCTCCTCGGGCCGGCGTACATGGCACCAGCCTTACAGGTGGTGTCCCCGGTTCGCCTGCATAGCCCAGTGCGGGCTATTCCACCTCGCCGCACTGGCAGGGCTACGGGGACCATTCAACCTGGTAAGGTTGGGGAGGCTCGGTGCTCAAGAGCACGTGTCCTCCTTCACGGTCCGGTATATCCGGCGCCACCTTCCCACCCCAGCTCAGTACCACCAGTGCCTACACCACGCACCAGGCTTCCAGTGCATCTCCAGAGCCCTGTTCCTCCTCCACGCACTCTCCCTATGGTGCGTGTCTCCAGCCCAGTGCCTCCAGTTCCGGCACCACGCACCAAGCCTCCTGTGCGTCTCCAGAGCCCTGTACGCACTGTTCCTTCTCCCCGCACTCGCCCTGAGGTGCGTGCCCTCAACCCGGTACCTCCAGTTCCGGTACCACGCACCAGGCCTAGAGTGCGCCACGAGAGTCCAGTGTGCCCTGTTGTTGTTCCCCGCACTAGCCTGAAGGTGCGTGTCCTTAGCCCGGTACCTCCAGTTCCGGTACCACGCACCAGGCCTACAGTGCGTCTCAGCCGGCCAGAGTCTGCCGTCTGCCCAGCGGCGCCTGAACTGCCCGTCTGCCCAGCGGCGCCTGAACTGCCCGTCTGCCCAGCGGCGCCTGAACTGCCCGTCTGCCCAGCGGCGTCTGAACTGCCCGTCTGCCCTACGCCGTCTGAACTGTCCGTCTGCCATGAGCCTGCAAAGCCGCCCGTCTGCCATGAGCCTGCAAAGCCGCCCGTCTGCCATGAGCCTACAGAGCCGTCCGCCAGACAGGAGCCGCTAGAGCCGTCCGCCAGACAGGAGCCGCTAGAGCCTTCCGCCAGACCGGATCAGCCAGAGCCTTCCGCCAGACCGGATCAGCCAGAGCCTTCCGCCAGACCGGATCAGCCAGAGCCTTCCGCCAGACCGGATCAGCCAGAGCCTTCCGCCAGACCGGATCAGCCAGAGCCTTCCGTCAGCCCGGACCTGCCAGAGTCCCTCAGCCCGGACCTGCCAGAGTCCCTCAGCCCGGACCTGCCAGAGTCCCTCAGCCCGGACCTGCCAGAGTCCCTCAGCCAGGACCTGCCAGAGTCCCTCAGCCAGGACCTGCCAGAGTCCCTCAGCCAGGACCTGCCAGAGTCCCTCAGCCAGGACCTGCCAGAGTCCCTCAGCCAGGACCTGCCGCCCCTTATCCCGGTGCTGCCCCTTATCCCGGTGCTGCCCCTTATCCCGGTGCTGCCCCTTCATTTAGGTGGTTTTAGTTGGAGGGTGGTCATTGGGAGGGGGATACAGAAGCGGGGAGTGACTATGGTGGTGTGGGGACAGCGTCCGGAGCCTGAGCCACCACCGTGGTCAGATGCCCACCCAGACCCTCCCCTGGACTTTGTGCTGGTGCGCCCGGCGTTCGCACCTTGAGGGGGGGGTTCTGTCACGTTCCTGACCTGTTTTCTGTTGTTTTGTATGTGTGTGATGGTCAGGGCGTGAGTTTTGCGTGGGCATTCTATGTTGTGTGTTTCTATGTTGGTTTAGGGTTGCCTGGTATGGCTCTTAATTAGAGGCAGGTGTTTTGCGTTCCTCTAATTAAGAGTCATATTTAGGTAGGTTGTTTCACTGTGTTCGTTGTGGGTGGTTGTTACCTGTCTCTGTGTTTGTGTTCTGCACCAGATAGGTCTGTATCGGTTTTGCACGTTTGTTATTTTGTAAGTTGTTTGTAGTGTTCTTATAATTAAACATGTTGAGCACTGGCTACGCTGCATTTTGGTCCTCTCCTTCACCCCAGGAAGAAAACCTTTACAGTGGGATTTAAATGGATTTAATTGTCATTTTTTGTCAATGATCTGCGCAATGTCTCTGCAATGTCACTGCAATGTCAAAGTGGAAGAAAAATTCACAAAAAAAAAAAAGGAAAATAAAATATTAATATATTTTGATAAGATAAGTATTCAACCCCTTGAGTCAATACATGTTATAATCATCTTTGGCAGCGATTACAACTGTCCGTCTTTCTGGGTAAGTCTCTATGAGCTTTGCAAACCTGGATTGTACAATATTTGCCCGTTATTCTTATATATTTTGTTCAAGCTCTGTCAAATTGGTTGTGATCATTGCTAGACAGCCATTTTCAAGTCTACCTCACCTCACACCTAATCAAGCTATAGAGTAGAATCACTTTATTGACCACTTGAAAGTGGACGTTTGTAGCCGGGGTTTATGCTCCTCAGCAGAGCACACATGTAGCAGAAAGTAGAAGTGATTGTGAAGAAATAAGAGCCAATGGCATGCCATTTTGTAGACTGGTTTCTGTCTGGCTTCGTTTGCATGCATGCATGAATTTTCAAAATATTACATAACTTTGTCATAGCCATCCATTTTGGACTGGCTCCAAAAACAGCAGTAGGAAGCTCAGAGCAATGAGTCCCTGTAGGAACCTAGTGGGAAGGAATGCAGCTAGCTGGTCCCTTTACCCCCTCCCCCTGCCAAAAACTCCTTTCCACCCCCACTCTACATTAGTGTGTCTCGATTCAAGGCCCCGACTTGCTGGAGTTTTTTGGCATGCCCAGTCACGCTCCATCATCTGTGAGCAGAACTAGCCGCTGGCTTGTGTGGGATGCAGGTGTGTTGGCCAGTCACCTGCCGGCTGGGATCACCCCTCTTCCACACAGACACACACTTGCAATACGACACTTGCGGGTGCAGTTCTATTCTGCGCATCCATTCAAGTGAATATTTAACTTCTGTAGTCAACTACAATATGCTACTGACCTTTTATCCGATAGGAATTGCTCTTATCATTCAAGTAAAGTGGAATTGACCAGACCAGCCAAATATGAAGACAACCTGCAAACTCATTCCAGTCTGTAATCCATGCAAAAGGAATGCACACCCTCTGACACATTTCTGAAAGTCGTATCATAAGAATATGCAAATCTCCACACCATAGGTATCCTAGGTAATGTGGCCACACTTTCTGATCTTAAAAGCTACACAATAGCCTGCAGCTTATCTGATTTACCCACCCATGCAATTACCTAAAATGTAGGGTGTTTAAGTGCTTGGCAAGAGGGTCATCAAAGGCAGCATACGAAAACCCCAAGGCAGCCATGGAATTCTAACTCCAAGCTATAAATAAAAAAATAGCACACAGAAACCTAAACAGTTGAAATCCTTAAATGACCCACCTATATTTAAACCCCCATAATAGCCGGTAAAACAAACACTGCCTATTACTTGCCTCTCCCCACCCTTCCCCCAAGGCTGTCAGTGTGTAATTTTGTTGTAATTTTTAAAGACGTAAAAGGGTTCTTTCACTGAAGAGGGCCAACCTCAACGCTTCTGCCCACAGAGGGGCTTCAACAGAGGGCTGTGCAGGGGGAAGCAGTGGCAGACAGGTGAGGGGTGCACCCTGCACACACACACAGGCCCTCATTCACTCTCACACAGCACTGAGACGGCAGTCAGTTGCTAGAATCTGAACTTATTCACACTAAAGACAGACTGGTCCTCTCCTCCCTGTCTCTGTCCCCTAGAAAGCTCCCAACCACAATCAAGCCTTTGAGGGCCAGGGGCCAGGCTTGATACACACCTTCACAGCTGGGAGAATGTGGAGGGACATCTGAGTCTATTATAAGTCTATCAAATCCCCATTGAGAACACAATCATCCTCAAGTGTCCCAAGTGCATGACAAGTTGAGCTGATGTGCAGATTCAGTGTGAATGCCATTATGTCACATTATGTCACATGATTTCCCATTCATATGTGTGAAGCATCTCCAGTTAAACCTCTGTATGTCCTTTGGGTGTTCGGATTAGATGAAACGTTGACCCATCGGGGAGTAGTTAAAGATACAAACCACCACCACTCTCTCCTCAGAAGAATGTGTCATCACGGAACAGACAAATCCTAATGGGATCCTTTCTAGATTGCTCGCCATTTCTCCAATAGCCCATTGGCTGGTCCAATTTTCCACCACCTAGTAACAATGATGTACTCCATCTCTTTGTGGTGGGGTTGTTTAGTCTTGGTACAGTTTGTTATTTTCCAGTGACATTTACTCTTGATCCCTGTGTGTAATGTGCTGAATATTTAACTTAACTAATACATGAGGAATATTCTCTTCAGTTGGATCAGAGTCATTTATCGAGGGCCATGATAAAAGTGTGATAGTTTTCACATCTGTCACAACAGTCTTTACAAATGCACTGAAGCCGGATGCATGAGCAGGATCAACTCCACCTAACACGCCCACTTTAGATCCGGCACGATTGCGAAAGAGAATATGCTGAAATGCACAGCTGGGTAAATTAAACAGCAGTAGCTTACATGCCGGCTGTTTATCTTTCGTAATCGTTTCAGACACGCATGTGACGAACCCAGCACCTTTCTCTGACGTGCATTGGATATTTGCAGTGTAGACTCACAGCTTAATTCCTGCATAAATCAGGTTATTACAGAGTAATTAACACGTCTATCACAATCGAGACAGAGAAACACTGCTGACACTTTGGACACTGAAGCATTAATCGCATAGGCTATGGGAATACAACCGAATAATATATCAAACATCCGGAGAATAAAAGCGAATCACGATTTATGCTGCATTACAATTTGTCAATCACTGTGTGCGTAAAGATAAGTGTTGATAATATGTAGAATAGAAAAATGAACATCTGCACATACCACATTGTTGAGAAAATCCCCTTCATTCAAATCCTCAAGGTCCAACAGGTTGGCACTGGGGAAAAGTTTATCCGGGGCGAAATTGTCCAGAATGGTGTCCATAAGTGCAATTGCTATACTTAAACTCTATGATAAAATATATTTTCAAAAAAGCAATAAAAGGTAAATAGTTTAAAATGTTAAAACCGATGACAGCAGCTCTTTTAGGCTACTCTGTTCTGAGCTGTCTCTTATACAACTATAATGTTGTTATGCATCCCGCGACTCAATAGCGTGTAGTGCTTATTAAGATACTATTTTAGATTTTATATGCGTTGTTATGATGCGAGGTGTCCTCTAGTTCAATCAAATCAGCGACATCCAGCTGCGCTCTGTCTCTAAGGAACAAATCACTTGATTAATATTCATGATGGTACCGCCTCACTTTCTCTGCACACATCCACGCCTCTTTTTTTTATTTTTTTAAAGAAGCAGTAGCTTCGGTATTCTCTGACTCTTCTTATAGCTTTTGGGGTATTTTGAGTGGCATGTAGAAAGTGCAGATCTCCAATAAAAAAACATCAGGTGTATCTCTGTGAAGGTCGTCTCAAAGTATTAGTAGGCAGTTCTAACACATGTATGACAACTATTTATTTAATGAGGTAAGTTGACTGAAAACACTTGCTCATTTACAGCAACAACCTGGGGAATAGTTACAGGGGAGAGGAAGGGGGATGAATGAACCAATTGGAAACTGGGGATGATTAGGTGTCCATGATGGTATAAGGGCTAGATTGGGAATTTAGCCAGGACACCAGGGTTAACACCTTACAATAAGTGCCATGGGATCTTTAGTGACTACAGAGAGTCAGGACACCCGTTTAACGTCCCACCCAAAAGACATACACAGAGCAATGTCCCCAATCACTGCCCTTGGGATATTTTTTTTTATACCAGAAGAAAGAGTGCCTCCTACTGGCCCTCCAACACCACTTCCAGCAGCATCAGGTCTCCCAACCATAGATCAACCATGACCACCCCTGCTTAGCTTTAGAAGAAAGCCAGCATTGGGATGCAGGGTGGTATGCTGCTGGATAAAAGATTCAAAGAGACCGATCAAAATTTACAGAATGGTTACCTGGAGGAAAATGATTTTGGATTAGGCCTAGTTCCAAAAAATGTTTGCACTGACTAGCCTATAGTCTATGTTCTGTTCAGTTTGTGGAGAACGCAAAGGTGAGGAGGACCAGAGGTCAACTTTGATAGCTTGCTACTACTATGATTTAATTTATTAAAAACAATATGTTTCTTGCCCATGATGTGTTTATCCGAGTTATTGAACTCACAATAAGCCAGAATCGAGTAACTTACATTGTTGTGCTGAAACTTGAAACAGCAGCCTCGGCACAATCAATCCGAAATGGACAGCTCATGGTGCTGAAAGTAGATACCTTTGAGTATGCATAATTAATTTCAATCATCCTCATTTAATTAGACTTTACTAACAACAAGAGGTCTTTGTGTTGGAGCCTATTTCTTCCTATTTAAGAAATTAGGTAAGCCTACCTGTTTGACAGACGAAATTAGGCTATGGACTGCTATATCCATAGATTTGTTTGTAAATGGGGTGTCAGGTAGCCTAGTGGTAAGAGTGTTGGACTTGTAACTGAAAGGTTACAAGTTCAAATCCCTGAGCTGACAAGGTAAAAAAATGTTGTTCTGCCCCTGAACAAGGCAGGTAACCCACTGTTCCAAGGCTGTCCTTGAAAAAAACTATTTGTTATTATCTGACTTGCCTAGTTAAATAAAAGTAAAAAAATAATAATGATTACTCCACACACCATGTACTCTTTAAATAGCCTACCTCCATATCAGTGAAGGGCTGTTAAGTTAAAACCAAGACTTGAATTAAGGTTGTATGAGATGGTATTCCATAGCCATTTTTTTACCTCCACTTTTTGTCCCCAATTTCGTGATTACGATCTTGACTCATCGCTGCAACTTCCCAACGGGCTTGGGAGAGGTGAAGGTCAAGCCATGCATCCTCCTATACATTACCCGCCAAACCGCGCTTCTTAACACCCGTTTGCTCAAGCAGCTGCAATGTGTCGTAGGAAACACCGTTCAGCTGACGACCGAAGTCAGCCTGCAGGCGCCCGGCTCGCCACAAGGAGTCGCTAGAGCTCGATGAACCAAGTAAAGCCCCCTGGCCAAACCCTCCTGACGCTGGGCCAATTGTGCGCTGCCCTATGGGACTCCCGGTCACAGCCGGTTGTGACACAGCCTGGGATCGAACCCCAGGCTGTAGTGAAGCCGCAACACTGTGATGCAGTACCTTAGACCGCTGCAATGCTTTTACTATCAAGGGGCTCTTTCCACCCCTACTCTTGTCAACAGTGGTCTGTGTACCCACAACCTTCTGGCCCGCAGCCCTGTTGCCTGTCCAAGAAGTCAGGGCAAAATAAGACATGTTCGCTGCTATCTGCTTTGTTTTAATTATTATTTTGGGTATAGAGTACCATGAATCGAAATAACGATGAAACCTAGCAGTCAAACAAGGAAATGGTTCCAATTGTTTTTCCACCATTCATTTTCCCATAGGGGATTTTAGAAACACTTAAAATAGGGGCTGTGTTTCGTGTAAGCTTACCCTGGTGTGACATTATGATAACCGTGTAAATCTCTCAAGGACAAGGTGACTTTTATCAATATATTTGCCTCTATGTACCCCCCTAAATGAAATGTTAATTAGCTGCTAATGTGGCTATCATAAAGAACTACAAATGCCATGATGATCTGGACGAGACTGCTAAATCGAGGCAAAGGTAAGAATCTCTGGATGAACTATCTAATATTAGCTCAATTTAGTAATGAATAAATTGCCTATATTTCTTTCAATTGACAATTCTGTGAACTGTCTTGTGCAAGTTTTAAATTGACAAAAAAACCTGTTAGCAAAGGCATTAGCTAGAGATTATGTGCAGGAGCTTTCAGGGATTTGTAGCTTTGCACGATGTCTACTTTGTCTATTTTCAAATCTGAGAGTAAATAGAAACCGAATATATTGATAAAAGTCACCTTGTCCGAGAGAGATTAACATGGTTATCGAAATGTCACGCCAGAGTAAGCCTACACGAAACACAGCCCTTATTTGAAGCATTTCGAAAATTCCCTATGGGAAAATGATTGCTAAAAATGTTTTGGGATGGTTTCTTTTGGGGGGGGGGGGGGGGGGCTCTTTTTTATGGGTTTTTGTGACACCTCCAATGTGGGGCTCTACAGGAGAGGGTCACTTGTTTTTTTTCAAGCGTTCAGGGAGGGTTTAGGTAAAATATATTTTATTGAAGGGAGTGCCATCCATTTTCATAACAGATAAGTTTTATTTTCTCCATGTAACCCTTATTATAAATCATGTTTACTCCCTAACATTCCATTTGATCATGAAATACTAAAATACTACACACTGTTAAGCTCAATAGGAACTCCAATATGCAGTGAGGTGATTCATACATTTTATAAAGAGGATACTTATTATATTGTCTCTTCTGTGCACTTTCTTACAGTATATAGCACTATGTATACAGTAAATCCATCTGTCACGCCCTGACCTGAGAGATCCTTATTATTCTCTATGTTTGGTTAGGTCAGGGTGTGACTCGGGTGGGAAAGTCTATGTTTTCTATTTCTTTGTTTTTGGCCGAGTGTGGTTCCCAATCAGAGGCAGCTGCCTATAGTTGTCTCTGATTGGGGATCATATATAAGTTGTCATTTTCCTTTTGTTTTTCCATCTTGTTTTCTGAGCTTAGTATATGAGCCTGACAGAACTGTGTGCTTTCGTTTTTTTGTCTTTGTTATTTTGTTTGAGTGTTTTTTGAATAAACAAATCATGAACACTTTCCACGCTGCGCTTTGGTCTACGCTTCCTACCACCAACGAGAGCCGTTACACCATCAGAATGATAGAGACATCTAAACTGACCGAGAGTGTGGATTTGAGGTTTTAAACACCCTGCTGTCCTTGTCTGGCCTGATGCATCAGTGTGTTCTTGACTGCAGTGATATACTGACTCTGTGTGTGTGTGTGTGTGTGTGTGTGTGTGTGTGTGTGTGTGTGTGTGTGTGTGTGTGTGTGTGTGTGTGTGTGTGTGTGTGTGTGTGTGTGTGTGTGTGTGTGTGTGATGAGAGGAGTGGAGTGGCTGGCTGGCTGGCTAAGTGTGTCAGCCACAGGATGCTACTATGATATAGTGCTGTGGTGAAGCAAGCTTTTCTCAGCTCACAGCCAGGCCTCATTTACGCAGCAAGTGGTCAGGATCAGATCCATCACCATGTGACCAGAAAGTGTGAGAGTCAGTTTGATTGAGTTGGATAACATCCTTGAGTGATCACAGGCTAAAATGAGTTGCCTAGTGGCGTGATAATCGCCTCCTATTTTGCAGGAATTAAAGACATGAATTGAAGAGCCCATTTATCTTGAGAGGCGATTGACAGCGACACTTCTCACTTCTTGTGCCGAGCTGATTGTAGTCTCTGATCACTGGGCCGGATTCAGTTCACACCTGGTTACCCGATTTTACCACCTCCGCAGAGGGGACGGATCAATAAGCCTGTTTTAATTCAGTCAAGCAAATCACAGTGTCACTGAACAGATGATTGGATCTGGATACTGGAAAATATTCCCATTTTTGTGGTTCTTTCTCTCCACCATTTCCTCCAGATCCTCAGCTAATGTTACCATTCTACTCTCTGTCCCCTCCTTCAGGGACTGTTTAGGTGCCCTTATTTGTAAAAAACCTACCCCATGATGCGTTACACTCATTATTTTGTGTGAAGGTGTCGTTAACTCTGTGTGGTGTGATATGTCATTTCAACAGAATGTAACCTGCAGAGGTATTTCTGAACCCTTGTTTTGTCAAGTAGGCTATCCCCCAGGTTTTCAGTGTGTATTTGTTTGCATGCTTACATTGTAATGAGTACTGTTTAACACCCACTGATATAATGAATTCCTGTGTTAAATCCTGGATGTGTTTAATTTCTCAAAATCCTGTGATATTTGGCCTAAGGCAGGTCATATTGAATTTCTGCTTTATGTTTACCTATCTCCCCTTACCCATTTGACATGTAAACAGAGGGAAATAACTAATAATCACTTGTGCACCACTCACTTTCTGTCATTTGACCATTTGTTTATTTTTTGCTCCAGACCGGAAGCTGTAACAGTGGCTGTTTTAAAAAGCGGTGACCTTGTTCAAGACTCGCCTGGTATTGATGCAAGTGCCCCTCTAAAGGAAGTCAATGAGATGAGGAGGGACAGTTGAAGCTGGCAGTTCTGTATTTCTTAAAATGAGCTTATTATCCCTAATTAGGAGCCAATTCTAAGTGGAAATGACTCCTCACCCGGCTTCTAATGAAGCAGTCGCTTGCCGAGAATAAGAGTGGCTTCAAGTAGCTCGGTGATTACCTATAATTACCTGGTCAGTTAGAATACAGACAGCAGGACCACAGATGAGATCAGATGAGGACACTGTTAGATTTCTTCACTTTGTCTTTGTCCAGGAACATAGCTGTTTTGTCATTATACAGCACACCCCAACTCTCACTGGCATATATATTCTCACCAATTACTCTTTGTAGCAACAAGACGAGATGAAAGTGTGACTAAAAGAGGACAAGACGAAAGTGGCAACAAGACGAGGGGATAGAACGTGGCTAAAACAGGTTTGACGCTGAACACGAGTTTCTCCAATGAGCACTGGACTTCATATGTCATACATCATACTCCCAGTCCTTTCATGTGTCAGGCCATACATTAAACACTTCAGGTATACCATGGCTTCCTCTCACTCTTGTAGCTAATGATAGTGAAAACAAAGTGCCATAGCAACGCAAACATCTGGCAGGAGGGGGCTGAAAGCGCTGCTTCAAATGGCTGCCTCGGGCCTTTTACTGCCTCTCTGAAGCCTCTCCACAGCTCTTACGTCCGCCCTGTACGGTTGTAAACCCCATCCCGCTGCAGATGATGACTGGTTGGAAATGTACTATAAATCCCCCGAAGTTTCCTTGACAAGTTTTTGCCTCATTAACATAAAATACAAAGGTGACACATGACATCAGATGCAAAGGTGTCAATGCTGGTTTGCTGCAAGATGAAAGCGTTTGGTACTGTATGACTGAATGTACAGCGTCATGTAATCGTGGTGGTTTATAGACTGAGCAGCAGGAGGGTAGAACCATGGTCATTCTACATGATGCCAATGACGTCCGATGCTGATGATGCCATTGCAGGATACAGCAGGGAAAGAATCCCCAAGTCTGGACTTAAATTGCAATCAACGACAGTAGCTGGTGCGCAATGTTACTAAACAGTGCTGTTTTTTGTGAACCCCAGACAAACAAAATCTTAGTTATTATGTAGTTATGATTTAGTTAGAATTACACCAAGGTCTACCTTAGTAAAATGCAAAGACGAGGTGAATAGCGGAACGTAGCATAAAACATGACGACATGCCTGTCACAACGTGACTATTTGTGACACACCTCACTGCTTTGTTCACAGTGTGGCTTGAATACCAAGACCAAGAAGACTAAAGGTCTCACCTCTTCATACCCACAGTGCATCTCCCTCAGCTTTTCCCCTTTTGTCTCCACCTAGGACGAAGCATTATGTAATTACAACCGGCCTCTTACATAATTGCGGGTGGAAACTTGACTCTGTGAAACAGACACCTGTGGTTGTCACATATAATATATTATTATAAAGGAGGATTGAAAGAAAGACAGGGACAGAGGTGGAAGACTCTGGAAAGGTGAGCAATATATACTACTTATTCTCCTATTGACAGAAGAGTTTAATAAACTGCGCTGCTGCCATGGAGGACATTTTAATGTCGCCTGATTGCTGCCAGTACTTTGACTCCTACCAAAGATAAATGACCGACCTCAATGAACCTCTGTGTTCTTCTTATTTCACAGAATGAATGGTAAATCAGCCAAAGCTAGAGCCATGCGGAATTTTGCTTAGGGATTGCCATCCAATATTATTACATTGACATCCCTTTTGCGGCTGTGTCATCTGTCAACTCCATTAGCTTGGCCACTAAGTATATCCCTACCTCATCTCGGTTACCCAGAAGTAAAATTTGCGCAAAAGTTTGTTACGTCCACGAGGGATGAATCCCTTATCGAGAAAGGACAAAAGAGCAACGCATGAATACGAGAAGGCGCGTGACACCCACGTACGTGACAAACCAGATGGCAACAGTGTGTGACATTCTCTCCATTAACAACACTCAATTACCTGTCCCTGTCGTGGTGGTCTTTAATATGTATGTCCAATTAGAGGTTCTATCTCTAGAGGGTATCGATGACGGATGAACAGGAGTTTTGTCCAACTGAGACATTTACAAGGATTTCAACTCGAGAAGCACTTGTATCGTAGAGAGTGGGACTCAAAGACAGTGATTTAGTGACGTAGAGTGTGGAGAGCAGTTACTCATGTTGAGACAGCGCATGATCACTGCCTTTCAAAAGAGAGTTGCACTTGATGTCGCTGTCTGGCCCAAAATGACAGGGCTGCAAAGAGAGTGGGATGTGATTATACTGTCCTATGTGGTGTAACCGGGTACAACTTGGCTTCCCAATTGAGTTCAAGCAAGCTACAGATGACTTACACTTGCACCCACCCTGTCAGCGCCCACACGTGCGCATCAGAAAGTTGTAAATCAAATGCTCATACTGTACCGAAGTCCTTTAATTGTACCCATTGTTTCAGAGGTCTCTGAAATGACCATTAAATGAAAACACGAAACCCGAAAGGACTGAAGAATAAAAGACGATAAAATATGAATTACTCCATTATAATATACTGACACCCAACACCGGCCATTTAAAGCAAAAGTACAACACATTCTGTCGCCTCTCCTCAATGGCACATCTATGTAGTTTAGTCTGGGGAGGAAATCCTTATGCAACATGTATGCCATTGTGTACTGTACAGTGACTTGTTCTTGTACTTCCAATGAGCAGACCATTAATCCCCTTTCTTGCATGCTGCAGCACATGTATATAACAATAACCTGTATATATACACGAGTGAGGGAGTACTTGCCAGTAAGAACTCTATGGAACCCGATGACAGGGCCTGGTGGAAAGAAACAAGCGGAGTCACAAAATATAATTATGTGCAGGAGAAAAGTAACAATATCCCTGCACTGTCATGGACTCTGGTAGACAAAGCACACCTGTGTAACACGCCCTCTACGGCTGAAAACCCAGGAGTCCTGATATTGATCAATGTAGTCCAATATTTCAATAGGCTGCCTGTCCCACACTCTCCTCTGATCCCAGTAAGAGAGGAGAAGAGCCTGTCAACTGCACCCATCCCATGATCATTATCCTAGTGAAAGATGGTCACTGGAGAGGACAAGTGTATCCCACCCCTCCAAATAATGTGCCCCTCAGCTCTGAACACATTTACCTTTATGCCTCTGAAGCTACCCAGAGGTTGAACAACAACAGAGAGCTGATTTCAGTTCAGGTAGACCTCCGCGCTGCAGAAAACAGAGAAAGGTAGGACGGGTGCTCTACAACAATGACAAAAATCCAACAAAAGGGCTTACCAAGAAACACTTCCAAAAGGAATCATTTGAGGCAGTGCTGATTTCATCATGAAGTTACCAGATATTTTCCTAGGAGGGGAAATGTGATGAAGCTGGGTTGACACCTTAGATTGTGGTGCGTTATATTACATACCCTTTACTAATATTGTGCCTCTACATCTGTTGTAATGATTATCATCTTGAAACACAAGATACGGAGAAATTGCTTCCAATGTGTACAGAAACAGTCAAGTCTGATTTGACAGGTTTATCTGAGAGGTAGATCTTATGACAATGCCCAACTGATCCTGGTAGCCTATTTACAATGGTAGCTTTACTAGGCCAATTTGTACATTTTTGAAGGTAAGAATGTCTGACCATTCGTATGGATCCGTAAGTCCTGTAAGGTATATAACCCCACGCTCCTGTTTGACCATCATTTGCTCCGATTTCTTTAGCGTGAGTACATAACCAAAGTACATAACAAGGACATCATATCTTCCAAGGGTCTAACTAGAACTATGAAGTTTGCGGGCAACTTTTGACTGCACAAGAATTGGCACTATTATCAATGTCATTGCTTTACCTTTTTTGTTTTCAAGGGGATGGACTCCAGGACAAAAGGTCCTTGACGTCAGGAAACCGGATAAAACTATGACCCTGACTGACTCACCACTTACACTGGTAGCATCCAGTTCTGACTGAGGCACCCATGGCTCCTCTGTCATTACGGGAACACTATACTCTGCTTTCCAGACACCAGCCTTGGGATGCCATGGTAACAGATTTAGCATGGTGGATGAATGAACACAGAGTGAATGTAATGAATGACGAATATTTGCCGTATGCTTTTGTTGTCAGGTGTGAAATAACTGTAAGTATATCTTTATATAGCAAAATATATTGTCTTTTTTTAATGAAAAAACAACACCAATTGAAGTGTCTACTTTCAGTGAACAATCATATCGAAATGGCTAAGAACCGTTACTGTGTCCATTTTCGGTCTATGTTTTCCTGAGGTAATTGGAGTAATAATTTCAGGTACGTCATGTTTTAAGAATTGAGGTCAAATCGGGGTTATGTTGTTTTACAAGACAACATGCACTGAGTAGGCTTTCAATGACCGAATAGCCCATGGAACCACTTCAGATTACACGCAAACATGGAATGAGATTCTATGTTTGTTTCTTTCCATGCGTAAAATCCTGTTTTCGAGAACATAACATTCTCCCCGATTCCCCAGACTATTGCGTACTGTATGTCTCCGAGAAGTGAGTCAACATTTTATTATTATTTTCCAGACCAATATTTTTACCACTTGGAAGGTAATGTGCGTATAATCTCATTTGTTACAGTAGCTTGAGGTTTTTTCCCCTCACGATTTCTTCTTCCCACACAGCAAAAGTCGCCAGATTTGGTGTTTTCCCCCATATTCCATTTTACTATGAATTACTTTTATTTTTTATTTTTTTTATCTAGCACAGTGATTTACTCCCTTTCTTTTTCCTGTGTTGGATGTAACATATCCAATGACATTTTCCTAAATGTCAGATTTTGAAAACAATACTGAGATACACATACGGTCACAGCTTATTTTTTGTCTGTTTGAACAACACAAGGGAAAGCTTCAGGTCAGTCCTATATCAGATTGGCATTGGATTGCACCACTACACAGACTACTCTCTACCTGTCTGTGTGTCATGAAGGACATTTCACCATCTCTTGAATATTGCACCAAACAAATGTTCTCAAACTGCCATTCCATTTCCTCACGTTCTGTCCTGAATTGATGAAATTGACATTAAAAAAAGGTTGAGAAAATGTACTCCAGATTTAGGGAAACATGGCGAGGACTCTGGAACTTCTCGACCTCTTTGTGTCAACAAACAAAACCGTTTGTTGTGTAGCAACAGCTGTGTCCAAGTAATACAACATTTTCATTTAAAGAAAAGGTTTTGTTTGAGATAAGGGGCTTATGGTGTGTGAGCACAGAGAGTAAAAGAAGACGGTCAGGATCCAGAGATCCATGGCCTTTTCTCTAAAAGGAAACTGAGCACCAGAAGTGAAACTGCCAGGTGTGGCAAGGCGATGTGTGAGTGACTGGGTGTATCCTATGGTAATCAAAGCCTGGTCTTGGATGGGTGCTCACTGCACAGGCCAGCTGGAATAAGCCTCTAAAGAGCTCCTTCAAAACCGTTGCCAACAAATCGTCTGCAGTCTGCACCAAGGTCAGGTTACGTAAGGAGCATACATGACAAAACCACTCCTGCCACTCTGCCCACTTCATTTTGTAGTTACTACAGGAGCACAGTGGTGAGGATGTTGTGCGTGGTCGGGGAGAACAGCACGAGAGTTCATAGCACCTGGACACCACCTTGTTCATGAGGCCGTGTCACACAGCCTGACCCCAGGCTAAATGTTTGTCTCTCTCCTTCTGGGCGCCCTGCCTGGGCTAACATGCTGTGTCTAATCAATCACAGAGCCCTGTAGTCTGTCCACCTCCATCGCTCATAGACGTAATACACTCAAGCTGAAGGGTCTGTATCAAAACAGTTTAAAAAAAAAAATCTCTGTTCAGGGATCTGCTCTGTCTGGTCTCAGCTTTTGTTCTTGTCACCTGCGAAAGCTTAGTAGTAATAGCTTGGTCTTATTTTTTGTTGGATCTGACTGATCCTCAGCACAGCAGGATATCGCTCAGGGGGTAGACCAGACCAGTGAGAGGGTCAGAGGCAAGACGATAACCTAACCACCACCAAAACCACCTCAGAAAGCTTTCATCAGTACTGTCAGCATGGACATCACTCTTCCTCTCACTGAAACAATGAACACATCCAGTACTGTACATCTTCATAGCCTAAACCCAGATCTTCTTAGTTCACCCAGGGCTGAACAGATCCTCAGAACTGTTTTGACACAGGTATTTTGCAAGGTGTATCCCTTTTAATACAAGATAAATGCACAAGATATTCCTCAGCATTTGTGTCATGTTTCTGAAACTAGTTTTGGAGGTGACGTGAGGTTGCAAGCCTTAGTCCATGATGCGGTCACATCCTGCACTGTTTTCATCCAAAAACGGACCATAACAAACCCCTGTTTCTATATTCATAGGGATACTAGCGGAGGATGAGTCACCCATCTGATCACACACGTTGGGAAGCAGTGACCTTTCCTGTTTCCTGTGTGATAGGACAGAGACGCATTATGGTGATCAGATTGGAAAATATTGCCTCTGCCTCCCCGCTCTGAACCCTTTAGTTGAGTCAATACAGCTAACTCACTGGGACTTGATGTTTATGGATAACGAACGTTGAATCGATGTACTTATCATGTACGTCAGAGGCTGGATAGTACTACTGCCCAAAATTATACTGAGAAAACACATACCTAGCACAGTTATACCAACGGAAATATAATACATATTTAATGCAGCAAATGTTTATGGACAGAACAACTGTTTGTCTGTGGTTTACCAGTAAATGCTGAATTATAAATACACTTCACACCACCAAGCTTGTTAGCAGTTAGCTTAGCAGTTGCCAATAAAATAATATACAGGGTAGAGGGAGAAGAGCTAAATATACATTTTAAACTAGATATAAAGATACACTATATATGCAAAAGTATGTGGTCACCCATTCAAATGAGTGGATCCGGTTATTTCAGCCACACCCGTTGCTGACAGGTGTATAACAGGTCAGTTTGCCAGTTTCCAACAAGTCAGTTTGTAAGATGTTTGGCCTGCTATAGCTGCCCCGGTCAAATGTAAGTGCTGTTATTGTGAAGTAGAAATGTCTAGGAGCAACAACGGCTCAGCCGCGAAGTGGTAGACCACACAAGCTCACAGAACGGGACCGCCGAGTGCTAAAGCGAATAGCACATAAAAATAGTTTGTCCTCGGTTGCAACACTCACTACCGAGTTCCAAACTGCCTCTGGAAGCAACGTGAGAACAATAACTGTTTGTCTGGAGCTTTATGAAATGGGTTTCCATGCTTAAGATCACCATGCGCAATGCACAGTGCCAAGCGTCGGCTGGAGTTGTGTAAAACTCACCGCCATTGGACTCTGGAGCAGTGGAAACGCGTTCTCTGGATTGATGAATCACGTTTCACCATCTGGCAGTCCGACGGACGAATCTGGGTTCGGCGGATACCAGGAGACTGCTACCTGCCCGAATGCATAGCGTCAACTGTAAAGTTTGATGGAGGAGGAATAATGGTCTGAGGTTGTTTTTCATGGTTCGGGCTAGGCCCCTTAGTTCCAGTGAAGCGAAATCTTAACGCTACAGCATACAATGACATTCTAGACGATTCTGTACTTTGTGGCAACAGTTTGGGAAAGGCCCTTTCCTGTTTCAGCATGACAATGCCCCCGTGCACAAAGCAAGGTCCATACAGAAATGGTTTGTCGAGATTGATGTGGAAGAACTTGACTGGCCTGCACAGAGCCCTGACCTCAACGCCCATCGAACACCTTTGGGATGAATTGGAACGCCGTCTGCGAGCGAGGCCTAATCGCCCAACATCAGTGCCTGACCTCACTAATGCTCTTGTAGGACCAACTCCATATTAATGCCCATGATTTTCGAATGAGATGTTAGATGAGCAGGTGTCCACATACTTTTGGTCATGTCGTGTATTTTGTGTTGTTGTTGCCTGTTATCTTTGAGCATGTCAATAGCCTTCTGCCTCCCATACCAACTCTATAAAGCAGGGGTGTGAGGTTTTGTGAGTTCATTCAAACTCATTTGATTCCTATTAGCAGAGTGTGCCCACATTGAGGCTGATTACAGTCCCCTGAATCACCTGCCGCCTGTTCATTTTAATAGCATATCTTGTTAGTAAGAGACCTGCTCTGACACGCTTGACAAGAGTTGACTCACCAGACTGACGTCACATTGACTTGGACATGATGTGGTTAGAGAGACGCTTATTAACCAAGCCTTTTTCAATAACAAAGCGCTTGTCCTCCGTGCCCCATTAGAGCTGGGATTTGAAACATTTTTTTTACAAAAATCCGCATGTCAATATCATACTGTTTAGTGAGAGGCACAACTTTGACCTCTGTCATTGTTGAAAGCCTGGCACTGGCAGTCTATTTCTATCAGTTATACGGACCAGAGAAAGATAGAATCCCAGGAGAAAGTAATTGCTGGCGGCGGTTTGAGAGTATTGCATTCAGAACTCTTCCATTCCCTTAGTTGACTTCAATAACTGGGAACAGAGAAAAAAATGACATGGTTTGTGTAGCTTGGAAGCATAACACAGAGAAGACTGACAAACCACAAATCCAACCACTGTCTGGAAGGCATCCAGGTAGCTCCTTTATCCCATTGTTTGAGGGGAACGTTCGGTTTGGTAGTCCATCCCCCACTGAAGTTATTCCCAGACTTAGTTTCAGAGGTTCTCTCCTCAACTCCAAGTGTTTCTTTTTATTTCAGTCTCGGAAAAGCCTAAATGAGAGCCTTCTGGCCATAGCCCCATCGCCACCCAGTAATAAGTGGGGTATTTATAGCAAGCCTCAGGGTCACTCTGTCTGCCTGTCTAGGGAGGCTGAGGCAAAAAAAGGGCGAGGCTGTAGATTCCATCCAACCATCCTCTCCTCCCCCGGTGTATCAATAATTAGATCCATCACAGAGACTGGCCGGGGCGTGGTACTTTGTGGTTGGTCCCAACCTCTCTCCCCGATGAGGCAGTGGTTCAACTTCACATTAGGTAGGGGTTTAATTATTCTAACATTTTCGATGGGGCTGACTCGTGACTGACAACCACAACAAAGGAGCGAACATTAAGGCATGTGTGATTTTTGTTTCTATGCTGTGACTGACAGTGTATTATAAGGACCTACGCCTAAAGAAAATGTATACCTCTAAAGTACTATACACTGAGTGTACCAAACATTATGAAGACCTGCTCTTTCCATGACCAGGTGAATCCAGGCGAAAGCTCCGGTTTGTGTCAAGAACTGCAACGCTGCTGGGTTTCTCGCACTCAACTGTTTTCCGTGTGTATCAAGAATGGTCCACCAACCAAAGGACATCCTGCCAACTTGACACAACTGTGGAAAGCATCGGAGTCGACAGGGGCAGCATCGATGTGGAACGCTTTCGACACCTTGTAGAATTCATGCCGCGACGAACTGAGGGTGTCCTGAGGGCAAAAGGGGATCCAACTCAATATTATTGTTCTCTACACTCAGTGTATATCCAACCTATTCACAATGCACTGAAACAGAGAAAGTATATAAAGTATATACAATATATGCTTTCATTGGAGATGAGATGGGAAACAACATCAGGGATAGAACGTGATTGATGAGGAGGTTCCAGATGCTGTCATCCCTTTGGATGCAGTCTGTCCCTCCCCCGCAGTACCAGCTCCACTAGACAGTCTCTCTCTCTCACTCTCTCTCGCTCTCTCGCTCTCTCTCTCAACTCCAGACCAGGACCTCCAGAGCAGCATGTCTGGGCCACATCTGGAGAGAGCAATACAGCCTGATGGAGAGAACGCTAGTGAGGAAATGGATAGACAATTTAGATGGACAAAGGCAAAAGAAAAAAATCTAATAAAAAATCGAATCAAATGTTATTTGTCACATGAGCCGACTACAACAGGTGTAGACTTTAATATGAAATGCTTACTTATAAGCCCTTTCCCAACAATACAGAGTTAAATAGTAAGAACATTTAGATTTTTTTTTTTAAAGGAATTAACACAATAAAATAACAATAACGAGACTATATATAAGAGTACCAGTACCGAGTCAATGTGCAGGGGTACGAGATCATTGAGGTAATACAGTATGTACATGTAGGTAGGGGTAAAAGTGACTAGGCAACAAACAAAAAAAACAGAGTAGCAGCAGTGTGTGTGTGTGTGTGTGTGTGTGTGTGTGTGTGTGTGTGTGTGTGTGTGTGTGTGTGTGTGTGTGTGTGTGTGTGTGTGTGTGTGTGTGTGTGTGTGTGTGTGTGTGTGTGTGTGTGTGTGTGTGTGTGTTGCCAAGCAGTTGCCATATGAAGCGGTGATGCAATCAGTTAAGATGTTCTCAATGTTGCAGCTGTATAACTTTTTGAGGATCTGAGGGCCCATGCCAACTCTTTTCAGTCTCCTGAGGAGGAAGAGGTGTTGTAGTGCCCTCTTCACAACTGTATTGGTGTGTTTGAACCATGATAGGTCCTTAGCGATGTGGACACCGAGGAACTTGACGCTCTCGACCCGCTCCAATACAGCCCCGTCGATGTGAATTGGTGCGTGCTCGGCCCTCTGTTTCCTATTGTGCACAATCAGTTTCTTTGTCTTGCTGACATTGAGGGAGCGGTTGTCGTCCTGGCACCACATTACCAGCAGGTCTCTGACCTCCTCCCTATAGGCTGTCTCATTGTCGTTGGTGATCAGGCCTACCACCGTTGTGTCGCCAGCAAACTTAATGATGGTGTTGGAGTCGTGCACGGCTACACAGTCGTGAGTGAACAGGGACTACAGGAGAGGACTAAGCACACACCCCTGAGTGTCCCCCGTGTTGAGGGTCACCATGGCGGATGTGTTGTTGCCTACCCTCACCACCTGGGGGGCGGCCCGTCAGGAAGTCCAGGATCCAGTTGCAGAGGGAGGTGTTCAGTCCCAGTGTCCTTAGCTTAGTGATGAGCTTCGAGGGTACTATGGTTTTGAACGTTGAGCTGTAGTCAATGAACAGTGTTCTCACGTAGGTTCATTTTGTCCTGGTGGGAAAGGGCAGTGTGGAGTGCAAGAGAGATTGCATCATCTGTGGATCTGTTGGGGCGGTATGCGAATTGGAGTGGGTCCAGGGTGTCTGGGATGATGGTGTTGATGTGAACCATGACCAGCCTTTTGAAGCATTTCATGGCTACAGATGTGAGTGCTATGGCGCGATAGTTATTCAGACAAGCTACCTTTGCATTCTTGGGCATAGGGACTGGGTCAGGGAGAGGTTGAAAATGTCATTGAAGACACTTGCCTGCTGGTCTGTGCATGCTCTGAGTACACGTCCTGGTAATCCGTCTGGCCCTGCGGCCTTGTGAATGTTAACCTGTTTAAAGGTCTTACTCACATCGACTACAGTGAGCGTGATCACACAGTTGTCTGTAACAGCTGGTGCTCTGAGTGTTGCTAGCCTCGAAGCTAGCATAGAAGGCATTTAGCTCGCATGGTAGGCTCGCGTCACTGGGAAGCTCGAGGCTGGATTTCTTTGACTTAACATGGCGTCAAGCCAAAGAAAGTATCAGAGAATGGAAGGTGAGTGAAATATGAGTTATGCTAGGGGAAGGGGGATGGCTTGGCAAACAGAGATATCATTACACACTGTTGCATCATGCACACAGTCTACAGGAGTTGCGTGGACATTTTTGTTATTAAGAGTTTCACAGAATTTTTGCAATGTACCTGACACCCACTATAATAAGTTTGTGTGTATGACATGCTGAGCTTCTGACTCTAAAGGGTTACTGAGAACCGCCCACAAACCCACACCAGGGCTTCTCATGTGAAGTTTAAAAAATAAAACTTGTAAAATGGTATTTTTATTGAGGTCTCTTTTTAACAAGCCTACTTTTTTTGTTCTAAATATAAAAGATGAAGTACAAGCTTTGCATGCTGAAATTTGCTGAATGTTGAGACTACTAAATTGTCACTTAAAAGTATGCCTCACGATGAGTCAAGCAAAAATTTGACCGAATTGTGCAAATTGTATGAGTGCTTTCAATTGTCTAATATTTTATACAGAAAACATGTATTATTTTTACCTGAAAATCTCCAGCAGTTTAATATGCCATACTCTGAAGAATAGTCTAATCCAATGTAGAAGATTTTCTCCTTTTGTCTCTCCATCTCAACCTGTCTCAGAGAGCAAATTGTCTCATTCTGCTCATAAGACCATACCATGGAGAATACTGCAGCATGAGTGATATGCCTCTCCATCTTGTGTGACCACAAAGATGAGTTACACCATAAGTTTACACTACAGGCAAGTAAAATACATGAATATGTTTGTTTGGATGATAGTGTTTTGAAGGTGAAAGTGTGTGGAGGGCAGTGGCGTTTGCAAAGGGACAAAGGCAAGCTGTATCCCAGGGTGAGCTACGGATTAAATGCAAGCAGGGGGCCTTGGGTCTGGGAATTGAAGCTCTCTGTCCTCATTGTGTGGTCATACCAATCCAGCCAGATGTAATTCAGTTTATTGAAGAATTCAAGGATACTCCCTTCCATCCACAGATACACTCTTTCAGTTTAAATCCCCTTCAAAAGACCAAGAAGAGATTATAAGCATTGTAACGACTAGCTTTTTCTGAAGGCCTTACATACAAGAAGATTGATGTTATAAAAATCTGCCAGATATACAACTTGGTGACTGTGTGATACCATTTCTTGAAAAGTTCTTACGAAAACATAGTTCTTAGTTTGAACATGTGCTTTTCTTGGAATATCTCAGTATGAAGGAAATATCCTGATTAAAGTTGAATGTTGAAGAATGGCTGACGAAAAGCTTTGCGAGCCCATTGGCTCGTTTCAATTCATTTTTTAATCTTATTGAAACTGGATGAAGATGCAGAGACATCAAATCAAACATCAAGTTGAACATTGGCTTCAAAATTTGGATGTTTGTTTAACCGCTTAGCCAAATAAGTTATTATGCCAAAGTAATTACTTTTCATGACTTTTTATTCACCTCTGCTCAGTCTGATAAAAAATAAGATGTGAAAACAAGTTAATGCAGCCAAGACCATGGAGATAGGAGTATGGCTCCATCCACAGTGAATGTACAGTACTACATCTTCACAACCAGCAAGTTCACAGGACTATGAGTTAAACTTGAGAGGTGGATATTTGTGTGTTGCTACTTGAAAGACGACATCAATAACTTCCTACGAACGAAAACAAGCACTTGGCCTGAAAATCAATAGGCATATCATCAAAGTTATAACAGATGAAGAATGGAAACCAGCAGCAGAGATCATTGATTAAAAGGACTTATTGAACTCATTCATGAACATGTAAAATCAATTCTGTGGGTCAGTTATAATGGGGTATACAGTACGTCGGCATAGGCTACAACATACATAAATAATAATACAAAATATTAAAATATAAATGAAACCAGGACTATAAAAGAACTGAAACAGGAATGACCAAGAATATAGAGACCATACATTAAATATGATTGAGCTTCGTATTTATGGAATGGTCTGCCTATCAATGTGAGAGACGCAGACTCGTCTTGACCTTTAAGTCTTTACTGAAGACTCATCTCTTCAGTAGGTCCTACGATTGAGTATAGTCTGGCCCAGGGGTGCGAAGTTTAACGGCAAGGCACTGGAGCGACGAACCGCCCTTACTGTCTCTGCCTGGCCGGCTCCCCTCTCTCCACTGGGATTCTATGCCTTTGACCCTATTACGGGGGCTTATTAGTCACTGGCTTATTAGTGCTCTTCCATGCCGTCCCTAGGAGGGATGAATGGGTTGAGTCACAGACGGGAACTTCCTGTCCGGTTTTGCGTCCCCCTCGGGCTCGTGCGGTGGAGGAGATCTTTGTGGGCTATACTCAGTCTTGTCTCAGGGTAGTAAGTTGTTGGTCTGTTGATATCCTTCTAGTGGTGAGGGGGCTGTGCTTTGGCAAAGTGGGTGTGGTTATATCCTGCCTGGTTGGCCCTGTCCGGACCGGGCCACAGTGTCCCCCGAACACCCCCCGTCTCAGCCTCCAGTAGCTATGCTGCAATAGTCTATGTGCTGGGGGGCTAGGGTCAGTCTGTTATATCTGGTGTAATTCTCCTGTCTTATCTGGTGTTATGTGTGAATTTAAGTATGCTCCCTTTAATTCTCTCTCTCTCCCTCCCCTCCCGGAGGATCTGAGCCCTAGGACCATACCTGAGCCCTAGGACCAAGCCCTAGGACTACCTGGCCTGATGACTCCTGGCTGTCCCCAGTCCACCTGGTCGTGCTGCGGCTCCAGTTTCAACTGTTCTGAAGAACAAGCTGGCCTTAATGTCCATGTACTATCTCCACCCGGCACAGCCAGAAGAGGACTGGCCACCCCTCAGAGGCTGGTTCCTCTCTACATTTCTTCCTAGGTTCCTGCCTTTCTAGGGAGTTTTTCCTAGCCACCGTGTTTCTACATTTGCATTGCTTGCTGTTTGGGGTTTTAAGCTGGGTTTCTGTACAGCACTTTGTAACATCTGCTAATGTAAAAATGGCTTTATAAATAAATTGTATTGATTGACTGATTGAAAAAAGTAACTGGAAGAAATTGCAAAGCCATACTTTGAAAAGTTATAAAAAAGTAATTGCTCTCAACTAGGATCTTGACTTATACTCTTCTAAGGAAAAGCCTTTGCATTACTACCCTCTAGTGGCTTTTTCAATGCTCTGCAATGATGAGCCGCACTCAGAAGGGAATATTCTGTAGCCCAAAACAATCAATCAACAGCAATGTTTCAAAGTTTCACTGACTTACAGTATATCGGATTGACTGACTGTCTATACACGAGAAGGGAAATATTTCAAGGATTGTCATACATTTTCTTTGCAGCTCAACAATGCATATCCTCACGTTTATCACACCTTCACTCTCAATCACACAACCACAAAGATAGAGCATCCTCGGAGTGACACTAGATGCTCTCACGTACCCAGACATGTTCTCAAAACATGTCCCAGAACACTAGTAAACATTATTGATAGTTTTCAAAGTGACTTTGGCTAATAGATTCCATTCTTGTTGGCATGAGTATTGTAGTAATTAGCCAATACCCTTGATCTGGCTTCGTTTGCAAATAAACAGCAAGCTCTCATTAAGTCATTAAATCGTCACAATTGAACTTCAAAATTCATTTTTATCAGTAGGCTTTGAAAAGCAGTCACTGAATTATTAGAAATACAAATAGACACATTTCTCAGTGAGAAAACTTGGCTGAGCAGAAAATGTCACTCCATTGCTTTATCTACAGAACAAACATTTAAAACCACCCTCAACTGTAAGAGTAGAAATAACGATTTAATAACTTCGTGAGAACACGGTTAAAAGACAGAGAAAAGAAGACAGCAGCTGAGCTCCTGTGAGATTACTGATATAGCTGTGAGAGACCTGTCATTTCTCTCAGGTGTGCATTTTGCCGTGACTGAGATTTTAACTACTCTCTCCTGTGTAGCCAGCAATCTGTGCAGAAGAGAATAGGGCATGAGCGATTTGATAGGACCCAGATCTGTGGATTGACCTCTCCCTTCCTTTCTCCATCATTAAAGCACATAATAGAGGCACTTCTGTATCTGAACAGCTTCATTAGAACACTCAAGTGCCTTTGCATTAGTGAGGGCATGTATCTATGAAAGTATGAAGCGATTGTTCTCTGATATGTTTGACTATGAAATACAAATGAAATATATTAATAAAGTTTCTAATGCTTTACAGTGCCTACACACAATACCCCATAATGTCAAAATGGAATTATATTTTTCGAAATGTTTACAAATTAATAAAAAATTAAAAGCTGATATGTCTAGAGTCAATAAGTATTCACTCCATTTGTTATGGCAAGCCTAAAATCAGGAGTAGAAATGTGCTTAACTAGTCACATAATAAGTTGCATGGACTCAGTCTGTGTGCAATAATAGTTTTTAACGTGATTTTTGAATGACGACCTCATCTCTTTACCCTATACATACAATTATCTGTCCCTCAGTCGAGTGTTGAATTTCAAGTGCAGATTCAACCACAAAGACCGGGGAGATGCAAAAAACGGCATCTATTGGTAGATGGGTAAAAAGAAGCAGACATTGAATATCTCTTTGAGCATGGTGCAGTTATTAATTACGCTTTGGATGGTGTATCAATACACCCAGTCACTTCAAAGATACAGGTGTCCTTCCTAACTCAGTTGCCGGAGAAGAACGAAACTGCTCAGGGATTTCACCATGAGGCCAATGGTAACTTTAAAATAGTTACAGAGTTTAATGGCTGCGATAGGAGAAAACTGAGGATGGATCCACAACATTGTAGTTACTCCTCAATGCTAAACTAAATGACAAAATGGAAAGAAGGAAGGCTGTACAGATACAAATATTCCAAAACAGGCAGCCTGAAGTAAAATTGCAAAAAATGTGCTAAAGAAATCACTGAATACCACTCTTCATATTTTCAAGCATGGTGGTGGCTGCATCATGTTATGGGTATAGTTGTCAAAATAAATGGAATAGAGCTAAGCACAGCAAAATCCAAGAGGAAAACCTGGTTCAGTCTGCTTTCCAACAAACACTGGGAGACAAATTCACCTTTCAGCAGGACAATAACCTAAAAGACAAGGCCAAATATACACTGGAGTTGCATACCAAGGAGACATTGAATGTTCCTGAGTTTTGTTTTAAAACGTCTTGAAAATCTATGGCAAGACATGAAAATGGCTGACTAGCAACAACCAACTTGACAGAGCTTGAATCATTTTTTAAAGAATAATGTGCAAATATTCTACAATGCAGGTGTGCAAAGCTCTTAAAAACTTACCCAGAAAAACTCACAGCTGTAATCACTGCCAAAGTTGATTCTAACATCTATTGACTCATAGGTGTGAATACCGTGTAGATGGGTGAGAAATATGTGCCTTCAGAAAGTATTCATACCCCTTGACTTATTCTATTCTTTTTTATTGTGTTACAGCCTTAACTCAAAATGGATTAAATAGATTTTTTTCTTACCAATCTACACACAATACCCCATAATGATAAAGTACCACTCTTCATATGTTTAAGCATGGTGGTGGCTGCATCATGTTATGGGTATGCTTGTCATCGACAAGGACTATGAAGTTTTTTTTTTAATTCTTCAAGCTCTGTCAAGCTGATTGTTGATCATTGTTAGACAGTCCTTTTCAAGTCTTGCCATAGATTTTCAAGCCAATTTAAGTCAGAACTGTAACTAGGCCACTCAGGAACATTCAATGTCGTCTTGGTAAGCAACTCCAGCGTAGATTTGGCCTTGTGTTTTAGGTTATTCTGCTGAAAGGTGAATTGGCCTCCCAGGGTTTCTTCTAGGACTTTGCCTATGCTCATAGCTGTATTCCGTTTCTTTTTATCCTAAAAAACTCCCTAGTTCGTGCCGATGACAAGCATACCCATATCATGATGCAGCCACCATCGTGCTTGAAAATATGAAGAGTGGTACTCAGTGATGTGTTGTGTTGGATTAGCCCCAAACACAATGCTTTGTATTCAGGACAAAAAGTACATTTATTTTCCTTTTTTTTTTGCAGTATTACTTAAGTGTCTTGTTGCAAACAGGATGCACGTTTTGGAATATTTTTATTCTGTACAGTCTTCCTTCTTTTCACTCTGTCATTTAGGTTAGTATTGTAGAGTAACTACAATGTTGTTGATCCATCCTCAGTTTTCTCCTATCACAACCATTAAACTCTGTATCTGTTATAAAATCACCATTGGCGTCATGGTGAAATCCCTGTGCAGTTTCCTCCCTCTACGGCAACTGAGTTAGAAAGGATCTTTGTAGTGATTGGGTGTAATGATACACCATCCAAAGCCTAATTAATAACTTGCTCAAAGGGATATTCAGTGTCTGCTTTTTTTTTTACGCATCTACCAATTGGTGCCCTTCTTCGCGAAGCATTGAAAAACCTCCCTGGTCTTTGTGGTTGAATCTGTGCTTGAAATTCATTACTCAATTGGAGGAACCTCACAGATAGTTGTATGTCTGGGGTATAGAGATGGGGTAGTTATTCAAAAATCATGTTAACCATTGTTATTAAACACGGAATGAATCCATGCAACTTATTATGCGATTTGTTAAGCACACTTTTACTGCTGAACGTATTTAGGCTTGCCATAACAAATGGGTTGAATATTTATTGACTTATTGATACTTATTGACATTTCAGCTTAATTTTTTTCAATTAATTTCTAAAATGTTCTACAAACAAAATGCCACGATGATACTATGGGGTATTGTGTAGAGATCAGTGACAGAAAATCTCAATTTAATCAACTGTAAATTCCGGCTGTATCACAACAAAATGTGGAAAAAGTCAAGTGGTTTGAATACTTTCTGAAGGCACTATTTGAAACAGTCTATGTCATTAGAGTGACTCTGAGCTGATGGCTGTACTATACTCTATGACTCACTCACCTGATTGTTGCTGCTTTTTGTGAAAGAGTTTCCTCTATGCATGTTTACCACACAAGAACTTTTGCAATAGGTCTACTTATATTATGTGATGATAACTAAACTTGATATTTCACATAGCACTGCATCCATAAATTATTAAAGGCCCAATGCAGCTATTTTTATTTCAATATCAAAACATTTCCCCCCCCCCGCCCGAACATCGGCTCTGACATAAATCGGCCCACGGCTGAATGTAGTTGCCTAACCCTGTCATATTGTGTGCCACTATGTTGCATCATACTGTATTTTAAGCCATTCGTACGTGACATAAAATAAATGTTAGTGTCCTAAATTGCAGCTGTGCAGTACATTGAGTACATCTGACCTTTCTTCATAAACCCTACTATGCCGCAGGCCAGGATCAAGATTTGATGTGATTTTATCCCAACTGAGAACCCTGCTCTTGCATCAGTAGGCTACACAAGACTGTCTCCAGTGATCCCCTATAGCAGGGGTGTCAAACTCATTCCATGGAGGGCCTGGTGTCTGCAGGTTTTTGTTTTTCCTTTGAATTAAGCCCTAGACAACCAGGTGTGTGGTTCCTTACTAATTAGTTACCTTAATTCATCAATAAAGGAGGAGTGAAAACCCGTAGACACTCGGCTCTCTGCGGAATGAGTTTGACACTTGTGCCCTATAGGTTCTACTTGTGCAGATTCTGTCCTTAGGCATGCCGTGTCTGCACTAATCATCACCACTATCTGGCTGTTACAGTGGTGGAGACAGTGGCTCACAAAGGAGATGTCAGGGCCACAGTAGCACTTTTGATCAGCACTACTGAAGTGGCTGCAAGATCAATCTCAAACCCAAAGAGCAAACAGACTTTAGTCTACAACCATGAGATGTTGTGCATTTAGAGTGCTCTGTGCCAAATCGGAGGTCAAGGAGAAAGAGGACTACTGCGGGTGTACACAATGACCATGCAGCAGGCACTCACTGTGGACAATCCAATCTCCAACATAACGCATATGATTGATCATTTCAACAGGTCAATATCTTATAAGAGTACATACGTTTTGCGTTGCAATCCTTCCAATCCCATCTCGCTGACTGAAGTCCGAGGCTAACCTTTCTTGAACAAGACAACAGGGTAAAAATAATTTGCATTTGTGGAGAACAGAATAGGGCCGAAATAGAAAGTTCTGATCAGGTAATTGTTTGCCTACTGTCCTTACGAACGAGTATTAATATATCTCTAAAAGTATGGTACATCTTTCAAATACAAATTCGTCTCATTCGTAATGTTCAAACATCCTATATTACTTCAATCACAATAGTAATTTCCATACTGTGTGAACGGGACATTTTTTTATTAAACTAGAATACCCAACTTGCATGTTAGCCTACGGGCAAATGTGCACACCCTTTTAGCATACAAACATTGACATTTTGAGAAGAATGGTTTGATCCTTTTCGTGGTGTTCCAACAAAATACAATGGATCTGGAATTCAAAGTATTTCACTCCAGAATTTGCAGATGTTGAATATGATTATATCCACATGTTCTGTGGATATGATTAATATGCCTTAATCATTTGCTTTCAAATAAATTGCCATGTTTTCTTTTGTAGCCATGTTCTGTCTAATTGTGTGATACGGGCTACAGTGTAGTTTAATCTAGGCTGTAGGACAGGGCCTTTTAGATATGGGACTGTTCTGGCATTCAATTCCCAATCTTGACCGGGGTGCCCACAAGCTTTGGGGCCCCCAACCAACCAAAATGAATTTGCTTTAAAACAGCCAAATTTGCTCTCAGCCTCATGGCAAAATTTCCAGAATAGCAGACAGTCTGTTTAGAGATTCTTGAAAGTCGGGACAATCCTTCTCCAGCAGGAAAACTTTATTGTTATAGTTGAAAATTGTAATGACTACTCAGGGAGAAAAAGGTGTAGATTCACACACCGAGCGCGGCAGGTGTTCGTTTACACCTTCGCAGAAGGCAGGAATCATGATCACAGGTAGGCAATGGTCATACACAAGTAGGCAAACAGGCAGGTGAAGCAAAACTAGGGCTGAAGGCTATAACTGGTTCTCACAAACAAACCAGGAAAAGGCTTAGTAGAGTCAAAACAAACAATACCTCACAAAAGCACAAACAGAATGAACTGAACTAAATAAGGAGCTGATGAGATCAGGTGAGTAACTAACACAGGTGAAATCAATGAACAAAAATGAAAGACAGGGATACGTTCAAGAACACAAAGAAACAGGGCTACGTTCAAGAACACAACGACACAGAACACAAGGTTGACTAAGAAAATAAATACAGAACCTTACACAAATGATTGATTTTGTTGCATTATTTGAGCTTAAAAAGTACATTTAGGAGAATTTAATAAGGGAAAATATTTATTTTGGTATTTTCTAAATACTTTCAATATTATTCATGTTGGCTCTATGCCTGGAAATGCCCTTGTCTGGCTCAAAGGATCCCAATTTCAAACTGTTTAAAATTCTAAAAACTGTCAATAATGATTATTAACTGGAAAATTATCTTATGTATATAGTTTCTTGCAATAGCCCTCTGTGACTTTAATATTTCTCTCAAAAATGTGATTTGGTCAGCTCCGTCAGATTTGTCTAAAATGAATCAGGACTGAGCAGGGTCAGCTATACTGTATCATAAGGACCCTTTATTCATTTCTTAATTACATGTAGTGCAACAAGAACACACATGGTCTGTAAAGTTCTTTACTTTTGATAGATTTAAACAAACAATATTGGAATCACCATGGTCACAAAACTCCATCTGCCTGATAGATTAAGATAGAATATGAATTCGGTTCAAATACACTGAGTGTACAAAACATGAATAACACCTTGCTAATATTGAGTTGCACCCCACTCCTTTGCCCTCAGAACAGCCTCAATTCGTCAGGACATGGACAAGGTGTTGAAAGCATTCCACAGGACTTCAGTGCACAACACAACAGCTGTCTGTGACCAGGCAAAAAAAACGACCGTCAAAGTCAACATAACTACTAGAAATAACGCGTTAACAGCCTCCTGAGTGGCGCAGCAGTCTAAGGCACTGCATTGCAGTGCTTGAGGCATCCCTACAGACCTGGGTTTGATCCCAGGCTGTGTCATAACCGCCCGTGACTGGGAGTCCCAAAGGGTGGCACACAATTGGCCCAGGGGAGGGTTTGGCCAGGGGGGGGCTTTACTTGGCTCATCGCGCTCTAGCGACTCCTTGTGGCAGGCTGGGTGCCTGCAGGCTGTCCTCTGTCGTCAGTTGAACAGTGTTTCCTCCGACACATTGGTGCAGCTGGGTTACAGGTTAAGCGGGCGGGTGTTAAAGATCACGGTTTGAAGGGTCATATTTCGGAGGATGCATGACTCGACCTTCGCCCATCCCGAGCCCGTTGGGGAGTTGCAGCGATGAGACATCGTAATTGGATATGACAATTTTTTTTTTTTTATGTACAAAAATAATTACGTGTTAGTATAACTACTACAATCATGCAGTACAGTGTACAGTCAACAAGCAGTTTAGCAGCTACATCAGCGGGCCCTGGTGGCAATAAATTAATAAAACCAAAAGCTTACCTTGACTTGGTAGTGTTCCAGTGTTGGATAGCCATAGCCAGCTAGCTAACATACTGTAGCGTCCCTCTCTGTTTGAGATGGGTGTTTGAGTAGGCTAAACTAGCTAGCTGCATTCGCTAGCTAAGTGAAAGTGAGAGAAAAAATACAATGAAATCTCTCTCTCTCTCTCTCGCTCTCTCTCTCTCTCGCTCTCTTGCTTCTCCTTAATTTTTAAATAAATACATTTGTTCCAAACTGTTCAACTATCATCTTTCTCTCTCTTTGAGTCAACTACTCACCACATTTTATGCACTGCAGTGCTAGCTAGATGAAGCTTATGTTTTCAGTACTAGATGAATTCTCTGATCCTTTGATTAGGTGGACAATGTGTCAGTTCATGATGCAATAGCTCTGATAGGTTGGAGATCTTCCTCCGGAAGTTGTCATAATTACTGTGTAAGTATATGGAAGGGGGTGAGAACCATGAGCCTCCTAGGTTTTGTATTGAAGTCAATGTATCCGGAGGAGGACGGAAACTAGCTGTCCTTCGGCTACACAATGGTGCTACCCTATAGAGTGCTGTTGAGGCTACTATAGACCTTCATTGCAAAACAGTGTGTTTTAATCAATTATTTTGTGACGTGAATATGTTTAGTATAGTTTTCATCTACCAATAGGTGACCTTTTATGTGAGGCAGTGGAAAACCTCCCTGGTCATTGTGGTTGAATCTGTGCTTGAAGTTCACTACTCGACTGAGGGACCTTACAGATAATTGTATGTGTGTGGGGTACAGAGATGGGGTAATCATTCAAAAATCATGTTAGCCACTATTATTGCACACAGAGTGAGTCCAGCAACTTATTATGTGACTTGTGAAGCACATTTTTACTCCTGAACGTATTTAGGCTTGGCATAACAAAGGGGTTGACTCAAGTCATTTCAGATTACATTTTTTTATTGTGTAAAAAACATTTAAAACACAATTCCACTGTGACAATATGGGGTATTGTGTGTAGATCAGTGGCACAAAATATCAAATTAATCAATTTTATATTCAGTCTGTAAGCCAACAAAATGTGGAAAAAGTCTGTGCCTATTGGTGTCAGATAGTTTGGTCAAGTCTTACATCATTATCAACCTCAATTCTTCTAACAAAACATTTGTTAATTTTTTCTATATATTTAACCTTTATTTAACTAGGCAAGTCAGTTAATAACAAATTATTATTTACAATTACATATATTCACGTTAGTAAGTAACAATATCTGATTTGTACGTGTTTGTTTGTCTGACTATGATCAAAGCTTCTGAATGTGGTATATCATTGCAAAGAGTTGGGGTATTTGTATCCGACAATTCGTGAAAGTGGTCTGTTACTTTACATACGAAGCGTTTCATCAAGTCTACATCCGGGTTTTTTTCCTAGGCAATGGAGGCATATCACCTCCGTTCCTTAGGCAAAGGGAAATAAATTCGCCGCACCGTCACATAAAGTAGATCCTCTACTAAATGCGATTTCATCTGTATTTATACATAGCATCACAATATACTGAATCGATTTAATACTTTAATGATATTATTGAATCAATCAGAGCCATTGGTGACTTGTTTTGTGCTAAGTGCCCCTTAGTTTTCCCTGCCCCGTTCTCGCTCACTCTTCCTACGCGTATTGATGTGCAATGTGCTCAGGATAGGGGGGTGAATGAGATTGACGAAGAGTTCTTGTTCTGTATCTCAGTTTTTCTCTTTATACTCAAATTAAATAGTGCGAAAAATTATCGGGAAAATCACATCATATGCAATGGAGTGTATTTGGATATTAAGTGGATAAATACACGCTCTGGGCGTTTTTCGGTGAAGAAGTACTACGGTGTTTGTAAATATTTATTTAAATAATTTGTGTGAGAAGAGCAGGGTTGGCTGCTGCTCAAGTGAGTAAAAGAGGAGGGTAAGAACATCTCGGGATCTTTCTATTATTATAAGAACTTTCATTTCCATCTCTGCTACTCTCTTTTATTTGATTAATATTGTTGTTTTAGATCAAGTGTATTCGCATTTTAGTCGAAGGAAAGCAGTCGCTGGGCAATCGTTTTGTTCATATATCCATATTCTAGGAGTTGGGTGATATTTTATAAGTGCCTTGCTATTGGAGGGTATTGAACGTAGTGCGTAAAGGGGCTGATTCTAACTTGCGCTAAGCTTTACGCCTCTGTTATACAATAAAAACACCGTTTGCAAAGAATTTCAAAGCACAATTCTAATGTATTTTGTTGTGTAGCGAACTGCCGGACAGTCATCCATTTCAGATGGATAATAAGATGTTAATAAGTCAATTTGTCTGCTTTTTAGTTGAACGAATGCTTTGTTGCTTGCCCTCTGTTTCTTTTTCGTAAAGGAACGCTGTCTCGCGACGAGTAACACGTAATAGCGCCACAAAAGCGTTAGTGAATGCTATTGAGTAGGTTACCATTTCACGTAAAAGAAAAAACGTATCACATAAGTTCTTGTATTTTATTCCAAAAGAGGTTTGACATGTGCATCCCCTGCTCTTGCGTAGTTAATTTGTGTTTCAAGTTTATACCATGTGATATTTAAGTTAATAGTGTAAAAGAACTAAGCGAATTCTCATTGGACAACCAACTTGCTATTTGGAGGAGCAACTCCAGCTCGTGAATGATCTTTAGCTAATTTAGTTATGCCTGCATCAAGTGGAATTCGATAGTTTCTCCTGGTGCCCCACATACTAGCCTACTCTGAGAAATAAGAATATTTACCTACTGAACAAGATATAACTAATTCTCAGGATTCGCTATACAGTTATTTCCCCCAAATAAATGTGGCCTAGCTGGTGAAATAGTGGGGGTAGTTGTAGGCCCTATTCCAGTCGAACGGCTGAGATTGGAACGCTTGATATTGTATCAGTATTTCTTAAACGATGCCCTTATTATTCGTTTCTTTGAGTGACAGACAGGTGCAGTGACGTGTCCAGTCGGCCACTTTAGGAGTAGGACGTATAAGTCGACCCATCTGTAGCTTACATTTCTAGTTTTGCATGACGTTCATGTTTGGCCCCACTTTACATCATGTATTTAGACAGGTGCAGCGGAATTACAATGTAGTAAGGCTACTTACTCATTGTTGTACTCACTTACTGCACTGTTGGAGCTAGGAGCACAAACATTTCGCTACACTCGCAATAACATCCGCTAAATATTTGTATGCAACCAATACAATTTGATTTGATTAGACGTATGTAGGCACAGCCTGGTCTCATAGACTAGATGTAACATAGTAAACGTAAACCGAGAACCCAAATTAGTATGATATGTTACGTTTGGTATTGTTACTAAAGATAGAAGGTTACTTAAGGTAAAAAACAAAAGTAGGGTGTGTGTATAATGCGAACGTCTAGCAACCCAGCGTTTGCATGTTCGAATCTCATCACGGACAACAATAGCATTTTAGCTAATTAGCACCCATCCAGTACCGGGTCTGACCCCCTTTCCATCCAGAACAGCCTGAATTCTTCGGGGCATGGATTCTATGCTCGGAGATGCTGTGGTGTTCAAATGTTATTTGACGAACAGAACCGGAAATGAAAGTGATCTATACTGTTCCGGAACTGTTATTTTAAAAGCATGGGACCCGGTTAATAACATTATTTTATGTTCCTGACATTTTTTTTACAGTCCCCCAAAAATCCAACAAAGTGCCTATGCAAAGCCTTCACTCTGTCACTCAGAAACGTATTCCTGTGTCTGCCTGCCAGTGTGTTTGTGTGTAGGTTTAGGCTACCTGCCCCTCCCCCTCGGAAGCTTAGGTTACTAGCCTACTGACGACGTTACAAGCATGATTTCGATATTATGGAGAGATGTTTAATTAGAGAAGAATGGATTAACGTTTTCAATGCTAGTTAAGGATACCATAGTTATCAGGTTTCACATTGGATTTAACTAACTTCAAAAAGGTAAGACTTGTTTTTCATTCTAGTGCTGTTCTGCACACACAAGCATGTCAGCTAGCTACACTTGTCTGTCCGTAGTGACTGGGAGCACAGTGTGTTTGTCTTTCATTATGATTAAACCATGCTGTTAAGCAAAATACAATTTGCTCATCACGACTTTCCTATACAGATTAAATAATGGTTCTGTTCAGAACGAAACGATTCAAAAAAAAATTGGGTTCCAACCCTCCCCCTCCTCTCCACACCACTGCCACTGTCTGTTGTCATCTATGCATAGTCACTTTAATAACTCTACCTACATGTACATACTACCTCAACTAACCGGTGCTCCTGCACATTGACTCTGTACCGGCACCCCCCTGTATATATAGTTATTATTTACTTCTGCTCTTTAATTACTTGTTACTTTTATCTCATATTCCTATCCATATTTTTTTTGAAACTGCACCGTTGGTTAGGGGCTCGTAAGTAAGCATTTCACTGTAAGGTGAACACCTGTTGTTGTGTTCGGCTCATGTGACTAATACAATTTTATTTGATTGTACGAATTGCAATTTGTAACATATTGTACGAATTGCAATTCGTAACATCATATGAAATGGATGATGGACATCCACAAATTAGTACATACCATATGAAATGAAACATATCATACTAATTGGAGTGTCCTGGATTTACATTTACTATGTTACGTATACCCCTGAGTCCAGGTTGGTAGGCCTACAACTGTTAAACCTATAGTATTAACATTTAGTATGCTCATCATGAACAATTTCAAGGATTTCTGCAGAAAGTACAGGTTTTTAGAAAATAAAGCCACTGTAACTGTTGATGATTAGATTTTTCATTGCAGTGTCCTAACCCTCGCACTATAAATTGTGCATACCATCAAAGAGTGGACCAGGAGCAAAACAAAAACAACGGTGCAAATGCATTTAATGCAGGACATTTTTATGTGCAAATAGCACTCGTTTTTTTATCATATGTCCGTAGGCTATGGTGTTCAAGCAATGACATTCCATGAGAGCGACATACTGTAACGTTTTTTAAACATAATTTGAAGCTATACAGAATTGTTTACAAAGTTTTCTGTGATATCAAAAACAATGCACTAAGAAGTGGTCTTTAGTTTTTTGGTTTTGATAATGTATTAACATGTCATATTCTTCTAAATCAAGGGATATAGACTATTTCCTTAATTGAAATGACTGGAACTCTTACAGACTTTTAGTAACCTACAGTATGAAAAAGCAGTGTACTCCTGCTAGATCATTTGAATAGTAGATCAGCTTCCTGAACTTCCTGTACACTAAGGCTGTGAATTGCCAGGGACCTCCAGATATTGTCTTAATACTTAGGTCCCGATACGACATGTATTGCGATGCGACACTGCGATTTTATTGGCGTTTTGATGTTCCAAACATATTGCTCACTATTTGTCTGCTGCTGAGAGACAAGAGAGAGCATGAGAAAACACGTTTTGATAAGTCATGGAAGTAAAAGTGCTGAAAATATGTTGGCTAACTATTTAAAAAGAAGATGGAGAACAAGCTATAGGATGAAAAATACCATCGTTTTTCCGCGGGTACAGCCGGCTAGCGCTAGCTAACGCTACCTACAGTGCATTCTGAAAGTATTCAGACCGCATCACTTTTCCCACATTTTGTTACGTTACATTACAGCCTTGTTCTTTTTCCTCAGTAATCTACACACAATACCCCATAATTACAGTGAAAACAGGTTTTTAGATATTTGTACAAATGTGTGTGTGTGTATATATGTGTGTATATATATATATACACACATATATACATATATATATATATATATTAACTGAAATACCTTATTTCCATAAGTATTCAGACCGTTTGCTGAGACTCGAAATTGAGCTCGGGTGTGTCCTGTTTCCATTGATCATCCTTCAGATGTTTCTACAACATGATTAGAGTCCACCTGTGGTAAATTCCATTGATTGGACATGATTTGGAAATGCGCTCCCCTGTCTATATAAGGTCCCAACAGTTGACAGTGCATGTCAGAGCAAAAACCAAGCCATGAGGTGGATGGAATTGTCCGTAGAGCTTCGATACAGGATTTGGTCGAGGCAGAGATCTGGGGAAAGGTACCAAAACAATTCAGAAGCATTGAAGGTCCCAAAGAACACAGTGGCCTCCATCATTCTTAAATGGAAAAAGTTTGGAACCACCAAGACTCTTCCTACAGATGGCCGCCAGGCCAAACAGAGCAATTGGGGGAGAAGGGCCTTGGTCAGGGAGGTGACCATTGTCACTCTGACAGAGCTCCAGAGTTCCTCTGTGGAGATGGGAGAACCATCCAGAAGGACAACCATTTCTGCAGCACTCCACCAATCAGGCCTTTATGGCCAGACGGAATCCACTCCTCAGTAAAAGGCACATGACAGCCCGCTTGGAGTTTGCCAAAAGGCACCTAAAGACTCTTAGACCATGAGAAACTAGATTCTTTGGTCTGATGAAACCAAGATTGAACTCTTTGGCCAGAATGCCAAGCATCACGTCTGGAGGAAACCTGGCACCATCCCTACAATGAAGCATGGTGGTGGCAGCATCATGCTGTGGGGATGTTTTTCAGCGGCAGCGACAGGGAGACCAGTCGGGAAAGATGAACGGAGCAAAGTACAGCGAGATCCTTGATGAAAACGTGCTCCAGAGCATCCAGGACCTCAGACTGGGGCGAAGGTTCACCTTCCAACAGGACAACGACCCTAAGCACACAGCCAAGACAACATAGGAGTGGCTTTGGGACAAGTCTCTGAGTGTTCTTGAGTGGCCCAGCCAGAGCCCGGTCCCGATCAAACATCTCTGGAGAGACCTGAAAATAGCTGTGCAGCGACACTCCCCATCTAACATGGCAGATCTTGAGAGGATCTGCAGAGAAGAATGGGATAACTCCCCAACTATAGGTGTGCCAAGCTTGTATCATCATACCCAAGAAGACTCAAGGCTGTAATCAGTGCCAAAGGTGCTTCAACTAAGTACTGAGTAAAGGGTCTGAATACTTATTTTATTTGTGATAAATTAGCATACATTTCTAAAAAACTGTTTTTGCTTTATCATTATGGGGTATTTTGTGTAGATTGATGAGGGGGAAAAAAACATGTATTCCATTTCAGAATAAGGTCTGTAACGTAACAAAATGTAGAAAAAGTCAAGGTGTCTGAATACTTTCCGAAGACACTGTATAGTAGCCAAAAATAATATATCATATTTACCTACTGAACAAAATAAAACTAATTTGCAGGCTTCAGTATATAGTAATTTCCCCAAAATATATGTGGCCTAGGGATAGGTAACTATCGATTTATTCCCCCATCACTAATGTACACCTGGACTGTGTTTTACCTATATACTCCCTTCTCCTGAAGTTGGCATGTTCTCAATGATAGTGAGGGAAGGATATGAGGAGAGCAGGAGGACAGAGAGAGAGTGAAAAATGGGAGAGGGAGGAAGCCAGTCCACTCAGCCAGGTGGTGAGCCCATGTAATGGCTCCAATGTTATTATTGTTCTCTTGGCACAAGGCCCTGGCCGGAAATCAATCCGCCGGCTGGGAGGCTGTATTACTGCTGCGATTTGACTCGCTCTCTTTCCCAGTTTTCACTCTCTATGAATTGCTTACACACAGTGTACAAAACTAGTAGGATGTTTTGGGGAGTTTGCACATTCATCTCTTTTTATTTTCTTAGTGTAACACTTGCTACCGTCCCTCTCCTCGCCCCTACCTGGGCTCGAACCAGGGACCCTCTGCACACATCAACAACTGCCTGCCACGAAGCATCGTTACCTATCGCTCCACAAAAGCCGCGGCCCACGCAGAGCAAGGGAAACAACTACTTCAAGGTCTCAGAGCAAGTGACGTCACCGATTGAAACGCTATTAGCGCGCACCCCGATAACTAGCTAGCCATTTCACACCGGTTACATTAGCATTATAGTTCACTATCAGAAATCAGTAGCTTACTTTTAAATAAGTTGTACAGAATATCAGAATCTGTATTTAAATGCCAATGATTATCAAACTGTCTTAAAAAAAAAATACTGTGTTTGTTTTATCCCATTACTGTAGACCACAAAATTGTCTAATGTACTATTAATACTTTAAAGGCCCAACCAGGCCTAGAGAAGAGAGGGTAGTCCATACTATCCAAAACATTGTAGAGTGAGATGATGTAAAACAAAAACCAGAAAAAAACTATTCCGAAACATTATGCTGAATCTTCTCTTGCATATCACAATCTAACGACTTAGTGGAGTAGCCTTTGGCCCTGATGTCTTTGAATGGGCTCTACAGTGAGAGAGAATAGAGAGTGGACAGCAAGTGTTTTGTGCCCCTGCTGTGGGTGAGGAAAGCCCATACTATGACATGCTGCTGGACGTTGTACTGCGACATTATTTAAATGGAGTGGCTTATCTGATTCCCTCTTTTTTTTTGTGTCACAGCTGCCACCCCCTCAATGCAAAATTGGATGGTGTTCAAAACTGAAGACTGTGTGAAGGTAAAGCTATGAACATTTATTGTGTGTGTGTGTGTGTGTGTGTGTGTGTGTGTGTGTGTGTGTGTTAGGGGTGTGAACGTTTAAATGCAATTGGGATCCTTAACACATAACTGAACATTTTAATCACAGTGCAGTTATCACAAAACATATGATTTTACATGTTATAGTCTAACTAGACAATAGGCTATAAAGGCCTCGGGAAAGTTGTGTAATTTAAATAAAACCAGAGAGGAAGATGTAAACTTTAGGCTACTTTGGTGAATTTGCGAGGCATATTAGATAAGACATTGAAAGTTACAGATAACCAAGACATACAGTGCGTATTCAGGCACCTTGACTTTTTCCACATTTTGTTACGTTACAGCCTTATTATAAAATAGATTAAATATTATAATTCTTACAGCAATCTACACACAATACCCTATAACGACAAAGCGAAAACAGGTTTTTAGATTTTTTGCGAATGTATTAAAAATTAAAAACAGATACCTTATTTGAGCTCAGTTACATCCTGTTTCCATTGATCATCCTTGAGATGTTTCTACAACTTGATTGGAGTCCACCTGTGGTAAATTCAATTGATTGGACATGATTTGGAAAGGCACACACCTGTCTATATAAGGTCCCACAGTTGACAGTGCATGTCAGAGCAAAAATGGTAAATGGTCTGAATGCTTATGTAAATGTGATATTCCAGTTTTTTTTTTAAATACATTTGAACAAATTTCTAAACCTGTTTTTGCTTTGTCATAATGGGCAATTGTGTGTAGATTGATGAGTAATACAAACTATTTAATCAATTTTAGAATAAGGCTAATGTAACAAAATGTGGAAAAGGTCAAGGGGTCTGAATACCTTTCAGAAGGCACTGTATGCACACCTCTCTCTCCCACGTGCTGGGTCGCCTGCTCTTTCTCTTTGCTAATGATGCGAGATACAGCATACCATTGCTAGATGCAGCTTTTGATTGCCTAGTGCACTAGTTCTGACGTCGTCTACTTGGTGTCCGACCTGCCTATACTGTGCCCCTCCCCTCTCTCATCGTCCCTTGCTAGTTCGCTTTGAAAGATGCGGGCGTTTGTGTTCACTCGTCCCTTGGAAAACGTGTGCACAGTCATTTTAGCTTGGACTTCATGCTAGTTAAAACTGCTTTCTCTGATCTTTACACCACACACACACACACACACACACACATACACACACACACACACACACACACACACATACAGCACCCCAAGCTTGGTACACACCCCACATAACACGCACACCCCAACTTAGCTGTCACAATCTTGACACTCAGAAATAGGAGTCAACACCGGGAGTCGACATGCAAGGAGTCGAGGAATCATTTATTTTTGGAGTCAATTCTCCACCACTACGTCATCGCCGTTAACAGTTGGAAAAATGAGAAAGGCAAGCGACAACAGCGAAGTCCTGTATGGCAATACTTAGAAGTTAAATGATAAGGTGGTGAAATGCAAACTTTGGTGGAATTGAGGTACAGTAATGGTATTACAGGTGCAACGCTTACCCATCACAAAGGGACCCAAACCTTTGCTGGCAGCAGCATAGCTGCATTGTGAACTCACATGGAATTTTAATGACATATTCTTGTCATTTTAATGGGAACCCGTAAAAAGATTGGTTGTTTTAAACTTTAAGAAAAAATGTATTTGTCACGCGTTTGTGTGTATACAGTTGAAGTCGGAAGTTTACATACACCTTAGCCAAATACATTTAAACTCAGTTTTTCACAATTCCTGAAATGTAATCCAAGTAAAAATTCCCTGTCTTAGGTCAGTTGGGATCACCACTTTATTGTAAGAATGTGAAACGTCACAATAATAGTAGAGAATGATTTTTCAGCTTTTATTTCTTTCATCACATTCCCAGTGGGTCTGAAGTTTACATACACGCAATTAGTATTTGGTAGCATTGCCTTTTAAATTGTTTAACTTGGGTCAAATGTTTCGGGTAGCCTTCCACAAGCTTCCCACAATAAGTTGGGTGAATTTTGGCCCATTCCTCCTGACAGAGCTGGTGTAACTGAGTCAGGTTTGTATGCCTCCTTGCTCGCACACGCTTTTTCAGTTTTGCCCACAAATTTTCTATGGGATTGAGGTCAGGGCTTTGTGATGGCCACTCCAATACCTTGACTTTGTTGTCCTTAGGCCATTTTGCCACAACTTTGGAAGTATGCTTGGGGTCATTGTCCATTTGGAAGACACATTTGCGACCAAGCTTTAACTTCCTGACTGATGTCCTGAGACGTTGCTTCAATATATCCACGTAATTTTCCTCCCTAATGATGCCATCTATTTTGTGAAGTGCACAAGTCCCTCCTGCAGCAAAGCACCCCCACAACATGATGCGGCCACCCCCGTGCTTCACGGTTGGGATGGTGTTCTTCAGCTTGCAAGCCTCCCCCTTTTTCCTCCAAACATAACGATGGTCATTACGGCCAAACAGTTGTATTTTTGTTTCATCAGACCAGAGGACATTTCTGAAAAAAGTACCATCTTTGTACTTTGCAGTTGCAAACTGTAGTCTGGCTTTTTTATGGTGGTTTTGGAGCAGTGGCTTCTTCCTTGCTGAGCGGTCTTTCAGATGATGTCGATATAGGACTCGTTTTACTGTGGATATAGATACTTTTGTACCTGTGTCCTCCAGCATCTTCAAGGTCCTTTGCAGTTGTTCTGGGATTGATTTGCACTTTTCGCACCAAAGTACGTTCATCTCTAGGAGACAGAACGCGTCTCCTTCCTGAGCGGTATGACGGCTGCGTGTTCACATGGTGTTTATACTTGTATACTATTGTTTGTACAGATGAACGTGGTACCTTCAGGCGTTTGGAAATTGCTCCCAAGGATGAACCAGACTTGTTGAGGTCTACAATTTTTTTTCTGAGGTCTTGGCTGATTTCTTTTGATTTTCCCATGATGTCAAGCAAAGAGGCACTGAGTTTGAAGGTACGCCTTGAAATATATCCACAGGTACACCTCCAATCGACTCAAATGATGTCAATTAGCCTATCAGAAGCTTCTAAAGCCTTAATATAATTTTCGGTAATTTTTCAAGCTGTTTAAAGGCACAGTCAACTTAGTGTATGTCAACTTCTGACCCACTGGAATTGTGATACAGTGAAATAATCTGTCTGTAAACAATTGTTGGGGAAATTACTTGTGTCATGCACAAAGTAGATGTCCTAACCGGCTTGCCATAACAAGAAACTTGTGGAATGATTGAAAAACAAGTTTTAAGGACTCCAACCTAAGTGTATGTAAACTTCCGACTTCAACTGTATGTGTGTATGTGTGCATATATATATATATATATATATATACAGGTTTATAAACTAATAATTAAATGTTCAATGTGAGGTGTGAGGTGTTTTTGAAATGTCTACTTTAACGTCCATCTTTACTCAAGGTGATAGATAACATCTCCATTTTTACAGTGTTCTATGGCCTGATGCCATGTCATTGCTTTGTTATCAGCACAACTTGATTTCACTGTCACAAGTCTTTATGTTCAAATATTAGTATTCTTGTTGAATGAAGGAATAAAATATCCTTCTTCCTGGCTGAACAGGCTGAAAGCTGTCCAGGACTGAGCTTCCGACAGAAAGGATCAATGATGGAATTACAGACCCTCCAAGAGGCCCTGAAAGCAGAAATACAGGTTCATCAGGTAATGGGACTATGCGTTTCTCTGCTTTTCTGCCATTTAACCACCATTTGTTTACTCGCTTAACCTGGAAATTATCATCAGAGGTGTTTCGGGAGGAAAGTTGGTAACACACCAAACTGTGCAACAGAATATGGTTGGGTTTTTGTTAATTCACTCCATCAGATTCTTGCCCTCAGACTGCTCCATGAATAATTCCTCCTTAGACTCATCCTTAGACTCATCCTATCTGTCAACTTATCCACCGACCTTCTCTACTCTGCTTCCCCCTGCCTCTTCCTTCAGCGATTGTCCTTTAAGTATGGTTTAGTGTCGGGCTTGGGTCAGGAAAATATATTTCATCCTGTAAATGTATACTCTACACTCTTAGGAAAAAAAGGTGCTATCTAGAACCTAAAAGGGTTCTTCGGCTGTCCCCTTTGAATAACCCTTTTTGGTTCCAAGTAGAACTGTTTTGTGTTCAATGCAGAACCCTTTCCAAAGAGGGGTCTACGTGGAACCAAAAAAGGTTCTGCTATGGGGACAGCCGAAGAACCCTTTTGGAACCCTTTTTGTAAGAGTGTATGTATACTCTGTAGTCTTATGAGTTGTATTTTCCTGCCATCCATAATGTTTCTGTTTTGAGGTTTGGTGCATGATACCCTCCATCTGGTTCAACCCAAATACAGAAACCAGAAACATGAGGAAAACTTATCCCCACACAGACTAGCCAGATGTGCTCCTTTATAGAAAAATGCAAACGTGGCACGTGTTCATTACTATGAGACTGATCACATTAGCGAGACCCACATGTTCAGTGTAGTCAGTATAGTGTTCCTATTCGCAACCACTGAACGTACCTCCCGGTGTGGCCCATCCAGTTGCGCATGAACCTCCTTGTTTGTCTGGAATGGATTGTACGGTGGGGAGCCATGAATGTGCTCTAAGGTTGCAGTATTGGAAGGTGCCTCTGGGGGCCACTGTGTCTACAGTTTGTATGGCTGTGACAACAAGAATGCATTAGGTACTGCAGCGTTTAAAGGGGGGTGAGCGAAAGGTACGTTCTCTCAGGAAACATGTAAAAACCTATTGCAAAACCTTTTCTCAAACCATTACGAAACATGTGACATGTTAGGAACAAGTGGCACAGCCTCTCTCATTGTAATATATTATGTGTATCAATGAATTTGTTATGTGGTTGTTGATAACTTTCTATGATTTCTCTCTCACAGAAACTAGTGTCCCAGATGAAGCAGGATCCACAGGTAAGCCCCTTCTGTCACCAAGGCGGTTGTACCAGATTGCTAGGCCCAAATACAGTATACGTTTTGGGGTTGACATTAGTTTAATTATTACAGAACAGTTCAGTCTGTTCAGAGGTTTTCAATCTTTTGAAAGAATGTAGTATCCCTATTACTCAATCTACACAGTTGAAAAATATGATTTAAAACAGCCTAAGAGGAAAACCGGATAAAAGACAAGATATGATGTCCTTGTCACTGGGGCTCAGAGATTTTAGATGTCTTCCAAATTCCACCTCTTTTACTTTACTCTGTCAATTTTGAGAACGGCCTTAAACTCCCCAGAGCTCTTCTATCTCTGTAGTATCCGCCCACCATACTTTATCATCCTGCAGCCCTTTTATGAAGACTCTGCTGTAGCAGCAGCAGCAGCAGCCCATCCCACATTTGAGTGGTGTCCCTACATCCCAGCTCTGAGTTCCCCCTCATGTGGCTGACAGCTGTGGCTATGGTAGCCCAGTGATGTGAGGGGAGTGGATTATTCTTTCCACCTCACTTCGCTCGTCCCGTAAAAAACGGTGTGCACAGTCATTTTAGCTTGGACTTCATGCTAGTTAAAGCTGCTGTCTCGGCTCTTTACACCACACCTACACACACGCACACAAATACAGCCCCCCCGAGCTTGGCACACTCCCCACATAGCACGCACATCCAACTCAGCTGTCACAAATGAGCAGTTCAACACAGCTATGTATAAGGGAGCTATAACAAAGCTTGTTGCTCTCTTTTTTGTTGTTGCAGAATGCTGATTTGAAGAAGCAGCTCCATGAACGTCAAGCCAAGATCACAGCGCTGAGTGAGAAGCAGGTAGGCAACTGAAACAGGAGAGGAGACCTGTGGGTGGCTCTGGGATTTCATGCACCATCTCACTGGCACACACCAAGGTCTTCCCCAGTCTTACATTACTGCACTGTGTATTAAAATGCTAGAGGTTCTCTGCATGACAGAGCCTACTTTCACTTCCTGCCAGAGCTATCCTTTCTTTTCTTTTTCTCTGTTCTTGTCTTTTTCTTGAGTGGGCCTAGACAAGTCAATGTGGCAGATCTAAGAGTCCTGCATGCTACTGCACGTGATGGATGATTTCTGTAGAGTTGAGGGTGTGAGCCTGGGATCACTTTGAGTTGGGTTTTGTCTCCTGCTTGAGGCGAAGGGCTTAGAGTAGGTTTCTGACTGATCCAGTTTCATGGTACTAAAAAGCAGCACTCTCTGTGACGCTGTTAACATTCACATCCATTGACAACCATGGGATAGGTAGAGATAAGAGTCATTTGAGACTTGAACCGTTTATCGGACCGATGTACAGCAGTGGTGTAAAGTACTTAAGTAAAAAATACTAAGTAAAAATACTTAAGTACTACTTAAGTAGTTTTTTGGGGGTATCTGTTAGTGATGCACCGATATGACATTTTTGTCCGATTCCGATATTTTCCTTGCCCCCAAAAAACGATACCGATATTTAAAATTTTAGCAGCCTTTTTAAGCATTCTAGTACAGGTAAATAGTTAACACACACAAATGGACGCAGCAGTCTAAGGCACTGCATCTCAGTGCAAGAGGTGTTACTACAGTCCCTGGTTCGAATCCAGGCTGTATCACATCCTGCCGTGATTGGGAGTCCCATAAGGTGGCGCACAATTGGCCCAGCGTCGTCCGGGTTTGGCCGGGGTAGGCCTTCATTGTAAAGAAGATTTTGTTCTTAACTGACTTGCCTAGTTAAATAAAGGTTACAGACACACACATACACACACACACACACACACCATACTGACCAAAAAGTTATATTGTTGGCATTTACGTATGTCCCCATTACCAGTAAAACATAATCTAAACCTATTTCTTTCACTTACTTGCTGTGCTGTTTCGTTGTTCATTTGTTCAGTCGTCACATTCTCAATCGGATTTCTATGGAACGGCATTTGGGTCTTTGCCTGTCAAAAAATATACTATTTAACACGTGTCCAATTTGACGTGTCCAGTAACACGATTTGACGTATTCAATGACACGATTTGACCAATCAGGACCTGAAATATGACTGCACATCACATAATACTTTAACACGTTCATTATCTTTTTACGTAGTTATTACACATTGATTACACTATCACTCGTATTTCATATGTCACAACGATTCATCGATACACCTACAGTGCTGGTCATAAAAAAAGCTAGTTAGCTCATGGATGCAAGCAATGTTCTTTCCCAAAAACTTAGCAAAACGACAATCTGTTTCAGTAGCTATATAGTTAGCTAGCTAACTATATAGCTAGGTGTCATTTAAAATAACCCTAATTTATAAGACAGTTCTTAATTGATTAATTGTGGTCGGACGCACCTATGTGAAGCTAGCCATAATAAGGATTAGCCACAACAGTGGACTTTGCGGTTAGCCTTCAAAATAAGGGTATGGCATAATTCTACAATTTGTATTCATTTGCATCACTGTCAATGACATATTTTTATTTTGAAGGCAAACTGCAAATTTCACTATTGTGTGTAATCCTTATTGTGGCTAGCGTCACAACACATAACCCGGTCCAGTAGAGCCTCGAGTTTCAAGCAACAATAGTCATTTACAACATTAACAATGTCTACACTGTATTTCTGATCAATTTGATGTTATTTTAATGGACCAAAAATGTGCTTTTCTTTCAAAAACAAGGACATTTCTAAGTGACCCCAAACTTTTGAACGGTAGTGTATATATTATTTTTTGTTGCCAACTTTTAATTCATTACATTCCTAAAGAAAATTATGTACTTTTAACTCCATACATTTTCCCTGACATCCAAAAGTACTCGTTACATTTTGACAGAAAAACCGTCCAATTCACACACTTATCAAGAGAACATTCCTGGTCATCCCTACTGCCTCTGATCTAGCGGACTCACTAAACACAAATGCTTCACCCTGGCTATCTGTCAATCTAGTAGTATTTTACTGGGTGACTTTCACTTTTACTTGAGTCATTTTCTATTAGGGTATCTTTACTTTTACTCAAGTATGACAGTTGAGTACTTTTTCCACCACTGATATACAGTATATTTGTTATTGACTTACAAGTACAACTGGCATGCATGCAGGCTAGAGTTAGTGAATTTGCCCCTCAACCAACCATTAACATATTCTTGTAAGAGGCTTTGTTTTGGTGATTTGAACTGAACAGGCTTTTGGAGATATGATGTTTTTCCTCTTAATCACTTTGCTGCATATATACTTACCCTGTTATTGTGGTTAGGTTAAGTCTTGGGACTGACGAAGGTTTCTATTGAACTCTGTTTACAATGTCCCTGTTGTCTAATTGTCTTTACAGACTAAAGGAAGGGGTGTGATTTCTGTAGACGTGTCCCATTTCTTTCCACCTGTCACTTATCGATCGTCCTCTCTCCAGGCCCTTTGTCGGCTCAACCAACGAGGTTTTTAAAACGTCACATTTAAATGCTGTTTGGGAAAGGGCCTGTATTCACTTTCAAAAGGAAAATAATTGGCATGGTATTTGTGCAGAGGCCGGCGCTTTTGTTGTACCTTAATTGAGGCTGTTTGTGTTGCTGTATTAGTTTTGAGAACCCTTAAGCTTTATGGTTGTGCTATGCGAGTAGTTGGTCATATACTCACTGTGGATGCATGGGTATCTGATCTGAAGAGTAGTTTTAACAGCTATTGAGAGTTGTTATTTGAGAATCAAGGAGAACATTCTACTGGAATTAGCATCAAACCTGCATCCCCATAGTCCCATCCAGACACTGCTTGTGGCGGTGCACTTTCTCAGTTTATTCTTATTTCCCCCTCAAGATATGCTTATTAATACAAGATTGCTGTTGCAGTCTCTTCTGTATTCACTTTACATGGAGTCAATGTCTTCATTATTTAACTTACATGAAATGAATCCACATTTGTTACTCGTATTTGTTACTCGTGTGTGTGTGTGTGTGTGTGTGTGTGTGTGTGTGTGTGTGTGTGTGTGTGTGTGTGTGTGTGTGTGTGTGTGTACATTAGTGCTTGTGTGTGTGTGTGTGTGTACATTAGTGCTAAGCGATTAGTGCTTTTAGATTTTTGAGGTTGGTTCTGTTTCGGTCCGATTATTAAAAAAAATATATATATACAGTGGGGAGAACAAGTATTTGATACACTGCCGATTTTGCAGGTTTTCCTACTTACAAAGCATGTAGAGGTCTGTAATTTTTATCATAGGTACACTTCAACTGTGAGAGACGGAATCTAAAACAAAAATTCAGAAAATCACATTGTATGATTTTTAAGTAATTCATTTGCATTTTATTGCATGACATAAGTATTTGATCACCTACCAACCAGTAAGAATTCCGGCTCTCACAGACCTGTTAGTTTTTCTTTAAGAAGCCCTCCTGTTCTCCACTCATTACCTGTATTAACTGCACCTGTTTGAACTCGTTACCTGTATAAAAGACACCTGTCCACACACTCAATCAAACAGACTCCAACTTCTCCACAATGGCCAAGACCAGAGAGCTGTGTAAGGACATCAGGGATAAAATTGTAGACCTGCACAAGGCTGGGATGGGCTACAGGACAATAGGCAAGCAGCTTGGTGAGAAGGCAACAACTGTTGGCGCAATTATTAGAAAATAGAAGAAAATAGAAGAAGTTCAAGATGATGGTCAATCACCCTCGGTCTGGGGCTCCATGCAAGATCTCACCTCGTGGGGCATCAATGATCATGAGGAAGGTGAGGGATCAGCCCAGAACTACACGGCAGGACCTGGTCAATGACCTGAAGAGAGCTGGGACCACAGTCTCAAAGAAAACCATTAGTAACACACTACGCCGTCATGGATTAAAATCCTGCAGCGCACACAAGGTCCCCCTGCTCAAGCAGGCGCATGTCCAGGCCCGTCTGAAGTTTGCCAATGACCATCTGGATGATCCAGAGGAGGAATGGGAGAAGGTCATGTGGTCTGATGATTCAAAAATAGAGCTTTTTGGTCTAAACTCCACTCGCCGTGTTTGGAGGAAGAAGAAGGATGAGTACAACCCCAAGAACACCATCCCAACCGTGAAGCATGGAGGTGGAAACATCATTCTTTGGGGATGCTTTTCTGCAAAGGGGACAGGACGACTGCACCGTATTGAGGGGAGGATGGATGGGGCCATGTATTGCGAGATCTTAGCCAACAACCTCCTTCCCTCAGTAAGAGCATTGATGATGGGTCGTGGCTGGGTCTTCCAGCATGACAACGACTCGAAACACACAGCCAGGGCAACTAAGGAGTGGCTCCGTAAGAAGTATCTCAAGGTCCTGGAGTGGCCTAGCCAGTCTCCAGACCTGAACCCAATAGAAAATCTTTGGAGGGAGCTGAAAGTCCGTATTGCCCAGCGACAGCCCCGAAACCTGAAGGATCTGGAGAAGGTCTGTATGGAGGAGTGGGCCAAAATCCCTGCTGCAGTGTGTGCAAACCTGGTCAAGAACTACAGGAAACGTATGATCTCTGTAATTGCAAACAAAGGATTCTGTACCAAATATTAAGTTCTGCTTTTCTGATGTATCAAATACTTATGTCATGCAATAAAATGCTAATTAATTACTTAAAAATCATACAATGTGATTTTCGGGATTTTTGTTTTAGATTCCGTCTCTCACAGTTGAAGTGTACCTATGATAAAAATTACAGACCTCTACATGCTTTGTAAGTAGGAAAACCTGCAAAATCGGCAGTGTATCAAATACTTGTTCTCCCCACTGTATATATATAATTATCAGTTTTCGGTTTTGAACATTCAATGCATTATTTGGGTTGAATGCTGTAACGACACAGAATAAGCAATTAATTAAAGTCCCATGATGGTAGTGACTGCCCATTACTGCTGATCACGTATTAACCATTGTTTATTCACCTTACTTTAATTTGTTGTCTATATTACATTTGTTATATTTGATTACTTTATTATTTCATTATTTCCTAGTCATCTCTGTAGAACTGCCTTATACTATGACAAAATCACAATTTTTAGTAGTTCTTTAAAGTAAATAAGTCATACTTTTATGACTGAATACCAATTATCAACCACTTAGATCAGGGATGGGTAACTGATCAGGCATGGGCCTGTTCCCGAATACACAAGTAGGTCCGGATCCAGAATTCTAAATAATGTCACGGGTCGAATCAGATATGATTGTCTCGAGGTACAAGTAATTTTAACTGACTTTTCCAGAAGGACCCATATAGTTAAAAACGCGACTGCTGCAGTAGAGAGAGCGAGAGAGAAATTGTATAATTTATGTTGCGGCTCTTTGCTTTTCACGTAGGTGGCACGTGTAGCTTGTTGTTGTTGGCCATCAAAATAAGCCATCAAAAAAGGCAATAGGCTAGTCATAGTCATAGTCATGTGTAGGGCAAAAGTTAGGAGATATCTATTCAATGGAAGATGGAATTAACATGATGGAATTGGAAGTTTAAGGAGAAGGATCGGCTACAACGACCAAGAGCCAACAGGTAGGCTGCTACTACTATATTCGGAATGGAGTTGTTGTTGTTTAACTGTGTAGGACAAAAAAGCGCATGCAGCCTTAATCAGCCTACCTAGCTAGCTTAACTAGCTTCTCCCGGTTTGAAGACAGGTACTATGTAATCATATTAGATGATGAATAACCTAGCTATGGCAGCTATTAGTCTACTATAGCGTGAGCTGGCTTGGTTGGTTGCAGTCTCACCTCTCCCTCCCTCCTCCCTGTGTATTAGCCTACACACACAGCACTGGCCCCTGCTAGAGCGTCACTACTCTCTACCTCCTCTCCCTCGCACTTTATCAGCTCCGGTTAATAAAGTAGCATAACATTTTACTTTTCTGCTGCTTCCCTCACTCAGATCGAACTGAGTCTGGATCCAATCAGGCCAATATGGAATGAGTCTTGTTGTCCTCAGGTCCGTCTGGAATGGGTCTCTATATTGTAAAAATTTACTTATTCATATTGGGTCCGGTTGGGAAAGCCCCAGGTCAATTTCGGAACGGGTCCAACTTCTTTGGACCAGTGAAGGCCTCTAGTGTTGCAAGTTAGAATAGTAGCATACACAAGGTGCAATTTCAAAATTTGGCTGTCCATTAGCAGTTTTTCTCTTGTTATGTCAGTCACTGATAGTCACTTAATTAGCCCATGTAAGCAAAACAAATTTGATTGGAAAGTCAAGTGGCCAGCTATCTAAACTTAGTAATCATGGTCGAATTACCAGCCTGGGGACCCCCATTTGATTTTGTTAGTCAGCCTCACTCAAATGTCATATAAATAACTGCAAACATTTCTCTCCACCCTATGGCAAAATGTGTAGTATTGCAGCAAACTTGCTTTAAAACTACATTTTCTCTACGTCCCGTGGCAAAATGTGTAGAATTGTACAAAATGAACTCTAAAACGTAAACATTTTCTCCTTTGTCAAGCAGGAGACTACTAAAATATTTAGCTTGCAATGCGGTGGGGGGTTATGCACATGTGGGTATGTAGTGGATATCACACTGCCTGCTTAGTGAGTACCACTTCCTCCCGATTCGGCGCAAACTCGGGACCTCTGCCTTGCTAGCACATGTGATCGTCCTCCCTCAAGCGTCTTAGCCGATCGCGCCACCTCAAAAGCTAGCGAATGAGGCAACACAAGTGGGACACATAAGGCTGAGGAGTAAGTTTCACACGTGTTCATGTGCTACAGGTATGCAGACCTGCGAGCAACTGCAATCCCTCATGAGGAGTTCTGTTTTTTGTTGTTGCGCCCACCACAATCAAAGTTGCCCGTCCCTGACTTAGCTCATGTATTTTCAGGTAGAGATACCTCGTTAAACAACTGCTTTCTATCCGTCTCGATTGCACATTCTTCTGTCTCTCTCTCCGTGTCTTCCCCACACTAACGTAGCAAGCGTAAAAGAAGTAGGTGCTCAATGTATTATGGTCACTGTAGTTAACTACCACGTTTTCTGCGCTAAACTATGTAGAATATTGGCCTTTTTGGAAAATACAACTCCCTACTACATCGCACAGTTCAGGCATAGCACTCTCAGTACTGTCTCTTGCCCGGTGCTGAAAGGCAGGACACCTGCTGACGGAGTGTGAATAATACCAGGTTCATTTAACAAGGGTGGCAGGCTGCTCAGGCCAAGTATTTCAGCAGCTCAGCTATGAATTTTTAAAAGTGTTTTTCTGTAAGTTCACACTAGCAGCTGATTTATATTCTATGACGTGTGGGGCCTCCACTAAGTCGATGTCGGATGAGCGTAGCTTATCACAGGAACGATTAGATTATCATTCCAAAGAGCATTTAATTTTTTTTATCATACTGAACTACTCGTTGTCTGTATGAATAGAGGTCCATTGAGAGGATTACTTCATTCCAGCACTATGTGTGAAAGACAAATACTCAATCTGAGGATTTTCCGCTGAAATTAGTCACACCAGTGTGCTTTTGGCCACACGACCTCCACCACTGCATTGTAACCAGAAAGAATGAAATATTAAAGCACTGACTGAAGGTCAGGTGGGTTGTGTGTGTGTGTGGAGAAACCTGCAGGCCATTTCATGGACCTGAGCTGTTTTCATCTAGTGTTTCACACTGTTCGAGAGGATTCTAGCTGACTTATTTGCTGGACTGGCTTGATTGGGAGTTAGATACTGCAATGCTCTTGAGGAATATAATTTTGACAGATAAGTTGTGTAACACAGCATTTGACGTTCTGCTTATAAACGTATAAATCATGATTTAATTGTTTGTTAACAAGCTTTTGAAAAAGGTCATTATAAGCAATTCATTCTGGTTAGGACCTTCGCTTAGCCCCCATAATGCACGGATTACTTATTTTTATGAGTGGAGAAACTTTTTCAGAAGCCGTTTAGTTAAAATGTCCTGGAAGAGACTATTAGCGTTCCACACATCAGCAGTTTTCATTGTGTGGACTGAAAAGATGTAAACTCTCTCACATTTAATGAAAAGGCTCAACTCCGGGGATGTCACCCCACCGGGGCTATGGAAGCAGCCTGGCTGGTCACCCCACCGGGGCTATGGAAGCAGCCTGGCTGGTCACCCCACCGGGGCTATGGAAGCAGCCTGGCTGGTCACCCCACCGGGGGGCTATGGAAGCAGCCTGGCTGGTCACCCCACCGGGGGGCTATGGCAGCAGCCTGGCTGGTCACCCCACCGGGGGGCTATGGCAGCAGCCTGGCTGGTCACCCCACCGGGGGGCTATGGAAGCAGCCTGGCTGGTCACCCCACCGGGGGGCTATGGAAGCAGCCTGGCTGGTCACCCCACCGGGGCTATGGAAGCAGCCTGGCTGTGCTTCTATAAATCATGCTGCAAGGATCCAGCCATCGATTTCAGACTGGGGTTGTCTTTAGCACAGTTGAAAACCCTTAAAAATGTTTATTTTTTATTTTTTTATTCCTGTATTCCCCCCCCCCCCCCCCTAAGCACAGTTCTTTCAACATTTTGATAAAAAGTAACAAAGTAGTAAAAAAACAGACATAAAGCTCACTTCTTGGATTTAAAATAAACTGCCATGCATTTTGCGGGGGTCGATACTAGGACCTGTTCTTTCTACGATTTTATATAAATGCTATTGGTCAATCTGTTAAAATGTTTACATTTCATGGATATGCTGGTGACACTATTATGTATGCAATTTCCCCGACTGCTGCCCTGGCTGTGACAACGCTACAGTCTGATTTTGCAGCTATGCAGGAAGCCCTACAGATAATCTCAAAACAATGTTTTGATTGGGTGCTTTGAAGTCCCTAGGACAATTCAGACTGCTGATTTCTTTTATAATGAAGAATGTGTTCGTTTTTGTATCTTAATGTGTATATTGTCTATATTTATGTTTATCTATACTTGCCTGTTTTATGTGCTTGTTTTTGTATTGTGCAGGGCTCATTTGCGAAAGAGACTCTAGTCTCAAGATGACATCCCTGTTGAAATAAATGGTAAATAATCTGAATATTTCTCCGAAAATCCTTGTTACTCTGGAAGAGGAAAGTCGCTTTTCGTTGTTATTTGTAGAGACTCAGTAGCTTGTCTTTCTGAGCGTTATTGTAGCTCTGTTGGCGAGTTTACATTTTATTGGCTTTTGAGAGGTATACCGCTGAGGATGGCCGTGAGAATAAAAGGGGTTCAACCACTGGTCATATCTGGCCTGATAAACTTGGGACACATGGGGGCAGAAAGTGCTGAACCTACCTTCTCTGATAATGTACTCCAGGGAGACTGTGTGTCAGTGAGCTGGTGTCTTATGTCTCTTTGTGGGTTGGCACAAGATTTATCCATATTTTCAAGCAGGTTTCAAGCAGTAGAGTAAAATTCCAGCATTCTGTATTTATGATACTATGTGGCGGTCCCTTCCTCTTTTAAGAGGTGTGCTATTCAATTTGGTCTGCAGAATTCCGAAGAAAAGGCTGCTGGCCGTCCTTTAAATGAGGAAGCTCTATTGTCTCGGAATACCTGTCTGCCTGTGTGGCTCCCACCCAGGGATAATAAAACACCTTGAGCTCCTCCACTGTAGAAATAATGACCCATGGCACTGAAACTAGGCACAATTGAATATTTCTTTTTGCAGTCTGTCCTTTCTTTGACTGCCTCAATGGTCTGAATAGTACGGGCCATTTTATGAGGAGAGGAGCCCTGTGGGTCCAGAGAAATGGCACTGCACTGGATGGTTGGGCTCGTCTCAACTGGCCTTCCCAGTACTGAATAGAGGGGAATCCGACAGACTGGCTGTGACGTGACATTAGGGCTCACTGTAAATGTCTCGCAGCTGTTGATAAGCTAAACTCAGCAAAAAAAGAAACATCCCTTTTTCAGGACCCTGTCTTTCAAAGATAATTTGTAAAAATCCAAATAACTTCACAGATCTTCATTGTAAAGGGTTTAAACACTGTTTCCCATTGTTTGTTCAATGAACCATAAACAATTAATGAACATGCACCTGTGGAACGGTTGTTAAGACACTAACAGCTTACACACGGTAGGCAATTAAGGTCACATTTATGACAACTTAGGACACTAAAGAGGCCTTTCTATTGACTGAAAAACACCAAAGGAAAGTTGCCCAGGGTCCCTGTCATCTGCGTGAACATGCCTTGGTCATGCTGAAGGCAGGCATGAGGACTGCAGATGTGGCCAGGGCAATAAATTGCAATGTCCGTACTGTGAGACGCCTAAGACAGTGCTACAGGGAGACAGGGCGGACAGCTGATCGTCCTCGCCGTGGCAGACCATTTGTAACAACACCTTACACAGGATCGGTACATCTGAACATCACACCTGCGGGACAGGTACAAAATGGCAACAACAACTGTCCGAGTCATACTAGGAACGCACAATCCTTCCATCAGTGCTCAGACTGTCCGCAATAGGCTGAGAGAGGCTGGACTGAGGGCTTGTAGGCCTGTTGTAAGGCAGGTTTTCACCAAGCATCACCGGCAACAACGTCACCTATGGGCACAAACCCACCGTCGCTGGACCAGACAGGACTGACAAAAAAGTGCTCTTCACTGACGAGTAGCGTTTTTGTCTCACCAGGGGTGATGGTCTGATTCGCGTTTATCGTTGAAGGAATGAGCGTTACACCGAGGCCTGTACTCTGGAGGGGGATCGATTTGGAGGTGGAGGGTCCATCATGGTCTGGGGTGGTGTCACAGCATCATCGGACTGAGCTTGTTGTCATTGCAGGCAAACTCAACTCTGTGCGTTACAGGGAAGACATCCTCCTTCCTCAAGCGGTACCCTTCCTGCAGGCTCATCCGGACATGACCCTCCAGTAGGACAATGCCCTACTGCTCGTTCTGTGCGTGATTTCCTGCAAGACAGGAATGTCAGTGTTCTGCCATGGCCAGCGAAGAGCCCGGATCTCAATCCAATTGAGCACTTCTGGGACCTGTTAGATCGGAGGGCTAGGGTCATTCCCCCCAGAAATGTCTGGGAACTTGCAGGTGCCTTGGTGGAAGAGTGGGGTAAACATCTCACAGCAAGAACTGGCAAATATGGTACAGTCCATGAGGAGGAGATGCACTGCACTACTTAATGCAGCTGGTGGCCACACCAGATACTGACTGTTACTTTTTACTTTGATTTTGACCCCTCCTTTGTTCAGGGACACATTATTCAATTTCTGTCAGTCACATGTCTGTGGAACTTGTTCAGTTTGACTCAGTTGTTGAATCTTGTTATGTTCATACAATTATTTACACATGTTAAGTTTGCTGAAATAAACGCAGTTGGCAGTGAGAGGATGTTTTCTTCTTTTTTTTGCTGAGTTTAGTTGCACTTGTACCATTTGTGAAAACGTGAGGAATAGAAAGACTGTATGATAATATGCTAGATAATGGAAGGACTAAACCATTGACGCCAACGAAAAAACCTTTTCCCCATCTTTTGTCAATGATTTTATTCTTAAATCTCACACGTTATGAAGATGTTGTAAATGGATTAACACAGACGTTCAAGCAGTGGAGTAAAGTTTTAGCATTCTGTATTCATTATACTATTATCACTCTTATATTGCTCTAGGGACACAAGTTTGCTAGTGGGGCATTTTTCGGCAGTGCTGTTTTATGGCTACTTCAGGAATGGTTCAGGGCTGGTTTCAAGGCTGGTGCAAGTTTGGTTTGGGCTTGGTTAATCTGGCACTTCGTCTGAGCTGTATTTGCAGGCTCTAACGAGAGTCCCTGCTGCGAGGCCCAGTTATTATCACCGCTGCTCCTCCATGCGTGGAACAATTGAGTGAGTCTAGATGTGTGTCTCTGCTGTGTGCCCAGGAAAGAGAAGAGGGGGGTAGGGAGGAGAGAGATGGGTTGGGCATAAAAAGAGCTGAAAACTAAAAGTGCTTTAGTGTTGTTGAGGGATGACTCAGTATTGCCCTCAAATGAACCAAACATTTCCTGCATACAATATATGGTTGTCCTCGGCTGCACTCTTCTATATGCAGACAAGCATTGTTTCACGAAATTTCCAATTGCATATACATCAAATTAAGTTTTCTGACTAATGTACTTTTTAATTATTACCACACTCTGAGGCTGTACCACACATTAAGTTGTACTTTCCCCTCCTCACACTTTGAAAACACACAGTAGGGGCATACATATTACATTCAGCCCACCAGGTAGACTCCTATTTCTTCTGTGTTAGGTACCTGCGTTGGAGTCAGTCTGCACAGGGTTCAGTGATCACTGTTCCTTAGCAACAGGTGAGCCATATGGTCGTTTCTGGCACAGTCAGTCTTTTTTTGTGAGCAGCTGGCTAGAACTTTGAGTTTTTTGTTCTGCTGGCGCTTGTGGGGTGATTAGGGTTGCACTTGTGGCTGGTACAGGTGTACTGTATGTCAGTGATCTCCCGGTCACCTCCCAGAGTGCGCCGACACATCTGCCGTAGACATCTAGCTCCGTCTCAAGAGAGGAGAGTAAAGAGCCAGTCCCCTCACTGACTTTTCCCACTTACAGTTCAAAGGTTAGTGGAGTAGCTACACCTCCATTCTACCCTACAGACCCTTTTAAGAACACCCTCAACTAGAGGTCGACCGATTAATTAGGGCCGATTTCAAGTTTTCATAACAATCGGAAATCGATATTTTTGAACACCGTTTTTAAATTTTTTAAATACATTTTTAATTTTTTTTTTTACACCTTTATTAGGCAAGTCAGTTAAGAACACATTCTTATTTTCAATGACGGCCTAGGAACGGTCGGTTAACTGCCTTGTTCAGGGGCAGAACGACAGATTTTTACCTTGTCAGCTCAGGGATTCGTTTTTGTAACCTTCCGGTTACTAGTCCAACGCTCTAACCACCTGCCTTACATTGCACTCCACGAGGAGCCTGCATGGCAGGCTGACTACCTGTTATGCGAGGGCAGCAAGAAGCCAAGGTAAGTTGCTAGCTAGCATTAAACTTATAAAAAACAATCAATCTTCATATAATCACTAGTTAACTACACGTGGTTGATGATATTACTAGTTTATCTAGCGTGTCCTGCGTTGCATATAATCGATGTTGTGCCTGTTAATTTCTCATCGAATCACAGCCTACTTCGCCAAACGGGTGATGATTTAGCACTGTCGTTGCACCAAACCTAACCATAAATATCAATGCTTTTCTTTAAAATCAATACACAAGTATATATTTTTAAACCTGCATATTTAGTTAATATTGCCTGCTAACATGAATTTCTTATAATTAGGGAAATTGTGTCACCTCTCTTGCGTTCTGTGCAAGCAGTCAGGGTATATGCAGCAGTTTGGGCCGCCTGGTTCGTTGCGAACTGTGTGAAGTCCATTTATTCCTAACAAAGACCGTAATTTATTTGCCAGAATTGTACATAATTATGACATAACATTGAAGGTTGTACAATGTAACAGCAATATTTAGACTTCGGGATGCCACTAGTTAGATAAAATACGGAACGGTTCCGTATTTCACTGAAAGAATAAACGTTTGGTTTTCGAAATGATAGTTTCCGGAATCTACCATATTAATGACCTAAGGCTCGTATTTCTGTGTGTTATTATGTTATAATTAAGTCTATGATTTGATAGAGCAGTCTGACTGAGCGATGGTAGGCAGCAGCAGGCTTGTAAGCATTCATTCAAACAGTACTTTCGTGCGTTTTGCCAGCAGCTCTTCGCAATGCTTCAAGCATTGCGCTGTTTATAACTTCAAGCCTATCAACTCCCGAGATTAGGCTGGTGTAACCGATGTGAAATGGCTAGCTAGTTAGCGGGTTGCGCGCTAATAGCGTTTCAATCGGTGACGTCACTCGCTCTGAGACTTGGAGTAGTTGTTCCCCTTGCTCTGCAAGGGCCGCGGCTTTTGTGGAGCGATGGGTAACGATGCTTCGAGGGTGGCTGTTGTCGATGTGTTCCTGATTCGAGCCCAGGTAGGAGCGAGGAGAGGGACCGAAGCTATACTGTTACACTGGAAATACTAAAGTGCCTATAAGAACATCCAATAGTCAAAGGTATATGAAATACAAATGGTATAGAGAGAAATAGTCCTATAATTCCTATAATAACTACAACCTAAAACGTCTTACTTGGGAATATTGAAGACTCATGTTAAAAGGAACCACCAGCTTTCATATGTTCTCATGTTCTGAGCAAGGAACTTAAACGTTAGCTTTCTTACATGGCACATATTGCACTTTTACTTTCTTCTCCAACACTTTGTTTTTGCATTATTTAAACCAAATTGAACATGTTTCATTATTTATTTGAGGCTAAATTGATTTTTATTGATGTATTATATTAAGTTAAAATAAGTGTTCATTCAGTATTGTTGTAATTGTCATTATTAAAAAAATTGGACGATTAATCGGTATCGGCTTTTTTTGGTCCTCCAATAATCGGTATCGGCGATGAAAAATCATAATCGGTCGACCTCTACCCTCAACACTTTAAAAGCTAATGGGGGAGGAATGCATCTCTATTTCTATCAAATCTCTATCAATGTCTTTTCTCGTTAAACTGAAAAGAATCAGAAAATCCCTATTCCTGAGAAGTGCTGTGGCAGAACGTTGCTAAGTCACTGTTTTGAAAGGAGAGGGAGGGAGGGAGTGTGTGTTTGCCAGAAGGATGTGCTTTAATCCAGCAGCACGGTGCCTCTCTGTGTTAGAATGTCAGCTTCACTCTTCCACACAGATGCCCCCTGGCTCCCTGCACTGTGGTCTGGAGAGGAGACTGTGGCAGGCCAGAGGAGAGCAGGAGAAAGGGAGCAGCCTGGCTGGCTGTCACTGGGAGATTGGGGCCAACTACCATGCTCTCTGGGAGCCGTGTGGGGAGGAGTTTCACTAAGACATGCCCCCGCGCTGTTCCACTGCATGTCTGTCCTGTCTGCCCCCGGAAACCTTAAACTACAATCCGGGATAATCTCCTTGATGCCTGACTAATACAGTGAAAATCAGAAATGAGCCTTATATACTACCTCCTGGGGTGTGCTTTCCTTGGCGTGTTCTTAAAACTAATGACCCCACCTGCAATTCACTGATACTTACATCGCCATCACCATTCTCTCGATAGATTAACATTTGCTCAGGCTGAATAAGTCACCAGGCCAAGGTCTTTGACTCAATTTAAAGATCCTACAAAAACATATTTGAGTGCTATGTGCTTTATAGGATGCTTTGAAGGTGACTACAGACAATGAGCTTGTTAACTATGTGGGTAGATGGATTCTGTTTTCTGTCTCTTGTTTTCTATTCTGTACTGAGAAGGATTTAGAATATGCGTCACACAAGAAATGCTGTAGGTAATTACGAGAGATTATAAATAATTTATTTGGTAAATATTAGAAGAAAATAAACAAATCACCCAATTTGTTAATACTATTAGTTGCTTTATCTATTTCAAAGCAGGTAAAGCCCTGCTCCTGGTGGACTCAGTAAATTGATTTTAGAAATTAAGTTTGTAGATTAAACACACATTCATGGAAATGCTAATCCTTTTTCTGCCCGGGGTGCAGTTTACATTGTTCAGCACTTTGTACTTTGAAAGTAGATTTGTATTCAGTGCCCTGCACTTCCTCCCACCCCACTAGAGCGTATCTGCAGGGAGCAGGGCTGTCTGGATAGAGAAGAGGTTTTATACCTGCTTAACCCACTTTCACAGCGCTCTGTGGCTGACTGAGAGACTGACTGAGTAAAAGAGAGCAGCGCATACCCCATGATGCATGTAGTTGCTGAGTAAATACTTCATTCTGGCAGTGGTGTGTGTGTGTGTGTGTTTGAGGAGACTGTAAAGCTTTTACTGTTTCCTCCCTGGGTTTTAGCTCTAGGTGTGGTGGGCTTGATGGGGGGGGGGGGGGGGGTAGAGCTAAGTCTGCTGGGTTATGCTTAGCTTAAAGGCTGACAACACGTGAAAGTGCCTCCCGAGGTCAACCTCTAATGTGGCCAGCCATGATTGCATTAATAGTAGTGACACGTATCTACCATGCACGTTTATCGGATGTAATTGATCAATTTCTTTCTTTCTTTTTTTTTACTTAAATGCTTGTGTATGCTTTTAGAGGCCTGATGATAATTACCTAAGCACCCTCTTGTTCAACCTCTCTTTGTCTCCTCTCCTATCTCTAAAATACAAAAAAAGAAGCTGCGTTGTGTTTAACGCTCCCCAGCTAATTGATATTAACGACTACCATTAAAGTACAGCAGCATAGTAAATATCCCAGGATCCCTTACAATGCTTTACAATGACGCCATCCCGAGGTAGCTCTGACTTTAAACTCAGCTTCAGGCTCTTGTGAGAGGAAGATGAAACTGACGGGATGACCAGCTCTTTATCCCTTTTATTTTACCCTCTGTAAGAAATGTTTACTATTGTCAAGCAATAATTGCATAATGTAACTAATAATGTCAAGTAACAATGTAACAGAGTAGATAGAGATGGACGCGGCATGAAATCGCCACAATCTAGTGCAACTGAGGCGGCCTGGCTGCGTTTATTTTTTTTAAAATCACACTCGTACTTACTGTAATATGCATTGGTCACTCTGCCTCCGTGAAGAGCGTTGTCTTGGCAGCGGAGTGTTTGACAGTTAGGGAAATTGACTATCACTTTAACTGTAACGGGTGATAATGAAAGGCACAGGGAAAGGGCAGACGGTGGGAAGGGGTTGTGTGGAGGAGCTACATGATGTCAGGCTAGGACAGGATCCCTGCTCTGACTTTCCTGTCACACTCAACGTCTCATCCTCAATATCAAGTGTCATCTTTCACTCTTTCATGTTCTCAGTATTTTGCCCCACAATCTCTGTCAGTTTGTAGAAATGTGCTCTAGTTTTATGAAAGAAGTGTGAAAATATGACCGTGCCATCATTAGACAGCTGTGGCGTGAAGATAATCTTATAACAATACAGCTCTACCTGACACTTGGTACTTTTGAATTGGCTGCGTGTGCGTAACTGCGTATATATGTGTGTGTCTGTGTATTTATGTGTGGCGATAGGAACTTTTGAGCAGTGAATAATTGTAGCTGACGCGTTGCATCCTCTGGTGTTTATTACTCCCTCACGAATCTTTGCTGCGAAACAAAAGGACGTGGAAGACTCACTCCCTCTAACTCATGGTTTACCAACCCTCTCCTCGGCCCCCCCCAGATGTTTTACATTTTAGTTTTAACCCTGATCTGGCACACCTGATTCAATTAGTTAAAGGCTTGATGATTAGTTGACTAATTGAATCAGGTGTGTCCGTAGGGTTAAAACAAGAAATGTGAAACTTCCGGGGGGCTGAGGAGAGGGTTGGGAAACCCTGTGTCCAACTGAGGAAGGCAACAGGAGTCTACTGCAGCGGTAGGCAGTTCTGCAGGCACCTGGAGTTCCGCAGGCACTTCATGGTTTCGATTGAACCGAACCTGGAAGACCAGGCGTGTTGAATTTAGGCAATCACTAAACTGATCAATTAACGGATCAATGATGCCTATTTGGAACAAAATCCGGCAGTACCTGCAACACTCCAGGAACAGGGTTGCCTACCCCTTGCTACTGTGTGTACAGATATCCCAATGTAATCTGTAGTGTGTGTGCGTGCAAGCATGGCAGTATGTGTTACAATTACACACACTGGCTGCAGTATGGAGGCTTTGTATGTGTCATGGATCTCCCCAGATGGAGCGAGAGGGGAGTGTTAATGTGTGTCTGTGATGGGTTTAGTTCTAGCTCCGAGAGATAGCGAGAAGGGAGGGGGAGCGAGAGAGGGAAGACTGTGAGGCAAGCGGTAGTGTGAGAGGAATTTCAATCAAGGGCTCAACATGCTGTTTAAATACCATCAGCACAAAAGGGGAGGGGAGACTGTCGGGGGGGATAAATCCTCACACCTGAGAGGCGGCAGGCAGCCCCAACCCCACCAGACCTCCCTCCACATGGCTGGGAAGCGCCAGATGTGCCGCTCACATTTCATCCTGTTTCAGAGGAAGATAAAAAATGAAAATATAAAAATGAGAAGGAGAGGAAAGCCAGAGTCAGCAGGTCGTAAGCCAATGATGATAGCTGAGTACCAATACACAGGATCTGGCTTTTATGGGAAAAGATACATCTTAGGGAATGTTGATGATTAGTACTGGATGCCATCGTTTATACGTCTGTTTATCTTGAGAAGTTTCTAGTTTTTATGTTTTTATTGTCACATGCACAAGTACAGTGAAATGCCTTTCTTGCTTTCTCTTTCCCATGCAGTAATCTATATCAGTAGTACTATAAAAAAAAAAGTAGAACAAAAACACACAAACAAAATAGAAATAAGAAGAACATAAGTAAGCTATATACCGGGTCAGTACCAATGTAATATTTATAACTCCAAGCTAAATCAAATGTTTGGACTATTATTTATTTTTTCTTTGTACCGGGCAAATGAAATCAAGCGCATGTTAGTCATTTAAAAGTATACAGAACAAAAATATAAACGCAACATGTAAAGTGTTGATCCCATGTTTCCTGAGCTGACATAAAATATCCCAGAAATTTGCTATACACACAAAAAGCTTATTTATCGCAATTGTTTTGCACAAATTTGTTTACATCCCTAGTGAGCATTTCTCCTTTGCCAGTATACTCCATTCACCTGAAAGGTGTGGCATATCAAGAAGCTGATTAAACAGCATGATCATTACACAGGTGCACCTTGTGCTGGGGACAATAAAAGGCCACTCTAAAATGTGCAGTTTTGTCACATAACACAATGCCGCAGATGTCTCAAGTTTTGAGGGAGCGTGCAATTGGCATGCTGACTGCAGGAATGTCCAGCAGAGCTGTTGCCAGGTAATTTAACGTTAATTTCTCTACCAGAATTTTATGTTAATTTCCAACGTCGTATTAGAGAATATGGCAGTATGTCAAACCAGTCTCCTAACCGTAGACAACGTGTAATCACTTCAGCCCAGGACCTCCACATTCGGCTTCTTCACTTGCGGGATTGTCTGAGACCAGCCACCTGGACAGCTGATGAAACTGGAGTATTTCTGTCTGTAATAAAGCCCTTTTGTGGGGAAAACCTCATTCTAATGGGCTGGGCCTAGCTCGTTTATATTTTTGTTCAGTATATATGCCATATGTACAGTATTTGACCCAGGTCTGCTGTACACGGTTTCCATGATATGGCATGATGAGGAGGAGTGGGTCTGAACAGAGTGTAACCCTTCATTCCATCTGTTATATCCCTCCCTTGAGATGAGATGGGGAAATAAAGGAGCTTGTGCTTTTATAAAGTCAACCTCATCTGTGAGTCACTGCTTCCCCTCCCATTTGTATGTCATTTGAAATGACAGCATTCTGTCCTCGTTGACAGGGGGATGGCCATCGGAGGCTGAGTGATGAAGTGCAATTTACCCTCGCCCGTCACTCACGCGGTAGAGATCCCAGTGAGTGATCGACGTGTAGTCGGGGACTCATGACAAAGAGGTCTGACAATGTCACCTAGTGAATGCCTGAATAACGGCAATGCCGATGAAGAAAGGGATTTCTAAAACATGCGCTATGGGTTTTGACACACCCTGAGGAAAGCTCACAGAGGAAACAGCTGATTCTTTGAAGCCAGAGACTAAAGACCATTTAGCAGAGCATTGGTTCAGATTTTTCCCCGGGAGGCATCCTTTGGACTTTCCACCATGTATAATTTGTGAACGACAGACCCTCCCAGAGAAAGAGGGAGGGGGGCCAGTTATAGGGCGCCCTGCTGTGCGTGCTGAGTGAGCACTGGGCCTTTGATTAGCCAACCACTGCTTTGCGCCGTATGTTCAGCAGCCAACTCAGCACTTCAGCAGACACACAGGGCTTTCTGCAAGGCCTCCGAAACACGCCAACAAGCATCTGGAGATGACTCACTTGTGGTTCAAATCTATAACTGGAAAGGAATTGTTGCTATGGTCTCTCAACAAATGATTTAAAGAAAGTACGTTAGACTGTGTGTAAAATGTAGTTATTGTTCAATCCTGTTTTGGTTTTTGAGAGATTCGTGTCTTTTTGACTTTGTATTTATTTATAATTTAAGCCTTGACCACATTGTCTGTACATACAACTGATAAACAGTGTCCCCCATCAACAGTGTCCCCCATTGTGCCCTCTGGAGGTCATCTCTGCCTGTGCAGGTTTCTTACCGTGTCTTACTGGGCTGTGTTCCCTCAACAAAAAGCATTCCGTCACTAGGGAGACCCCAAGAGGAAATGTAACTGGCTGATCTACCGTATGCCCAAGGACTTCTGCATAATGAAACTTATCCTGCTGTGAAAATGGTCTCTGAAAAGCTGTCAGCTTGGTCTAGCTATTACTGAGCATCAGATAATACGGAACGGTTATGCTAAAAGATGAGGTACGTTAAAAGGACCTAAGGACAGTAGTTCACATACTGTAGCTGTATGTGGAGTAAGAGAGGTGGAAAATTTGAGGATGATACAAGATGTCTTGCATTAGCCCAAGATGTCCCAAGACCTTAGCGGCTGATAGCTGTTGTCTGATAAGGACAACTGTCAGAATCACGAGGGTGGTCTTTGATGAAACCTGTCTCGCCGTGGCAGCTGTCCTGCTTTGCGTGCTTGTGGTTGTTGTAGAAAGTTATTTGTCCATTGACTCAATGTGGCTGATGGCAATAACAGCAAAGAATGCTTGAATGTGCCCAATTCTTCTTTGCGGAGCACTAAAGGGCAGCTCGTGCATATGCATCAATGACCTTGCCAAATAAAATCTAAAGCGTTACACTGACTTAAAAAAAAAAATGCAATTAATGTGGAGTCCTTTTACACGATCATCTAATTAGAATTGCCATAATAAGCGGACGGTAAAAAGGCTTGTTTAAAACGAAATCATTAGTTAAACAAAAAGTATAATAGCAATCACTGCATCGGTCCTCAAGGCTTAACAGGAGTGCGCTGAGCAGATTATGAAATTCCAATGTTGAGCCTTCAGTCCTTATTAGTAGTGTTGCACGGTATACCTAAACGTCTGTACTTTTTCGATACTATAACATTTTTTAAAAAATGGTTCGTTGGACAAAGCCTACGGGGAAAATCAATGCTGATTTTTTTAGAGGGATTTTGGATAAACGCTGAAAATAAGATCTGTGGTAAAAGCAGGTTTAGGAGATCTTATACGTGTGGTTATATGAGATAATGTTCATCAGCTAACGTCACTTGTTGTGAATTCTTCACAATTCATGTAATGAACCATATACAGGCTTCACAATTCATGTAATGAACCATATACAGGCTTCACAATTCATGTAATGAACCATATACAGGCTTCACAATTCATGTAATGAACCATATACAGGCTTCACAATTCATGAAAGTCATGCTAACTGACTGCTATTATCTCCAAATGTCAGTCAAAACAAGCTCAATAACGCAATGCATGCACACACTGCTATTGCATATGCATTCACCTGTGTTGTGGATAGGCCTAGGCTACATCTTGATTTACGCAGTTTATCAACAGAGATTTACCATCCAAATACATGATTACCATTATGTAGTTAGATTGGTCAAATCAAATTGACTTTATAATTGATTAATTCATGCGCACATGGAAGTCTCTGAAAAAAATGTATGTAAAAAAAATGGGGGGGGTGGAAAGCTGCACTGAGTGGTGGAAAGCTGCACTGAGTGGTGGAAAGCTGCACTGAGTGGTGGAAAGCTGCACTGAGTGGTGGAATGCTGCACTGAGTGGTGGAAAGCTGCACTGAGTGGTGGAAAGCTGCACTGAGTGGTGGAATGCTGCACTGAGTGGTGGAAAGCTGCACTGAGTGGTGGAATGCTGCACTGAGTGGTGGAATGCTGCACTGAGTGGTGGAATGCTGCACTGAGTGGTGGAAAGCTGCACTGAGTGGTGGAAAGCTGCACTGAGTGGTGGAATGCTGCACTGAGTGGTGGAATGCTGCACTGAGTGGTGGAATGCTGCACTGAGTGGTGGAAAGCTGCACTGAGTGGTGGAAAGCTGCACTGAGTGGTGGAAAGCTGCACTGAGTGGTGGAATGCTGCACTGAGTGGTGGAATGCTGCACTGAGTGGTGGAATGCTGCACTGAGTGGTGGAATGCTGCACTGAGTGGTGGAATGCTGCACTGAGTGGTGGAAAGTGCAGCGCCTGTGGCAGTTAAATAGGCCTGATTTTTAAGAGGAGATAAGGGAATGTGAGCAGCATCACCATGTAGAGCTGACAGGACCCTCACCTCAAAACCAATGAAAGATTACATTAGAGGTGTGAAGTGGTGGGATTGTAGACCAGAGGGTGGATGTAGTACATGAGTGGAAGGGGGAAGTCACTGGCTAAATACTGATACATCCCCTCTTGTTAAACTAACACACAAACACATGCCATTCACAACAGCACTTCTAAAAACCTCATGCTTATTGCTCTTCCATTATTAATTCATGTTGCAGTTGCCATGTGGTCTCAGAGTGTTTGTTCACGCATGTCGGGTCTATTTCCGAATAGGCTGTTCCGTATTGTACTACTGCTTGATTTGATCAACAAACATATTCTATTTCAATGAATAGAAAGTAACATGAAGGTTGTTTACCTATTGGGGATCAAATTAAGTTGAAATGGTATTTCAGTGAAATGCTTACTTGAAAGCTCTTTCCTCAACAGTGTAGTATGAATCTAACAATTGTCAATGCCAGTAATATATATACCCCAAAAAAAGAGCATGATCATTACTGTACTAAGTCAGGTAAAAGGTAAGAAAGAATATACATTATTGGGATTTATATTTATTCATTAATGGTTATATTTTCCTTGTAAAGCTACAGTTGGGTGTTTTTACTTGCTCTGACAGAATGTACGTAAACAGTCAGATACCCTCCAAAAAGTTTGTCTCAGCCCGCCCATGGCTGCTGAGAGGACATTGGCTCACTTTTCACTGCAGTGAGTGTGAGTGAATGGACAGAGGTGAACTAGAGCGGTCGGACTCTGTTCTGTCTTATCAGACGCAGGCGGGGGGGGGGGGGGGGGGGGGGTGCTTTCAATGCATACGTCAATAGAGTGAATGTGAGGGAAGAATGAACTGCGTCTCATTGTGCTGACTTCATCATATGTGTCCTCTCCTATCTCCTGGCTGGCCTGCGAGGGGCAGTGCCAGTGCCACAGTCAATGCGAACTAGTCTGAAGCCAAGCCAATTGGAAACTGTGTGTGTGTGTGTGTGTGTGTGTGTGTGTGTGTGTGTGTGTGTGTGTGTGTGTGTGTGTGTGTGTGTGTGTGTGTGTGTGTGTGTGTGTGTGTGTGTGTGTGTGTGTGTGTGTGTGTGTGTGTGTGTGTGCAAGGTTCAGCAATTAGCTGTCTGGGCATAAAAGAAAGCAGGAAATATTATAAACCACAAAGCATTCTATGAGCCTAACAGATAAGGATTGATGCTCACTGTGTGGGTAAGGTTACAGATAATTGAGAATGTTTGATTTGCTGTGTCAGAACCAGTATAAACCTGTTGGGGGATGGCACAGATGATTTGCCTAGAAGCAGGCTGCTCATAACTGGGGTAGGTGTCCTATGTGCCGTAGCCAGGGGGAATCTGGGACACCTGCCACTTCGCTTGCTGTCAAGCCTTGTGTGTCTTTGTCACAGTGTGTGTAAAACAGTTCCAGGCGGTATTTTATTGGACCAAATTCCAAACTGAATTTCAAGAACTGATTATGCAGGAGGCTAGGAGGATTGTTCATCCTCATTTACTTTGTATTAATGTTTAGCTGTAGTAGTTGGTTGTGGTTATATACACATATAATACTGAATCTGAGCCTTTTTGCCATAACAAAGGTATAACTAGAAGTCTCCAGGACACTTCCTGGTATTGCCCAGTGAGGGCTACATGTATATCTAACCGGATTTAGGCCTACATGCGTTTGAAAAGAATCCTCATGTCATTTTATTAAGGTCTAGTCAGAATAAAAATGTGGATACATCGTTTTTTGTTCAACTATCAACTGGGTAATGTACACAGTTTGGAATCCACCGTTGCTTTAGTTCAGTGATGTGGCCATTTTTTTTTTTTGTTAGCTGATGTCGTTTATTTTCGGTATAAATTTAACCTGAGGCAGATGCTGTTCTCTTCAGTGTGAATTTAACCTGAAGCAGATGCTGTTCCTCTCTCTTCTCGCTCTTTCTGTTCCCATTTACCTCACCACCTCCCTCTGCCTTAAGCAAAAAGCATTTCTATGACGTTTAAGCAAAAAATGCCTTTATTGCCTATCAAGATACTTTTATTTTTTATGACTGAGTCAGCAACGAATGGAATTGGGTTTGTATGAGGTAAAGAATAACATTTGACAAGGACAGTTGCTTGTCTCTTTACTTTTGTTTCGTGCTTTTGATATCCTGGTACTGAACAGTTTTGTTTGAGTCATCATTATGTATGTACCTCTCCAGGACAGCACGGTCCATATGAAAACTCCAGAATTCCTTCTGTCGACTTAAATCTGTGTCCTCCGCTGTCTTGCAGAAGAAGGTGGTGGAGCAGCTGAGGAAAGAGCTGCTGGTGAAACAGGATCATCCGGAGGTCCAGGCCCATCAGCAGCCCCAGCACCCAGTGCAGCCTGATGGGAAGGCCTCTGCCCTGCCTAACCTCCACACCCCACCCTCCCTGCCCTCGCCTGACAAACTGAGCACGCCACAGGTACTTGCACACACACACACACACACACACACTGCTGTAATATTAATCTGTTCATATGTGTTGTTGAAGGGTAGCCCCATATTCAACTTAGCTTCTCTCCTGGACAGAACACGATGACGATCACCCCGGTCATCGCCACTAAGACTCTACCTCTGGTACTGAAAGCTGCCACCGCTACCATGCCTGCTTCCGCCGTGACGCCGCGACCCTCCGTCGCCAAGGTCACAGCCATCAGCAACACGCCCAAGGCCAGCATAGGTCACCCTGACTCACTGAGTGCACCTATCAACCTTCAGACATCCAGCAAGTTGACCCATCAGGGAATGGAGCCGGTTCGGATAGTCTCCAAGAACACTATTGTTGTAAGTATACTGTATGTCCCACATGTCACTCACTCAGCTTCATTGTCTGCACATAAAATGAATTTACACTGAACTGTCCCTGAAGTCCCAATTGTGTTAATAGTATATTTCTGATTTTGTAAACAAATATTTGAAATCACAGGGCACAGGTGGGGTTGCCGTGTTCTTTAGATAAGGAGGACGTATCGCCCTTTTCTGTGTCGCCGCAAGAGTGTGTGCAAATGCAGATTTCACAAGGAATGAGTCGGATCTGGGACCAACTTTTCTTCACTGTGTGACTTGCGCGTTCATGAGTGTGTTCTCATGGTCTATCTCCTTGAGACTGTGTATGGTTTTCCGCATTCTCTAACGTGTGTAAACGGATGGTTTCATCGCAGGTGCAGGCCACTGCCCGGCCTATCAAAGTTCCTCAGTTTATCCCTCCGCCTAGACTGACGCCTCGACCTACCTTTCTAACGCAGGTTCGTCCACGTGGATCTCCCCTCCCCTCACCCCGCAGCCTCTCTCCAGTAACACTAACAGGGGGCGTTTAGACTGGATATCAGTCCTAGAATGACCAGCTTCTAAGCTTTTAATTCGTTAGCTATCATCTGACGTCCTATAACGTCAAATGTACTCCATTTGAGGCAGTTTGATTGGATAGCCTACCAGACTACAAGGGTTTTCTATTCAGAGGTCTGAATAGGGATTCTACTGGAGGGGACTGGTGGAGCAAGTTCTTTCTAATTTGTTGTTTGTCTTGTGCCCTTTTGTGACGTGTGTGTGTGTTCCTGCATTCGTATGCTTTTTGTTCAGGACCGAAGGCTTGACCCAAGACCTGTTTCAGTGGCATTTTCGTAACCCCTTGCTTACTACCTGGCTTCACTATCTATGTCAGCGGTGTTGTTCCTTACCACGTGCTTTGGCTGTTCCTTCAATCTACCTGCCCAGGGCCAACCCACCTCCTGCTAACCTTTGTTGTGAATGTGGCATGCCCTCTGTTGTTGCTGCTTTGTGTGTTGATCACAGAGGGTTAATGACAAAGCTGTGTAATTGATATGCACTTTTTCTTACTGTTTAAAAGACATGGGTCCTTACATACTGTATACTCACTATCCTCCTGTCTATATTGTGGACCAGGTCCGACCTAAACCAGCCACGCCTGCGCCCACTTCCACGGTACCCATCGCCCCTGCGCCCCCTCCTCCCATGCTGGCTGCCCCTCAGCTCCTCCAGCGGCCTGTCATGTTGACCACCAAGCTGACCTCCACCTCACTGGCCTCCACCACCGGGCCCATCCACCAGGTACGCGTTGTAAACGGCCAGCCCTGCGCCAGCATCACCAAGACCCTGCCCTCTGCCCAGCTGACTGGCATCGTCATCACCTCGCCAGCCACCATTATGGCCACCCTGGCAACTCATCAGACCCTTCAGATCAGAAGCCTCAGCCCTGACACCAAGGTGAGAGGAGGGGGAACAAAGAGGGGGCGGGCAAACTTGATTTGTTTAAATTACAGTCTTCTCCGTGGACCCAATCAAATGAAATCTATTAGCTTCCAGATAATATTTTCAGTAGGGCCGTCGGTAGTAGAATTACCATTTTCATTGCTGTTAAACCAAGAAGCACCCAGCTGTTAGCCTGGCTCTTTTGTGTTCATCACAGGCTTCTTACTTAACTCAATTTGGTCGGCATAGACACCCTGCTTTGTTGATGTGCATGGCTAGGTACTTGAGCGGCTGCCACAACTCTATTCCAGAGAGTGAGTTCGTAGATACACTGAATATTGGAAGACCTCCCAATAACATTCACGAATGGAGAGTCCTCCACCTACATAAGCCAGGTGCTCACCACCCTCTGTCCTGGTTTGCTGTGTGTGAAAATGTGTGTTTTTCCTCGTTGAGAGCGGTCTCTCATGAAGGGGCGTCACATCCACCGTGGAGGGACTGTGACTCTTGTTGTGTGCGGCTAACTCTGTTACTTCCGTCCCTCCAGACTGTTAAAGCTCGGGGTGTTACAGAGCCGAAGACATCGGTCAGTGCGCCCTCCTCCCCTTCACACACCACTAGAAGCACCCCTCCACCCCTGCTGAGGAACAAGAGAGAGGACAACCCCCAGGTGGGCCTATACTCTATACACAGATGCAATGAAAACAAGAAAATAAATGTACAGTACCAGTCAAAAGTTTGGACACACCTACTCATTCAAGGGTTTTTCTTTATTTTTACTATATTCTACATTGTGGAATAATAGTGTAGACGTCAAAACGATGAAATAACACATATGGAATCATGCAGTAACCCCCCCAAAAAAATGTTAAACAAAGTAGCCACCCTTTGCCTTGATGACAGCTTTGTGCACACTCTTGGCATTCTCTCAACCAGTGTATTCTACAATGTAAAAATAAAGAAAAACCCTGAGTAGGCGTGTCCAAACTTTTGACTGGTACTGTATATGGTCAGCTTTGTGGGTCAATCTTGTTTTCTGACACGTTTGACTGAACATTTGATTTCTTGTTCTCTCCCACAGAAACGTGCTTTCATGGTGTCCTTGGGACTGGTTACATATGACCATCTGGAAGGTTGGAAGACCCAAATGGATATTTTATAGCACCCCCCCCACCCTATTCTGTATACGTTTTTACAATAATGTCTGCGCCTGCATGAAGACAATTTAACATCAGATATGTCCGATGTGTTCTACTGACCTGGTCTATTCTATACCTGTGTAGAGATCCAGAGTCGGAGGCAGGAGCGCAAGAGGAGAACAACAGCAAACCCAGTATACAGTGGAGCAGTGTTTGAGCCTGAGGTACAGTGTATAGGCCACTAACGTTGCTATTATTATGGCATTATGATGATACTGTCAGGGTTGGTCTCAATTCCATTTCAATTCCAGTCAGTTCAGGAAGTACATTGAAATTCCAATTCTCTTCAATGGTTAAGAATGTGGAATTGGAATTTGGTTTACTTTCTGAATTGACTGGAATTGAAATGGAACCGACCCCAACTCTGGATACTGTACCTGTTCTAGGTTGTACCTGTTCTAGGTCTGCTGTGAGAGAACCAAACCTAAGTAGTAAACACAACCTATATTTACAGCGTAAGAAGAACGGCGTCACATACCTGAACACTCCTCTACACCAAGGCACCAGGAAGAGAGGTCAGTATGAATCCCCTGTCAGGTGATGGAAACGTCTAGCTACTCAGGGTTGTGTGGAGTGTCCCACCTTGTAACCTTGTTAACACAATGTCAATTGGACCGCACCCCTGCTCTCCCAGACACCAGGAGGAAGTCTATGCTGTCATATCTCGTACAACTGTGGAGACCAGTATTCATCGTTTTGTTGTACTGTGATACTGCCCCATCACAGACTTACTGTAGGAGCTCTTTTGGTTGTGCTATCATGCTAGTGCAATAGAGCTGACTCTTTCCTTGCACTTCCTGCTTTTAATGCCACTTGACTCTGTGCTTTTGCCCTGTCTGTAATTCGTGCTACTTAACCAGCTCTCTTTGCCCTCTCAGTAAGATGCCTTCCCACCCTGCTCTGAATGTATTGTTGAGGATGGCTTCACAGCTCTGTACTGTATGTGCTCACCCCAGGACTCCACCAAGCAAAACCCCATGTGGATTTCAGCCCTGTCGCTGTCTGAACGCTATGTGTATGGCATTAGCCTGGGTACCAGTCTGAGTTAGCATTCCACTCCTTGCCACTCTTTCTCATGTTTAGCATTACACGGAGTATATGTAGTGGAATGTTAACAAAACAGGTTTGTGGATTTCAGGCTAGTATGGCATGCCAAGCCAAGTCAGATCTCACTACCCATTTGTTTGTAACAGACTTAAGAGGCCTGTTATGTAACATATTTAGTGGTACACTGCAGTTCTGTGAGTAGAACATTTAGGAGAATGAATCCTCATATGAACCAAGCATTTGCTTCCCACGTTCTGACTGACACGGTTGAATGCAGCTGTATTTGACCTATTGTTTCATATAGTACATTGAAATAATGTAGATATTAGATTTTACATTTGTTTCAACAAAGTCTTGCCCTGCAGGTCGATACGATGTGGCTTATGTCTTGCTTTGACCTGCTTTGTTCTCGGAACTACTGTCCTAATTAACTGTCAGCTTTGCCCAGCTCACCCTTCCTCTTGACCCGACTTCATGCTGTTCCCCCTCGCTGTGTACTAACGCTTCTGTCTGTGCTCCTCCTCTTCCTCTTCCTTATGCGCTAGCCAATGAGGACCCATTGTCACAGGTATGTCATGAGAATGTTTTTTTATTTTGTTCTCCCATTTTCCTTTCTTTTGTTTTTGTTTTGTTTTGTCGTGTCTCATCTCACCCAGGTCGCCCACCCAAATACAGCAGTGTTCCTGAGCTGGGTCTTCACACCCCAACATCCCCCACCAGCAGTCATTCCGCCTCCCCGGCCCACCACCGGCCAGAGAGGGGGGGCTCTCACTTCCCCGTCCACCCCCACACCCTCCCTCTGCCTAGACCCAGCTCCGGGGATGTAAGTAGCTGATGAAGAGCCCACTGCACCTACCAGGACTAGAGGAAGCCTCCCCCCAAATCCCCCCCTCAGTGGTATCTCCCTGAGGCCCTATGGTTTCAGGACAGACCACCCCTCCTTACAACATGAAACCTTCCACATCCATTCACTTTTACACCCTACATGCCATTACATCCATCATTCATTTATGTGTGACAATCTATGTGTGTCCTGGTGTCCATAACCTTACAAAGTGAAAAGTCCCTCACTCCTTTGGCTGAGGATGTTTGGATCAACGCATCGCACGTCATTGCTGTTGACAGTGGTGTTTGGGGTTTGGTAGGGTACCGTGACCAGCAACATTACTCGCGGTCATCCAGTGAAAACTGGTTCGTGTGAACAACACCCAGTGCCCACAAACACAATTACAATGTGAACAGTTTGGGAGCACAGTCAGATTGGGCAGGTGTCATTCAGTGAAGTTCGACTCCCTTTCCTCTAGTACCACATATCCAGGTATGATCGGTTGGGCGTAGTGGCCACAATACTGATTGATGCAATTCTTCCTGACAGGGAGACATCCATGAGGACTTCTGCACTGTGTGCAGGCGCAGTGGTCAGTTGCTCATGTGTGACACATGTGCACGTGTTTACCATCTGGACTGCCTCGCTCCACCCTTGAAAACCATTCCCAGGGGCATGTGGATCTGCCCCAAATGTCACGACCAGGTAACAGCAGCATCTGTCCCTGCAGTCTCAGCCACTTAGAAGCTCCCCCAGCAGTTCCCAGGCCGGTTGTAAACTAAATGCAGCTAATACAAGCTCCAGCTGAGCCACAGCCACCCCTGTTTATTCAAGCCAGTTTGTAAGAGTGAGATATTAGAAGGTGACACCTCAGTGAGAACCACTCATGCCAACTTGTCCGAGTGCTCTCAGGAATCTCAGAGCTTGTCTTAGTGTAGGGGGTCTGAGCAATAAGACTGTTTCCTAGCTTTGTATGTTCTCCAAACAAAGTTTTTGAACAGGCATGAGAAAGCGCCATGCATTTCACTTCATTAATTGTTCAAAATGCTTCTTGCACTGTCATCTTGTTACCTTTTAATTTTTTTTCTTGTCCGTCTGGTCTCTGAAAGATGTGTGCACTTTATGTGAAAGTGCTCCAAAGTGCTCCAAAGGGGCCCTGTATGTGTCCCTGGGCTTTTGGTAGCTTGGTTGAAAGGGAAGACGTGTTATATTGATATCCCTCTGTGCAATGTCTCCATAACATACAGTATGATAACCTACAGTAACCAATAATCATTTGACTCACGGCCTTGTCTCTCTGTCCTAAAATCCTTGACAACAGCGTTCCGAGCCATGATTGTGTAAACATCTAAAAGTGGACGAAGAATTCAGGCAATTTCAACTAAATAATACGTTGCGGCCCGGACTTGTTGACACCCTTGATAAAGATGAGCAATAATAACTGTATAAATAAGATAATTCAAATACCGAGCTATATTTTATGCAATTTTTTGCGGGGAAAGTATATTATTTTAAACTAATACAATTGTTTCGAAAAAGATTTGGATTAACAAGTAATAATGTTTTTTCTCAAAAGTAGTCATCAAAATTATTGACACCCATAAATACTCAAAATACTAGAATTAAAGTAGTCAAAAGGTTAGCATTTGGTCCCATATTCATAGCACACTACATTAAGCTTGTTTATTAGTTAAAAAAAAACAAAACATTTTAATTTCATCTTTATTTAACTAGGCAAGTGACTACAAACTTGTTGGTTGCATTTGCAGTTCATTTGGTTGTTTCAGATTATTTTGTGCCAAATACAAATGAATGGTAATTAATGTATTGCATCATTTTAGAGTCACTTTTATTGCAAATAACAATCTAATATGTTTCTAAGCGCTTGTACATTTAATGTGGATGGTACTGTGAATAATGAGTGCTAAAGTTACAGAGGGCCAGAGATCATACCCTGAAGAGATGCTAACCTCTCACCGTTACCAATAACAGGGGAGGTTAGCATGTGTTGGGGGTATGATCTTTGACCCTCTGTAACTTTTTCACTCATCATTATTCACAATTAATTCAGGATTATCCGTAATCATGGTAGCATCCACATTCATGTAGAAGTGTTTAGAAACATATTTTATTCTTATTTACAATCAAAGTGACTAGATACATTTATTTACCAGTCATTTCTATTGGGAACAAAATAATCTGAAACAACCAAAACTAACGTTAACTGCAAATGCATCCAACAAGTTTGTAGAATCGCATGTGCTAGTAATATGGGACCAAATACTAAACCTTTTGACTACTTCATTTATAAGAATCTTTACGAGTGTCAATCATTTTGAACGCTACCTTTTTTGAGAGAAGAAAGTATAACTTGTTAAACAGAAATCTCTTTCTCTAAACAATTATATTCGTATAATATAATTTCCCAATTTTGGGGGGAGCATACAATATATAGCTCAGTATTTGAATTATATTGTATTTCTCCGCTCACTTGTCTCCACCAAAAAGCGACTGAAACATAATGGATGGTTGAATGGTTATTCAAACATTAAAAAAAGAAGCAGAACTAAGCCTATTGTTGACATGGATTCAATTGTTTTCTCTTTTCTTCTTTAGATTTTGATGAAAGATGAGGCAATCCCATGGCCTGGAACCCTCGCTATTGTTCATTCCTACATTGCATATAAAGCAGGTACAGAAGAAGCCAGATATAAAAAGAGCTACCTCCAAATTTAATTTGTGTTCATCTAATTAGCACTTAAATGTTGACTGCAATGGTTTATCTGACAGCTAAAGAGGAGGAGAAGCAGAAACTGGTGAAGTGGAGCTTGGAACTGAAGCAGGACAGAGAACAGCTAGAACAAAGGGTCAAACAGCTGAGCCAATCCATAACGGTAAGCATTACACTGCATGACACTGAGGCTAACCCTGAAGGCATGTGAAGTCATCTCAGAAACAGCACATGAACTGGATGGTTAATTACTAATGAGTCTGTCCCTATTTCTCTCTAAAGAAATGCATGGAGAACAAGAACACTATCCTGGCCCGTCAGAGGGACATGCACAACTCCCTGGAGAAGGTCAAGGGCCTGGTGCGTCTCATTCAGGGCATCAACTTCTGCCCGTCCCCTGAGGCCTCACCGCCAGCGCTCCAGACCAGCATGACAAATGGAGGAGCAGACTGTGCCAGTGCTGACCACACGGACGACACAAGTCCTGAGGAGCACAAGAACATGACTAACAATAGCAGCGACGACCTGAACAACAACGCGGACAGGGCGACCGAGGAGGAAGAGAAGAAAGAGGAAGTTAAAGAGATTGACAACCTCAACAGCAGCAGCCTTGGCAAAACCTTTGAGCCTCCCCAGACTATAGCACCGGCCCTTGTGGATATAGCAGAGGGGGTCAAATAACACCCACCCACCCAGTCCAGGGACAGGAACCCCCAAAGAGAGGGAAAGAAAAAGATAAAGCACCCCACGAAGTTGCCCAAAGTTGCCAATCGATTAACACCACACCGACATATATATTTTTGGGGTCGTTGTTATTGTAGTTGTGTATTATTGGATTGTCCGAGAGGACATTATGATTATCAGACCGAGAAATGGAAAGGTACGAAGGAGGGTGACTTATGTACCAGTGGTATGCCAATCGAGTTCAAGGATTATTATTCAAGTCTGACGACATTGACGCTCTTACTCATAATAAGGATATTGTTAATAGTAATAAACATCACACCAATGTGTGCCTCCAATAGTCGCCATGGCGCCTCTTTGTGGGGATGGTTTCTTAGGGTGTCTTAGTCTGCAGCTTCAGGGGAGATGGATCCGAGATGTCCAAAGACGAGACCTGCCCGCTCGCCTGAAGATCCACCACCTACACCACACCAGAAACAATTGGATCAACCAAAACACCATAACAGCCATTTGGAATTTATAAACTACCAGGGGACGAGGTTTTTGTTTGCTGCAGTATTTGTCAACAGTTTTGTATTGCCTGAGGGATATGATTAGTCCCAAATCTCACTTTTTGTCTTACAGGAGCTCCAGCTCACCTCCATCCATCTATCCCACCTGCCCCATTACGATCACCAACAACTCCTGACAATACAGCTTAAAGTAACATCGCAGGACAGATGATGGATCAACATAGGTCAGCCTGACGTTCATGTTGTGTCCACTGTCACCTCAGTGCTGCCCAACAGACAGCCAGACGTACCGGCTACAGTGGGAGGAGCCCAGGATTCAGCTTACGGTCTGTGGTCTTCAGCAGCATCACATGGACTCATTGCAGGCTTCATTGACAATGAAGATGTTTTTCTTTTCGAGGTCACCTTATCATGACTTGTCTTGCGTTATCCATTGTTGCTGAACCTAGCATTCCTTTTTATTATTTTGAGAATATGATTGACCAATTTGTTGATTGATACGTTCAGAGACATAGACAGAAAGCTGCCGCATCAATATTCCATGTGAATGCAGCTCTAGGCCTGCACGGGGACTTAGCAACTATCAGTTCAGATATTGTCTGACAGGTTTTTTGTGTCCGTTTGTCACGCCCCTGGGATCTGTTGCTAAAGGAAACTAACAATTTATTCTGGGGGAATCTGTTTATATTCAGGTCTTCCTAGTTTTCGAACATAAAGATATGCTTCTTCAAAAGTGCTTTTCTGTTTCGCATTACTTTGGTTTCTTATAAAATATATTAGAACTGGAAAAAACGATGTAAATACTTATTTTTTATTTTTTTTAGATGTTCCTTGCAATTGAATTATTATTCAATATGCTGAATTCATAACTGCCAAATGCTATTGTATCCAAATACAGCAGGGAAACAGTCCTATTTTCTTATATAATGTTTTTAAGGTTTCAATTAGGAGTCCCCATAGATAGGCACAAATTTAGCATGGCAGTTACATACATACATACAAAAGAGAGCGTGGCAATGACATTGTTTTCCGAATGCTGTTTGGAAAAACTGTCAGGAACGCTATAGGAAAAGCACAAACTTGTTGGCAAAAAAGAACAGGAACCGAACCACATACCCTCATCCTGCCATAAACATGTCTAAAGTAAATATGAACATTTGAATGATTATATTTTACACCACCACACTGACAAGTCACTTTTCATTTTACACTTTTGTACAGTATGTGTAGCTTTTGTTTATAACCTGCCGTTTTACATGTTTTAAGTCCTTAGAGTTGCAATGCAATGTAGATATATTAGTTGTGAAACACTTGAGAAATTAGGGACGTTAAATGGAAATGAAGGAATAGGTTGCCAGTAAACATATCATTTCATCACAGGGCCTACTTGCTGTACTACACCGTACGGTATGGGTTCCCCTGGGGGTGCCTTTCCTAGAGAGTTTGAAGGCTTTTACAGGGCTCTATATATTTCCTCTGACATGAAATGCACCCAAACTATGGCAATGTTTTGTTTCAAAATTTAAAAAATCATAATAAAAATGCAATTAACTGGAAAGCACAAGAGAAGATGCAAATCGGTTTTTAATCTATAGCCAGATCAAAAGGAAAGCATTAGTTAAAGAATAAGTGATGGCCCAGTCCAGTGTCTTGTGTTGAGGCCACTCTTCCTTTTGGCCTGCGGTACTTGCCATTGTATAGCAATTGCCTTAAGAAAATGTTGCGCCTCGTGAACAAACTGTTCGGTGTATTGTTGGTCTTGTTTGAGTGTCACAAAAAAATTCAATGAATTGTGGAAATATTGTCTATTTGTGATGAACCACTTCAGGAAATCTACTTCTCTTTGCACAGAACTGAGATGATAGGCTAAAATGGGAACCTATTGTATTTACAAGGGGTCAGTTGCTCTGAGTCATCACGTAAGAGAGTTCTGATTAGTTTTGACTTGACTTGCCAGTGTATGAAAAATAAGGATTGTGATTTGAACTACTATTTGAGTTGTCCCTCCACCAAGTCCCTCAAATACAAGCAATTAGCAAATATTATAATGCACCTTTTGGTTGAATACTCGACAGTGTTAAATCCTTTAGTTCTCTCCTGACTTGCCATCTTCACAGGCCAAGATGAAAATGATAAAAGTGGCAGCAATGACACATACTTACCATGAAAATGTATAATTGGGGCCAGATTTCTTTCAGAATATTGTTAAATAATTGACATATTCTTCATCTTATCTTTATAATCCTTTTGATGTGTTTTTATTGGACCTTTTTGGTGCAGAAGCTTAGAAAATGTGGCTCTCAGTGCCTCTAATGCAATAGAAATAATAAGGATCTCAGCAAATACACTCCCCCATCTGTGCTCAGCATGATGAGCCCAACAACAAAACTACAGCTGTCAAAACCTCAACAAACCTATGCCTACATATGCAAATTGATTGTATGGACATGATTATACTTATAAAAACATTCCTACTTTTCATATATAGAACTGAATTTCACCTTTCCAACCTTGTTAACACTTTACTTTAAGGTGCCTTTCATAAAATATTCATAAGTCGTTTATAATCTGTTATTTAGTAGTTTGCAAATTTTAGTTTATAACCCATTATAACGAATAAGTAACAAAAAGTAACCAGGTGTATAGGCTACCTTAATGTAAAGTGTTACAGCAGTATATTGAAAGCTACAGCTGTACCATTAAATGTTTAATGTACTGTATACGTACCCCAATGACTCATGTAGGAATTGAAATGTCCCTCTCAATTAGTGACTTTTATTGGATCATAACTTTGAAGGCAAAGTGCTGAATATTATGGACGTAATTGTTTTTATTTTCTGACTTAGGGAGGAGGATGTGGTATGGCCAACTCAAATATTGTGTAGTGCTTTGTGCTGTGAAAGAAAGTAAATGTCATGTTGTGGTAAAAAAAAATGGAAACAAAGTTAATATCCAAAGAATGATTTTAAAGCCTTTTTTATTTCCATTTATGATCTACACCAGCTAAATAATATTCACAACGAGAGCAACCAATTAGGAAACCAATATTGATTCGATTCTTCATCTCTGCATATCTTGATTAGTTCTGAAAACAGTTATTCTCATGCTATATCATGTCACATCTGTGGCCTTCAAGTGTTTTAGTTGCATTTCATTTCCATCAATATGGAGACCCCCCCCCCCCCCCCCCCTTTCTTGTAACCTCTGTCCCACCTCTTACTTCATGCACTCATATAATTTCATTAATTTAGAAGGCTTTTTCTCAACGTAAAGTATTCTTCCTCTTTGTTAAGATGCATTGTAGCAAGTCAAAGGCACTAATGTGCCGAATATAGTGTAAATGGTTTATTACACAGACTGCATACTCTCTTGTAATATTTGTCAGTTGTATTTTTTCACAATAATTTTTTAAAAGAAGTATTTGTTTATTTTTGACTACGGTTTTGTTACCAATCCTTTTTGTTGCCTGTGATCCACTGATTTATTTGACCTCTTTCCTGTACTTGAGTTATTTTATGTAGCTATTTGTATGCAGTGTTTGGCAAATTCCATTGCAGTGTCAGAGTAAGTCAAGATTTTTGGAGCATTCGATCAATTTGTATTTATTTATTTGACCATTTTTAAATAAAATTACAAAGTTGTAATTGTGGCTTCTCTTCTCTCTCTGTATAAATATATCCTGATTTATAAACAGCCATCAAGATTTAGTGTGTGACAGTTCTTGTTACAAACACTGTAGACAGCAAACAATTCACTGTCAAACAGGTGGTAGTAAGAGATAATACCTCCTGGTCAAAGTTCAACTTCCGATCCAATTTCAGCTGCTTTCTGTCAAACTCCCATTGATGTTGTCAAGTGCCATATCAAAGCTGTGTGAACCTCTATGCAATTGTGCATTAACCAATATGTAGCCATAGACACACTGTGTGTGTGTTCTGTGAAATGCCTTCGTCACCATTGCATGGTCTTGCTGCGGGGGAGCTTGAGGCTCAGTGCGTGCCTCATCTGGAGCATGCGTGACTGTTTGTCCATGGCCAGTAGGTGGCGCTGGTATTCCAGACACACCTCTCATACCAACTTCTCAACCGCTACCTCCACAGCCACAGAACATTCCGCCACAGACAACTCAAAGAAGCTGCACCTGAACATACACAAGAGGCTAAATATCAGTTCTCCATTCCTCATCACCCACTGAAAACAATTGGACATTGTCAACTGGTCAATTTAATGTATGGATATGGTTGAGGGACAAAGAAATGGTTTTCCTGCATGGATCATTCACCACTGGCTGATTTTATATTTTAATTCACTTGTGTCGGCAAAAACTTTTACTACATTTTAGTTCACACATCTTCAAAATGTAGTTGATTCAGTGTTCCAAGGCTAATAAGAATATAGCCGATTGGAAGTTGTTGCTGATGGCCCAGACAAGTGAATCCATTGAAACATGTCACCTCAGATCACTGGCAAGGGCCTTTCCTTCTCCTGCCCGCACCACCCTTCCATTCTCCATGTCACATTTATTCACAGCTATTACAGTAGGTATGCCTGATGAAAGAGCACGGAACAGAGTTTAGAAACCTATTAAAGGGACACAAAACACACACAAAATACACAGAGATGATCTTGTTTAAGATGGTCTATCTGTATCTTGCAAGGAATTTGAGGCTATGCAGAAAAGACAACCAGCACATAACGTTTGCCGTTACAATAAGCAGACCTACTGTTTTATCACTGTACTGGTGTGTAACAGTGGCTTACGTTTTTTACTACAGCAAAAGCAGTAAGCAGTCAAACTCAGCTTAACACAGCCTTGATAAAAACCAGTTCCCCTGGTCATGAGTGATTTAATGGAATCATTATGATACATTTGACAAACATACAAAAGCGTAATATCCTTCAATGAAAAGATAGCTGGACTAGCCTATGTAAAGTAGGTTCTGAAAAGCGCCTCTTAGAAGATGTAACCTCTGCAATAATGAGATACCCTCCCCTCCAGACTCCATTTGATTGCCCTTTACTGGTGTTTCCACAAGTGTAAAATTGTCATCTCACCCAGGGTCTGCTTGACATGATCAATACTCATCCTCTTTAAGTGTGAGACAGACTCAAAGCTGCTCCGGTCTGTGATGGAATACATAATAAGGAAACCATCGGCCCATTTAATGGAACTCTCAAGAGAAGATGCTGCAGAACCCACAGACTCCTGCAGAGAGAGAGAGATAACAAGAGACATGGGGGGGGGGGGGGGACCACAAAGGTTGAGTTGTCATTTAATAAAGAGCAAGATACATCTGTACATTGGTTTTATGCTCTCAAAAGTGGTCTGTTCATGGCAACATTTCGACTCTAGCAGGGGCAGAGCATACGCTTTTGGGAGCATACGCCAGTTTGTTTTGTTCTCTACAATTGTTGTTTAAATCCAGCACCTGGAACATGTATTTTTGCAAGATGTGCACATACCATGTCCTTGACCTTGTGAGTTTCCATTTGACAGGTTAAGTGATGAGACGGCTGTTTACTTTTTTGTTTCATCTTCATTAGTTGAACACTTTTTTATTTTCGTCTACAACAATTAGTTCAAAACCAGGATTCAGCAGAGTCCTGAGAACTCCTACTACATCTGTTCATGCATATTTCCTTCTTTTTTTAAATTAAAAATCGGTGCAACACACACACTGGATGTAATATATGAAAGTATATGAAATACTGTCTATCCTTACTCACTCTCTTCAATCACTTCGCTATGTCTGGTCCTCCAATTACTCAATAAGATGCTGGGAGACAGAAATATGTTTGTTCTCCATCATTTGCTCAGGTTTTCAGCTCACAGTCCAGTCCATCCATTGCCTTTAGTTTCCCTTTTCAAAATGAGACAATCTGGAAGGGCGCGCCCCTTCCAAGTCTCATTAAATTGATTTGATTTATTGCTGTTGATAGCCAAGCATGCTGTGCGATGGAGACAGCTTGGTCTTTTCACCGTTAACTCAAACAAACCTTTGATATTATCACGCCCTGACCTTAGTAATCTATGTTTTCTTTATTATTTTGGTTAGGTCAGGGTGTGACGAGGGTGGGTATGCTTGTTTTGTATTGTCTAGGGTTTTTGTATTGTCTAGGGTTTTTGTATTGTCTAGGGTTTTTGTATGTCTAGGGGTGTTTGTAAGTCTAGGCATATGTAGGTCTATGGTGGCCTGAATTGGTTCCCAATCAGAGGCAGCTGTTTATAGTTGTCTCTGATTGGGGATCATATTTAGGTTGCCATTTCCCTTGGGTATTTATGGGTTCTTATTCTATGTTTAGTTGCCTGTCTGCACTAGCCATATTAGCTTCACGTTTTGTTATTTTGTTCAGTGTTCATTCTTTAAATAAAGAAGTATGTACGCTTATCACGCTGCGCCTTGGTCTCCTCCCTACGACGGCCGTGACAGATATGGCGAATTAACTTTCTATCAAAGAGTTTTTGGAATGAACTTTAAACTGTATAGTTTTTTAAAAATAGTTGTGCATAGTTATGCGTATAATGAGTAAAATAAATGAACCAGTCATTTACACATGTATTTAATGGAGCGTATAAATCTTGTACACCACACCCTGCACTCTTGTAGACAATTCCAGTGTTTGCAAATATTTCCACATTTTGCTGTGTTAAAGCTTGAATTTAAAATGGATTCAATTGAGATGTTGTGTCACTGGCCTACACACAATACCCCATAATGTCAAAGTGGAATTATGTTTTTAGAATTTTTTACAAATTAATAAAAAATGAAAAGCTAAAATGTCTTGAGTGAATAAGTTTCCAACTCGTTTGTTATGGCAAGCCTGATTCCAAGAACACAGGATGAGATGCCACCATCCCCCGTGCAAGCACCTCCAAGAGCCCATGAACAGCGAGCCCGGCGAAACCCGGGGAGCGCATCGTCAGCAGCGCACCCCCGGCTCCCAGGGTGCCCCGGCCCCCCACACCACACACCCCCCCCCAAAGGCGGCCAGCGACAGGGCGACCAATCCCACGCCCGCGCCCCACCCCCAATCAGCCACAGGAGCCGCCCTGCCGTTGACCGCCAACACCCCACGGGACCATGCATGGCAGGGGCGCCCCCCCCCCCCCCCGAGCCAAGCACCGCCGACCGCACACCCCCCGGCCCTCTCACCCCGGGGCCCAGCCGGGGTCCCTCCTCTTCATCCAGAGCAATTGACTGCTGCCTTCTGCCGCCTCTGATACAGCTTTGATTGCCGAACGCTGGCTCTGGCCCTTAATTCCCAGGTCTCTAAGCAGTCTGGTTGTAGATGTTGCCACAAAACCTCTGCAGCCCACCTCCACTGGTCGGACTTCTGTGTTCCAGCCATGATGCCGTGCTTCGGCAGCTAGATCGGCATAGCGCAGATGTTTTCGCTCATAAGCCTCATCTACTGAGTCCTCCCAGGGTACTGTGAGCTCAATGATGAAGACCTTCTTGAGCGAACGGGACCAGAGCACCATGTCAGGTCTTAGGGTGGTGGTTGCGATCTCCGGAGGAAACACAAGTTGCCGGCCAATGTCAGCTAGCATTTTCCAGTCGCGGGCCAAGCGCAGCTGGTCTCGCTCTAATGGTGTAGAGCCGCTCTTCGGTGGTTTAGCCCCTTCGCGGACAAAGGTCGTCCGTAAGGGGTGTGATGCTGCTGGGGGTGGTAGGGAGTTGGTGGCAGCTCGCTTGTCCTCCAGGGCGGACGCAAGGTTTTTAAGGACTTGGTTGTGACGCCAAGTGTGGCGTCCTTGGGTGAGGCTTGTTTTACACCCTGTGAGAATGTGCCTGAGGTTGGCTGGCATGGAACAGAGGGCACAGTCCGGATCTTCACCATACCATTGGTGAAGATTAACTGGTGTTGGAAGGACGTCATATGTTGCTCTGATGGAAAAGCTAATTAAGTTCAGGAGTAAACATTTGCTTAACAAGCCACATAATAAGCTGCTGGATTCACTCTGTGTGCAATAATAGTGGTTAATATGATTTTTGAATGACTACTTAATCTCTTTACCCCACACATACAATTATCTGTAAGGTCCCTCAGTTGAGCAGTGAATTTCAAACACAGATTCAACCACAAAGACCAGGGAGGTTTTCCAATGCCTCGCAAAGGGCACCTTTTGGTAGATGGGTAAAAATTTCAAAAAGCAGACATTGAATATCCCTTTGAGCATGGTGAAGTTTTTAATTACACTTTGGATGATGTATCAATACACCCAGTCACTCCTGAGTGGTGCAGTGGTCTAAGGCACTGCATCTCAGTGCTAGAGGCATCACTACAGACCCTGGTTTGATTCCAGACTGTATCACAACCGGCCGTTATTGGGAGTCCCATTGGGGCGGCACACAATTGGGGCTCAGTGCGTACTGAGCTCAGTGTTCTTAACTGACTTGCCTAGTTAAATAAAGGTCAAATTTAAAAAAAGATACAGGTGTCCTTCCTATCTCAGTTGCTGGATCGGAAGGAAACCGCTCAGGGATTTCACCGTGAGACCAATGGTGACTTTAAGAGAGTTTAATGGCTGTGATAGGAGAAAACTGAGGATGGATCGAACACATTGTAGTTACTAAGCTAAATGACAGAATAAAAAGAAGGAAGCCTGTACAGACTACAAATCATCCAAAACATGCACTTTTTTTTATCTGATTGAATCAAGCCCTAAGAATGGACACATCTCTCAACATGCTCACAACACGCCAAATACAGTATTTGAGTAGAATTTGACGTGCACCATTTTTTTTCTGTATCCAAATATTTATAATTTGTATCCAATGGCATGTTGTGAGCATGTTGAGATATGTGTCCGCTATTAGGGCTTAAAATTGTTTTATTAACCCCTCCACCACCGCCCCTCTTTGGAGGAGAAATATATTTTTCATTTTTTTACAGCTTTTCTGCAACATATACATACATTTTACATATACATACAAATCCAACACATCACTGAGTACCACCCTATTTTCAAGCATGGTGGTGGCTGCATCATGTTATGGGTATGCTTGTCATCAGAAAGGACTACAGAGTTTTGTAGGATACACATTTAATTATCAATAAATTTGCAAACATTTCTAAAAACATGTTTTCACTTTGCCATTAGGGGGTATTGTGTGTAGATGGGTGAGAAAAATAATCAATTTAATCCAACAACAAAATGTGGAATTAGTCAAGGGGTATGAATACCTTCTGAAGCGACTGTACATCTACACCTACTAAAACCTATATTAGTCACAAAATCATCTTTCTTTCTGCTTATACAGAATCTGTTGTCAACCACTTCTCTATTGCAGGCAGTGTCTCTGTGAAACAGTGTTTTCCCTGTTGATTCTGAGCATGCAGACCTAGCTGAAGTGACTAAGAATGAGCTCCTGGCGGATTCGGACTGCCTCCGAGTCCACAGTTTCTGGCTTTCGACTGCCGTCGTCTGACTGGTCTGGTATATCAGTCCTCTCAAACGTCCAGGCATCCAAGCCTGATTGCAATGACACGTTGTGCAAGACGCAGCAGGCCAGAATGATGTGAGAGCACTTCTCAGGTGAGTACTGAAGGTAGCCTTTGGACCCATCCAGGCAACGGAAACGGGTTTGAATGGCCCTGAACGTGCGGTCCACAATCTCATGAGTGGCAGTGTGAGCCAGGTTGTATCGAAAGTCAGCTGAAGTTTCTGGGTACTGGACAGGTGTCATCAGCCATTTCTTTAAAGGATAGTGGCAGTCTCCTACAAGAAAAGGCATGGCTAGGTTAGACATTATGAAAGAGGGAAGCTTGAAGAGCAAGACAATAATAAAAAATATATATATTTTCAACAATGAAAGTTTAAAATGGAGGATTATCAGCTATATTACCTAATAACCAGCCTTCGTGATTTTCCTGCTCTTCCAATTCCTTGTACACTGAAGACTGTTTAAATATGCAATTATCCTGTAAACTGCCAGGCCAGTTAGTCTCTGCACTGAGCAAAAGTCCCCTGGCATCACACACAAGTTGACAGTTTATTGAATGGAAGCCTTTCTTATTGACATATGAAGAATCATCTGCATTGGGTGCCTTAATGGCTATATGGGCACAGTCTACAACCCCCATGACGTTAGGTATTCCCGCAACCCTGAAAAACTCCTCTTTGGACTGCTGTTTTGTGGCTTCATCTCTCATGAATCCTATGCACTTTGGAGCTTTCTCAACCAGTGCCTTGGTTACATTTGTCACACAGCGACTCATGGAAGCCTGGCTAATGCCAATGGCATCTCCCATCCTCGTCTGGAAGGATCCTGAGGTATAGAATCCTAAAGCAGCAAGAATCTGAACTTCTGGGCTTATTGCTCGAGACCGTTGCGTACGTCGTGATAAAGTGTCACGCAGTAGCTCCACCAGGTAATAGATGAAATCTCGAGGGAATCCAAATGTTGTTAATAGGAACTCATCTGAAACAGTCTCTATATCAAACCTGTCGAGAGTTTTATGTCCACGGCCATGGAGCAGCAGGTCACAATCCAGAATGGCTATTTGTATAGCCATTTCGTTATGTATATTCTGTAGGGAGAAAAAAGAGAAAGGCATTGTTGAATGCATCAAAACAGAGCGTTGTGTTTTCAGCATGGTCTGTTTCTTTCAATATTATGTTCTGGTCTGATATGCTTAATCTCTAACCAAATGTCCAGTTAGATAAATCAGAGATAGTCTCTACTAGATATAAAGATGATCGGTGTTCTATACAATTTGTTGTATAGCTAGCTAGCATTCAGGCTTGCGGCTAGCCTAGCAATTTCCTTATCAGACATTTATTTGGTAACAGTGAACCAGAGTCACCCGAGATGGTGCTAACTTAGAAGAATACGAACTATAAATATCATTCATTAGTAACAAAAAAAACACGTCGAAATTGAACCTACCGGCGTTTGTTGTTATTGTCGTTGTGACTCTTCTGCGCAAAGTACACTGCGCATGTCACTTTTCTGATATCTAGCAAAAATATGTGAGACGCAGTTTCGATTTTAAAACAAACAAATGAACGTAATTATTGTTTACAAAACAACGTGTACTGTGTTTTATTGATATTAAAACACTGAAATGTCGATAGATGGGATTTTGCACATTTTATAGACCACAGTGTTGGAGATGAAAGTGCTTCTCAAAATACAACTATTTCGATACACGTCATACCCCCAAAGAAAATAAACAAGAAATGGGCCAGGTGGTCAAGGCTGGTGTCCAAATAACATAATGCGACGGTGTAACTTAGCCAATATAAGAATATATAACATTTAGACATATAGGTAACCAGAACTACGTTTTTCAGTACGCTATCAGCGCAACATTGAAATACATGTTGTGCATTTCTGATGTGATGAGCTAAGTACGTGCATGCTAGCTAGCTATGTTGCTAAACTCGGTAGTTAACCATGCTATCGTATTAATTATCTAGATAGCTACCACCAATCTTGAATATTTTCTTGTCATTGACAGCCAATGTTTTAGTCAAATATTACCTAGCTAGAGTCGACGTTAGCTAGCTGTTTTTTGTCTACACACACAAGCTTAATATGGACACACTGGAGTTCTTAGCTAATAGAATGGGGCTAGACAAAATCTAGCATTGTTTTCACTGACACGCCATTGATATAGCCTGCCAACAGTTAGATTAATGTGGCTGTCCTTGCTCACCAGAATGTGTTTTTACATTACAAGGGCATTCCATGATGGACAGTGATCTAAGTCCTCAGGATAAAAAAGACTTGGACAAGTTCATAAAGTTTTTCGCTTTGAAGGTAATGTCTTTAATTATACGCAATATTGCCACAATTAGATTATCAAGCACTTTCTATAGTATTCCTGAGTTGATTAATTCACTGAGGTTGATCATTTCATAATTTCTCTATGTCATCAGACAGTACAGGTGATAGTCCAAGCTCGACTTGGGGAAAAAGTATGCACACGCTCCTTGTCTTCACCTACTGGCTCTGATTGGGTAAGTCACAATTCATTCTTGCCTCTCAACTCATTAATTTACTGGTGACATTTTTTTCCTGAAAGAGTTGTAGATTCAAGTCTCATTAAACTAAATTATTTTCACCAGTTCAACCTGGCAATCAAAGATATCCCAGAAGTTACACATGAGTCAAAGAAAGCTCTGGCCGGGCAGCTTCCTGGCATCGGACGGTCCATGTGTGTTGAGATCTCCCTCAAAACCTCAGAGGTAAGATAGCACAGACTGGTGTCACAGACAGTTATAGATGTAACGGATGTGAAATGGCTAGCTAGTTAGCGGGTACGCGCTACTAGCGTTTCAATCAGTTACGTCACTTGCTCTGAAACCTAGAAGTAGTGTTGCACCTTGCTCTGCAAGGGCCGCGGCCTTTGTGGAGCGATGGTTCGTGGGTGTCAGTTGTTGATGTGTGCAGAGGGTCCCTGGTTCGCGCCCGTGTCGGGGCGAGGGGACGGTTTAAAGTTATACTGTTACATTGGTGCCGTGACCCGGATTCGAACCGGGGTTGCTGCGGCCACAACGCAGAGTACTAACCACTATACGATCACGGCCGTAAAGTTATACTGAAGCATTGATGCTGTTGACCCGGATCACTGGTTGCTGCGGAAAAGGAGGAGGTTGAAAGGGGGGTGAGTGTAACGGATGTGAAATGGCTAGCTAGTTAGCGGGTACGCGCTAGTAGCGTTTCAATCAGTTACGTCACTTGCTCTGAAACCTAGAAGTAGTGTTGCACCTTGCTCTGCAAGAGCCGCGGCTTTTGTGGAGCGATGGGTAACGATGCTTCGTGGGTGACTGTTGTTGATGTGTGCAGAGGGTCCCTGGTTCGCGCCCGTGTCGGGGCGAGGGGACGTACTAAAGTTATACTGTTACATAGAGACCAGTGGTCTGGATCATTGGGCATTTGTTTGTCAATAAGTCCAAGTGACTGTAAAGGTTAGAAAAACATCAACATGTTTTTCTCATATTTTCCAGGGAGACTCGATGGAATTGGAGACATGGTGTCTCGAAATGAACGAGAAGTAAGTAATGAGAATAAGTTTAGCATTTTCTTCTTTTTGTGCCCCAGGTTTTGTAGTTGCTTTTTACATTTCATGGACCGTAACACTCATTGTAAAATGTATGCTAATTTTTTTTGCAGGTGTGACAAAGATATTAAGGTGTCCTACACTGTCTATAACCGCATGTCATTACTGCTCAAGTCACTACTGGCTATCACAAGGGTAACCCCAGCCTACAAACTCTCACGAAAGCAAGGGCATGACTATGTCATACTGTACAGGTTTGTTTGTTTTATGGTATACAGATATGTGTTAACATTATTTTGACCAGTATTGCTAATGATGATGTATATCGTGTTAGTAAACAATCTGACTAATAGATACATTCTTTTGCAGGATATATTTTGGAGAGGTTCAACTTACAGGATTGGGAGAAGGTAACCATGCCCGTTATATTATTTACAGTGCGTTCGGAAAGTATCCAGACCCCTTGACTTTTTCCACATTTTGTTATGTTACAGCCTTATTCTAAAATGGATTACATTTTCAGACCCCCCCCCTCCCTCATCAATCTACACACAATACCCCATAATATCAAAGCAAAAATTAATTTTTATAATATTTTGCAAATGTATTTTTTTTTTAATGGAAAAATCACATTTACATAAGTATTCAAACCATTTACTCAGTACTTTGTTGAAGCACCTTTGGCAACGATTACAACCTTGAGTCTTCTTGGGTATGACGCTACAAGCTTGGCACACCTATATTTGGGGAGTTTCTCCCATTCTTCTCTGCAGATCCTCTCAAGCTCTGTCAGGTTGGATTGGGAGCGTCGCTGCACAGCTATTTTCAGGTCTCCAGAGATATTAGATCGGGTTCAAGTCCGGGCTCTGGCTTGGCCACTCAAGGAAATTCAGAGACTTGTTCCGAAGCCACTCCTACCTTGTCTTGCCTGTGTGCTTATGGTCGTTATCCTGTTGGAAGGTGAACCTTCTCCCCAGTCTGAGGTCCTGTATGCTCTGGAGGAGGTTTTCATCAAGGATCTCTCTGTACTTTGTTCTGTTTATCATTCCCTCGATCCTGACTAGTCTCCCAGTCCCTGCCGCTGAAAAACATCCCACAGCATGATGCTGCCACCACCATGCTTCACCGTAGGCATTCAGGCCAAATAGTTCAATCTTGGTTTCATCAGACCATAGACTCTTGTTTCTCATGGTCTGAGAGTCCTTTAGGTGCCTTTTGGTAACTCCAAGCGGGCTGTCATGTGCCATTTACTGAGGAGTGACTTCTGCCTGGCCACTCTACCATAAAGGCCTGATTTGTGGAGTGCTGCAGAGATGGTTGTCCTTCTGGCAGGTTCTCCCATTTTCACAGAGGAACTCTGGAGCTCTGTCAGAGTAACCATCGGGTTCTTGGTCACCTCGCCGACGAAAGCCTTTTTCCCCCGATTGCTCTGTTTGGCCTGGCAGCCAGCTCTAGGACGAGTCTTGGTGGTTCCAAACTTCTTTCATTTAAGAATGATGGAGGCCACTGTGTTCTTGGCGACCTCCAATGTAGCAGAAATTCTTTGGTACCCTTCCACAGATATTTTTGTACCCTTCCCTTGACACAATCCTGTCTCGGCGCTCTATGGACAGTTCCTTCGACCTCATCGCTTGATTTTTGCTCTGACATACACTGTCAACTGTGGGCCCTTAAATAGACAGGTGTGTGCCTTTCCAAATCATGTCCAATCAATTGAATTTACCACCGGTGGACTCCAATCAAGTTGTCAAAACATCTCAAGGATGATCAATGGAAACAGGATGCACCTGAGTTCAATTTCATGTCTCATAGCATAGGGTCTGAATACTTACCTAAATATGGTATTTCTGTTATTTATTATTTCATAAATTTGCAAAGATTTCTAAAAACCTGTTTTCGCATTGTCATTATGGGGTATTGTGTGTAGATTGATGTGGGGAAAACAATTATTTAATCCATTTTGGAATAAGGCTGTAACATAAGAAAATGTGGAAAAAGTCAAAGGCTCTGAATACTTTCCGAATGCACTGTATACATTTTGTCGGTTGTGTGGGTCTTTGGAAGTGTTGTATAGGGCTGTGAAGATTCTGATATTTGTTGTTTCTGAATGCTGTTTTTCAGGGTTCCAGACAGTGCGTGTAGGAGTTGTGGGAACTCCTATTGGAACCATCACCTTATCTTGTGCTTACAGGACAAACCTGGCCTTCATGTCCACCAGGTACAGAAACAGAAGCTGTTCTTGTTCACAGCACTGCATGTGCTCACTCAGCGGTCTCAAATGCACTGCCTGTAAAATCTGCCACTATATGTTTTCCCATTTTCTTCCACTATCCTCCTTATTCTCCACTGGTTTTACCTATACACTTATTCCTAATTCTATATTCATATTCTCACAGGCAGTTTGAGAGGACGGCTCCGATTATGGGCATAATCATTGACCACTTCGTTGAGCGCCCCTTTGGCAACATGGGACACATGCATCCATGTAACTACAGGTGGGTTAGCACTCACCCAAACACCTATACTGACCCAATACAGATTTGTGCATGCCTATTATTTATGATAATCTTTAGTGAAGTTCTAAAATAAAGGATTGTGTAATGATCTGATCATGTTTGTTTGCCTTCCCTATACTCCAGAGCACCCGGGGAAGATGAAGGAGCATACAATGGGGTGGAGGATTCTCAGGAAGTGTGCACCACGTCCTTCTCCACTTCTCCACCCTCACAAGTACGTATGTCACTGCTTAGCAAAGACTTCACTACCAAAAGGGTCAGGTGTTTTCTTAAACTATTTTGTCTTGCGCCGCGTTCAAATAGATTTGCATATTCAAACATTTGACATATATTGATGACCATACATCCAACTGTTGTGTAGTTGTGTATCTGGTGGCTTGTTTGTGTATCTGGTGGTTTGCTATTCTCATACCCAAAGCTCATGTCACAATTCTGGCAGTGGGATAGCAGACATTTTGTGTTGGAGACATTACCAAGCCCCCGTACCAAATGTGTCCTTTCCATTTTTCTGTATAAGTGCTTTCATTTCTTAGCCCCTTTCTCTCCCTCTTTCTGTGCTGTCTGTGTAGTGCGTGTTCACTGTAAGTAAGGCACATTTAAAAAAATAAAATAAAAAAAAAATAATAAAAAATGTAATAAAAAACCTGCAGTGATGGACACTCTGAAATTCCCCATGATGGGCCTGGCCTTCTCACACCAAGTGAGTCTTGTGTGTGGGCATGTATCTCACTCACTCACAATGCCTGAGGTGTTCCAGGACTATTTGGCCTGTCTTCTGATACCTCTTTAAAAGTAATAGAAGTATAGAACTCTTAAAAGCAAATAAATGAAGCAATCAAATGGGACATCTCTTTATCCCTTACATTAGGGTGTCCAATCAAAAACACATCTTTTGACCAATGGGTAAAATAATATGTTTATTGTGTAGATACTCCTCTAATAAAACCAATGGTCCTGACCTCATCTCTCTATAATAATCAGTTCAAAAGTTATTGAAGGTGTTAACCCTTGTAGAATGGACTAAATCAATGGAGGCCAGAAAAAAAAAAAAGTGGTAAAAAATCAGGACAACTGCATCGAGTCAGCTATGCTGGATTCTGTGCGAGAAATAAGGCTACTGTGGATACCTGACAGGCTCACTTTCCCATTGAACTCATCTTTCTTCAAATCCGCAGGACATAAAACAATATAGATGTAAGATGGATATCGATTTTGAGACATGACATGTAGAATTTTAGGGTACTCTTTTCATATTCATTTGAAATTCCTGTTATTTTTTGAAGATTTCTCACAAAAACAAGCGTATCTCTGTGAAATGTCAACGGGGCACTGAGCGTTTTTCCAAGCTTTTTTATTTTATTTTCCCAAAGACTTTTACATTTAATTCAGCTCGTGTCGTGCTAATTGTGCTTTTTGCGACCCACGGAAAACAACTTTGAAAGACAAGGACCACAAAATGTAAAATGCTGAAAAGTTGTTACGAGAAACCTGCCACCGCTAGGTTAACAGAGCTCTGTGCGTATTATCGTATGTATAATGTTAAGAAATCCAACTTTTTCTATGTAATGTTAACGATATGTTAGAGAGAGTCCACTGAACGATTCAGTACATGAATAATCATATTTGTCTTGGTAAAAGGTATTTTATAACCTACGGAAGTGCTTATGTAATTATCTACGTTATCTACTGACTGCCCTAGGATTCCTAACCTCAAACCTTTCCACATGGTCCCATTGGTTTGCTGACAAGGATTCCTTAACAAGTAGTTAGTCATCACTTAAATATGTTTAATAGATTATCACGTTCATTGTCAGGGTAAGTCAAATCTGGCTGGAAGAGCTGTGCTTAAAACGTTTACCCTATCCTCTCTAATGCTATAGTTTCTACCTCCTGCTGCCTGCCTCCCATCACCCCATTACTCCTCTGTGGATTAATTCATGTTTTAGCTCGCTCTCTTTTCCTTCTTTATTTTGCACTTTCTCGCTGTCTCTCTCTCACTCACTCACTCACTCACTCACTCACTCTCTCTGTCTCTCTCTTTCTCGTTGTCTCTTTCTCTCTCACTCACTCACTCTCTCTGTCTCTCTCTTTCTCGTTGTCTCTTTCTCTCACTCACTCTCTCTGTCTCTGTCGCTCTCTTTCTTGCTCTCTCTCTTTCTCGCCCTTTCTCCCTTTCTCTCTCTCAGCTCTACTGCTCTCGTCTTTCTTATCAGTCTCCTGTGCTTGTTGGAGCTGCTGACTTCTGCCACCCCTCCACCTTAAACGCTGCCAACCCACACCAGGTAACCACCCAGGTATTGAGCTAGTCAAATCACATTTTATTTGTCACATGATTTGTAAACAATAGTTGTATATTAACAGTGAAGTACTTACTTACCGGCCCTTCCCAACAATGCATTGAGAGAAAAAAAATAGCGAAATTATAGAAAAGTATTAATAAATACACAATGAGTAACGATGACTTGGTTATATACACGTTGTACCAGTGCAGGGGTACGATGTAAATATGTGCATACTGTATAACTAGGAATAAAGTGACTAGGAAACAGGATCAATAGCAAACAGTAGCAGCAGCGTATATGATGAGTTAAAGTTAGTGCAAAAAGGGTCAGTGCTGATAGTCCAGGTACCTATTTAACTAACTACTTACCAGTCTCATGGCTTGGGGTAGAAGCGGTTCAGGGTCCTGTTGGTTCCAGACTTGTTGCATCGGTACAGTCTATGACTTGGTTGGCTCGAGTCTTTGACCATTTGTAGGGCCTTCCTCTGACACCGCCTGGTATAGAGGTCATGGATGACGCCTTGCGGTCGGATGCCAAGCACTTTGCCATACCAGGCGGTGACGCAGCCAGTCAAGATGCTCTAAATGAATAGATTTGAGGGCCAACAAGGGAAACTAAGCTTTGCATAGGTGTTTCAACATGACTTTGCCAGTGCCAACTATGGCCTTTCACACGTCCTATGTAGATGGGAGTTCCAGGGAAGGAGGGGGGCGTACCCCAGAAGGTGCCTGTGCAGCCTTGTCACGGAGCCCAGGCAGAGCATCGACGAGTGTCCTCATGCCCCCCTTCTGATCATGTTCCCGCCACGCCCTCCAGCAGGTAAGCCCCAGTCTGCCATGACCCCCGTGTGACAAAGCGAAGCACCCTGTGGAACTGAGGATCACCTTAGGTGACACTTGCTTGGGAGACACCTGTTTGTTACAGCTTTGCCATGTGATCTTTCAAAGTGGTGAGGACGCAGAGACCTCGTCGAGGAGCGTTGAGGTGAAGAGTGGCTCTCCCTGTGGTGTACTGGAGACCACCTTCACCAGGAAAGTGGGTGCCTTTGTCAACAAGCCAGGCACACAGGTAGCGACAGCCTTTTTATGTCCTTGTTTAAGTACAAAGCTTAGATATTTATTCCTGGAAGTACCCATTCTTACGAGTAAAGGACATATTACCAGTGAGTGTTATACCCTTGTAATTACTGCAGTATTAACCTATGTCCATTGCAGGTAACCACAGCAAGCCTGGACTTACCATTTGCAGCGTTTGCTCCCAGAGCTTATGACCTCGAGGAAAATGACCCTATGGTAAATCAATTATTCACATGAATAATTGTCAGCCTTAAATAACTATTTTCTGGGTTATGGTTAGGAGTCATTTTAGTGCAGGCGTGGTAATGATATTACTTCTCCTTTATCCAAGGTTCAGCCGCCGGGGTCCTCAGCCACGTCCTCTCCCCTGCAGGGCAGTTTGCACTCCCAAGGCTCTGGTGAGAGTGGAGGCCCGGCACAGGACGACTTTGTTATGGTGGACTTTGTAAGTACCCTGCCTTCGGTAACACAGATTGCTCTATTTGTTTTCCAGGGGAAAACAGACACTACATTTTAGCCAAGGATAGATAGTAACTCAATCAATCTAACCCCATTTCTATGTCGTATCAAATGCTGCTACGAACAAATGTCTGTTTATGTCTGTCAATTGTGGATGTTATCTGCAGAGGAAGAAAACGTGAATTTTCTTCTTATAGAAATGAGCATTACTTACATCACTTAGCAGTGGTAATTTAATGCGCTTGCATACTAGGTTCGATTTGCTCCTAGCAGAACTCAGCTAGACGAAGTGAATGTCTGTGCCTCGCGTACTCCCTTTAAAGACCTTGGCTTGAAAAATTATTTTAAAAAGCAGGAATAGTACTGTTTGTCCCTCTTTAGATGCCGTAGAAGTATACACTTCCTCAAAATAGTCTGAAATTAATCTAAGATAACTCAAGAAATCTGTAATAAATGTAGAAGTTTTCAGTCGTAGTCGCGCAATTTTACAACTAACAGATGTTTGGTGCAGTATTTCTCAACTGAAACAATTTGCATGAAAACGAGTCCTCTCTCGTTGAATGACATCAAACACTTCATTGAAGGTAACGTAAGGGTAATGGCGGACTGAAGGGATTTATGTAGAGCACCTCAAGATAAAACATAATATTCGAAATATCTGCTAAATTTGACTAAAATATTAGCACTACATAATCTGGTGAGTGATAACCTTCAATCTGGACAATAACACAAAACAAATCCTAAAACTAGAGACATTTATCGACAAATATTACGAAAACAGGCAACAACCAAACATGACGGAGAGTAAGACAGGGGAACCGATTACAAAACGAAAACGTGACTCTTCTACAGACACTGATGATTTAATATTCTCACCACCGGGAATGGTAAAGGTCGAAACCGATCTGTTAAAATCAATAAATGACAAACTGGGTATTCTTGAACTAGTTAGTAAGGATATAAAAGAGTTGAAGGCAAGCCTAGAGATGAGTGATGAAAAAGCTGCGACATTGGAGAAGGAAACACACAAGCTAAAAGGGACAGTCAATAAGATTGAAACCGAAATGAATGGAATTAAAAAGGAGAACACCGTTCTGAAAGAAGCCTTACTGGACATACAAACTAGATCCATGAGAGAGAATTTGGTACTTACAGGTATCCAAGAAAAAGAAGGAGAAGTTCCTGAATCTGTAGTTAGAGAGTTCCTCCTTACAGCGCTTCAGATTCCGCGCGAGGTTGTCGACAAAATCCAACTTGAACGTGTTCACCGCTTCGGACAGAGAGGGCAGAGGTACGAACGCCCAATTGTTGCCAAATTTGCTTAATTTAAAGATAAAATAATGGTTAAAAGCCTGGGTAAAAGACTTGCTGGGACCAAAATTGGCATGAATGATCAGTTTCCGAAGGAAATTGCAGAACGGCGCAAAGTTCTGTATCCAATTTTCAAAGAAAATAGATTAAAAGCGAAACGAGTAGCTCTCGTCGTTGATAAACTATATATTGAAAACCAGTTGTTCAGAGACACAAAGACTACTCCATGGTTATTTTAAAATTTACAAAGTTCTCATAGACGAGGAAAATAAACACAATTCAAGCCCGGTTACTGATTGTAACAATACAACAAAAATATATAGCTTTTCTATAAATCTTCACATATAACTAATTGAACACACAAGCACTATTTTACATAGTGAAGATAAAAACTAAGTAAACAGAAGGCACAGTATGTGTGGATGGTATGGTTTGTGGTTTGTGTTTATTTTTTATTTTATTTGTTATGTTTGGAAAGTTGAGTGAGTGAGTAATGAAATGGTTGCATATCCCAGAGCCAATGTATTGCTGTGAGCCGGGTATGAGAGGGATTTCAAGGTTGTTCAGATGATGGATATACTTTTATAATGAATTATACGTCTTATTTATTTATTGTCCTATCATGGAGAACTACATTTATTTTAAATTTTAAATTAATTATATCTAATTATTTATTATCCTATTTTAATGGTACGGTCCATGGCCCTATACCCTTGACACCCACCTGAATGACCCAGATACTAAGGAGAAGTCCCTAACTGTCTTATGTGCTCGCTGTAAGCGGTCTGTATGCAGCTAAAATGAGGTCAGAGACCAAGAGCAGCACTGCCCCCTCAAGATTCTGAGCCTGCTTGGCAGGGTTGGTCCTGCAAAGCCAAAGCCCCCTAAAGGGAGAGCATAATATACAAGGAAATTCTCAAAGCTGCTAATGAGAACCTTGACGACCTTGTACCTAGCCGGTGGGGATTCCGGTGGGGTGCCCCCACCCAGGCAGTGGCAGTGCTGGCAACACTAGCTGCAGTAACCTATGGGGAGTGGGTCACACTCGGACATTCAGAGAGGGGGTATATTATTGTGGCCCTGGCGGCACAAAATCAAAGTCGGACTGCATGGAGATGCGTGGGGACATGGTCATGACGGGTGGCCGTATTGTGGGTGTTTCAGGAATAAGGTGTACATTTGACCACCATTATCTAGGATGTGACAATGGTAAATAAATCTCTCAATTTTTGCTCATTATTTTGCGCGGTCTTGCAGGCCTTCTCATGCAGCTGCAACTGCAGTAACATTTGTAAATCATGACCCATCTTGAGTTGGGCTCTGGGATGGTGCAATTGTTGAGAAAGTGAGCTTATGGTTGTGTGGGGGTAAGGGCTGAGTGTGTGTGTGTGTGTGTGAGTGTATGTGTGTATCCCACGACTGTTGCGAAGGAAGAAGTAAAAGATGTTAGGGACAATAGAGGATGATCCACAGCTATAAATAATACAAAAAGAGGTGAGGGCAATGGAAATGCATATGGCAACTGATCTACTACAATCCGGTAAATGGCACTGTATGCTCTTTTCAAAGGATGGATCCCAGTCGGTTCAGGGCTATGGGATACAGGGGGTAGAGGGTGCTCTGCCGGGCATTGGGATGACAACCCAACTCGGGTTGAGGAGGGCTTTTAGCGCGTGGAATAGTAGGGACCAATTGGAGGTTTACTTAGTAGAAATGCAAATATCATGGTACAACTATATAGACACTCAATCATTATGTTACTTTTTAATAGTACGTTTACAAAAATATATTCTGATTAAAAGAATGAAAGGTGTGTCTCATTATGGTAAGTGGTGAAATAAGTATAGCCAGTTACAATTGTAATGGCTTAGCAGATAATAAGAAAAGACGATCAGTATTTACCTGGCTAAAAGAGAAGGATTATAATATCTATTGTTTACAGGAAACCCATTCAACAGTTTTAGATGAAGTTTTGTGGAAAAAGAACTGGGGGGGCAAAATATATTTCTCCCATGGGCAAAGAAATTCAAAAGGGGTGATGGTCTTAATTAACAATAATTTTGATCCAAATGTGCAAATTGTCCAAACAGATCCTCAAGGTAGATGGATTATTTTAAATATGTTATTGGACAATAAACAAATATGGCTTGTCAACCTATACGGTCCGAATAATGATGATCCAAGCTTCTTTGAAAATATATATAAGAATTTATCAACTCTACAAGCAACACTAGACTCTATTATTATAGTGGGAGATTTTAATACGGTCTTAAATACCTCTATAGACCGGAAAGGAAATCACACTACAAACTATCACCCTCAGGCACTTAAGGAAATCATGAATGTCATGGATATATTGGAATTAGTGGATATATGGAGACTTAAATACCCTGATTTAGTGAGATATACATGGCGGAGGCTGAATCAAGCTAGTCGTCTTGACTACTTTCTTATACCATTCTCTCTGGCACCAAAAGTTAAAAAAGTGTTGATAGGGGATAGAATGCGGTCGGATCATCACATAATTGGCATATATATTTCTCTTACAGAATTTCCACGTGGGCGAGGATATTGGAAATTTAATCAAAGTCTACTAGATGATAAATTGTTTAGAACTAGGACAGAAGACTTTATAACTGACTTTTTCAGACATAACATAGGTACAGCAGATCCCCTTATTGTATGGGACACTTTTAAGTGTGCCTTTAGAGGCCATGCAATTCAGTACTCATCTTTAAAACAAAAGCAATTTAGATCAAAAGAGTCCATATTAACAAAGGAAATTGAAGGACTAACAGTACAGTTAGATAGCAATAAAAACGGTACCACAGAGGCACAGAATAAGTTAGAGGAAAAACAAAAAGAAATGGAGGAACTTATTCAAGAAAGATCCAGTGTAATATATTATAAAAATAAAGCGAACTGGATGGAATATGGGGAAAAATGCACCAAATTCTTTTTCAATCTTCAATATAGAAATGCTACCAAAAAAAATGTATTAAAACTAGTTACAAATGATGGAGTCACGCATGATTCACCAAAATATATTTTGAAAGAGGAAGTAAAGTACTTTAAGAATATGTTTTCGGGGCCTCCCGGGTGGCGCAGTGGTCTAGAGCACTGCATCGCAGTGCTATGCTGCGCCACCAGAGTCTGGGTTCGCGCCCAGGCTCTGTCGCAGCCGGCCGCGACCGGGAGGTCCGTGGGGCGACGCACAATTGGCTTAGCGTCGTCCGGGCTAGGGAGGGTTTGGCCGGTAGGGATATCCTTGTCTCATCGCGCTCCAGCGACTCCTGTGGCGGGCCGGGCGCAGTGCGCGCTAACCGAGGGGGGCGGGTGCACGGTGTTTCCTCCGACACATTGGTGCGGCTGGCTTCCGGGTTGGAGGCGCGCTGTGTTAAGAAGCAGTGCGGCTTGGTTGGGTTGTGCTTCGGAGGACGCATGACTTTCGACCTTCGTCTCTCCCGAGCCCGTACGGGAGTTGTAGCGATGAGACAAGATAGTAATTACTAGCGATTGGATACCACGAAAATTGGGGAGAAAAGGGGATAAAATTAAAAAAAAGAAAAAAAAGAAAAAAAAAGAAAAAAAAAAGAATATGTTTTCGTTTCAGGCTCCTCCATCTCCACTAACTGAAACTAATTGTATGGATTTTTTTCCTATTAATAATGTAAAATTAACATCTGTACAGAAAGACTCATGTGAAGGCCAAATTACAGAGGAGGAACTGCTTGATGCAATTGGGGCCTTTAAAGATGGGAAAACTCCAGGGCTGGATGGCATACCAGTGGAAGTATACAAAACTTTTTTTGATATACTCAAAGGACCATTATTAGCTTGTTTTAACCACTCCTATATAAATGGTAGATTATCAGACACGCAACAAGAAGGTCTGATATCGTTATTACTGAAACAGGACCCAAGTGGTATATATAAAGATCCAGTCCAATTAAAAAATTGGAGACCTCTTACACTTCAGTGTTGTGATGCAAAAATCCTAGCAAAATGCTTGGCGCATAGAATAAAAAAAGTTTTGTCAGATATTATTCATCCTAATCAGACAGGTTTTTTACATGGACGATACATTGGAGATAATATAAGGCAAGTACTGGAAACAATAGAACACTATGAAATATCGGGGACACCAGGCCTGGTTTTCATAGCTGATTTTGAAAAGGCTTTTGATAAAGTACGACTGGAGTTTATACAGTGGGGAGAACAAGTATTTGATACACTGACGATTTTGCAGGTTTTCCTACTTACAAAGCATGTAGAGGTCTGTAATTTTTATCATAGGTACACTTCAACTGTGAGAGAAGGAATCTAAAACAAAAATCCAGAAAATCACATTGTATGATTTTTAAGTAATTAATTTGCATTTTATTGCATGACATAAGTATTTGATACATCAGAAAAGCAGAACTGGATATTTGGTACAGAAACCTTAGTTTGCAATTACAGAGATCATACGTTTCCTGTAGTTCTTGACCAGGTTTGCACACACTGCAGCAGGGATTTTGGCCCACTCCTCCATACAGACCTTCTCCAGATCCTTCAGGTTTCGGGGCTGTCGCTGGGCAATACGGACTTTCGGCTCCCTCCAAAGATTTTCTATTGGGTTCAGGTCTGGAGACTGGCTAGGCCACTCCAGGACCTTGAGATGCTTCTTACGGAGCCACTCCTTAGTTGCCCTGGCTGTGTGTTTCGGGTCGTTGTCATGCTGGAAGACCCAGCCACGACCCATCTTCAATGCTCTTACTGAGGGAAGGAGGTTGTTGGTCAAGATCTCGCGATACATGGCCCCATCCATCCTCCCCTCAATACGGTGCAGTCGTCCTGTCCCCTTTGCAGAAAAGCATCCCCAAAGAATGATGTTTCCACCTCCATGCTTCACGGTTGGGATGGTGTTCTTGGGGTTGTACTCATCCTTCTATTCCTCCAAACACGGTGAGTGGAGTTTAGACCAAAAAGCTCTATTTTTGTCTCATCAGACCACATGACCTTCTCCCATTCCTCCTCTGGATCATCCAGATGGTCATTGGCAAACTTCAGACGGGCCTGGACATGCGCTGGCTTGAGCAGGGGGACCTTGCGTGCGCTGCAGGATTTTAATCCATGACGGCGTAGTGTGTTACTAATGGTTTTCTTTGAGACTGTGGTCCCAGCTCTCTTCAGGTCATTGACCAGGTCCTGCCGTGTAGTTCTGGGCTGATCCCTCACATTCCTCATGATCATTGATGCCCCACGAGGTGAGATCTTGCATGGAGCCCCAGACCGAGGGTGATTGACCGTCATCTTGAACTTCTTCCATTTTCTAATAATTGTGCCAACAGTTGTTGCCTTCTCACCAAGCTGCTTGCCTATTGTCCTGTAGCCCATCCCAGCCTTGTACAGGTCTACAATTTATCCCTGATGTCCTTACACAGCTCTCTGGTCTTGGCCATTGTGGAGAGGTTGGAGTCTGTTTGATTGAGTGTGTGGACAGGTGCCTTTTATACAGGTAACGAGTTCAAACAGGTGCAGTTAATACAGGTAATGAGTGGAGAACAGGAGGGCTTCTTAAAGAAAAACTAACAGGTCTGTGAGAGCCGGAATTCTTACTGGTTGGTAGGTGATCAAATACTTATGTCATGCAATAAAATGCAAATTAATTACTTAAAAATCATACAATGTGATTTTCTGGATTTTTGTTTTAGATTCCGTCTCTCACAGTTGAAGTGTACCTATGATAAAAATGACAGACCTCTACATGCTTTGTAAGTAGGAAAACCTGCAAAATCGGCAGTGTATCAAATACTTGTTCTCCCCACTGTATATAAATGCCTAGAATATTTCAATTTTGGGGAATCTCTTATAAAATGGGTTAAAATTATGTATAGTAACCCTAGGTGTAAAATAGTAAATAATGGCTAAATCTCAGAAAGTTTTAAACTATCTAGAGGAGTAAAACAAGGTTGTCCACTATCGGCATATCTATTTATTATTGCCATCGAAATGTTAGCTGTTAAAATTAGATCAAACATTAATATTAAGGGATTAGAAATCCGTGGCTTAAAAACTAAGGTGTCATTGTACGCTGATGATTCATGTTTTCTTTTAAAACCACAACTAGAGTCCCTCCAGGGCCTCATAGAGGATCTAGATACCTTTGCTATCCTCTCTGGATTAAAACCAAATTATGATAAATGTACCATATTACGTATTGGATCACTAAAAAATACACATTTTATATTGCCATGTAGTTTACCAATTAAATGGTCTGACGGAGATGTGGACATACTCGGTATAAAAATCCCAAAAGAAAGAAATGATCTCACTCCAATAAATTTTTATAGAAAGTTAGCAAAAATAGATAAGATCTTGCTACCATGGAAAGGAAAATACCTGTCTATTTGTGGAAAAATCACCCTGATTAACTCTTTAGTCATATCACAGTTTACCTATTTGCTTATGGTTTTGCTTACACCTAGTGACCTGCTTTTTAAATTATATGAACAAAAAATATTCCATTTTATTTGGAACGGCAAGCCAGATAAAATTAAAAGGGCCTATTTATATAACGAATATGAATTCGGAGGGCAGAAATTATTAAATATTAAAGCATTAGACCTCTCACTAAAGGCATCAGTCATACAAAAGTTATACTTAAATCCAAACTGGTTCTCTAGTAAATTGGTACGAATGTCTCATCCTATATTCAAGAAGGGCCTTTTCCCCTTTATTCAGATTACACCTGCTCACTTTCGGTTTTTTGAAAAGGAAATAATCTCCAAAATATCCTTATTTTTTAAACAAGCCTTAGAAAGTTGGTTGCAATTTCAGTTTAATCCACCTGAAAGGACGGAACAAATAGTACAACAAATATTGTGGTTAAATTCAAATATAGTAATTGATAAAAAAACTGTATTTATTGAAGAAATGTTTAAAAAAGGTATAATTTTTGTGAATGATGTCATAAATAGGACTGGTGGAGTTATGTCACACATGCAGCTAACACAGACATATGGAAATGTCTGCTCTACCCAAAATTACAACCAATTAATTGCAGCATTACCACAAAAATGGAAGAGGCAAGTAGAAGGGGAAAAAAGTAAGGAACTTGTATGTCGGCCCTGTATTAAAGAACATAAATGGTTAAAGAAAAGTGTGATAAATAAAAATATATACAAATTTCATTTAAGGACCAAAAAACTGACAGCTGTGCCATATAAATTGCAAAATAGTTGGGAAGAGATTTTCGATGTACCCATTCCATGGCACATGGTTTATGAATTGATACGCAAAACAACGCCGGATTCAAAACTTCGAATTTTTCAATTTAAATTACTGTACAAAATTCTTGCAACTAATAGAATGTTATATATATGGGGTATACAATCTTCCCAGCTCTGCAGATTCTGTTGTGAGGAGGCAGAGTCATTAGATCATTTATTTTGGTATTGTCCATATGTAGCTCGTTTTTGGTCACAGGTCCAGGAATGGCTGAAGAATTGCAACATTTGCCTAAAACTAACGCTACAGATAGCAATACTGGGGGATTTGAAAAGCCATAGTCAATCAATCAATAATATAATAATTATTTTAGCAAAAATGTTTATTTTTAATTTACAATCTATAGAAGCTATGAGAATAGGAAGGTTCAAGTCTTTTGTGAAGCATCACAGCACAGTTGAAAAATATATGGCAAATAAAAATCCGAAATGGATGATGTTGGAAGATAGATGGGAGGGGTTGAGTGGAACTGAAGGGTGGGACTAATAACAAGATAAACAATGTAGGGCATACGGGATCTGTGAAATGTGTATAGGTGCGGAGCTTTTGTGAAATAGCACAGTTACAAGTGGAAATAAAATTGGATGGACAACAGAAATAGAGGAAGGACTAAGAACAAATAAGAGAGAACTATTGTAAAGTGGACTGTGTCTGTAAGATGGGTATAAGATGTATAAATTGAAGGTAAAAGCAGAAGTGTTTATTAGTTTACTCCAATTGGGGGATCGGTGGTAGGGTGCGGGGAATAATAATAAAGGTATATTCTTTAAAAAAGTATGTATGTCTATATAGGTATGTGTATGTATATACAGTGGGGAGAACAAGTATTTGATACACTGACAATTTTGCAGGTTTTCCTACTTACAAAGCATGTAGAGGTCTGTAATTTTTATCATAGGTACACTTCAACTGTGAGAGACGGAATCTAAAACAAAAATCCAGAAAATCACATTGTATGATTTTTAAGTAATTAATTTGCATTTTATTGCATGACATAAGTATTTGATACATCAGAAAAGCAGAACTGAATATTTGGTACAGAAACCTTAGTTTGCAATTACAGAGATCATACGTTTCCTGTAGTTCTTGACCAGGTTTGCACACACTGCAGCAGGGATTTTGGCCCACTCCTCCATACAGACCTTCTCCAGATCCTTCAGGTTTCGGGGCTGTCGCTGGGCAATACGGACTTTCGGCTCCCTCCAAAGATTTTCTATTGGGTTCAGGTCTGGAGACTGGCTAGGCCACTCCAGGACCTTGAGATGCTTCTTACGGAGCCACTCCTTAGTTGCCCTGGCTGTGTGTTTCGGGTCGTTGTCATGCTGGAAGACCCAGCCACGACCCATCTTCAATGCTCTTACTGAGGGAAGGAGGTTGTTGGTCAAGATCTCGCGATACATGGCCCCATCCATCCTCCCCTCAATACGGTGCAGTCGTCCTGTCCCCTTTGCAGAAAAGCATCCCCAAAGAATGATGTTTCCACCTCCATGCTTCACGGTTGGGATGGTGTTCTTGGGGTTGTACTCATCCTTCTATTCCTCCAAACACGGCGAGTGGAGTTTAGAGCAAAAAGCTCTATTTTTGTCTCATCAGACCACATGACCTTCTCCCATTCCTCCTCTGGATCATCCAGATGGTCATTGGCAAACTTCAGACGGGCCTGGACATGCGCTGGCTTGAGCAGGGGGACCTTGCGTGCGCTGCAGGATTTTAATCCATGACGGCGTAGTGTGTTACTAATGGTTTTCTTTGAGACTGTGGTCCCAGCTCTCTTCAGGTCATTGACCAGGTCCTGCCGTGTAGTTCTGGGCTGATCCCTCACATTCCTCATGATCATTGATGCCCCACGAGGTGAGATCTTGCATGGAGCCCCAGACCGAGGGTGATTGACCGTCATCTTGAACTTCTTCCATTTTCTAATAATTGTGCCAACAGTTGTTGCCTTCTCACCAAGCTGCTTGGCTATTGTCCTGTAGCCCATCCCAGCCTTGTACAGGTCTACAATTTATCCCTGATGTCCTTACACAGCTCTCTGGTCTTGGCCATTGTGGAGAGGTTGGAGTCTGTTTGATTGAGTGTGTGGACAGGTGTCTTTTATACAGGTAACGAGTTCAAACAGTTGCAGTTAATACAGGTAATGAGTGGAGAACAGGAGGGCTTCTTAAAGAAAAACTAACAGGTCTGTGAGAGCCGGAATTCTTACTGGTTGGTAGGTGATCAAATACTTATGTCATGCAATAAAATGCAAATTAATTACTTAAAAATCATACAATGTGATTTTCTGGATTTTTGTTTTAGATTCCGTCTCTCACAGTTGAAGTGTACCTATGATAAAAATGACAGACCTCTACATGCTTTGTAAGTAGGAAAACCTGCAAAATCGGCAGTGTATCAAATACTTGTTCTCCCCACTGTATGTGTATATGTATGCATGCGTGTATGGATATATATATTTACCCCAAAAAATATGGGGGATTGGAAATGATGCAGACAATTACATTAGAAGCAACATTCTTTCCGCAAGATTAAGCTGATCCAACTCCCCCCCCCAAAAAAAAGGAAAATAAATAAATAAATAAAAATAAACACTTCATTGAAGAATCCCTACTCTTGACCAGTCACAGAGACTTCGGCTACCAAACATCGGTTTGCCTCAGGAATTTTTTTTTTGTGTGCATGAACAGCCGAAATAACCCTTGCCCAAGACCAACATTAACAAACTGTTTCGGATGGGTAGCATGCAAACTGCTTCAGACAGTTTTTATTTCTGACTTGTATCTGGGCTGTAGAGGGACTATGAGAAATTAAAATCCAAAACACCAAAGGCGAATGCGACAAAGCACATAGCAAAGACCTAATGAAAACCAAAATCGATCAAAGGAGCTGGCTTTTTAAAGCAACAGAGGGAGAGATGTCAGCTTTGAACATTTTAGATAAACGCTTCTGATGTCGAGAAAATGAAGCTTATGGGAATGAGCGTTCTTAATTCAAATCTCTGACCTCGGACCCCTTATCTTGTGGTTAACAGTTGAGAATTAATTAGGACTATGTTGCTGGCAAGAAAATGTTAAAAACGGAACATCTTTGAGAATAATATGTGCTGCTGACAAAAAAAAAATCGTAGGAAGAAGTCTGTTATTAAGGAAGGGGCTGTTACAGTTGTTGCCCTGCACATCTGATTGTGTTCTGTGGTGCTCTGTTCTTCAGAAGCCTGCGTTCTCCAAGGATGACCTCCTTCCCATGGACCTTGGCACATTCTACAGAGAGTTCCAGAACCCCCCACAGCTCACCAGCCTCACTATTGATGTCAGTTCTCAGTCCATGGCAGAGGACCTGGTGAGACACACTTCTCTGACTTTCCAAAGAGAGATGGTTTCTGTTTTGTTGCCAGGTGGGGGGTGTTGGGGTCTCCTTGTCTATGAAGTGGTCCTGTTGGAATTTAAACGACTGACAGATAGTAGTGAAAGGGGAACATAGTAGTTACCATTATATGATTTACTGTGTGTTTGAATGTCTCTTTTCGGTGGTGCTTTTTAGTCTAATAAATCAATATCTTGGTCATTCTGTGCTTGTAATGATGTTCATTTTTCATTTTCCCTACAGGACTCTCTTCCTGAAAAACTGGCAGTATACGAGAAGAACATTGATGAATTTGATGCATTTGTGGACACATTGCAGTAGGGATAGAAATGGATCCACTGTCTCAAATGACAAATTATCCCATTTAGTCCATCTGCAAGGTTCTGTTGTCTTTCAAGCTTGTTTGCATTCAGCCTGTATGCCTGTTCTTTCTTCTCGTAGTTGAAATTCCACATTGATTTGTAATCAGAATGTTTCTCTTCAAACCTCACTGGTTGATGTATTGTAGAGTAAGAGAGCCTGCACCCAACAATCGAAGACATCTTAAAAAAAACAAAATTGCACGGTTTCTTTTCTGATGTGAATAACTGCAACGTTTGCTCTAGTGTTGAGCAGACTGTGTCGTAATGTAAATACCAGATCCCCTCTCACTTTGCTGTTAAAGAACTTAACACATAATAACAAAGACGTTCAGTTCATCAAAGCTGTTGTCTAAATGTTGTATTATTGCTGTCCCGTGTGACACTGAGAACGTTCATGGCAACTATGGAGTCAGACGTGGCCATGTTTTAGTAGATGGGAAGATGCCAAGCTATGTATGGAAATTGATCAATAGTAGTGAATCTATAGCCAAGAAACAGCAAACATGCTGTGTAGCTGAATCTGTATGTTGAAAGAGAAGTTCCTGTAGTTGTTTTTTTGTAAATGGGGAGAAGTGTTGTCTTCTTTCTTCTCTAGATTACCAACTCTAGGCCACAAATCACTGTGTCACTACAAATGATGTAGTCACTGCTCACCTCTGAATCACCATATAAAGCAAGCTTCCTTTTCCCCTATCTGTAAAGAGGGTAAACATTATTTGCACTTTCAATGTATCAATCTTAAGTCCTCTTGATTTCCCCTAATGCTTTAATATACAGTAGCATGGTCATGTGTAATACATTTTTACTTCAAATGGCCTATTTTGTATTATGGGAAAGGAATAAGCCAGAGGCCCTATATATTTCTGATTGGTCGTTTGTGATTTATACCAGCACAACACGAGTGATCGTGTTCGTTGTCCTTAAAGCTTTTAAAATACAATAGAGCATCAATACTCTTGTCACATGAGTACGACCCTCCAGACATCTGAATAAATCAAAGGCACTTTTAACCATCACCTTTTATTTATACTTTATATTCACAACATATAAAGATTGCAGTAAAATACTCTTAACGAGAAATTTCATTTTCACTGTAGCAACCAGGAAATACTATTATTTTACAATACAGATAAACAGTACAATAAAGGTGGACAAACGGGCACAATTTTTACAAGATATGACTGGAGTTGGTTACTCGCCTGTTTGTTTCCTTAAGGCACAGACGCAAATGGGGTTGTAAAGGCTCCACTAAGCCACTGATCCGCATGTCAATGCAATTGTTTCATTGACATGACTAGGAAGTTTTCATACACAGTAAACTAAACATAAAGCACAAAAGAACTCTTACTTATTCAGTCTTAACATTAGTACTGTTCTTGTTCAGGATATGTTCATTAAAGTAATTCAGGATCACAAAGCACAGGAGCTGTACCCCCAAAAGTTTGGCCATTGCAAATGGAAAAAAATGTTAAGGTAAAAAAAATAATCTAATGGAACCATCTTAGTGTTCTCCAATGCAACCATAATTCTTTGGTTGAGTTGAATTTAGTATTGAACAAAAGCAACGGACGTCAATAAAACGAGCAAAATAAGGCTGAGAAACAACTCACCTAACAGTTAACATACAGTAAACAAATGAAATACAATAGAGCCTGAGAGCCCCCGGGTCTGTAAGTACACAGCATTTCAGTCTATCCGTGATTAGGAGCCCTTCTATGCCCCTTACTGACTTTAAGGCTACATAAAGATCTTTTGCCAGCAATGACACTAGCCATCAGTCTTTACAGAGGGATAGTGATGTTCAAGGAATAACTGCCGTAAGTAGAGTAATAATACACAAATGAAAGTAGAATATGTATCATGAAAAGACTGTTCTGCATTGAGAAAGCTAATCAGGCATAACATGAAATGTAGAAGTTACATGATTAAGAATAGTTATTTTATAGTTGACCTGTACAAATGATCAAAAGTAATGCAGCAGAAACAAACAAAGGCGTGCTGGAAATGTTTAAAGGGTATACCAGTATGTTTTGTCAGATGAGTAAACATTTAAAAAGTAAGGCGATATGTGACCCCCCCAAAAAACGTAAATACACATACTCTTATGGTTTTATTTAGCTATAGACTAGCTTTACACATAACCATGATTTTTAAACAAGTTGTGGCAAAATATAAACTCCCGATAGAATTTAGAGTACATTGAATATTGGAGTACACTGGCTCACTGACTGTAGCGACCGATCATTTATGAAATTCGAAAAATATTTGTTCCAATGCAAATAGGACTTGACAAAGTAAATTAATATGAAATGTATCTTGCTCCCCAGATACAAAACATTGCATAAATGTTCTCTGAAATCTGTACCATCAAAATAAATATTTGATATGATTCAAACCAGAACAGATGTGAAATGATATAGGTTATTCCAATTGTTTTAAAGTATCAAATCATGTACACTGTGTTGAACTTCTCCTGAGTGATAGATATCTGGCGGAGACATTAAAGCCTTCTTCATACCTGACTTCTAACCCGACTTTTGGCATCTTCAATGGTTCGTCTCCCCTGTCTTTTTCTCTCTCTGTGTCCTCAGTCACAGTCACAATACACTCATGCATATGGCAACACTACTAGGGGCACTGGGAGAGACACAGTTACACTGTACTAGACCAATACAGAGACATGGTCAGAGACGGGGATTTATACACCGAACGAATGGGGCGTGGTTAGAGATAGCTGTCAGGAGACGTCTTAGGGGGAAAAGACCTTGTCGTGTTGGTCCAACAGAGTTCTGGTGAAGTTATTGATGGGGCCGATGGCACTGAGTGTCATGGCAGCGTCTTGTCCCCATAGCAGGTTGGGTCCAAACACCACTGCCAGGTTGGTGTTGTTCATCTTGTTGATCTCACTCTGTGCGGACACCTACATGGGCAAGCATGCATGTTTGTAGAATATCAATAAGAAAACGACTCACTGGTTAATTTACACAAACTGGTAAGGGCCAGTGTCACCAGGCAGTACTAAATGCCCAGAATGATGCTTATTTAGACAGAACCATAGAACAACAGGCCTCCAAAGACAAACAGGAATGTTTGCCGAGCTTCTGATAAGTATTCAGCTGGGGATATGATACGACAGCAAACATACCTGCACCAGGAACTCAATGAGGAACTTCAGGGAGGCATAGTTCTCCTCAGGGAGCATTGCCAGCATGTTCCGGATCGCAGTCACTTTGGCACTGCTGTCAACATCTGAGGAATGAGCATAACAAATAGACCCTTAACATTACGTGGCTATGACTAAAAACTATCCTCAGGATTATGACCTACAAAACAAATTGACAGCTATAGCAACAAACATAAAAAGATATCCCCATCTACTGTGTGGAGGATAAGAGAGAGTTCCCCAGACTTACTGTGAAAGTTGACAATGTCATTGTAGAGCTGGTATGTGAGGAGGGGCTCTGGTAGTTCTCTGAGGAATGTCTTGAGGATGACAGCTGCCAGGTGAACGTCCTCCATCTGGGAAAAACTCAACTCCTCACCTGGAGCCACAGACACACACAATCACAGAGCCATACAAATCCCACAGCTACAGCCAAAGAGATACATTAGGTCTACCCAGGGACTTCATGAACGGATTACATGAACGGATATTATTTTTAGACATTAATTTAAGAGTAACAATGAGTGCAAATGCTTCACCTGAGTTATATCTGTGCTGAACATCCTTGACGAGCGTCACGTTGGCTGACCGCCGGAATATCCCCTCAATTTCAAGACCTAAGACAGGACAGAAAAAGGGGGAAACCATGAAAACAAAACCTTTTGTAAAACAGAATCAAATAGCAGAATTTGCCTTGTTTTGCAAGTCAAATACTAAATCCATGTCCAGTATCCATGAAATTGGAATTGTCCAAAAAACTGAACATCAGAACAAAGACTCAAAAGTTTAACCATCAAGAAAAATGACCACTGGTAAAAAAAAATATGCAAGAATGGTACTTACCTTGTTCCATTAAGAAGGCCACGGTGTCTCGCATCACCAATGGAACTGCTTCGTTGTCTGAACTTCTCGCTCTTAGCCTTGACAAATCAACAAAAAAAATTAAACTCTTCGAAACATACACAGGATAATATCTTACGTATGTAACGTCAAGGTCGGATATTGAGGAAGTAGAATAAAAAAAAAACAGCCCTCATCCAACTACCTACATTGGCAAGGAGACTCCAAACTGTTGATTGGGTAGTGGTGGACTGCGGGGGGGGGACATCTGGGCCTGAACTGATGGTTTTAGTGAGGCTCTGATTTTTTCATCATACCTAACGGTTTGGGTGTGAGAAAGCAAAGTAATGCACTTAACAAGTCAGATATCACAAATAGACATCCATTACGCAAGCGTGACCAACTCATTGGCAATGTTGAGCTACAGTAGTTACACGTAACGTATGTAAAATGTTCTTACACTCGCACCCGGGTGGGTATCACTAGCTGCTCACACTTAACAACGTCCTCCAGTTCACTCAGGTAGTTGATGTAGTTGATCTTTTGTCCAAATTTGAAGCTAGAAAAGAAAGGAGATTCATCACACATGGCAAACACTTTACAGTTAAAAGGAATAAAGAGCATCTCCGGTGCTAGAATGCTAACCTGATGAGAGGCTTGAAGAGGATGAGAAGAGTCTTGATGAACATGGTGGGGTGGACAATGTACAGTGCCTTGATGTTCTTCTTGTACCTGAAGAAAACGGAGCAGTCAGCAAAAGTAAACTTGAATCGGTTCACTTGTTTGAGAAGTCAAGCCATTAGTGCCCTCACCCAGACATAAATATGGGTGAGGGCAAAGTCCACTTCCTCTTTGGCTTTAGTTTTCAGATCTCTAGTGAAATGGAGTGCATCTCACCATTCATAGGAGAAAAATGATCAAAATGTGCTTTGCAACTATGGTCTCCAGTGTCTGGCTGGAGGTAGGGTGGGACTCACTTCCGGTCAAATTCTCTGTAGGCGTCTCTCAGCCAGCTGAGAGATGGCTTGTTCTCACTGGTGAGGCCATTATGGAAGTAGATGAGGGTGTAGTCGCTCTCAACATACTGGTCTAGGGTGGCCTTCAGATACCTGGATGATAGTATGATAGTTGAGAAGTCAATCCTCATCACTTATGAAAACACAAAACACAACAACGACTACCGACTTGACTAGCAGCGGGGGAATCAAAGCACAACAAGAAGCTATTTATTAGACATTTGGCAGGATGAAAATGTCTCATTAATCTCAAAACAATAACACCCACATCAGTAGCTTGTGGTGGTCCAGTTCGTGGTGGGGGGGCATCCGACAGGCGTTGAAGACAATCACCTTCCTGCCAAAGTTATCATCACCTTGACAGCAGAGTGAGAGAGGAAACAGTGCCAACTGGATTCGAGACTGAACAGGAAATTCAGGTCAGATAAGCTACACATGTAGAGACAAAGTTCTTACCTGCTACTTCGACAATCTGATGCCTGGCAATATCATAGTATGGGTGGTCCCAGGATAGGTGTGACCCCTCCCCCAACCGCTTGGATATGTCCGTCTCTGTTGACAGGAAAGGGGACACATTCAACCACCTCACGCGTATCTCACTAGCTCATATCTTCGAGGGCAGAGTGCTCAGAATTTCACAACTCAATGTTTCGGCTCTGCCCCGTCACAGACAGTACGTGCTCACTGCTCAGGCACTCTTAGAATGAGTTTGCGAACACACTTTGAGCCTCTTCGATGAATACCAAAATAATTAGTTGGGCGAAACATTGCATTTTACAGGCTATCCCACACACACACACACACACACACACACACACACACACACACACACACACACACACACACACACACACACACACACACACACACACACACACACACACACACACACACACACACACACACACACACACACACACACACACACACGACTGCGACGTCTGCATTGTGTACTTAGTAAACCAATGTTCTTCTCACAGAATAAGTCACTAACATGCAGTTGCCCGAGGCGTGGTCAGACAGTGTGCGCTTCGTTTGGTATCTCATAAGATGAACCCTTGTACCCTTCTCTTTAATCGTCTGTTCATTAATAACGATTCTGAGAATAATTCAAACTCTAAATCATGGTGCTGTAGATGCATCTATTAGTCACAAATAATGGCACAGTCCTCATCCTCCAATCAGACAGGGGCTGGAGATCTGCTGTGAAACAGAAATGAACCAGAAATTTGACTGTGCCTACAAATAGAATGCATAACTAATGTATGCACACTGCATCAGAGGGCAATATGCAATCAAGTTGTAATAATATGACACGATTAACAAAAGGCTCACTGCATTGGGCTGTGAATAAGGCTCTCTTTTACTCTTCCCTTGGACCAATGACAGATTTACGTAAAACTATATGATTTTTAGGGAAATAACAGTAATAGCCCTACAACAACGTTCCATTTCTAAAAACTCAGCTGATCTTACAACAGGCTGATTATTATCATATTACAATGGCCAACATTTTGCCAGGAATGTGGCATTTTAAAACAGTGATCTCATGATTTTGTTTTACTCAAGGGATTAGGTGGCTTATAGAACAATAGAAATTCTTTACGCATTTCTCAAATTTCAGCAACTTCATTTTTTAAATTGTTACCCAACTGTCCACATCTGACAGCACAGAGAGGTCCAGCTGTCCTTCTAATAGCCTTTAGGTTCTTACCAGACTTGCTCATACTGGAGTCATCTGGGGGCCACAGCTTGTCCCCCATTGGAGACAGTTTGAGCTGGTCCAGGGCATTGCTGGGAGGATCATCTACTCCAAGGTCATCATTGAGGTCAACCAGAAGATCTGAAGACATGGTGGTGAACTATGAGACTCCACACGGATCAAAATCTGGTCAGGTGCTCAGCCAGCCTCCTGTCACAGAAATAAGTGTGTTCATCAACATCCATCCATAACGTATCGAATGCAATGAGATATCACCTTATCTCAGCAGTGGGATCACTTTCAAGATCTTTTTTAGCGTCTTCCTCAAAGTCCCTCCCTTATAGCTTAACTTAGACAAATAAAACAGCTAACAAGTGTTTAACAGGCACAGATGCAACATTTTTTAAGATGCCTTTTCTCTTGTGCTTTGTGGTAAATTACCACTGCTATAATGGACCCTAGGCAAAAACCATGTTTTAAAGCTGTACTGTTACATCATAACTGCAGAAGAGCCACTCCAATGGGGCCAGAAAGGACAATGCATGAAACATGGACTGAAGAAACAAATAGGTCTATAAACTCGTGTCCTTCACTCTTTTCAAAGTCCAGCCTAAAAGAAAAATAGACAAGGCCTAATTCACATCTGTAATCAGGTTAGCATTTGGTAATAATTTGAGGAGATGTCTGTGCAATGAAGCAACAATTGATTGGCTGGTTTGTTTGTGGAAGTTCTACACATTTCACACACACATTTTCGTATGAAATGACCCAATCTATCGTACAACACCACAGGGGCTGTGTTTGAAGAAGCAGCCTTGCTGTGTTACCCGTTCTTCGTTTTGCGGGAAGGCTCAAATACAGTCCTCCCTATCTATGAGATGCAATATGCTCTGACATTTTGGTTCTTTAAATATCACGACTGGAGTCAGAAACACATTCATGTATGCGCAGTCCAGGTGAGGAGAACTGCAGTCAGGCAAAGTGCAATAATTTTATACATCTATAGTAGATAAACTAGCCAAAATACTGTATATTGCGAAACACTGCAACTGCCATATACACTGCTCAAAAAAATAAAGGGAACACTTAAACAACACAATGTAACTCCAAGTCAATCACACTTCTATGAAATCAAACTGTCCACTTAGGAAGCAACACTGATTGACAATACATTTCACATGCTGTTGTGCAAATGGAATAGACAAAAGGTGGAAATTATAGGCAATTAGCAAGACACCCCCAAAAAAAGGAGTGATTCTGCAGGTGGTGACCACAGACAACTTCTCAGTTCCTATGCTTCCTGGCTGATGTTTTGGTCACTTTTGAATGCTGGCGGTGCTCTCACTCTAGTGGTAGCATGAGACGGAGTCTACAACCCACACAAGTGGCTCAGGTAGTGCAGTTCATCCAGGATGGCACATCAATGCGAGCTGTGGCAAAAATGTTTGCCGTGTCTGTCAGCGTAGTGTCCAGAGCATGGAGGCGCTACCAGGAGACAGGCCAGTACATCAGGAGACGTGGAGGAGGCCGTAGGAGGGCAACAACCCAGCAGCAGGACCGCTACCTCCGCCTTTGTGCAAGGAGGTGCACTGCCAGAGCCCTGCAAAATGACCTCCAGCAGGCCACAAATGTGCATATGTCAGCATATGGTCTCACAAGGGGTCTGAGGATCTCATCTCGGTACCTAATGGCAGTCAGGCTACCTCTGGCGAGCACATGGAGGGCTGTGCGGCCCCACAAAGAAATGCCACCTCACACCATGACTGACCCACCGCCAAACCGGTCATGCTGGAGGATGTTGCAGGCAGCAGAACATTCTCCACGGCGTCTCCAGACTCTGTCAGGTCTGTCACATGTGCTCATGTGCTCAGTGTGAACCTGCTTTCATCTGTGAAGAGCACAGGGCGCCAGTGGCGAATTTGCCAATCTTGGTGTTCTCTGGCAAATGCCAAACGTCCTGCACGGTGCTGGGCTGTAAGCACAACCCCCACCTGTGGACGTCGGGCCCTCATACCACCCTCATGGAGTCTGTTTCTGACCGTTTGAGCAGACACATGCACATTTGTGGCCTGCTGGAGGTCATTTTGCAGGGCTCTGGCAGTGCACCTCCTTGCACAAAGGCGGAGGTAGCGGTCCTGCTGCTGGGTTGTTGCCCTCCTACGGCCTCCTCCACGTCTCCTGATGTACTGGCCTGTCTCCTGGTAGCGCCTCCATGCTCTGGACACTACGCTGACAGACACAGCAAACATTTTTGTCACAGCTCGCATTGATGTGCCATCCTGGATGAACTGCACTACCTGAGCCACTTGTGTGGGTTGTAGACTCCGTCTCATGCTACCACTAGAGTGAGAGCACCGCCAGCATTCAAAAGTGACCAAAACATCAGCCAGGAAGCATAGGAACTGAGAAGTTGTCTGTGGTCACCACCTGCAGAATCACTCCTTTTTTGGGGGTGTCTTGCTAATTGCCTATAATTTCCACCTTTTGTCTATTCCATTTGCACAACAGCATGTGAAATGTATTGTCAATCAGTGTTGCTTCCTAAGTGGACAGTTTGATTTCACAGAAGTGTGATTGACTTGGAGTTACATTGTGTTGTTTAAGTGTTCCCTTTATTTTTTTGAGCAGTGTATTTTAGCTACAAAAATAAGGTGATTCGTGTCTTAGAGAAACAGCTAACGTTAGCTATCTAACGTTACCCAAAACAAGGCTACAATTTGTCCCGACTCCTCTAGTTAACTAGTTAGTTATTTAACGTATGCCCCATTGCGCTGCGATGTCGAGAGATATATATATATATACACTTTTTTTTTTTAACGTTAGCTAACGCCAGACGACACAGCAGTAGGTAACCTAGCTACTCAATGTTTTACAAATATCGATAGATTAAAACAAACGTTAGCTAGCTAACGCGTCAACTACCAGCAGCAGCTAACCTGTTTAACTGTAGTTAGCTAGCTACTTAACAATATTTTAGTTGACAGCTAACTATCTTGTCAGCTAGCAAGGTACAGTATGTTACCATTAGCCTCGGCTGGTTAGGCTAACGTTAACTATCTAACCACCTGGTTATATGGGGCTAATCCAAATGAGCTCGTCTGACGTTTATGTCCTAGCTAGCTATATAACACGCAAAATACATTGATTCATTCAAACATAAATCATTAAATTGGTGGATTTACCGTAAAATCTGTGAAATTGATCCCCGCTGAAATGCTTGCTAAGTTATCTCGCTAGGCTACTAACGTTAGCTATGTCAGTGACAGCTGCTTGCTTCACAAGTCACAAACATCCGGTTTTCGTTCCGTGGGTGGAGAGCTCTCCTTGCCTTGGCAACGACACTCCTCTGACTCCGAAACGAGACAGAGGCAAAGGTGGGAAAGAGGTGTGTGAACTAGGCTTAGCTTTGATTATGATAGCAGGTTTCAAACCTTCCTGTCTGATAGCTCTCCAGCGGTGCTTGCGTTTACTTCATCATTAGATCTGTATCAAAAAATGTATGGAAAACCTTGTGTAACAACATGCAGAATTCTAGTGGCAGTCTCAGATCTGAATTTAGTTTGATTCATTTCTGTAATAATTATAATAATTATAATTGCTGAGTCTACGAGTAATAACAAGCAGATAATGATCAGGAACGCATGTTTATTTCCAATATTACATCAGTTTCCTTTGCATGTAGAGAAAATGAGAAGAAATAACAATCAATCGTCGTCATCGCCGCCTGTTTTGTCAATAACTTTCTTCATCCACTTTCTCATACGGAAAAGATGGGTGTAGAATCCATATTTCCCATCCCTGTCACATCCTTCTCCCCAGGACACAATGCCGATCTGGTACCAACGGTTGTCATCTGGGTTCTGTGAATGAGGATATAAGTCATTCTCATGAGTATATCAAATAAAGCGGGGGATATGCAAGACATCTAATGAGTGAAGTTTGTTTTTCTCTAGTTGTATACCTTCATGACAAAGGGACCACCGCTGTCCCCTTCACAAGCGTCACCAGTTTTCTGTTCCTCTGGTTTGAAGCCTGAAACGTACATTGGCATTGTAAGGAAGCATCATACTAATGGTAACACCTGTGATTCACCACATTTTTTATCAAGTCACAATGCACCAATTCACTTTTGGTTAACATATTGGATGGACTTGAGCTGCAGTATACAGCAATTACCACACTGAGATGAGAGCTGAGAACTGCTACTCACCAGCACAGAACATGTTGTCAGTGATGCGGATAGAGGTAGAGTCTCTGCAGATATCCTGTTCAACGATGGGTAGATGGATCTGCTGGAGAACTGTGGGTAGAGACTTGGGGGAGGAACTCCATGTCTCATATAGGTTCCCCCAGCCTGTCACACGGCCTTTATAACCAGCAAACATCAGTCTTGAAGGAGAAATTTAAAAAAAGGATGCTACCATTGCTAGTATGGGAAAAAGCTCAGAAATGTTAATAATTCCTATTTAATAATTACTGCTAGCTACGTTAAACTCTCTTACGTCTTAGCAACCTGCTTGGTTGGTAGACAGACAGGATGAATCTCATCGGTGAAAGTAATGGGCCTCCTCATGTGCAGCAGAGCAATGTCCCGGTTCAGGTTCTCCTTCCAGTTGTACTTGGGGTGGACAATTATCTCATCAATGGCCACAATCTTCTCTGTGCCCTTCTCAAACCTGGGATTAGGTTGAAATACGGTATGAGCCAAGAATGTTTTGGTATGGCTATATTATTGTTTTGTCAAGTCTTATGGCATGTCATAGTTCACTGTTGAACTGTGCAAAAGTCCATGTGTATCGTTTGTTTAATAAAGATAAAATGGGAAAATAGGAGATAACCACTCACTTAGCTCTGTTATGTTTACCAAGGCGGACCAGGATGTCATTGATGGTGAAGTTCTTGTTCCATGGTGGGTAGAGGATGCAGTGGGCTGCAGTGAGGATCCACTCATCACTGATTAGACTGGCCCCACACAGCAGCTCCTGTGGGCTTTTCTTGTACAACATCACCTGCCTAACATCAAAGCATCCATGAATAACAGGTATCATAATTTTCTTCTGCCAAATTACATCTGTGCCTTTCTTTTTAGGCCGAGGCTGCGGATCTGACTTTTCCGGCCTTGTGCATTTCTCACTGTCAATCGTGAAATTATAATTATTCAGGTTTTACTGGTGAAACGTCCAAGCTGCATCTACATACCAACCATTTGATCTCAATCAGTTTCATGGGGATAAGCATTTAGATATTCTTGAGTTGTAGGCTACTGTTTCAAAGAAGCCTACAGTGTTGTTTTGAATGAATGTACAGTGAGTGTATTTTAGAGCAGATGGTGTTAACAAACTGTAGTACAGCCTACCTGTGTTTTGTTTCAATCAAAGTACATATTTTGCCTAGTGGCGCGCTTTTGAGTTTTGGGCACATGAAGAAGAAAAAAAAGACAATTTGATCTCAATCATCCTAAAATATCATAAGAAATTAGGTGGTGTTTTTTGTCTTAGAGTAACGTTACTGTGCTATTATATTTGGTTATGCTATGTAGAATAGGCTACTATCATTATGTGATCTTGAAGACATTGATTCAGCTTTGATCTAACTTTATTAAAACGGGCACCATTCGCCAGAGTAGCCCTGTTGTCTATGAGTAGAACAGAGACCGTGTGCAAAGTAGAGAATCTCGCATGTGCAAAAGCTTCGGGGGCACTTGGCTGTCTGGAAGAAAGGTGCAGAAAAGTCACATCTGTAGCCACTACATTCTTTTAAATTGGGCAATGCGTCGACAACCCCAAAACACATCCTCTAAATGACAGACACACAGATAACTTCCTTTCCCGCTCCCACCGTGTATATGGTCAAACATGACGACCATGATCCTAAGTAGTAGTCCTACGTAATGCAATAGAACAAATGTGGTGTTTTGAATATCTATTAATTTCATTACCATGGTGCACTGGCCACTTCTGCGTCAATCCCTTTAACAATACGGCCTCCTTGGTAGGAGTCAATCAGTTCTTGCTCTCTACCGTCCTTCTTACTTATCTTCTCAAACATGGGTCGCTCTCCGCACACTGAAAACAATTCAAAGTCAAAGCCGTACCTTACACTTTATGTAAAAAAAAAATCCTAACCAAAATTATACTACTTACCCATCTCTCCACTGCCAAAGCTCCGAGGGCTGAAGAAGGATTCTCTGGGGCCAGAGAGTGTTGTCCTTTCCCTTCCACCGGCCGCCTCCTCATAGTTATCTATTGGGTCATCTGAAAGAGAACAACAGTCCAGCACTGAGCATTTATGATACCTGTCAGATATCTTTTTTTTCTTCAGTGTCCTAATATTTTAAGTGAATAATTTAAAACTAGAAAAAGTGTTGAAACAGCTCACCACACATCTCAAGGTCACAGTAGTCCACAGTGGTATTTCCATGCTGGTCCACATAGCACCAGGGTCCCTCCATATCTCCGTCAGGGTTTCTACAGTGGTTCGTCACAAGTTTGACCTCTGGGATGAAATTCTTTCCTTTGCTGAGTGCCAATGCCTTTGGGGAGGCCCAAGGCAGACACTTTTTGCCATTCATGGTAACTGAGAGATCACCTGTATAATCCAAGCCATTGTTGGCCAGGCAGTCCTTCTTGGTGTACTTGGCTTTCCCATCTACTGTAGCAGATACTTTTGGGGGTACCCAAGGCTCACCTGTAAGGGAACAATCACAATAGAGGACCACTAAGACATATTGCAACAAACAACATACTCTGCACTTTGTTGTTGAACAAGGAGGCATATAAACCACCGATTGTCAGTGTAAAAGTACACCCAGCTCAGCAACAACATGCAACCAAATGTTGGTTATTATGCAAGTAGTGAAATCATACCACATTTTGGGACGATGCATTGCTCTCTCCTGACTGTGGGATCCCTGGTGAAGCACCAAGGTCCTTCAGGAGTTTTGTCTGGGTTCCTGCAATAGTTCTCATACAGGGTCTCATCCAGGAAACTATTGAACTCCCTAAGAAGAGATATTACCCCTCAGCAACAACACATCACGAATGGGACAACTTTGAAATTACATTCCTCAAGTTATGGGGTCAATATTACATACGTAATTCTGTGTGGGAAGTTACTGCGCCAGTACTGGCATGTTTTTCCTGAGGAAGTAGTGAAGATGGTACCGTTGTAGTTCACACCATTGCCCACTGAGCACTCTCCTGTAAGACGCAGGCCCACATAATATTTGAGAAACAGGATGTCCTGCTCAAAAAATGTATCTTTACATTATAACATTTTCCTGGTAGATTCCTCACACTTTTTAGCTGATTTCAACACAAACATTAACATTTAGTCAATAAATCATTGACGTACAGTGCCTTGCAAAAGTATTCATCCCCCTTGGCGTTTTACCTATTTTGTTGCATTACAATCTGTAATATAAATATATTTTTATTTGAATTTCATGTAATGGACACACACAAAATAGCCCAAATTGGTGAAGTGAAATGAAAAAAATAACTTGTTTAAAAAGAAATCTGAAACAGAAAAGGGGTGCATGCATATGTATTCCCCCCCTTTGCTATGACGCCCCTAAATAAGATCTGGTGTAATCAATTACCTTCAGAAGTCACATAATTAGTTAAAAGAAGTCCATCTGTGTGCAATCTAAGTGTCACATGATCTCAGTATATATACACCTGTTCTGAAAGGCCCCAGTCTGCAACACCGCTAAGCAAACAGCACCATGAAGACCAAGGAGCATGCCAAACAGGTCAAGGACAAAGTTGTGGAGAAGTACAGATCAGGGTTGGGTTATAAAAAAATATCCAAAACTTTGAACATCCCACGGAGCACCATTAAATCCATTATTAAAAAATTGAAAGAATATGGCACCACAACAAACCTGCCAAGAGAGGGCCATCCACCAAAACTCACAGACCAGGCAAGGACGGCATTTATCAGAGGCAACAAAGAGACCAAAGATAACCGTGAAGGAGCTGCAAAGCTCCACAGTGGAGATTGGAGTATCTGTCCATAGGACCACGTTAAGCCGTACACGCCACAGAGCTGGGCTTTACGGAAGAGTGTCCAGAAAAATGCCATTGCTTAAAGAATAAAATAAGCAAACACGTTTGGTGTTCACCAAAAGGCATGAGGGAGACTCCCCAAACATATGGAAGAAGGTACTCTGGTCAGATGAGACTAAAATTGAGCTTTTTGGCCATCAAGGAAAACGCTATGTCTGGCGCAAACCCACCACCTCTCATCACCCGAGAACACCCCAAAAACACCATGTGGGGATGTTTTTCATCAGGAGGGACTGGTAAATTGGTCAGAATTTTATGATGGCACTAAATACAGGGTAATTCTTGAGGGAAACCTGTTTCAGTCTTCCAGAGATTTGAGACTGGGACGGAGGTTCACCTTCCAGCAGGACAATGACCCTAAGCATTTTGCTAAAGCAACACTCGAGTGGTTTAAGGGGAAACATTTAAATGTCTTGGAATGGCCTAGTCAAAGCCCAGACCTCAATCCAATTGAGAATCTGTGGTATGACGTAAAGATTGCTGTACACCAGTGGAACCCATCCAACTTGAAGGAGCTGCAGCAGAAGAATTGCCTTGAAGAATGGGAAAAAATCCCAATGGCTAGATGTGCCAAGCTTATAGAGACACTCCAAGAGACTTGCAGCTGTAATTGCTGCAAAAGGTGGCTCTACAAAGTATTGACTTTGGGGGGGTGAATAGTTATGTCTTATTTCTTGTTAGTTTCACAAAAAATATTTTGTATCTTCAAAGTGTTAGGCATGTTGTGTAAATCAAATGATACAAACCCCCCAAAAATCTATTTTAATTCCAGATTGTAAGGCAACAAAATAGGAAAAATACCAAAGGGGGTGAATACTTTCGCAAGCCACTGTATTTGAAATGTGCAGTGCAATCAGGCCATAATTATTACCACTGGCATCAATACACCCTCTCAATGTTTTTATATTGTCCTTGTCTCTCAGCAGTGAAGTGCCTTTGCAAGCTGTGAAGAAGACAAGCAAGAATTAGAAAACATGCGGAAATACTTGACTCTACTTGCTTATAATTGCCAAAGCCGATATTAATGTTTGTTTTTTAAGTATAAAGAGCATAGCATGTGTGGGAAGAGCAAAACGTGGGGGGTCACCGACACTGGGGCTAAAGCCTGTTCCTCAAACAAGTCGACTCACATCTCAGTTGCACTTTGTTCTGGTTCAATACAATCTATTTACATTGGGTGTTCTGATGATTGCCTATTCCATAGATAAGGTTTTGATAGAAAACACAAGTAATAACAAATAAAAACAAATACTTACCCAAATAGCTGCCCCAAAAGGCCTTCTAAATTAAGAAAGATCAATTTAGACAGTTATTTGGGGAGAAATACTATAATCATACTTTATTATGCAAATATAGTGTTACCCAGGTAAACAGAAAGCTCATGATTTAGTTACCAGTATACCAAGGTGAATATTAATGTGCTTTGCATGATACTTCAATCTAACAAGCCAGACATTCTCACCGTCTTGTCAGGCTTTTCAAAGACTTCACGGGCTTCTTCATGGTCACAGATCTCCTCGATGCACTCCCGTTCCAAGTTCCCAGGTTTCAACTCCTCAAGGAAGGAATTTGCCCGTTTAGCACGGATAAAAACCTGTGAGGCTTCCTTGCTGTTAAGAAATACTATAAACAAATATTTGATAACTCAACCTATTGTTTAGTGGTATTATAACTGACAAATAGCCTTATTCACATCAAGGAGTAACAGTTTAAGGGGTATACATTTTCAGAATATCGATATTTTGAAACTTGCTTGCTTTTGAGCTTTCAGGGCTGGTAAATAAAAACTGATATCTTACCATTTTCACAAAGGGTGATCTGAAGAGTAGAAGAAAATAGTAGAATGAAAATGAGAGTTGCGGGTATTCGACCCATTGTTGCGGATGGTTAAGACAGAACTCCTTGTAAAACCTAGGACATCACCAGACCTGCTCACCCCCTCAAAATCCAGTACTCATTGAAACCCCCCACTTTCTGTTACATTGAACCACCTGGTTAATATTGAACCACTGTACTAAGACTGACTCGGGGCTGCACCTCCCATCTGGGTCATGTCAACAACATAAAATTGAACTCAGTATTTCCATTCAAGTTTAAACTACTACATATGACCATGGATAAGCTTTCCACACTATGTCAAGAATAGCTTTCTCCATTGTTTATTTTCTGTCAGGGCCTACTCATGGATTACTTTATATAAAAATGTTTGCTATTAAGTAATTATAAGTGGAATATAAAATGATAAAGACAAAGGCAATGTCAAAAACACACACAATAAATCAACCTTTTAAATACTGCCATTTACTAATTTAGACTATGATAGTGTGTGCTGCATAGACAAGCATAGCAAACACACACTAAAGTTGCTCCAAACCAGAATATTTGCTGATTCAGTCTCGGACTGTCCCAACCATCTAAATATTTGCACCCAAATATTGAATGACGCATTGGATAAAGAGTGAATGGTCAAAGTCGTGTTCAAAAACACATACAACTGTTGTAAAGCCACCACAGAGGTACTTAATTTCTCCATTTTATTTGGAGTCTTCAACAATAATGATCCTCTTGTTGATGGCCCATATTTACAACAGTGTATTAAAATACACTAAAGCTATTTAAAAAGCCTTCATAAACATTCTCTAGACATCAAATATATTTTAGTCAGATAAAAAAAAAAACTATTCATGAGGATTTCTCTTTGTAACCATTAAGATATTTCCTAAAATACAGGGGCAGGTAGTTTTAGCACAGTCCTTGAAAATATCATTTGCTGTAGATAGTGGCTAGACAAGATCCACCACAGATGTGAGTCAATATTTGCTGATATCTTTAACTCGTAGTATCCTGATGGTGATAACATAACATATTTTATATTCATGACAAATGTATTTTCCAAATAAGTACTGCTTATTGTCTTATTTTAGGTAAAGTACATCTAGCAGGCAAAACAAAACATTTTCTTCACATTCTTGGTTTTATTTGAAGATTTAAACAAATAAAAACAGCAACAGAAAGCAAAATGGTGTGACTTGCAGTTTTAAACTCCTGTTTCTATCTCTATTGTCTCTGCCACAGAGCTCAGTCCATCCTCTCCCTGTAGAATCACCAGGTTGCTGTGTGTTTTGTGCTCCCTTACCACAATGCACTTATCACTAGAATCTGAGACAACTATCTCAATGACATTCTCATTTAGCTGGATCTGGCCCACATCCTGTTCCAAACCTTCCTCTATTACCACAGAAGATATGGCATTATCATGATACGAGTCATAGGTGCTGACAATAACCTCCCCTGAGTTAGGCATGGCTAAGTCTTCGATGGCCTGAACATACACTACTGTCTGACTCTCCATGTTCTCTTCAGTGACATCAACCCATGGCTTGACCTCTTTCTTGCGAGGGGTCTTTCTAGGTCTGCCTCTAGCAGGGGCAGAGTGGCTAGACTCCAGAGCTGCCAGAGCGTCAGCTAGCTCCCCAGATGTCCGATCTTCTCTCTTTTTATGGGAGAGCTGGTGGCGAACCAAGCTCTGCATTAGCGTGTAGCCAGCACCACATGCCTGACATTTGTAGGGCTTCTCCTCAAGGTGTGACTTCATGTGACGGCGTAGCTTGGTGGCCATGGTGTAGGCCTTCCCACACACCTCACACTTGTGAGGTCTCTCCCCTGTGTGTAAACGTTCGTGGGCCCGCAAGGTGTGGGGGTCCCGCAAGGCTTTGCCACATATAGGGCAGAGGTAGACTTCCCCTGTGTGTGATATGAGGTGTCTGCGGAGTTCAGGCACCTGCGAAAAGTACTGATTACAATGGTTACACTTGTAAGGCTTCTCCCCTGTGTGGATGCGTAGATGCCCCAAAAGGTTTCCCCGCTGTCGGAATGTCTTACTGCAGTGGGGACAGGCATAAGGCCGTTCTCCTGTGTGCAAGCGCATGTGATTCCTAAGGGAGCCCGAATTGGCCAGTTCTTTATCGCATACAGGGCACCTGAGCTTAGGAGCATGGTAATTCTCTTCCTTGGCGCGGTGGGCCTCTCTATGAATACGTAATGAAGGCCGGCGGGCAAAAGCCTTCCCACAGATATCGCAGACAAAAGGCCTCTCTCCTGTATGAAGAACTTCATGCTCCTTCAGATCCCGTTTCAGGCCATAGCTCTTGTCACACTGCTGGCACTTGAATGGCCTCTCTCCCTTATGCATTAGAAGGTGGGCCCTGAAGTTCTCTTGGGAGCTGTAATTCTTACCACACTCTGTGCATAAGTAAGGCTTCAGGTCCGAGTGAGTGAATTTGTGCTTCTTCAGGTGACAGAGCTGGAAGAAACTCTTGTCACACTCGTCACATGTATACCTCCTTTCCCTGATGTTAAAGAGGTCTGGAGCTGTCATAAGCTCCTCCGGGTCTTTCTTCCCCCCTTTGTCACTATCCTTTGAGATTTCATCTGAGCTTATATTTTCTCTACCTTTTATGTCTGTTTCTTGGCAAGCTTGACCATTTTCATCACCAACTCTGGACGTAACCTCCAATGTCACTTGACGATCCAGATACCCATTTTTGCGCCCTTGAAGACGCTTGTGGATGCAGCCGACTAATGAATGCACCTTCCTGGGTTTAGCAGCCAGTCTGCAACTGGCCCTGACAACCTGTGGCCCCTGTTCCTCCTGGGGTTTTCTTACCACATTACCTGGTTCTTCACTGCTCTTTGGAGGCTCGTCTGCAGGACTCACAAGTTTGTCCTCATTAGAGCATGGCACATTGGTTATTTCTGGAATGAAACGTTCTGTTTTTATTATTTTGCCAGGGTCAACTTCTCCATTCTGTTCCATTGTTTTCTCACCCCTGGAATGAGAGTCTCTCACACATCTCTTTTTCATTTTGTAGATAAGAGGTTTGGTCCTTTTGATTCCAGCCTGGCTTTTCTCCTCCTCCACCACCATAGACTCTGTAGACCCCAGTGGAGAAGTTGACATGTCTGAATCTTCAGTGTGCTCCTCAGGCTCTGTAAGACATACAAATATCTTCCACGTAACATTTCAGAAACCACTATCCAAATATAAAATGTCATCATTTCATAACATCATCCTTATTAGTAAAAAAAAAGGTATTAGTGTGTATTAAGAATGTGGGTGTCAGGCTACCTGTAAGCTTGAGCTCTTGCTCCGTGGAGTTTACACCTGGGGATCTCTCCTCCCTGGACTTGCGAGGTGTAACTTGTTTGCGAGGTTTGCCTGGTGTTGTTAGTGACCCTCCTTGGCTTCCATCGTGTTCCAGAGGATCAGCTAGGAAACTCCAAAGCAGAAGTTCTGTCCCTGGGTTGATGTCTTTGCAGGCCCTTAGACAGAGACTTCCATCCACCTCATGAACAGTAACATTCTGTTCATCCTTTCTCCTTGCATTACAGGCAAATCTGCATAAAACAAAGAGGGTTTCTCTCTCCCAATGACCAAATTCAATGTGACAGTCATGTTAATGTGTTTGATACAGATGAGTGCTACAAAAAAAACAACCATTGGGTTATTCTTCTTTACCTAGAGACACCTACCTAATCCAATAGCACCTGTCCCAAAGATGCCCCTTGATTATCGTCTGATACGCTTCTTCCATCAAGCTCTGACGACAACAAATGTGTTACATTCAATACATGTGCAATGTTATAGAAACTTGAGCAAGTGTGTGCCTCCGCCATCACAACCACTCTGATACATACCTCTGTAAAGTCTTCACTTTGGTCAAAGGTGTTGCTTTGGTTTTCCACACCCAGAAGCATCCCTTTCTGCAGAGCATGTCCTACACACCAGAGCCCCAACTGGCCATCATTTGCTAGAGAGGGGCCCACTGTCAGTCCACGGGGAACAGCATTCAGCACACTGTGTAGGAAGTCCTGGTTTAGGGATGGGCCCCTCATACCCAGAGAGTCCATCCTACTCTCTGTAGTCACAAAATGTAGAGTCTTAAAAATGCAAATGTTTTGTATGTCGTTTACAATGACTAGCTTACAATGACACACAAAAATACACGTTTTGGATGTCATTTACAATGACTAGCTACATTGGAAGTTGAAACCTATCTCCTTGATTTGTGTTTCAAGCTGTCATTGATACAGTACTTGTATAGCGTGATACAGTACTGTATAAGAAACAGCAGCCACATATACAATGTATATACCATAGGAATATAGCTAACTGAGATTTATGGCCATCGTTTATCAATAATTGTGTGTGACATGCATAGCGACCTGGCGGGTGGCAAGCTTTGTCGTGACAACATATGTATGCCTGCGCATGTGCGGACAAGGCAACACATTTCAGCGCTAATGTAAGCCCCTGTCAAAACCATTAGCCAACGTTAACAGAATTTGCTCACTAACAAAAGTTGGCCTGCTTAGCTGGAAACAGTACACGTCGACATGGGACCGTGAGTAAGTTTGTCAATGAATTGTGACACAGGCAGACAATTATTATGAAGAAGCACAAGCCAACTATTAACTGGCGAGCTAGCAAGCTATGATTTCAGTAGCTAACGTTAGCTCGAACAGGCTTGAGTATATATCAGAACTCTAGAAACAGTAGTTATTTAGTTTGATAGCTAGTTAATAACGAACGTTAACGCTTTTTTATTTGTTCTTGGTGGCAGTGATGATGCTAACTAACAAATTCAAGCTACTGTTTTTGCTACCATGCATGCTACATTGTTGTTGTCTGGCTAACCAGTCGACGACAGTGTGAACATGATACTACGATTAGGATATCAAACATATTTCAAGTAGACGTTCGATTCGCGGCAATAACACAAATATTTCAACTAACTCAGGATTTCCACAGGGTCTTGGCCAATTTGTATCATTCGTTTTTTCCATTTGAAAACTCCGGGAAAATCATCGTTCTCCAGCCGAGGACAGAATCCGGAAGTCCTCAAGTTCCTTTCTATCGAAACATTCCGACAGGAAACATGTCATTTGACCCACATCGTAAATGCTAGATTTATTTTAATTAGAATGGTTAAAAAGCCAGATGACTACATGATATAGTCATGTATCTTTAGCTATCGTACCTTGCTGTTTTTTTTTTTCCCAACTAGCTAATTTACAACATATATTTGTCAGCGGCAATAGGAACTCATGTACGTTCTCATACAGCAAGTGCCGTGGTGCCATTTATGGTTTTGCCATTGCCAGACTGAAATTGAATGTCGAGTTTATTTTAAATACTAGGACTAATTGTATTCATGAACTGCCATTATATTATGCTTTTTCTACCAACAGACTTGACATGGTATGCTGAGGTGGGGAGTCTGGGGACCTATGCACAATGGCAGAGTCACCTGCCATCCAGGACCATTCAACAGAAGCAGAACTATGCACCAAGTAGTAATATGAATCAATTTGGCCTAGTAGCCAGCAGATTGACAGCAGATTGCTTACAGCTGCAGACAGGCTAGGGTCGGGCAGGCTTCCTGTGTAAATTAAGACACCGCGGAGCCGGCGCGAGATATGGCGTGCAAAACGTACCTCAAACCAGGGATGAGAAATGCATTGAACTTCCGAATTGTCCCATTATCCCAACTGTTATACAGAGAAAATCAAATAGCAGTTGTTCAATCGTCTCTGTGTAACAGTTGGGATAATGGGACAATTCGGAGTACAACACATTCCTCATCCCTGGATTGAGGTACGTTTTGCGAGCCATATCTCGCACCAACTCTGATGTGTATTAATCTACACAGAAAGCCTGTCTGACCCTAGTGCAGTTGTAAGCAAGCGGGTTGGATCTGCTGGATAGCCTAGTATTAGCTATGTGTTCTATCCTCTACTAATCAATGATCTGCTGTTTTGATCAGTGGAGGCTGCTGAGGGAAGGATGGCTCATAAAATGTGCCTGAAATAGAGTATAATGGCTGAAATGGAGTGAAAGGAATCAAACGCATGATAACCATTGCATTCCAGCCATTGTTATGAGTCGTCCTCCCCTCAGCAGCCTCCACTGGTTTTCATATAGCCTAGTCTGTTTTAATATCTGCTGCCTTGATAGCCCATATTTGCAGGTTAGTTGAATAAATGGATGCTAATCAGGTGCAGTTATAAAAATAAAACATTTGACGCTCATCCAGAGATTGCATAGTCACTTTACTTCTACCTACATACATATTACCTCAACTAACCTGTGCCCCCGCACATTGACTCTGTACTGGTACTCTCTGTATATAGCCTCACTACTGTTATTTTACTGTTGCTCTTTATGAAAAAGAAGTGTTAAGTATAAACAAATTTTTAAAAATGTATTAAAGCTGCATGTTGGTTAAGGGCTTGTAACTAAGCATTTCACTGTAAGGTCTGTTGTACTGTATTACCTGTTGTATTCGGCGCATGTGACAAATAAAATTTGATTTGGTTGTGATATGCTATAATCTTATAGTGAAATAAAAGACATTGAGTCCTTTGAGACAGAGGGAGCCAACCAGAGATTGAAAGTCGACCACTTGCTTTTCACCATTGAAAGAGACCAAAAATGTTACTTCTGGTGTGAGTATTAGCTATTTCTGTCCAGTGCCTTTACACACAGACTCGCACTAAGAGCCTTAGACTATGACTAAGAGCAGCTGAACTGTGTTTGACTGTTTCATTTGTTCTGATACTTTGATACATTTCCCAGTGCCACTAGGCCTATCGTTTCTTTATGTGAATATTGCATTTCTATTGCTAATGAAATGTACTCTACAACTTCTATTGTTGCTGTGGTATTGTTTTTTCATCCATGCATCATTGCTGTAATTTAAAAAATACTTGTACATTTTACCTTGCTTAAAATGTACCTTTGTCATGCCTTACAGTTTGTGAAGAGTGCAAAGAATATTTTATTGACGAATGCCCCACACACGGCCCTCCAGTTTTTGTGCCTGACACCCCTGTGCCAGTGGGCGTCCCAAACCGTGCCGCCCTTACTACCCCTAGTGGCATTGAGGTCATTCAGGAAGGCAGTGAGGTGGACGTGTACTGCGTAGACAAAGACATTCCTAGGGGGGCACTATTCGGTCCTTACCAGGGTGAAGTGGTGTCACAGGACAAGTCCTCTGGTTTCTTCCCCTGGATGGTAAGTTGAATCCACAAACCTTACTATGTTTTGCAATTCACTTTTCACTAGTATATGGTATGACTCATGAAATTGTCTTCCTAACTTCATGCACCATGTGTAACTTTAAGGCTCTCGCATCTATGTATTTATGTCAATGATTTTTATCCCTAGTTGGTGGACAAAAACAACTCATACAAATCCATTGATGGTAGCGACGAAACCAAAGCCAACTGGATGAGGTATGTCCGAAACTCTTCAGAGGACATTGAGCGAAACCTGACAGCCTTCCAGCATGGTGAGCACATCTACTTCCGGGTGTGCCGTGACCTGTCAGTGGGAGAGAGGCTTCGGGTATGGTACAGTGATGACTACATGGACCGATTACACCGCATGTCCCAGGACACCATTGACAGCAACTTGGCCACAGGTAACACTCCTACCTCATCCCTTTGCCAGCCCTCTAGTTAACTACCAAACTTATTTTTATTGCTTTCCAGAGTGCTACAATGTGTGTACTTTTCTACTCATATCACTGATCTAAGATCTCCTAAATAGTTATTCTAAGAAATTCAAAAGTATAACATTTTGACCACCAGGGGGAGCCATGTTGCAAAATACATGCAGAAGCTCAAACAATGAATGGCAATATCAAACCAGTGGTCACCTTTTTTAAATTAATACTTCATATATCAGCATGTCGTTTTACGCACAAATATAGTTAATAAAGAGGATTTTGTCATTTTATTATGTAAGAATGATTACATGTTTGTTTATATTATTATAAGCAGTTTTAAGGTGCTTACCTGTCAGAGGCTGATCAAGTTAAACTTGGGGTTTTGAATGATCATCTTGTCTCCCTCCACAACAGTTGAAAAGGACTCACGAGTGTGGTCAAGCCCCTGGAATGTTACAGCCCGGGACCGGGAGGCCAACCAGGCCCTCATCGAGCACTACGGGTCCCCAGAGATCCAGGGCCTACTGAACGACCGGACAACCAGAACCAAGCATATCTTTGAGATCATGGCCAGTCGGATGGAGGCACAGGGCTTCCTGATCAGTGAGAACTCGTGGCAGGCTGGCAAGCGATGCTTCCAAAAGTGGCGCAACATGGAGCGCACGTACAAAGACTATGTGCTGGCGTCCAAGAGGACTGACGCTGGACGCAGGAAACAGCCCGAGTTCTTTGACCAGTTCCATGCACTCATGGGCCAGAGGCTGAGCTCCAAGCTGGCTGCTGCTGACACCCCAGCCAGGGTGTTGACCAAGCTGAAGCCTAAAGCTGTAGCACCAACTCCAAGCCTGCCCCTCTATGCTATTGTAGTACCATCAGGCCATCCAGTCAACCTCGGTATCCCCTCCACCTCCAGCCCAGAGTCAGAGATTGGAGTCTATGAAGGCACCACTGAGCCTGAACCGCTAGCCAGGAAGTCCAGGAGCGAACGGTTCCCACATCCCAAGATACTCCAGTCAAATGCGGTGGAGGAGAGGGAAGAGAATCAACTCCAAAAGGGGAGGAGGAGGTCATGGCTGGGGGATGACAGAGGTACACGTGTTATGACGTTGAACCTTAGCAGTTGGCCTATAACTGAAAAGGACGCAGCCATTTTCAAAATCATTGACAGTCTTTGTGTAATAACTCTTCATTTTTCTCTGTCTTCCTATCCACGTCTCTAGCTGCTGAGAACGGTGGGTCCCTGCCTGTGTGGTCGGAGTGGAAAGTGATTAGTCAGGACATTGAGGCAACGGAGGCTTTAGTAGAGCTGTACAGCTCTCCAGAGATCCAGGGACTGATCAGGGAAAACAAGACCCGAACCAAGAGGATCTTTGAGATCCTAGCTAGCAGGCTGAAGGAGCAAGGCTTCCCCATCAGTGATGTGCCTGAGCAGGCGGGGGAGCGATGCTTCCAGAAATGGCAGAACCTGTCGAGGGCGTACAAGGAGTACGTCCTCAACCCAGAGAAGGCTGACATGGCCAAGAGGAAGCTTCCAGCCTACTTCAATAGGCTCCAGGACCTCATAGGCCACCGGCTCAGCCTTCAACTATTTGAAGACTCCCCCGAGCCTGATGGCAGCATGGGAGATGCTGAGGCAGATGCAGGGGTTGAGGACATAAGCCAGAATCTGTTACACATTGTGGAGGTGCCGGCGAGCCCCATTGACATTGTCAGTCCCCCCTCCACTTCTGCCTCCTTCTCCTCTTCACATAGAGGAAACCACCTCCATGTTAGACCCAGTGGGCGGAAGAGAAGGAGGATGGCAGATATATTGGATGCCTTTCAGGGTTATAGGGAGGAGGACAAACTATTGCAAGAGGAGAGGGAAAGGAGGGCAGAGGAGCGCTTTAATCAGCTGCGAAGCCTTCTGCAGCAACAGCACACCGAGACTATGGCGGTGATGAGAGAACTGATCAATTCCATGAAGATGAAAAAACTATGATTTTATATATATATATATATATATATATAAAGTTTGGACACACCTACTCATTCAAGGGTTTTTCTTTATTTTTTACTATTTTCTACATTGTAGAATAATAGTGAAGACATAAGGAACTATGAAATAACACATATGGAATCATGTAGTAACCAAAAAAGTGTTAAACAAATTAAAATATATTTTATATTTGAGAATAGCCCCCCTTTGCCTTGATGACAGCTTTGCACACTCTTGGCATTCTTTCAACCAGCTTCACCTAGAATGCTTTTCCAACGGTCTTGAAGGCGTTCCCACATATGCTCAGCACTTGTTGGCTGCTTTTCCTTCACTCTGCGGTCCAACTCATCCCAAACCATCTCAATTTGGTTGGGGGATTGGGGAGGCCAGGTCATCTGATGCAGCACTTATCACTCTCCTTCTTGGTGAAATAGCCCTTACACAGCCTGGAGGTGTGTTGGGTCATTGTCCAGTTGAAAAACAAATGATAGTCCCACTAAGCCCAAACCAGATGGGATGGCGTATCGCTGCAGAATGCTGTTGTAGCCATGCTGGTTAAGTGCCTTGAATTCTAAATAAATCACAGTGTCACCAGCAAGCACCCCCACACCATAACATCTGCTCCTCCATGCTTTACGGTGGGAACCACACATGCAGAGATCATCCGTTCATCCACACCGCGTCTCACAAAGACACAGTGGTTGCAACCAAAGATCTTGAATTTGGACTCCAAACCTAAGGACAAATTTCCACTGGTCAATTGCTCGTGTTTCTTGGCCCAAGCAAGTCTCTTCTTCCTATTTATGTCCTTTAGTAGTGGTTTCTTTGCAGCAATTTGACCATGAAGGTCTGACTCGCACAGTCTCCCCTGAACAGTTGATTTTGAGATGTGTCGGTTACTTGAACTCTGTGAAGAATTTTTTTGGGCTGCAATTTCTGAGGCTGGTAACTCTAATGAACTTATCCTCTGCAGTAGAGGTAACTCTGGGTCTTCCATTCCTGTGGCGGTCCTCATGAGAGCCAGTTTCATCATAGTGCTTGATGGTTTTTGCGACTGCACTTGAAGAAACTTTCAAAGTTCTTGAAATGTTCCGTATTGACTGACCTTCATGTCTTAAAGTAATGATGGACTGTTGTTTCTCATTGCTTATTTGAGCTGTTCATAATATGGACTTGGTCTTTTACCAAATAGGACATCTTCTGTATACCCACCCTACCTTGTCACAACACAACTGATTGGCTCACACTCATTAAGAAGGAAAGAAATGACACAAATGAACTTTTAACAAGGCACACCTGTTAATTGAAATGTATTCCAGGTGACTACCTCATGAAGCTGGTTGAGAGAGTGTGCAAAGCTGTCATCAAGGCAAAGGGTGGCTATTTGAAGAATCTCAAATATATTCTGATTTGTTTAAAAAAAAATTGGCTACTCTATGATTCCATATGTGTTATTTCCTGCAAATAAATGCTCTAAATGACAATATTTTATTTGGAATTTTGGGATAAATGTTGTCAGTAGTTTATAGAATAAAACAAAAATGTTCATTTTACCCAAACACATATAAATAGTAAAACCAGAGAAACTGCTAATTTTGCAGTGGTCTCTTAATTTTTTCCAGAGCTGTATATACATACATGTGCGTATGTACAGTTGAAGTCGGAAGTTTACATACACTTAGGTTGGAGTCATTAAAACTCGTTTTTTAACCACTCGATATAGGACTTGTTTTACTGTGGATATAGATAGTTTTGTACCGGTTTCCTCCAGCATCTTCACACTGTCCTTTGCTGTTGTTCTGGGATTGATTTGCACTTTTTGCACCAAAGTACATTCATCTCTAGGAGACAAAACGCGTCTCCTTCCTGAGCGGTATGACGGCTGCGTGGTCCCATGGTGTTTATACTTGCGTACTATTGTTTGTACAGATGAACGTGGTACCTTCAGGCATTTGGAAATTGCTCCCAAGGATCAACCAGACTTGTGGAGGTCTAAAAAAAAAAAAATAATCAGCGGCCTTGGCTGATTTTTTTAGATTTTCCCATGTCAAGCAAAGATGCACTAAGTTTGAAGATAGGCCTTGAAATACATCCACAGGTACACCTCCAGTTGACTCAAATGATGTCAATTAGCCTATCAGAAGCTTCTAAAGCCATGACATCATTTTATGGAATTTACCAAGCTGTTTAAAGACACAGTCAACTTAGTGCATGTAAACTTCTGACCCACTGGAATTGTGATACAGTGAATTATAAGTGAAATAATCTGTCTATAAACAATTGTTTAACAATTGTATATGTGTATATATATGTATATTAGTTACAGTTTTGACATCATCTTTCTATTATTTGCGTTTGCTATCTGCCCTGTTATTTGTATTATGTATCGTTAAAGTCTTATGTATTGCTGGAGACTTTTGAAAGTCACAAATGTTTATATATTAAGGGTTGTGTCTTTGGCATCCACAGACCACTTTTCTACCTTAAACTTGGAAAATATACTTCCTGCGAGTGCCATTATTTTTAATGCCAACTGATTCTTTATAGGTGCATTAAGTGTGACCCTGTCTGTATTGAGCTAGAACATGTGAAACTGTGGCTTATTAGTCAAAATAAACCTCTTGGTTGGAGCTAGATGATACTTAAATTTTGGTCATTTTATTTATTCAGTACACAGTGATGTCACAACTGTTTAGCCTCATCACATTGTCCTATGTCAGATTTGACTCTGGCCTAAACAATGGCTCCATTGCTGACACACAACTAGGCAGCAACATGCATTTTCATTTTAAATTGAAAAGAGAAGTATTAGACCCATGGGACAGGCGGATCTAGTCAGTACGGTTCACTTATTAATGAATCGGTGGGTTTATTTCGTAGTTCTCATTCATGCAATTATTCTTCCAGGTTCATGTTGTCCTTGCCAGGCAATGGTTAAAAAATGTCCCATCGTTCTTTCTCTCTTTTCGGGCCATGACGGATATTGAGGTTGATGAACTGTACTATTGGTTATGTTATATAACCTGCACATTGGAAACAACATTCATTATTAATTCTAGCCATGTCTGCAGCTGCAGGGATTTTGTAATGGATAGTCCACAGAAGGGGTGGCAGGTAGCCTAATGGTTAGAGCGTTGGGCCAGTAACCGAAAGGTTGCTAGATAAAATCCTCGAACTGACAAGGTAAAAATCTGTCGTTCTGCCCCTGAACAAGGCAGTTAACCCACTGTTCCCAGGCCGTCATTGTACATAATCATTTGTTCTTAACTGACTTGCCTAGTTAAATAAAAAATAAAAAAATATTTAAAAAGACAACTGGCTGGAAACATTGGATGATTTATTGTTGCTTTATATCCAACCACTGCCTCTGCACCAGTTAATTTACATAACAATGTAGCTACATCATTAGTTGGAACTGCTGTTGTTTAGGGCTATAAAGTGTATGCGCATTGCACACCATTGCATGCATAATGACTGCACTACTTGCACACAAGCTCATATCTTAACAAATAGGCAGGAATATAATGGCCATGGCATGCTAAAACAATCTGGCAAATGATCATTCAGAATCTCATGAAGATGTACATTTTTTAAAGACCTAACTTTCAATATCTACAAACGATGACTTAAGGCCTAAGTACAATAACACACAAAATAAGACATTTGTTGAAATTATTTAATAGAAAAAAATCTACATTTATTTTAACATAAAAATTGCAACACTTTTATTACAGCAGAAAATATAAGCCTGTGATTGTGAGTCAAGGAGTAGGCTACATACTGTGAGTAGGATTTACGTAGGTGTATTGACTGCGATTAACCCCTTGTTCCACTTTAAGGGTGATATGCTTTACAACAAAAACTCAGCATACAGTATTACCAGTGTTCTTGTAAATTCAACACCTTGCATGTGAAACAGCCATACTTTAGTAGTCAATAAGTTATCATTTAACAGGTTGATTATATTCTGGTCTGTTACAGTACATCTTTGTTTTTTGTGAAATGGCTTGGATGAGTGATATTAATATGTAACTTCATCTCAACATGATAATGGTAGTGCTCATTCAGCTATGAAAAGCGAGCTACTGTATACTAGGTCAGGTCCAAGGTTATATCAGTTACGCAAAATGAGCTCTGAGGATAGGAAGTATCAATAAATAGATATATTACATCAATGTCTGCCCGGATGTGGTGTTAGGGGCTGATACTGTACATAGTGCTCTCTGGATACCTGGGTATTTGCACATCCTCATTACAAGTCGCCTAGAATCAGATTTTGGCATGCCATATTTTGAAGATATTTTTTATTTTCACACATTTTGTGTGTCAGTGTGTACATTTTCAAATTACACAGTATGTTCCTCACTGGCGCAATCTATAGCAGTTCACTTGACAAAAGCTATGTAAAAGTAAAACCACAATGGAGAAAAATACCTTTTGTACATAACTGAAGCAAAGTGGGTTGAATGGAAACAGGTGTGAAATTGAGTTGATAGTTGTATTGTAACTACTTTAAATATAACATGTATAACAACTCTCGTATTCTCCTAAGATAAAATACAGCTGCACATATTCATAAAAATGACAAATGCAGTATATTACTTGATTAAACACTGCATGATTTTTTTATACATTGTGTGAATAACTTTAGCTGACGTTTTTAGACCCTGTGTAATAAGATAAACTTGAAACATGTAGTCCACTGTAATTCCATCACTGTTACAGTATATCTATGAATACTAATACTTGTCCTTTCAGTAGTACACAGTGCTCTTGAATCTCCTATCCGTTCAATATTGGCTGGCCCTTAAGTTTCTGCTAGGTGCATTCTCTCGATTGCTTTCCAAGCATGTGAATACATCACTTTACAAATAAAATGACAGCTCTACTGTAGAATAATTCACTGATATTTATCATACCATTACATACCATATACACAATCCCCTATAACACAAAAACACAGGCATTATCATATTTATTCTGTTCAGCTATAAAAACAGATCATAGAGGTGGTTGAGTATAGGTACTGTAGGCAAAGTATTACATTGCATTGATGAGTTTCATTGAATATATAAAATGTGTTCGTAATTGGTATTCTTTGGAAATTCAGTGATATTCAGTGACATTTCAGTTTGGTGTATGCTATTGTTGATATGTCATGGGATGCTGTGGGATAATTAATTGCAGGTAATGGGATACTTTCCATATAAGTGCATAAATAGATTTAGGCTCTTAAATCCTGATCCAGGAAGGCAGTTGACTTGCCCCCCCCCCACCCCCCACCATTTGGGTATTTGGAAGGGCAAAGCTGACAGGTGGTTATCTTAGTCATACAGTGGGTGCCACATGGCGATCTGCTTACGGGGGTTATCTAGCATCTGCTGCCAGTGTTGGAGGCCAGTATTAGAGGCCTGTAAACCCAGCTGGCAGCAGCCCAGGGACTCCTGCTCAACAGGACCTGCCTGGTTCAACACCTCCAAGTCCAGACTGGATTTAGACAGCAGCTCGCGGGGAACCTCCAGCATCATCATCTCATTCCACACTGGGTTCATCTTGTGCTTGACCCGTCGCGTCTGCTTCTTCTTCTTCAGCTTGGTAGTCTGGTGCTTCAGGACCAGTTTCACAGACAGGTCTAGGAACAAGGAACGAGGCTTTCACTACAATGAAATCCACCAACAAATATTTGTCTATCTTAGCATACTCTATCGTCAACCTGTGGATGGACTATCCATTCATGGTTGTATGGTTTAATGAGCAGTTGTAGGCGTCATACAGTATGAGCTGCAATGGGTTATATTAATAAACAGGGTGTACCTATGGAGTCCTTCAGCTTGTCTGACTGTAGTCCTCTAGCCTTCATCACCACAACTCCCAGCCGGTTGGCTGCAGGCAGGTAACTTATAGACAGCAGGAGCTCTCCAGCTGACTGGACATCCTGCCGATTATAGTCAATTACACCAATTCACTGTGATTAGAACAGGTCACATGAAAACGTTTCCTCTGCAAATAATGTCAAAAACACACAGCAGAAAACCTCAACACATAGCAGACTTTAATATACATAGGTTAGAACAAATATCAACAAGCAATGTCCATTTATGAATGACAATAAGGTACGCCTGCCTGTTACCTTGACACCATCATTAACGGACACAAAGGTCTGATTCACTAGTAATCAAATGGACTGGATGAATGGCTGTGTGAGTCACCTCTGTGCCTCAGGAAGATTAGGATTCATTAGGCACAAATCCTTATAATCCCTGCTATTATGCTTCTGATGCTACTGGTGAATCTCATATTGATCTGAAATCGTGCCACTTTGGTAAATGGTCTTCCTGCGTTGGTTAGGGGCATTGCAACTCCTACACATACTGCAATATGTCCCAATATGTCACTTAACTAAGTCAGAGACTCTTACAACCAGGAAAGTCTGTCGTAAAAGTAATATCATATAAACGTAATACGTGTGTAGGAGAGGCTTTACAGTCAACACGCCACCTTTTCTCAAACTGTTATCATGCACAGCCAAACTGTGTGGAGGGTTGATTAGTGAAAGTAATTGATATCTAGGGTCGTTGGTCTTCCAGTAGTGCACATATGAGGAAGAGGTTCGTATTATGTTCAAACAGGCCACACAAAAAATAGGGAGCCCACTAATGGACAAAAAGTCAAGGATTATGCATTTGCCAATATGCAGTATAGATGAGGCATTATTGGCTTTTTAGGGGATGCTTGAAAATGACATGTTAACTACATCATTTTAACAGCACCAGAGCACAGTACATTTTTACAGCTTGAGCATCCCTTTATAGTCTGCGATCCATAGCAAGTAAACCCTTTAAAGTAGCAGCCTGACTCACTCTTTGATTTGCTGTGAGCAATAGATCAAAGGAGTGGTAAGTAATCGATGCAAAGGGAATGGGGTAGTCTGTTTTTTTGAATAGTGTTCTTCTCTGAGTCATAACTCTGTACATCTACATCCAAATCAACAGTTTCATGAAAATGTTTTTCTCTCTTTCAGTGGACGTCTAATAAATCAAATATCTTCTCTCTTTCTTCAGTGGAGTATCATAATGTGTAATCTCCTGAGGAGCTATAGCACAGTCTACTGCTGTGTGTGTCATCCCTGGCTTCTGTCAGCCCCATCTGCCCCTGTGTTCTCTTTATGCAGCTATGACCATTAAATAAAGAGCTGAAAAACTTCTCACTGTGTTCAATTAGAAATCATTTATAGCTATTCTTCCGCAGCGGTATCACTTGCGTCACAGCCTACATCATACAAACTCCCGCCTTCCCCTCCCTACATTTCTCAGCCTCCTCCTATCCTCTCTAGCTCCTCTATCTGCTCTTTATCTTTGGCAAGACTTATTTCTCCCATGTCATCCTCGTATCTCTCTACGTCATCTCCCTCTCATGCATCATCCCTGTTTGTGATTCCTGGCGGGACTTCATGCTCTCTTGCGCATCCCAGAAGAAAGATAATCCCAAGGGTTTGTGATGACGTAGATTCTGATCTCCTGCCTAGCTTGGAGGCTTACGATGGAGCAGCCAGGAAAGACTGGAGAGCTGGCTGTTTTTTAATAAATCCCTATTTGCATTCAGGTGTCCTTGTAGCTGAAGTTTTGAAGAACAGCTTGTGGGTGGACAGAATGAGCTGTTCTGAAAGAAAATAGAAACAAGATCATATTGGGCTTCTTAAAATTCCCTTTTTTAAAGGTTTCCCAGCCTTGCAAATGGATCAGAGGCTGAATAAACTTGCAGTATACATTTTGTCTCTCTGTATGTGCTCAATCCTTTAAGAGATTTCTATAAAAACGTCCAACAACAATCTCCCTTTCAACACTATATACAAATACTCCCTGTGTCACTGAGAATGAGGCGTGAAATGGATTTCCTTTCTCTATAGCAGCTTGAGTAGCTGTCCTTTTAACCTAAATCCTCTTTAGGTTAACATAAAGCCGGATGGTTATCGCTGTATCTTGTGGAGGCTTGACAGTGCTTGTTACAGGGTAGCCATACAGACAGGCAGACCAAACCTAGCTATTGAGATAAATGACTTTGGCCTTGAGTAAACATTATTTTGATCACAGTGCCTAGTATTCAGTTTCACCAGATCCACAGAACAGTTGTCCAGTTTGAGAGCTGGGATGGCTCAAGTCACTATCAGATCACGAGGGGTAAGGGCTCTCGAAGGATGCCATGGCAACACCTTCTGACAGCCCAGAGAAGCACAGGTTAGACATAGTTAGTGGAAACACACAAAATATCACAGTGACTCAGCCAATACATCTCACCCCAATTCAGAATCCCTCATAATATCACACAATCTTCAAAAGAAGATAAACAGTTACAGTACTCCTCATTACTCAAACTATATCTATGATGGTCTCAAAGAGGAACACAGTCCTATACAATTCAATTTACAAAAATATAATAATATTAAAAGGGGAACTGCACCCGCTGATTTGGCTCCTTTTATGGCTCACTACGGCCTTCTGGGAGAGAGGAAAGGAGGAGCACGGATCCTTTGAGAGGTTCATGGCTCTGTTCAAGGCAGTCTTCGACCATCCTCCCAGAGGGCAGAGAGGGAGGGGAGATACTTCTCCAACAGGGTTCCCAGACCTCTGCGGAGTATGCCCTCACCTTTCGGACTGTGGCAGCCTCCAGCGGATGGAATGAGCCGGAGCACCGCACTCTTCTCCGGTGAGGATTGCGCAAAGAGGTCCAGACGGAGTTGGCGTATCGAGATGACAACCTATCCTTGGACGCACTCATCGCGATGGCCATCCGTCTGGATAACCTTCTTCTGGAGCACCGGCACCTACCTCTCTCCTCGCCCTCCTGCGTTGGCTGTCCTGAGGCAGAGCCTGAACCCATGCAGGTAGGGGCCACACACCTTTCCACGGAAGAACGACGTCGCCGGAGACAGCTGGGGCTCTGTCTCTATTGTGGCCAGGAGGGGCACCAGCTTCAGTGGTGTCCTGTGCGTCCCAACCCGGGGTCCACTATGGCAGAGGGGCGGCCCTGTATGCGCACAAACCAATCTCCCCGGCATACTCCAGCAGGGAAACTACTTCCCCTTCCTGTGCCTCAGCGGCTTGGTCCCATCTGTCCATAGACTTTGTTATTGACCTCCCCCCATCTGATGGTTTCACCACTGTTATGGTTATTGTGGACAGATTTTCCAAATCCTGCCATTTTATCCCTCTCTCTGGTCTCCTTACCGCTCTCCCGGTGGCAGAGGCACTGTTCCAGCAGGTCTTCCGGCACTATGGCCTTCCATAGGACATCGTCTCTGACCGTGGCCTCCAATTCACATCACGGGTATGGAGAGCCTTCATGGAGAAGCTGGAGGCCATGGCCAGCCTCGCATTCGGGTACCGGCCTCAGTCCAACCGGCAGGTGGAGAGTACCAACCAGGAGCTGGGGAGGTTCTTCAGGAGTCACTGCCAGGACCGACAGGGGGAGTGGGCCCGGTTCCTTCCCTGGGCGGAGTACTCCCAGAACTCAGTCTGTCACTCCTCCACCGGCCTGACTCCCTTCTAGTGCGTCCTGGGTTATCAGCACGCCCTGCCTCTGTGGACTCCGAGCCAGACCAAGGCCCCTGCAGTGGTCGAGTGGTTCCAGTGTGCCATCCACTGTCAGAAGGATTAGGCAGACCGCCATCCTGGTGATCGCGTCTGGCTGTTCACCAGGAACTTCCTACTCCACCTGCTCTGCAGGAAGCTGAGCCCCCGGTTTGTGGGTCCCTTCAAGGTTCTCCGGAGGATCAATGAGATAACTTACCCCACCAACTACCGGATCTCACCCTCTTTTCATGTTTCCCTCAGGCCGGTGGCTCCTGGTCTCCTGGCTGATGCCGTCCCCCTCGACACCCCTCCGTCTACCATGGACATCTATGGGACCCCTGTCTATGATGGCGGCGGGGGGGTACTGTCATGCCTACTCCCGCTCACCCTCTCCAATGATTGACATCACCAGTCTACTAACCACAGGCCCTGGTAACCATTATTACGCACACCAGGACTTCATCATCACCTTGATTACCTTCCCTTTATTTAGCCCTCGGTAGCCTCAGTCATCAGGCAGTATTGGTTTGATTTTATTCACGTTCTGTACACTTCTCCTGTTTTATTTATCTGCATTTATCATTAAACTCACCTTCTGCACCTGCTTCCTGACTCTCAGCGTATTCGTGACACTCAAGAAATGCCTGCAGCTATGACAGAAAACAAACTTCCGAGTTGGCTTGGGGGTGTGGTTTGATGTGGGTGTTTCTTACGCGTGTCCTTGCCACCACCAAGACACAACCATCTGTCAGAACCTTGCCCGCAGATGTTTCCTCCCACTCAATCGCAACAAACCTCCTGGAGGTTGAGTTTAATAACTACAGATGCATGATGAGATGCCGGAGAAAACTTTGAATAGGTCAGTAGCCTACAGAGTAATAACGAGAAGAATGCAATTGCTGAATGTATGTATACATTTTAAACTAAGTGTTTTGGTAACGTTTAAATGTAGCACAAGGTCCATGTAGAATAAACAACCCTTTACATAATACCGTAGAAGCCGTGTTCTGCTAACATAACAATGAGCACCTTTCATCTTTCATTGTCATTCCCAGTCGATACAGATACTCTGCTTATCAGCATTTTGTCAAGTGGTAATGGGGCTACCTTGGCAAACATGTCGGTGGTCATACCTTCCTGTGTGAAATCCCTGAGTTCCCTGATCAGATGCAGAATACGCAGGGTTTCTCCCTCCCCATATTGACTGATACCATTCAATTCAATAATAAAAAAAAGACAATACAAGTAAAAGTTGTTTCTAGTCAAATGTTTATGCAGAGTGCAAGATCTCTCTCCATTCAGAGACATCCGTATCAAGCCCATCTGTTAGTCTGTACTTCATCCCATCATCTTGCAAGTCTTCATGTGCTGGCTCCATTCATGTTTCTGTGAACACATATGCACATAGTCACTGTCATATTACCAATGGCAGTTAGGATAGGTAATATCTGACACACAAACAAGTGTTATGTTGGAGTTTGAACAAGTCAGACTAGACCTACCTGATTCTGTTCTCCCTATCAATGACCGTTGGTGAGCAGGCAAGAGGTGAGGCTGGAGGTGAGGTCTTTGCCAGAGCCCCTTTGATAGGCATAGCAGCGTAGATCAGCTCCTGTCCCCTCAAAGATACTGGTCGGTCACACACACACACAGAGCACCGATTATGATTAGCCTGGTGGAACCAACCTGCACACTGTGTTCATCTTTCTATTTCACTTCAGATCAAGCTTGTTCCACCAAGCTAGCTTATGCCCCGGACATTATCTAAAAAGTAGAAGAAAAGCAACAAGTAATGTCAGTTTACAACAATTATGTTTCACAATTGGGTTATCAAATGTATCAAAGTAACAAAGTGGGTTACCTTCTGTATTTGTACAAAATGATGAGCCTGTGAAAGCTGTTGCCGCAGACAGGTGAAGGTTGTTGGCCGGATACTTGCCATAGGAATCCTCACAGCAAGGGCAAGTCTGCATGATGCTGATGAGGGCCCTCTTGCTGGTCTCTATGCTGCATGTTTGGCTGCAAACTAGACATCTCTCGAACAACAATATTTATTTGTGCCCTACCTAGACACTAACTTAGAGAGTGGCATGGAAATATGATTACATCGCTAAAGTAACCAAATAATTTGTATGATACAACATTGCCATAGTATGATGTCGTCAAATTTACTTGAGAGATGGCAATGTTGCCATTACTGTTACTAGCAAAGTTTGTAAAGCACTGCTAATGTTAGCTAACTAAAATACGGTGGTCCCCTCAATCTTAGTTAGCTGGCTAATTTTATGCTGCATCTAAAGTCAATCTGGAAACATCACAGTCATAACAAAAGGTTTTCCTACTAATTATTTGCCTTCTTTTGAAACGTTATCGTGTCTCCATGCCAAATCTGAGTTGTATTTAGGTAGGCTAAAGTTAGCCAGCTAGCTAGCTAACGTCAGCTATGTTAGCGATGATCGTGATAATGATTATCAATATACATAACCAGATACATAACCAGCAGTCTATGGTCTAGCTACCGGTATACTCATCCCCACTGGGGACCAACAAACTCCAACCACCTATTCCGCATGATAGGGTCCTTCGGCAGGGCATGCAAACCATAGTTGTTGGCTATGCTTCTTGCTGGACGCATGCATTGCATGGTCAATCCATATAGATATTTTCAGTCTCAAACGGCCGTGATCCTTTGAACATGTTGGCTGGGGGCGATGAAACAACGGAGCCCCATTTAAAGAAGGGAAGCGAAGTGGGAGGAGTGGCGATTTGCATGTGGAGCTTGGCAAAACGGGGCATGATTTGTTGACATAATTATAATCCAAACCCAACCTTCAACTCCAAACTGACTTTATGATCAAAATTACCCTATTTAGACTTTGTAGTCAATTTTGACAATATAATAAATGTTCTGCCAATAGGCCATTTTCAAAAGGATTAGTTCATTTTTAGGAGCAGTTGCTCTTTAACTTTGCGGCCAATGCTGTCTACTATATATCAATGGTAAGAACAGGGTAGCCTACCTGTTTTGGTGGCTGAAGGTCGACCCAGCAGTCTGCATTGGACATCATGCCCACATCAACCAGTTTGAACCTCATAACGCCGAGGTTGGTGTTCTGGGAGAACTGGTCACAACCGTGAAGGGAGAGAGCCACTTCGCCCTCCACCTCATACCCCCTTGGCAGGGAGAACACCAGGCCTTCCTCCCAGCGGGTGTGGCTGGTCAGGCGTCGCGACGAAGTCTGGGCCTCCCTCTGTCCTGCTGCTAAGGTCAGGACTCCGGCCACATAGCCCTCACAGCCCGACCCCACACTCAAATACTCCGCTACAGAGGAAGACAGAGAGGGAAGGCAACAGAGAGAGGGGGAGCGAACCCTGAGAATAGCCGTCTATTGATGTAGTTTTAATTACATTTTTACATTTTACATTTTAGTAATTTAGCAGATGCTAAATTACTCTAATCCAAAGCGATTTACAGTTAGTGCATTCATCTTAAAATAGCTAGATGGGATAACCACATATTAGTGAGTACATTTTTCCTCAATAAAGTAGCTTTTAGCAAAGTCAGAGCTAGTAAGGGTAAAGTGTGAGTGTCTGTTCACAAAAGGCATTCTTTAAGGGGGGTGGGGCTCAGGGTGAGAAGGGTGTGTGAGGGGGGGTTGTGCTGTGAGATTATTTAAGATACTCTTAGAAGAGGATCGGGTTTAACATGTTTTCAGAAGATGGGCAAGGACTCTGCTGTCCTAGCTTCAGGGGGAAGCTGGTTCCACAATTTGGGTGCCAGGACAGAGAAGAGCTGGGCTGACCGGAAGCTGCCCTCCCGTAGGGGTGGGAGGGCCAAGAGAACAGAGGTGGCAGAACGAAGTGCTCGCGTTGGGGGTGTAGGGCTTGAGCATAGCCTGAAGGTAGAGGGGGGGCAGTTCTTCTTGCTGCTCCTTGGCAAGTACCATGCTCTTGTAGCAGACGCGAGCTTCGACTCGAAGCCAGTGGAGTGTGCGGAGGAGAGAATCTCATTAGCTGTTCCCAATTCCATATTTATGAAAAAAGCATATATACAAAGGTCTGCAAAATATCTTATTATGTAGAATTCACTGAAGTTAGAACTTTATAGGCTATGTATTTATAAGGAGAGAATGCGTATGTCTAGTAGATGTGTTTATGATAAACAATGCAGAAGCACTTTTCAGACCCGGCATAGGTCTCTCCCAGCAGTTTCTCTAACAGCAAAGCAGACGGTACGCCTTGAATAAAAATAGTAATTAATGAAGCTAAGGGCTTGGATATAATGATATATAATTGAGCACTCGGCAGGTGATAAACAAACCAAAGAGGCAGGACTCGCAGATAGCTGGCCTGCAGAGAACCTGTGTCCTCTGTTAGCATATCTCAACAGGCGTATGATGCTGGTATGAACAGTGTGACAGCTTGCACCCCGACCACACCACCAACAAACACCCACCCAACCTCCCGCCAGGCAAAGTAGATGCATTGCTGACCTTTTCATTGGGTGACGCATCAGCATCTACAGTCGCTAAGCACCGACATACGGGGACCAGCCAACAGAGTGCCAACACAAAGGCGTCCAAGCCTCTCAACCCCTTATCAAATCACCCACAGTTTTATGAAGGGGAAGGCCGGTGGCTTGCTTTGTCTCACCACAAATGAAATCAATTATTTTGTAGATGGAGAACATAAAAGAAGCAAGGTAGAATATTGAAATAGATTAAGCCAGTGTGACAGTGTTGGTGCGTCATCACTTTGCCACTCTATTGGCTTCGGAATATTGCTCCACAAGACACGATGCACTGAGGGGATTGGGTTGTGAGGTCTCCATTTACAATTTCAATCTATTTGTCACTCTTGATTGACTGTTGCCTCACGTTTATTTATTCTATTTGCAGACAACTGCCTCTTAGTTTTCACCTTTATCCTTGTTTTCATTTGCAGAAGACATCTGCTTGTTGACCTCTTTTGATAATGTTAATAAATGAAGTTTGACAGAAAGAAATGCACTGTCATGGATGTACTTAAATACAGTTGAATGTCGGAAGTTTACATACACCTTAGCCAAATACATTTCAAATCAGTTTTTCACAATTCCTGACATTTAATCCCAGTAAAAATTCCCTGTTTTGGGTCAGTTGGATCACCACTTTATTTTAAGAATGTGAAATGTCTGAATAATAGTAGAGAGAATGATTTATTTCAGATTTGATTTCTTTCATCACATTCCCAGTGGGTCAGAAGTTTACATACACACAATTAGTATTTGGTAGCATTGCCTTTAAATTGTTTAACCTGGGTCAAACTTTTCAGGTAGCCTTCCACAAGCTTCCCACAATAAGTTGGGTGAATTTTGGCCCATTCCTCCTGACAGAGCTGGTGGAAATGAGTCAGGTTGGTAGGCCTCCTTGCTCGCACACACTTTTTCAGTTCTGCCCACAAATTTTCTATGGGATTGAGGTCAGGGCTTTGTGATGGTCACTCCAATTCCTTGACTTTGTTGTCCTTAAGCCATTTTGCCACAACTTTGGAAGTATGCTTGGGGTCATTGTCCATTTGGAAGACCCATTTGCAACCAAGTTTTAACTTCCTGACTGATGTCTTGAGATGTTTCTTCAATATATCGACATAATTGTCTTTCCTCATGATGCCATCTATTTTGTGAAGTGCACAAGTCCCTCCTGCAGCAAAGCACCCCCACAACATGATGCTTCCACCCCCGTGCTTCACGGTTGGGATGGTGTTCTTCGGCTTGCAAGCCTCCCCCTTTTTCCTCCAAACATAACGATGGTCATTATGGCCAAACAGTTCTATTTTTGTTTCATCAGACCAGAGGACATTCCTCCAACAAGTACGATATTTGTCCCCATGTGCAGTTGCAAACCGTAGTCTGTCTTTTTTATGGCGGTTTTGGAGCCGTGGCTTCTTCCTTGCTGAGCGGCCTTTCAGGTTATGTCGATATAGGACTGGTTTTACTGTGGATATAGATACTTTTGTACCTGTTTCCTCCAGCATCTTCACAAGGTCCTTTGCTGTTGTTCTGGGATTGATTTGCCCTTTTCGCACCAAAGTATTTTCATCTCTAGGAGACAGAATGCGGCTCCTTCCTGAGCGGTATGACGGCTCCGTGGTCCCATGGTGTTTATACTTGCGTACTATTGTTTGTACAGATGAACGTGGCACCTTCAGGCGTTTGGAAATTGCTCCCAAGGATGAACCAGATTTGTGGAGGTCTACAATTATTTTCTGAGGTCTTGGCTGATTCTTTTGATTTTCCCATGATGTCAAGCAAAGAAGCACTGAGTTTGAAGGTAGGCACAAAGTAGATGTCCTAACCGACTTGCCAAAACTTTAGTTTGTTAACAAGAAATTTGTGGAGTGGTTGAAAAACAGGTTTTAATGACTCCAATCTAAGTGTGTGTAAACTTCCGACTTCAACTGTATGTTTAATAGGTAAACTAGGGTCAACATCATGTTTAGTGATACCTCACCCTTCATAATTTCCATGAAGTGGACATACTGGCAGATGATACTGTTGAGATCGATGCCTTACCTTCTATCACGGTGATGTGTAGCTCATTCTGGTCGGTATAATAGGTGAGAGAGAAATGCAGCTTAGGGTGGAGGATGGAGCTGCTTGTTGTCATCCCATTGGTTAGATCCCTTGCACACGGGGTTTTGTCCTTTGAGTCTGGGAAAGGAGACGGCGTTAGGGCTGGTCAATTCCTTGGTAACGGAATTGCGCTGAGACTTTTCACTTAAAATGTATGCCAAACAAAAACCATTGATTTCAAAGTTCAACAAACCATACAACTCCATGCACAAGGACTACTTTTAACAATTTACACTGAACATTTTACCAAACACATTTACTGGAAGAAATATGCAGATGCAAAGTTTGGTAACAGAATCTTGGTAAAATCTCCCTCAGTTGTTTTATGTGTCCACGTTTTCCAAAGACTCTGTTAAATATGTGCTCCGAATTAAGACTTAACAATGTCTGCAGAAAGAATGGGGTGTCAGCTATGACATGACACATTGACTTTGAAAAAAAATATTTATTTTGGTTATTGAACTACAGTAAGTAAAGTGGATTTACACCCGTTAACGGAATTGAGTTAACGGAATTTATTCATGGGTCCGTGATCTGTACTACACAGAAATGCATAATTATGGATTTCAATGTCATTCTCTTCATGGTGATGTATCCTAAATAGGTACACAAAGGTATAATATGCAATATCCTCCTTTGCATATTTGGGTATTATTCTACACAATGGCTATTATTTTAATGAGCTCTGCCCCCAAACAAGACCAAATTTGTTTGGTCCAGACCAGACCAAATCTGAACCAATCACAGACGTCTATGTTCCACAGGTTTGGACATCGAATTGCAGCACAGTAGAGTAGAGTTCAGTACAGTACATTACAGTACAATATAGTTCAGTACAGTACAGTGCAGTAGACTTCAGTACAGTACAATACAGTACATTATAGTGTGCTCTACTCTAGTGTGCTCTACTATGTACTGTACTGAACTCTACCCCAGTACTGTTCTGAACTATACTCTACTTTTCCTATACTGTACTGTACTCTACTGTAATGTACTGTACTTTCCAAACTTGTGAACCCAACTGTGGTTTGTGACTACCATGATTTCCCATTGTAGCCAATTCAATTGCAGAAATTCCGTTACCGATGTTTCGGAAATTACATTATCGATTTGGTCACAGAATTTCAAGTTTTAATCACTTAATAATTCATAAACAAAATTGGTATCAGTAAAAACACCATAACTAATTGATAGGTCTACCTTTACTTGTTACCTTTACTTGTAATTTCTCTCCCTCTCATGAGGGAGAGAAATTAAAAAATATCTTAAAGATGTATGGGTTTTTGGTAACGGAATTTCAAGGCACAAGGCAACTTACAGATAGCAGAAACATTTCACAAAACTAAATATCAGTGTTGATATTAGTTGGCAGGGATCTTTACTTCAACATTATTGTGTTTTGATTGATTTATACTTCCTTTTCAGACTATTTCTGTTAGATGTTTTCTAAGACCCCTTTTCCATCTGTTTGACCAGAAATCGAAGGCTTTGCTTATTCCAAATTGTGAATATACATTTTAATTTCTCTAAAATATCTTAGCTTTCATTTGACACCCAATTGATATGCTCCTATGAACTTAACAGGTTGGTGCTCATGGGTCCTTTTATATTGTCACGATCGTCTAAGGTGGAAACAGCGGACCAAAGCGCAGCGTGGTGAGCGTACATACTTCTTTATTTTAAGATGTCGCCAACTTAACAATAAACATCAAAACGAAAAAACATGCCGCCAACGTAGTGCTCACAGGCAACTATACATGGACAACTACCCACAAATACAGGTGGGAAAAGGCTACCTAAGTATGGTTCTCAATGCCCACCCAAATCACACCCTGACCAAACCAAAATAGAGACATAAAAAGCTCTCTAAGGTCAGGGCGTGACATATATGGAAATTACTGGCTGTTTTTCTTCCTGGGGACATTGAATGGTAAATGTGTGCATCAACTAAACCATGAAAATCAGTGCATCTTACATTTATTTGTATTTTTTTAGAAACAATTATTTGAGAAACTATGTATAGCCAAACTGGCTATTACTGTAAGGCAACTGCATTCAGGTGTAAGAAAGCACCAAGAATAGCAGTAGGAAGCTCTTAGCCTTCTGGGACCAGTCCTATCCATCATGCATTAGGTTCCATTGACTGGACACATCAATAACACTAAGTGGATGAGTGTAGGGACTAGGGAGGGAAGAAGGGAAAGTGGGGCAAAGCCTTTGATCACAATGCTCTGGCAGGAGGAGAGGTGAGTTTATTTGTATTTATTTATTTTTACTTAACCTTTATTTAACTAGACAAGTCAGTTAAGAACAACTTCTTATTTACAATGACGGCCTACCCCGACCAAACCCTAACCCGGACGACGCTGGGCCAACTGTGTGCCGCCCTATGGGGCTCCCAATCATGGCGAGTTGTGATACAGCCTGGAATCTAACCAGCGTCTGTAGTGACGTCTCTAGCACTGAGATGCAGTGCCTTAGACTGCTGAACCACTTGGGAGCCCAATAGAGTTAAGTAACTCAAACACAATTATCTAGACTGAGTGAGTGGTAACTCTAATACAATAGTAGGAAGTGATTGACTACAGTAATTAACAACAACATTTGTTTCTGCCCAGAAACTGCCAAGATTTTTTTCCGGATTTACAGAGAAAAAGTGGTTTCAATCTAGGTCCAAAAATTCACATGTAAAATTTCACCTGAAAAATGTTGAATCGAAATAACTGAAGAGTATAACACATTGTATAACATGATGAAGGCATAGTAGCTATGAAAAGAATAGGAAACGATAAAGGGATTTATCTTGTTTAATTCAGAGTGTATGTTATTGGTTGGGGTTTACCTTGTCTGAGGATTGTGAACGTGTCAGAGCTGTCAGTTGCTTGGTTACCAGCATTAGGCTCAGTCGAGGGTCCCTCGGGAGAGGGCTCGCCCCCCTTCTCTGAGGCATGATCAGGGTAGCTGATGACCTCAGATGAGGTCACAGACGGTTTGGGCTTGTATATTTTTGGAAATTTCAACAATGTCCTTGGTTGGATGGGCTCTGTGGATTTTTCCACACTGAACTAGAGGAGGAAGAGATGGTTAAACACAGGCTAATAATACTGTACTATGATACAAGGTGTGGTGAGAAATCACAGCTAGGTTGTAGACCGCTTTCATGAAGATTTAGTGTTGGTCGTGCAGTTCAAAGACAGCAAGCCTGCTGTATGCAACCAATCGCAGAGGGGTTCATTACGGCCATAACAGTCCATTATCACTGCAGTCTGGCAATTCACAGGAAAACATGGAACACCAATTTACAGTGAATGCAACTCTCTGACAGTCAGCTAAAGGTGGGCCACTCAGATGGGTGAGTTATGGTTATACTGATAAGAATTTCCATCCATTCTCCTGGGCATGCATCATTACTCTCCCAAATCAAACTCTAAATGATAACATTGACTGGTAACTGGAAGCTATTATATTAAAGTATAGAACTTTATTTATGCTTGTAGAATAAATTGCACCTTGTTAAGTTACATTCCATAATGGGATATAAACAATTCAGAGGAGGACTAAATCTCTCCACCCAGCAAGTGTTTTTTCACCTCCTTAGCAGCACATTTGAAGTACTGAAAAAAGCAAGCTGACTGGAACGTGGTGTCCCCCTGGAGCATGCATCATGTGTGAGGGCTTGTGTAAGCTGAGGAAAGGAAGGCTGTGTGCATAGACTTGACGTAACATAGTAAATGTACATCTGGGACGATCAAATTAGTATGATATGTTACGTTTGGTATGGTTACATAAGACAAAGGTTAAAGGGTTAACACAAACGTCTAGTAATCCAAAGGTTGCGTGTTTGAATCTCATCACGGACAACTTCTGCATTTTAGCTAATTAGCAACTGCATAGCATGTTAGCTTAACTTTAACCCTTTCACCTGACTCCGAACCTTTACCCTTACAATCCTTTAACCTAACTCCTAACCCTAACCTCAACCCTAACCCCTAGCCTAGCTATCGTTAGCCACCTAGCTAACGTTAGCCACAACAAATTGTAATTCTTAACATATCATACGAAATGGATGATCGACATCCAGAAATGAATAAATACCAAACAAAACTTAACATATCATACTAATTGGAGTGTCCCAGATTTACATTTACTATATTAAGTCTACGCCTGAGTCCAGGTAGTGGCGTGAGCTGCAGGGGTATCCTGCTCCTCCCCAAATTACACTGACACAGATGTGCAGGGAACCTATGAATTCTTTATTAGGCTAGTCCTAGCAGTTTTTTTCCACTTTGAAAGATTCTGAATGACTCATCACCTCGTCACAAACTCATCGGATTGGTGGGTGCGAACATGTCTTTTTAAAATTATTATCTGCTTCTAACACCATTATTTAGCCATCTTCAAATGAGACCCATATTCAGGAACACTACACAGCCCATTAGGCCATAGGAATTTCAATTAAACACACTGTAGTTCTTCAAAGTGGTTGCTGAGGTGTTAAGTCTGCTTCAAAGCTGTGGGATTTCACTCTATGACTAATCACTCAAGGTCAAATGTGGACATACGTGCAACACCTTTTGCTTGGCTCAGAGAGAGGATGGGTGGGTTCACTGTAAAGGGGACTGCAACAGACAATCAACCTTTCCCACAGAAAGGACACTGTTTGTGAGCAGAACTGTGATACAATGCCACAAGCCAAGTCACAGGTTAAGCCTCCTGCAGCCCAAAGGAACAAGAATAGAGTGCTATACTAACTGTACTCCAGTGACTATGACAGTAAAAAGACTACAACAAATGGTCATCAGAGGAGCCAATTGAAGGGCTCTATCTTAACGCAGTCCTTTATTGTAATGTAACCCCTATCTGATGTTTGTTTTTTTACTTCTGCATTTCCTGTGTTACAATCTTAATATCAGTAAAGGGAGATATCAAAGGCTGTCATAAGCAGATATTTGGAATTGTCTTAGCCCACCAACTTCTCTGTTCAAAAATCAAAAGAGTAGTTGTTGTGTCAGTGTATTAAACAACTGTAGCTAGCTATATTATTTACCAGGAGAAACTGTAGTTACTCAAAGTAAGTTAGTTACCACTCAGTGAAACTGTAGTTGCTCAAATCAAACATACAGGACAAAGCTTTTTGCACTACAATTATAGATCACGTATGAGATAAAAAACAGCTCCACACGTGATATGACAGACATTTAGTGAATGTTACCACTTCAATAACCGTGGCATTCACTCCAGTCCCACGCCACATACACCTAGTGACACAGATTCACCAAGTCCCCTGCGGTGCTGGTAGTTACCCTCCCAGGAAAGTAAGCTCTCTAAGATCTGAGTCTATGTCCAAGTACAGTGGTAGGGCAGCTCACCTGCTCTGAGGAGTGCAGAACACTGGGTTTAGCCTTCTCTGGGTCTGCATCTTCACCACTTTCCGGCTTGCCTTTCTTACAGGACCTGCAGATCAGTGAGAGCCCACAGAGAGTGAGGATGCCTGACGCAGTGCCCAGCGTAGCACCAAGGACAGCAGCTGTGGTGAAAATCATGCTGGTCAACAAGGGCAACACAGGAAAAAATAAAAAGGAAGAAGAAAGGAAGCTACAAATGTCCAAGTTACTCTTCAGGCAGCATTACAAATCAAGATGCTGATTGGTTAGTCTTCAGCAAATGTCCCACAAAAATAGGATGCTTTTTCAGGAGACAGGCTACACTTCATTCGGGTACCAGCAGTTGGTTGCAAGCACTTTCAATCTGCAGTTCCCTCATCCAGAGACAGAGGGAGAATGTTCCTGTCTGCAGAAGAGAATAGCGTGAGAGAGAGGTAGTCCGCATTGTCTACTTGCATATATTCAGTGAGAGGAGGGATGGCTTAAGGACAAAGGGAGAGAAAGGAGTGGGAGGGTACAGGCTGGCTGTCTCGTTAGCTGGTTAGGACAGAATATGTCTGTTTTGTGTATTATGTCCGTTTCATTTATGCTTACCTTCCCTGTCTCTCTTTTGCTCTTTATCTCTAAGTTTCTCTCTCTTCCTTCCTTCTCTTCCCCACAACCACTTTCCTGTTGCCCTCAGACACATCCATGTCTGACATCTGAAAAAATCCTGCTCCCCAGAATAACCTTTATTTTTTTTACACACCAACAGAAAGTAAAAAAAAAATTGGCTGATCTCATTCCCCTTCTCTCAATGCACTATCCCCATTATGCTGTTCAGCCAGGAGAATGTGCACCACCACAATATTGCTGTTAATTCCTCATGGCTAGGCAAAGGATATCTCTCTGAATTGAACATCTCTCTGAATCTGAAATAGCTAGAGCATGAAGACATTTCATTTAGCCACATGAATAGTAAAAAAATATATTCTCGCTCATCAAATTCTATATTTGGCTCCCCAACCGTGCCTTAATATGCAGTTTCCATGGAAACAGCATAACCCACAGTACAAACAGACTCCCAAAACCTGTGAACATCTTGGGGCCAAGGACTGTTCTTAGCACTGCTGTAACCAAAAGTACAGCACTTACTAACAACAGTAGCTGACTGCAAGTAGTTCCACTTTGCAAGCTCTTCTGGAAACATGCTGTATAATGAAAGCCATCACTATGGCGGTCTGGATAACTTAATAACACTTCAGTCTTCTTTTACATTCCATCCCCATGTCTAGATCAATCACATCCTGAAATTTCCCCCAGGGCAGTGGCCATCTTTCCAAACTGTGTGATGAGGTATGACGTATGCTGCCTCAGTTTGGTTTTCCTGGCCGCTTTCATTCAGAAGGCATTACTGGTTCATAATTCTCATTTTTAACACAGCTCATCTATACAATTGAAACAAAAAGATAGCATTCTATAGGTTTACATGTATCCAGCAATCTACATCCAGTGTTAAACCCGCAGGAGGCCTTTCGCCTTTTGGTAGGCCGTCATTGTAAATAAGAATTTGTTTTTAACTGACTTGCCTAGTTAAATAAAGGTTAAATAAATAAGTACAGTATTATTATTTCAGACAGTGAGGGAAGTCCCTTTTAAGACAATACTCATTCATGGATGTGAATTGAACATGCAAGAGCACAATATGTGAATTGAAGGATAACCCAATGTAGAATATAGGCCTAATCTTTGATGCCATCTGGAGGATGGCCTAAATTGTAAGCAGTTTAAAGGGGCAATATGCAGTTGCTACACTAATTTTTGGATGTATAACTTAATGATATGTACCCATTGATTTATGAAGAATACAATTTATAAATGCCCCATGAGCTTAGTTCAACTGTAGTATCCCATCAGAACCCAAAATATAAGATTGTTTATTTACAAACATTGGAGTAAAACAAAGTAAATGTAAACAAACACTATATAGCCTCAAAACATGGTAAAAATGGTCAAAGACTCCAGCCACCCAAGTCATAGACTGTTCTTTCTGCTAACGCATGGCAAGTCTGGGTCCAAGAGGCTTCTAAACAGCTTCTACCCCCAAGCCACATTGACTCTGTACGGTACCCCCTGTATATAGCCTCGCTATTGTTATTTTACTGCTGCTCTTTAATTATTTGTAGGTATTTTCTTAAAACTGCATTGTTGGTTAAGGGCTTGTAAGTAAGCATTTCACTGTAAGGTCTACACCTGTTGTATTCGGCGCATGTGACGAATAAAAGTTGATTTGAAAATGATAATTGATATCATGGATTGTCAGTCCCTGCATCCATAGTTCTGTCTATGGATGCAACTGCTGATTCCTGCTTTAACAGGTGGCTTGAACAAGCAAGCATACATAGCATGAACACTGCACTACCAGCTATAATAATCTTTGGTACTATACACAAGGATACAGTGGTGGGCCGTCAGGGCCTGCAAGGCCTTCTCTGCTGGCCTAAACATCATCAGAATATAATTTTTTTTTAAATATATTTTCCCACAAATATGTATTAAATTATTCCCCAGAGTAAGAGTTATACTCTTCATTTCATAGCTTTCCTCTTGGTTGCACTGCTTCCAGCCCCAGGTTGAGATTTGGAGGGCTGGTCTTTACGTTAGATCTTTTATCCAATCATATTCAGCCATGATGTGTTGCCAGGGGTCTAAAATCTGCCCTCAGGCCTTCAGAATCAACAGTGCGGGCGCTTGTAGCTTAAAGTGAATGGAAATTAAAATTTTGTGTCAACCAATCAGCTTTAGAGTTGGCTATTGTACGCCTGCTGGCTGGCTCCAGTGTTACACAGGAGCCAGCTAGCAGGCGTAGGGCGTCCACGTCTTTTGATTGGATTACCAATATTGAGAGGCAGGTCCTATGGGCAGGTCTATGCAGATCTAGGAAACTAAATTTGATAAACGAATTAATTCGCGTTCGACTGTTTTTTGAACCCACAATGGCGGAAGGAGGAGAAGATATCGATTTGGTCGAGGATATAATTATAACGCCATTCTCAAGACGAACTTTTCAAGAAAAGTTAGACATTGTAAGGAGAGGTCGCCCGACGCCACAAAGCCTGTCACAGGCGGGAAAGGGGTTCGTTCGTTCGCCACTTTCAAAGTTTCAACTATGAGCGCTGTCAATGGCTCACAGGCTCCGAGAAGCACTGCAAACTGTACTGCTGGGAATGCCTATTATTTGCAAGTGATCGATTTGGTGTTTGGAGCCACACTGGCTTTGCAAACTTGAGTTGTCTAACCAAGGCAGCAACGAGACACCAAAGTACGGCTGGGCACTTACAAGCAATTGTGCTTTTGAAAATGTTTGGGGACACCAGAGTGGAGCTACAGCTCTCACTCGTCCTGCGTTATGTGACGGACACGGGAGTCAAGGAGCGATTTATCCGGTTTGAAGATGTGACAAGCGGCAAGCGAGCTGATGACATTGCCGCTCTTATTTTCCGTTTCTTGGAGGAAAATGAATGTAGTCTGGATAAAGTTGTGGCACAGTGTTTTGATGGCGCAGCAGTCATGGCATCTGGACTCAATGGGGTGCAGGCTAAAGTTAAGGAGAGGGCACCGATGGCCTTATTCATTCACTGCTATGCACATCGACTAAATTTAGTACTGACTCAAGGAGCCTCAAAGCTTAAAGAATGCAAGGTCTTCTTTGCCAACCTCAATGGCCTTGCAGCATTTTTCTCACGATCCCCTAAGCGCACGTAACTGTCTAATAATCAGTCTTTGGTGAGTAGGCATACAATGCATGTTATTTTTTATTAAATGTGTATGTATGTTTCGCATTTTATTTCGTTAATATTAAATAGCCTATATATTAACAAAATAAAATGGCAAATAGCCTATGTTGCAAATTATTTGTTTTCTTTTATTTTCAGTGAATAGTTATGTGTCTTTATCATCACGGTGAAACTGCTTTGGGTACGACAATGCGCTGTTTAGTGAACACACTGTATTTATTTTTTGGGGGACTTAAAGCTCAAAGTTTGTGGACCAGAAATGGATAGAAGAAGAATATTAATATAACTCTGTTGCACTCGACTATGTTCTTGCCTATTAGTTGAACTGTACTGTATTGTACTCTTCCCCTGCAATTCTCTGAAAAAAATGTCAATTTCAAGGTGACGCAACGCCTGGTTATACTGCGTTTCTGTCTAAATGTATAGTGTCTAGAGCCATGGCATCTAAATGATGGTAATAACAGGTGGATTAATTCGGGTGGGACTGTGTAGGACCTCACTGAAGGCCCAGGCGCCAGGCCCACGGCACGCTACTGCAAGGATATAATGTCCTTATAATTGTATGTGCCACATAGGCCTATCAACCAAGCTTGGGCAGAAGACCGGTCTCAAATACAGGGAAGCTACTACACAGTATGTTCCTACAAGCAAAACTCCAGGTTCCAAAATGGCACTGTCCATGGAGCTAAGCTTGAACAATTAGAATCCTTGTTGTTGTAGCTAACTAACGTTAATAATCCGCTGTCCCATTCAGATTAGACGGAAAATGTTATTAAACATTATAGCGTGTCTATTCACAAAGCTGTCTGCTGCCTGAGGAGATTTTGCAGACACTCCGACGCTGTCTAAACAAAAAAGAGCCCAGCACGAGATACAATTTTTGAAACGTTTGGAATTTAAAGGTGCAGTATGCAGTTATGGCTCCGCCATTTCCTGGTTGCAATTTTTTGTTTGTTTATGTGACAAACCAAGCAATGCATAGTTTTTTTTTCAAGCAATGCATAGTGTTGAGAATCATTGTACAATCTAAACCGCTGTTAAATATATTTTCAATAACCAACAATATTGTGTTTTCAGCTGTTTGAATCTGGTGTACAAAACCAAAAGTAAAAGACTCAAAGACGAAATTTAGGAAGGGGAAGCATAGAAATAGCACGCATAGAACATATCTACCGCTTCTTGTACTTGCTTTAAAGTTAACATGACAGATCTACAACTCACTTTTCTATGGAATTTGGTCATAGCCCAAAAAGTTACCGTACATATTGCAGCTTTAACTTTAATATAAACAATAAAAATATTGTTTATATTTATACAAACGATACACTTAATGTATGCAGTTTAGGAAAGTTGCACCTGGCTGTATTTTGAGAAACAGGAAAGATGGAATGGTCCAATGGAAATGTGCGTGCAAGGTGAGGACAGTCATTGTCTGTTCTTTTTGAGTTTTGATGTTGAGTCTTACCGTGCGAGAGAGGCAGGTTGAGTTTTCCAGGGTTAGAGTAGTGCAGAAGTTACTCCCGCCGTTTACCCGCGCTTCATTGAATTTCTTCACTTTGACATTCAGAGCACTGGGCAGAAATCACATCGCGTCAACTCCCACCGCGGGCCTTCGCGATGCTTTGTTTTAAAGTTGTCATATGCTGAGGCAGTGAAGAATGTAGAGGAAGATGGATCAAGGGGGAGGGATCCTGAGAGGAGTGGTATGAGTAGTAGATCTGTACCAGTACAGAGGGATAGGCCAACAAGTGATATATGTTTCAGTAAGATTGGATGTTTAACATTTATTGCAATGGTTATCAACTGTACTGCAGGGATGGCACAAGTCAAAATTGAGGTTGTGGTGGCAGCTGCAGAGAGGTAACTGGGTGTGCGAGACTTGACATCAGAAGAGTTACAGGGTGTGTTTTTCATTTTTATTATTTGACCTTTATTTAACTAGGCAAGTCAGTTAAGAACAATCTTTTTATTTTATTTAATTGTACATTTTATTTCACCTTTATTTAATCAGGTAGTTCAGTTGAGAACAAGTTATCATTTATACTGCGACCTGGCCAAGATAAAGCAAAGCAGTGCGACCAAAACCAACAACACAGAGTTACACATAAACAAACATACAGTTAAAAACACAATAGAAAAGAAAAATAGAAAAATGTATGTACAGTGTGTGCAAATGTTGAAGAGTAGGGAGGTAGGCAATAAATAGGCCATAGAGGCGAAATAATGACCATTTAGCATTAATACTGTAGTGATAGATGTGCAGATGATGATGTGCAAGTGGAGATATTGGGGTGCAAGAGGGTAAGTAATAATATGGGGATGAGGTAGTTTGGTGTGCTTTTTACAGATTGGCTGTGTACAGGTACAGTGATCTTCTCTGACAGCTGATGCTTAAAATTAGAGAGGGAGATATAAGACTCCAGCTTCAGAGATTTTTGCAATTCGTTCCAGTCATTGGCAGCAGAGAACTGGAAGGAAAGGCGGCCAAAATAAGTGTTGGCTTTGGGGATGACAAGTGGAATATACAGTATATCACAAAAGTGAGTACACCCCTCACATTTTTGTAAATATGAGTATATCTTTTCATGTGACAACACTGAAGAAATGACACTTTGCTACAATGTAAAGTAGTGAGTGTACAGCTTGTATAACAGTGTAAATTTGCTATCTCCTCAAAATAACTCAACACACAGCCATTAATGTCTAAACCGCTGGCAACAAAAGTGAGTACACTCCTAAGTGAAAATGTCCAAATTGGGCCCAAAGTGTCAATATTTTGTGTGGCCACCATCATTTTCCAGCACTGCCTTAACCCTCTTGGGCATGGAGTTCACCAGAGCTTCACAGGTTGCCACTGGAGTCATCACGGAGCTGGTGGATGTTAGAGACCTTGCACTCCTCCACCTTCCTTTTGAGGATGCCCCACAGATGCTCAATAGGGTTTAGGTCTGGAGACATGCTTGGCCAGTCCATCACCTTTACCCTCAGCTTCTTTAGCAAGGCAGTGGTCGTCTTGGAGGTGTGTTTGGGGTCGTTATCATGTTGGAATACTGCCCTGCGGCCCAGTCTCCGAGGGGAGGGGGATCATGCTCTGCTTCAGTATGTCACAGTACATGTTGGCATTCATGGTTCCCTCAATGAACTGTAGCTCCCCAGTGCCGGTAGCACTCATGCACCCCCAGACCATGACACTCCCACCACCATGCTTGACTGTAGGCAAGACACACTTGTCTTTGTACTCCTCACCTGGTTGCCGCCACACACGCTTGACACCATCTGAACCAAATAAGTTTATCTTGGTCTCATCAGACCACAGGACATGGTTCCAGTAATCCATGTCCTTAGTCTGCTTGTCTTCAGCAAACTGTTTGCGGGCTTTCTTGTGCATCATCTTTAGAAGAGGCTTCCTTCTGGGACGACAGCCATGCAGACCAATTTGATGCAGTGTACGGCGTATGGTCTGAGCACTGACAGGCTGACCCCCCACCCCTTCAACCTCTGCAGCAATGCTGGCAGCACTCATACGTCTATTTCCCAAAGACAACCTCTGGATATGACGCTGAGCACGTGCACTCAACTTCTTTGGTCGACCATGGCGAGGCCTGTTCTGAGTGGAACCTGTCCAGTTAAACCGCTGTATGGTCTTGGCCACCGTGCTGCAGCTCAGTTTCAGGGTCTTGGCAATCTTCTTATAGCACAGGCCATCTTTATGTAGAGGAACAATTCTTTTTTTCAGATCCTCAGAGAGTTCTTTGCCATGAGGTGTCATGTTGAACTTCCAGTGACCAGTCAGTATGAGGGAGTGTGAGAGCGATGACACCAAATTTAACACACCTGCTCCCCATTCACACCTGAGACCTTGTAACACTAAATCAAATCAAATTTTATTTGTCACATACACATGGTTAGCAGATGTTAATGCGAGTGTAGCGAAATGCTTGTGCTTCTAGTTCCGACAATGCAGTAATAACCAACGAGTAATCTAACCTAACAATTCCACAACTACTACCTTAAACACACAAGTGTAAAGGGATAAAGAATATGTACATAAAGATATATGAATGAGTGATGGAACAGAACAGCATAGGCAGGATGCAGTAGATGGTATCGAGTACAGTATATACATATGAGATGAGTAATGTAGGGTATGTAAACATAAAAGTGCATAGTTTAAAGTGGCTAGTAATACATGTATTACATAAAGATGGCAAGATGCAGTAGATGATAGAGTACAGTATATACATTATATTAAGTGGCATTGTTTAAAGTGGCTAGTGATACATTTTTGATCAATTTCCATTATTAAAGTGAGCTGGAGTTGAGTCAGTATGTTGGCAGCAGCTACTCGATGTTAGTGGTGGCTGTTTAGCAGTCTGATGGCCTTGAGATAGAACAGTGGTTCTTAACCTAGTTGGAGGTACTGAACCCCACCAGTTTCATATGCGCATTCACCGAACCCTTCTTAATTGGAAAAATAAAATAGGATTTTTTCAAATTCAAAACATAGGTATATATTTTACTGGTGCACAAAATGAACCGTGCATCAACATCAACACCGTGTGTTCAAAGAACAAAATCATCAAAACATGATTTTCACACAAAACCAAAAACATAATAATGAATATTTACTGCAAATCAGTGTGACTTCTGCTGTTGCCTTTCAGAGACCAGTTCAGAAATGCGCGGCTTCACCTTGGCAAGTGCCACTCTCATGTCATTTTCGCAACAAAGTCTGTTCCTTTTCTTCGTTTTTATGTCCAGCATCCTCGAAAAGGATTGCTCGCAAAGATATGTTGTAACAAACGGTATGAAAATCTCCAGAGCTTTCTTAGCAATAACAGGGTACGTTACCATTTGTTGACACCAAAACGTTGAAAGCGTTGTTGTTCTGAAGAGTTGCTGTTGAACCTGGCTCTGCTGAATTTCAATGATTTCATCGAGGTATTCATCATTGACATCTGTTGTCTGAACACTAAACGTGAACGGCTGTCTCACCCATGCTGGATATGACTCTCTTGTAGGGAAGTATCCGTCGAGAGACTTTGCAAGCTCATCTAAGTGCGTGGCAATTGCTTGCTTCAGTTCCGCGGGTACAGAAATGTCTCCGATTCCAGATACATCTTTGATCTTACTTACACAGTCGTCCAGCAGGGGAAAGTTTGCGAAGTTATCGTTCTCTGTTCGTCGTTTCCATAACGGTAGCTTTTTTTGAAAAGCCTTCAGGTTTTCCTCCGCTTCGATGATGTTGACTCCACCGCCCTTCATCTATTGATTGAGATGATTGAGAGCTGCGACGATATCAGACATGTACGCTAAAATGAGAATGAACGCAGAATTTTTGAAGCAATCTGCATGACAATGTTGGTGCTTTTGCAAAAACTGGGCTAATTCCACACGCACGGCAAAAACACGATTCAGCACCTGTCCCCGGGATAACCACCGAACGTTAGAATGGTACAGAAGTACCTCGAATTCAGAGCCCATTTCTTTACACAGCTCACTGAAGATGCAGTGCCTCAGAGCACTAGTTCGCACATAGTTCACGCATTCCACTACAATTTTTAATACTTCTGCCAGTTTTGGAGGCAAGGTTTTTGTTGCCAACGCATGCCTGTGCAGAATACAATGCGTAACAATGATGTGTGGTGCATCGGCTTTCACTAGCGCACCAAAACCAGACTTTCTTCCCAGCATGACTGGAGCTCCGTCCGAACAAACTGCAGAAACCATATCCCACGAAAGATTGTTGTCTTTGAAGAAGTCATCCACAAGTTTCTTCACATCGGCTGCCTTAGTTGTTGTTGTAAAGAGGCTTACAAAATAAAAAATCTTCCTTTATCACGTCGTCTTTCACATAGCGCACGAATACAGCAAGCTGGCTTAGATTGGAAACGTCTGTGGTCTCGTCGAGTTGAAGGCTGAATTTTGCCGGGCTTGAAATCAGATCTGCAACTACTTGAGCCAAGATGTCTTTGCTCATGTCCTCTATTCTGTCGCTGATGGTGTCATTTGAAAGAGGAATTTGGGATAACTTAACTTCAGCCTCTTTTCCCAGCATGATATTCGCCATCTTCAACACAGCTGGTTTTATGAGTGTTTCACCAATGGTGTGTGGTTTGCCCTGCTTTGCGATCAGGTAAGCAACTTCGTACGATGCTGTGAGGATCGGTTTGTTGATGGGTACAAAGCTGAGAACAGGCAGAGTAGCCTTTTCATCGAATCTGGCTCTCTTCACCTTGAATTCAGCGAGCGTTGTGTTCTTGTATTTTCCATCTCCATGCAGCTTAAGGAAGTGTTCTCTTAGTTTTGCCGGTGCTAGACTAGAATTGCTCAACTTGGCATTGCAAATCATGCAGTTAGGACGCTGACTCCCATCACGTTCCGTTATACATGTGAATCCATATTGTACATATTCGTCCGACCACTCTCTTTTTTTGCTCGACATAGTAAGTATGAAGGGATTAAAATATTAAGAAAGAAATCACAAGACATACCATCACGACAGTCACAAGTCGACTACTGAGCGCACCAAATTCCCTGCAGCACAGATAGGCCAAGCGATGTAGCGTGATCACCTGCAGCCAATGATGGCCAAGCGGGGCGTGTCATCACAAATCATATGAGTCGGATGTGTGTCTTGACCTCCGCCGAACCCCTGAGACTGACTCACCGAACCCCTGGGGTTCGATCGAACCCAGGTTAAGAACCACTGAGATAGAAGCTGTTTTTCAGTCTCTCGGTCCCTGCTTTGATGCACCTGTACTGACCTCGACTTCTGGATGATAGCGGGGTGTACAGGCAGTGGCTCGGGTGGTTGTTGTCCTTGAGGATCTTTATGGCCTTCCTGTGACATCGGGTGGTGTAGGTGTCCTGGAGGGCAGGTAGTTTGCCCCCAGTGATGCGTTGTGCAGACCTCACTACCCTCTGGAGAGCCTTACGGTTGTGGGCGGAGCAGTTGCCGTACCAGGCGGTGATACAGCCCGACAGGATGCTCTCGATTGTGCATCTGTAGAAGTTTGTGAGTGCTTTTGGTGACAAGCCGAATTTCTTCAGCCTCCTGAGGTTGAAGAGGCGCTGCTGCGCCACTAACGGGTCACATGACACTGGGGAGGGAAAATGGCTAATTGGGCCCAATTTGGACATTTTCACTTAGGGGTGTACTCACTTTTGTTGCCAGCGGTTTAGACATTTTACATTTAAGTCATTTAGCAGACGCTCTTATCCAGAGCGACTTACAAATTGGAAAGTTCATACATATTCATCCTGGTCCCCCCGTGGGGAATGAACCCACAACCCTGGCGTTGCAAGCGCCATGCTCTACCAACTGAGCCACCCGGGACATTAATGGCTGTGTGTTGAGTTATTTTGAGGGGACAGCAAATGTACACTGTTATACAAGCTGTACACTCACTACTTTACATTGTAACAAAGTGTCATTTCTTCAGTGTTGTCACATGAAAAGATATACTCAAATATTTACAAAAATGTGAGGGGTGTACTCACTTTTGTGATATACTGTACCTGCTGGAGCGCGTGCTATGGGTGGGTGTTGCTATGGTGACCAGTGAGCTGAGATAAGGCAGGGCTTTACCTAGCAAAGACTTCTACAATGACGGCCTACCCGGACAACACTGGGCCAATTGTGCGCCGCCCTATGGGACTCCCAATCACGGCTGGTTGTGTTACAGCCTGGATTCGATTCAGGGTGTCTGTAGTGACGCTTCAAGCAATGAGATGCAGTGACTTAGACCGCTGCGCCACTTTGGAGCCTGTGTGTTAAGTGGTGATGTCCCATCCTTTCAGGTTGTTTGCATGAGGTAGGACTAAATATATTTAAATAGTGGAGTAGGGTGGTGTTATCTTTTTACAGTTAGATGGTAGGGTATTTGTTTTTATTTTTCAAGCAAAGTATAAGGGAGTTGTACTCCAGTCTAGTAGGTGGCGGTAATGCAACATATTGGATACCAACCGCCGTTAAAGCTAATCGAAGAAGAGTTTGAGTTGTAGAGAGGCAACACGTGAAAAACAGCCACACTGGGCAGAAGCTGGTCGTTCCTGGGTATGAGAGTACTTGAATCCAAATAATTGTTTGTCTAAATGTCTTTGTCCTCTGAGCTGAATAAGATGAATTTACATGAAAAAACTGCGCACATTAAGTGTATATTTTGTATTTAAACGATTCTTTCTCGCTAGTATAAAAGTTAAGTTCCAAAACCTTATCGCTATTGAGGCGTATTTGCGTAAACTGGGTATACCCAAAGAGTAAGAGAGAGACCCAACCCGGCTGAAATTCTTTTCCCTCCAGCAGGTGTTTTTTTCTTCTTTCGTTTAGCCCACGAAGCAAGGAGTTTTTGTCAGTGAGAGTGTCGAATTTGGTCAACAATAAAATGAATGGCTTGTTAGCTACGTGAGATTTATTTGATCGAATGTAAGGTTGGTAATGCTTATGTTGTTACGGAGTGTACTGATGTAAGTAAGATAATTTAACGTTACATCCCTGCAACACAGCCCGCGGTGCCGCTTTGTGTACATTGTTACACGGAACCCAAACCGGCTGCGCGCGTGCGACAACGTGGCTATCGTGCATACATTTATTTTGCCCCCCCCCAAACCAAACGCGATCACGACACGCAGGTTAAAATATCAAAACAAACTCTGAACCAATGACATTAATTTGAGGACAGGTTGAAAAGCATTAAACATGTATGGCAATTTAGCTAGTTAGCTTGCCCTTGCTAGCTAACGTTAATTTGTCCTATTTATGCTAGCTTGCTGTTGCTAGCTAATTTGTCCTGGGATATAAACATTGAGTTGTTATTTTAACTGAAATGCACAAGGACCTCTACTCCGACAATTAATCCACACATAAAACGGCCAACTGAATCGTTTCTAGTCATCTCTCCTCTTTCCAGGCTTTTTCATCGTTTAACTTATATGGTGATCGCATCTAAACTTTCATTGTATTACCACGACTACTGGCAAAACAGTTCGTCTTTCAGTTACCCACGTGGGTATAACCAATGAGGAGATGGCACGTGGGTACCTGCTTCTATAAACCAATGAGGAGATGGGAGAGGCAGGACTTGCAGCGCGATCTGCGTCAGAAATAGGAATGAGTTCTAGTTTAGCCCTTGGCGTCTGGGAGCTCTTTAAATTTGAGGTGTCCAAATACCTTAGAAAATATGGTAGTAATCTTGCTAAGACCAGAAGAGCTGAGGAGGAAAAGGTGATCATTAAGATAACTTCCCTTTCTCAGAGCCGGCCTCTCGGGGGAGGAGAACTGGATAATATATATAGATTAAAAGCAGAAGGAGCCTTTATTAGATCTAGGAAAAAATGGATTGAGGAGGGAGAACAGAATTCATCCTATTTCTTTAGACTTGAGAAATTTCACTCTAAAAATAACACTATCCATAAATTAAACATTGATGGTGTTATTACAGATGACCAAAAAATAATCTCTAAATACTGTAGCAATTTTTACAGAAAATTGTATAGCTCTACGTACTGTCAGGAATCCACAGATATGTTTTTTAACTCACTGAATAATGTTCACTCTATCAGTGATATAGAATCTAAACAGTGTGATGAACCCATCAAAGTTGAAGAGATTATAGAGTCTATCAAACATCTAAAGAACAATAAATCACCAGGTGTTGATGGAATTACATCAGAATGTTACAAATTATTTTCTGAACAAATAGCTCCCTTCCTATTTGAAGTCTTTTTAGAGAGTATTAAAAACAATGTTCTCCCTCCTACAATGAGTCAGGGGTTAATATCACTGATACCTAAACCTAAAAGATAAGTGCTGCTCATCGATAACTGGCGTCCAATTTGTCTTCTTAATAATGACTATAAGATATTAGCCTTACTACTTGCAAAAAGAATGAAAGAAGTCCTGGATGCAATCATTGATGAAACACAGTCTGGCTTCATGAGGAACAGACATATTTCTAACAATGTCAGACTAGTATTAGACATACTTGATTACTCAGACCTAATAACTGAGGATAGCTTCATATTATTTTTAGATTTTTATAAGGCATTTGACACAGTAGAGCATCAGTTTCTCTTCCACTCCCTTGAGAGACTTGGCTTTGGGGATTTTTTCTGTAAGGCTATTAAGACTCTATGCAAATGGTAACAGCTCTATCAAATTGAAATATGGCACCTCACCTAGATTTGAGTTAAAGAGAGGAATTAGGAAAGGTTGTCCTATCTCCCTGTATCAGTTTTTATTAATCACCCAACTTCTTGCAAATCCTTAAAGAAATAGTCCTGTACAAGGTATTTCCATAGCTGGTAAAGAAATTATTATAAGCCAGCTGGCTGATGATACTACACTTTTTCTGAAAGACGCTAACCAAATTCCCATATCGATCAATGTGATACAATCCTTTTCCAAAGCGTCTGGTCTATACCTTAACATTAATAAATGTGAACTCATAGCTGTCAAAGATTGTGTGACACCTTCATATTATGGTATTCCAGTAAAAGAAGAACTTACATATTTAGGCATAACCATTACAAAAGATCAGAAGTCTAGAGGCTTACTAAATTTTAAACCTCTTATTAAAAATACCCAGAGGAAGCTAAATCAATGGCTACAGAGGGACTTTAAAAGGTAGAGTCCTAATAACCAAGGCCGAAGGTATCTCTAGACTAACATATGGCTCTCTATCTTTATATCTTGACAGTAAAATAAGCAAGGAGATAGACCAGATGCTTTTCAACTTTCTTTGGAGAAACCGTACCCATTACATTAGGAAAACTGTTGTAATGAACACTTATGAGAATGGTGGACTGAATTTTCTGGACTTTACTACTTTAAATAATACTTTTAAGATCAATTGGATAAAACAATTCCTAAGAAGACCCACTTCTATCTGGAATTTTATTCCTCATCATGTCTTCTCTACTTTTGGTGGCCTTAACTTCATGTTGTTGTGCAATTATAATATTGACAAAATTCCAGTGAAACTTTCTGCTTTTCATCGGCAGGTTTTCTTGTCATGGTCCTTAATTTATAAACACAATTTTTCTCCACACAGATATTATATATGGAATAATCGGGATATATTGTATAAAAATACTTCTTTGTTTTTAGAATATTGGTTCCGAAATAATATCCTATTGGTGAGCCAACTGGTAAATGCAGAGGGTCTTTTACTCAGTTATAAGGAATTCTTATCTCTTTACAAGGTCCCTGTAACACCTAAAGATTTTGCAATTGTTTTAGATGCCATTCCCTCAGGTGTTGCTCTGTTATTCAGGAACCTGTCAAGACCTGACCCTCAGAGCCTACCTGCTATTGACCCTCTTGACTCATCAGTAGGAAAGATTTGTTTCTCTTTTGGCCCATTCAACAACAGAGCGATACGAACCTTGTTTCAGCAGGATGTTGTATCTATACCTTATGTCATGCCTTATTGGAATGGATTTATTGATAATATCTGTTGGAAAAAAGTTTGGATGTTGCCACACACATACCTACTGGTTAACAAAATTAAGGGGGTTTCCTTTTAAAATTATTCATAAATATTACTCTGCCAACCACTATATGAAGAAGTTTAAGGAAAACATAAATTCAAATTGCTCCTTTTGTAATGACCACCCAGAAACAGTGTTGCATCTTTTTTGGCATTGTATACATATAAGAAAACTGTGGCAAGACATCAGTAGATTTATAATTGAACACATTTATGAAGATTTTACACTATTGTGGAGAGATGTACTGTTTGGATTCTTTACATATGATAAAAATAAGCTGAAACATTTTTATGTAATTAATTTCATTTTTCTTTTGGCCAAATTTCATATACACAAATGTAAATTTACTAACAAAAAAACTAATTTTCTTACCCTACAAAAAGAAATTGAACTGTATTTTAAGACTATTAAATACTCTACTAATGAAAAAGCTGTTAGAATTGTAAGTGTATGTATGTCCCTTAAGGTCCTTGTGTAATTGTAATGTGATATTCGTACCCCCTAGCTCGATTGTCCATTATATATAATCTATATATACTTGTGTTCCCTTATGTACTTTCTGTATTGATTTGTTGTTAATAAAATAAAATAAATAATAATACAAATAAAAAAAGCCCTTGGCGTCGCAGACGCTCGTTGGCGCGCGCGAGCAGTGTGGGTGCAATAATTGAATAACATGAATTTCTAAATATATTTTGCGACGCTCGCGCACGCGACGTGTCCGGTCTGGTCAGCATGTTAGGGCGGAGAGACATGTATCTTGACAGTATATCGATCATCTTTGGTCTACCCCTTGGGTTCTTGAACTACTTATTTGCCAGGCTATTAGCGTCCGAGCTAGCTAATGCTAACCCGTGTCCGTTATTTTATAACCCTCAAATTATTCTCCCCTGTATGATATGTGATTTTCAAGAGAAATTGGCTAGCTAGCAGAAACAGCTCATTTGAGCTAGCTAGCATTCCTAGCTAGATGCCAGTGGGTTGAATTTCTACAGGTATCCCATCATCACGTCCTGATATACCGAAATCCATGCCAAGAACCTGATAACTAGCAATAACTTTTTAAAATGTTCTATCCTTAGTTGCAGTTTTGTGAGTAGACGACTCAACGAGCTTTCCAGTCACAACCCATTATGGAAAGGCCTCTGTCTGAAGCATTGGCTCTTAAACTAGATGATAGGAACACAGTGGATAATTGTCATCAAGTTACAACCATGAAATGCAGTTATAAACAGTTTTCCATAAACAAGGTCTAAATCATGTTTGATGCACTCTGTAAGTAAAAATGTTTGCAGTACTGTTTAAACGAGATGATAGGAACACTGGACAATTTTAAGCAAGTTGCAACCATGAAATGCAGTTATAAACAGTTTTCCATAAACAAGGTCTAAATCATGTTTGATGCACTCTGTAAGTAAAAATGTTTGCAGTACTGTTTAACTGAGTACGTGTGTTAATAAACAACAAAAAACATGGATTTCATCAGCCGTTCAAAGCCTGTGTATGAGAATCTTGTCTGTAGCAAAGAGTAGAGTTGTAGTTCACTTCCTCTGGTTCGTGGTGAAGAGTAACAGCAAAACATTCACATGAAAACGTTTCAAATGATAAAAGATTCAAAATGGCTTGTACCAACATTCTTATGATCTCTTATTTGATGTATTAATCAGGAATGTTTGTACTGATTACTCAATGTGTTTATTTGGCAAACTGAATAGTATTGATACGTTTTATTTAGCAAATATTTTGTTGTTGAGCAGGTCCGACAAAATCCAAAAGGTTCAATCCTGGAAGGAACTCTTCCGTGAGTTCTATACTGACCTGGGTCACTACATTTGATCACTATGGCACCCTGAATAAAGCCTGGGATGACCTGAAGAGATACCTTGACCAGCGGTGCCCCAGGATGATCGCCTCTCTCAAAGGTAAGCCTCCACAAGGAATACACATCACCACTTTAGGTGATTTGATAGCTGTGAGATGGTTCGATAGAACCATTAGGCCTTATTATCATAAAACCCTCAACCAATATGTTGATGGATTTCCAAATGTAATGGATAGAAAATCCATACTTATTTTTTTTTATTGTTGTTTGTTTGCCAAAGTTAATTTAATGATTTCCCCTGAGCAGAGGGAGCAAAGGAAGAAGAGCTGGATGGCATTGAGGCGCAGGTGTGTTGCAAGCTTTCAAATGACTACCGGTGCCTGTACCGGATACACAATGGGCAGAAGCTGGTCGTTCCTGGCTATGATAATCCATTGTTTGTCTATATTTGTTTTTGTGCTGCTGAGCTGAATAAGATGAATTTACATGAACAAATTGACATGAAAAGTGTACTTGTGGTAAAAAATGATCTACCCCTATTTTCTTCCAGTTTAATGGGAAGCATGACCCTGTCTAACCACTACTGCTCAGAGGACCTGCTGGATATTGAAACGGCAGCAGGTGGCTTTAAGCAGCGCAAGGGCATGAGGCAGTGTTTGCCCCTCACCTTCTGTGTCCACACAGGCCTCAGCCAATACATGGCCCTGGAGGGCACTGAGGGCTGCAGCGAGATCTTCTACCACTGCCCGGTCAGTTTCCATATGAGACCCCAGCCCCCACCCCCATTACAACAGGGAGACAGCCTTTTATTCTCACACACAGGTTAGGGATGAAAATAATAAGAAAGTCTGTAGCATCGCTTAGTAATGATAAACAACTCCTTAATTTGAGCTTTATATAACTTTCAGTATTGAGCTTTCATAAGTTATTTTTGACAGATACAACTCACTGCAACTGGGGGGAGCCATTTTCTAGCTTTCTCACCATGTCAATTGCAAACAGCTTCCAGTGTTTATGTTTCATAAATTGGAGCAAGGACAACTCTTTGCCACCAGGGGCAGCCCTTTTCTACCTATGGTATCTCACCACAGGCAGGAGAAAATGTTGAATAATGGAAATTAACTAATGGCAGTGGTGGAAAAAGTACCCAATTGTAATACTTGAGTTAAAGTAAAAAATATCTTAATAAACAATGACTCGTGTAAAAGTCACCCAGTAAAAGTATACAAGTCTTTGATTTAAAATATACTTAAGTATCAAAAATAAAAGTTAAAATAATTTCACATTCCTTAAATTAAGCAAACCAGACTGCATGATTTTCTATTTTACAATTTACAGATAGTCAGGGTCACACTCCAACACTCAGACATAATTTACAAACAGAGCATTTGTGTTTAGTGAGTCTGCCAGATCAGAGGCAGTAGGCATGACCAGAAATGTTCTCTTGATAAGTGTGTGAATTTGACAATTTTCCTATCCTGTTAAGCATTCGAAATGTAACAAGTACTTTTGGGTGTCAGGGAAAATGTATGGAGTAAAAAGTACATTTTCTTTAGGAATGTACTTGAGTAAAAGTTATAAAAAATATAAATGGTACAAATGCCTCAACAAACAACTTTAAATTATTTTACTTAAGTACTTTACACTAATGGATGACTAATAGGATTGTTCTACATTTTTCTATTATAGGATCAAATGGCACAAGATCCATCTGCAATTGACATGTTCATCACAGGTAAGATGAGCTATTAGTTTGTTACATATATTATAAAAATATTTCAGTTAGTTTGTGTGAAAATGTTTCATGGCGACATCTCACTGCAAGTTAAGCAATTGCAAACTTTTATTTGGATGCTTAACAACTAGGTTATTATGTAAGTCCAGGAATTCTTCAAGGTACAGAGGATGCCGGCATTGCTCCCATTCTTGAGATTGTGGACTAACTGCATGATGGGAGATGTGAAATATAAACTGCTGTATTGCAACATAGCACTCCATTAATGGAATAAAAAAATGAAAGACTGAATTATTTGCTAAAATAATATTTTTTGAAATTCAATGTGTTAGTTCCTCAACATAAATGGGTTTGAACTTATGCAGTGTCTCACACTTACTCATTATTTTGCTTCCTCTCACTCTAATTTCTCACCTTAGGGTCCAGCTTTACTGAGTGGTTTACCTCGTACGTCTATAATGTGGTAACAGGACAATACCCCATCATCCGGGATCAGATCTTCAGGTAACCTACATTATCTTTCCCTTTCTGAAATACCTAACTGACACATGCAGGAAGGTCGTAGTTTCTGTGTAGGCTGTTGGTTGACCGAGATTTCTTTAGTCGAGCACAGTGTATATACACACACAATATCAGTCAAAAATTAGGACACCTCTTTCAAGTAAAAAAAAAAGTGTGTTTATTTTTCTCTACATTGTAGAATAATAGTGAAGGCATCAAAACTATGAAATAACACATATGGAATCATGTAGTAACCAAAAAAGTGTTAAATCAAAATATATATTTTATATTTGAGAATCTTAAAGTAGCCATCATTTGCCTTGATGACAGCTTTGCACACTCTTGGCTTTCTCGCAACAAGCTTCACTTGGAATTGTCACGACTTCCGCCGAAGTCGGCCCTTCTCCTTGTTCGGGTGGTGTTCGGCGGTCGACGTCACCGGCTTTCTAGTCACCATCGATCCATTTTTCAGTTTTGTTTGGTTTTGTCTGTATTTTACACACCTGGTTTCATTTCCCCCCATCATGTTCCCTATTTAACCCTCTGTCTTTCATTTATGTTTGTCCGTGATTGTTTGTGCGTTAGGTGTTGTATTTGATACGTGTACGCATCTGTTTCTTTTCCATTTTGTGGAATTGTGCATTTATTTTGAGTAAAAACTCTGTGGTTTCGCTCAGACCTGTGTCCTGCGTTTGACTCCAAATATTCTCCGCACACAACCCTGACAGGAATGCTTTTCCAACAGTCTTGAAGGCGTTCTCACATATGCTGAGCACTTGTTGGCTGTTTTTCCTTCACTCTGTGGTCCAACTCATCCCAAACCATCTCAATTGGGTTGAGGTCGGGTGATTGTAGTGGCCAGGTCATCAGATGCATCACTCTCACTCTCCTTCTTGGTGAAATAGCCCTTACACAGCCTGGAGGTGTGTTTGGTCATTGTCCTGTTGAAAAACAAATGATAGTCACAGTAAGCCCAAATCAGATGGGCTGGCATATATATCACTGCAGAATGCTGTGGTAGCCATGCTGGTTAAGTGTGCCTTGAATTCTAAATAAATCACAGTGTCCCCAGCAAAGCACTCCCACACCATTACACCACCTCCACCATGCTTCACGGTGGGAACCACACATGCAGACATCATCTGTTCACCTACTCTGCATCTCACAAAGACACAGCGGTTGGAACCAAAAATCGCACATTTGGACTCATCAGACAAAAGGACAGATTTCCACCGGTCTGTCAATTGCTCGTGTTTCTTGTCCCAAGTAAGTCTCTTATTATTATTGGTTTCCTTTAGTAGTGGTTTCTTTGCAGTAATTCAACTTTTCTTCTGCAGCAGAGGTAACTGTGTCTTCCTTTCCTGTGGCGGTCCTCATGAGAGCCAGTTTCATTATAGCGCTTGATGGTTTTTGCGACTGCACTTGAAGAAACTTTCAAAGTTCTTAATTTTCCGCATTGACTGACTTTCATGTGTTAAAGTAATGATGGACTGTCGTTTCTCTTTGCTCATTTGAGCTGTTCTTGCCATAATATGGACTTGGTCTTCTGTATACCAACCCTTCCTTGTCACAACACAACTGATTGTCTCAAATGCATTTAAGAAGGAAATAAATTACACAAATTAAGATACACCTGTTAATTGAAACGCATTCCAGGTGACTACCTTGAAGCTGGTTGAGAGAATGCCTAGAGTGTACAAAGCTTTCAAGGCAAATGGTGGCTACTTTGAAGATTCTCAAATATAAAATATTTTTGGATTTGTTTAACTTTTTTTTTTCATTACTACATGATTCCAAATGTGTTATTTCATAGTTTTGATGTGTAAACAATTGTTCTACAAAGTAGAACATATTAAAATGAATGAGTAGGTGTCCAAACTTTTGGCTGGTACTCTATATCTACAGAAATAAGACAGATCCTGCTTCTGTTGCCTGTTTGAGTGTTTGTTTAATAGCCTACTGATTCCATGAGCACCATGCAACGACAAGTCAAGTAAACAATTTCACAAATTCAGCTTTTTTAAATCTTTGCTTTACTGTAATAAAGGCTTTACACTTTATTTTGTTAGAACAGCCTCTCCTGTATTATTTATAATCGATTTAGTGTCTACAGTGCTCCAAATTGTCAGAAAAAATGTCTAATAATAATATTACATTTTGTTGATGTCCTTCTTATTGTTGTTATTATTATGATGATTAAGTTATTTTTTTAAATTAATTTTAAATTTCACCTTTATTTAACCAGGTAGGCTAGTTGAGAACAAGTTCTCATTTACAATTGCGACCTGGCCAAGATTAAGCATAGCAGTTCGACACATAGTTACACATGGAATAAACAAAACATAGTCAATAACACAGTAGAAAAAAAATAAGAAAAAAAGTATATATACAGTGAGAGGTAAGATAAGGGAGTTAAGGCAATAAATAGGCCATGGTGGCGAAGTAATTACAATATAGCATTTAAACACTGGAATGGTAGATGTGCAGAAGATGAATGTGCAAGTAGAGATACTGGGGTGCAAAGGAGCAAAATAAAAAAAATACAGTATGGGGATGAGGTAGTTGGATGGGCTGTTTACAGATTGGCTATGTGCAGTGATCTGTGAGCTGCTCTGACAGCTGGTGCTTAAAGCTAGTGAGGGAGATATGAGTCTCCAGCTTCAGTGATTTTTGCAGTTCGTTCCAGTCATTGGCAGCAGAGAACTGGAAGGAAAGGCGGCCAAAGGGTGAATTGGCTTTGGGGGTGACCAGTGAGATATACCTGCTGGATCGTGTGCTACGAGTGGGTGCTGCTATGGTGACCAGTGAGCTGAGATAAGGTGGGGCTTTACCTAGCAGAGACTTGTAGATGACCTGGAGCCAGTGGGTTTGGCGACGAGAGTGAAGCGAGGGCCAGCCAACGAGAGCGTACAGGTCGCAATGGTGGGTAGTATATGGGGCTTTGGTGACAAAACGGATGGCACTGTGATAGACTGCATCCAATTTGTTGAGTAGAGTGTTGGAGGCTATTTTATAAATAAATGACATCGCCGAAGTCGAGGATCAGTAGGATGGTCAGTTTTACGAGGGTATGTTTGGCAGCATGAGTGAAGGATGCTTTGTTGCGAAATAGGAAGCCGATTCTAGATTTCATTTTGGATTGGAGATGCTTAATGTGAGTCTGGAAGGAGAGTTTACAGTCTAACCAGACACCTAGGTATTTGTAGTTGTCCACATATTCTAAGTCAGAGCCGTCCAGAGTAGTGTTGCTGGACGGGCGGGCAGGTGCAGGCAGTGATCGGTTGAAGAGCATGCATTTAGTTTTTACTTGCATTTAAGAGCAGTTGGAGGCCACAGAAGGAGAGTTGTATGGCATTGAAGCTCGTCTAGAGGTTAGCTAACAGTGTCCAACGAAGTGCCAGAAGTATACAGAATGGTGTCGTCTGCGTAGAGGTGGATTAGAGACTCACCAGCAGCAAGAGCGACATCATTGACGTATACAGAGAAGAGAGTCAGCCCAAGAATTGAACCCTGTGGCACCCCCATAGAGACTGCCAGAGGTCCGGTCAACAGGCCCTCCGATTTGACACACTGAACTCTATCAGAGAAGTAGTTGGTAAACCAGGCGAGGCAATCATTTGAGAAACCAAGGCTGTTGAGTCTGCCAATACGAAGAACAAAGACGTCTGACTGCTACGCCATCTTGGATCAGTAATGTCATTATCATTTATAGGCTTAGTGTAGCAGCCTTGTATAACCGCCATTGAGCTGAAGGCCTAAGAGCGAATCCTGTTTAGTCTTAATACCGTAACTTACTTAGGCTGAACCCCCCCCCAGCATGATGCTCCAACCACCATGCTTCACCGTAGGGATGGTGCCAGGTTTCCTCCAGATGTGACGCTTGGCATGTTTCTCATGGTCTGAGAGTCTTTAGGTGCCTTTTGGCAAACTCCAAGTGGGCTGTCATGTGTCTTTTACTGAGGAGTGGCTTCTGTCTGGCCACTCTACCATAAAGGCCTGATTGGTGGAGTGCTGCAGAGATGGTTGTCCTTCTGGAAGGTTCTCCCATCTCCACAGAGGAACACTGGAACTCTGTCAGAGTGACCATTGAGTTCTTGGTCACCTCCCTTCTTCCCCAATTGCTCATTTTGGCCAGGTGGCCAGCTGTAGGAAGAGTCTTGGTTGTTCCAAACTTATTCCATTTAAGAATGATGGAAGCCACTGTGTTCTTGCGGACCTTCAATGCTGCAGAAAGTTTTTGGTACACTTCCCCAGATCTGTGCCTCGACACAATCTGACATGCACTGTCAACTGTGGGACCTTGTATAGACAGGTGTGTGCCTTTTCCAAATCATGTCCAATCAATTGAATTTACCACAGGTTGACTCCAATCAAGTTGTAGAAACCTCTCAAGAATGATCAATGGAAACAGGATGCACCTGAGCTCAATTTCGAGTCTCATATCAAAAGGTCTGAATACTTCTGTTTTATTTTTAATACATTTACTAAAATGTCTAAACCTGTTTTTTTGCTTTGTCGTGGGGTATTGTGTGTAGATTGAGGAAAAATTCTTATTTTATGATTTTTAGAAGTCTGTAATGTAACAAAAAGTCAAGGGGTCTGAATACTTTCCAAATGCACTGTAGTTGACTTGATTTAAACACATAGGATGTGTCTATTATTGGAAAAATACATGTTTATTTTTTTTTTCAAAGAACAGACAACTCTTGGTCGACCAAGATTTATTTATTTTTTGGTGGGAACACCACTAATATGTAGTTAACATGCATTCAAATCAAGGCTTCCAAAGGATTTTGAAGGTTTAAGCTTTGTCCCTATTCACAGGTACGTCCATGATAAGCAGTGTGTTTCCGCAACGGGGATATTACTGTTTCAGTGTCTACCTCATTCTTACCGGAGCTCAGCTCAGTGCATCCTCCACATTTCTTCTTCACCTACCGGATCAGGTACCACTATTTCCTCTACTGATTTCAGCTCCTGATAATGATTAAAAAGATATGGGTAAATGGATCATAATACAGCTGTCATAACTTCCCTACATTAAATTCTACCCTCAGGATTGAAATGGCAAATGATGCCCTCCCTGAGAATGCTTGTCGTTATCGGAAGATCACCAATGCTAATGGGAATGTGGAGGAGGTCCGTGGGCCAGGCGTTGTCGGTAGGTGACTAGACTAGAGATGATAGCAGTGGACAAAAATCTGTTACGATCTAAGAATGATTTACAGCTAACAGATTACTAATATAATTTTCATGATACAGTTGAAGTCAGAAGTTTACATACACTTAGGTTGGAGTCATTAAAACTAATTTTTCAACCACTCCACAAATTTCTTGTTAATAAACTATAGTTTTGGCAGGTCGGTTAGGACATCTTAGGTTAGGACCAACAATTGTTTACAGACAGATTATTTCACTTATAATTCACTGTATCACAATTCCAGTGGGTCAGAAGTTTACATGCACTAAGTTGACTGTCTTTGGGACCCACCCCCTACACTCTTTGCTTGACATCATGGGAAAATCAAAAGAAATCAGCCAAGACCTCAGAAACAAAATTGTAGACCTCCACAAGTCAGGTTCATCCTTGGGAGCAATTTCCAAACGCCTGAAGGTACCACTTTCATCTGTACAAACAATAGTACGCAAGTATAAACACCATGGGACCACGCAGCCGTCATACCGCTCAGGAAGGAGCTGCGTTCTGTCTCCTAGAGATGAACGTACTTTGGTGCGAAAAGTGCAAATCAATCCCAGAACAACAGCAAAGGACCTTGTGAAGATGCTGGAGGAAACAGGTACAAAAGTGGCCATCACGAATGCTTGACCTCAATCCTATAGAAAATGTGTGGGCAGAACTGAAAAAGCGTGTGCGAGCAAGGAGGCCTACAAGCCTGACTCAGTTAAACCAGCTCTGTCAGGAGGAATGGGCCAAAATTCACCCAATTTATTGTGGGAGGCTACCTGAAACGTTTGACCCAAGTTAAACAATGTAAAGGCAATGCTACCAAATACTAATTGAGTGTATGTAAACTTCTGACCCACTGGGAATGTGATGAAAGTAATAAAAGCTGAAAAATCATACTCTACAATTATTCTGACATTTCACATTCTTAAAATAAAGTGGTGATTCTAACTGACCTAAGACAGGGAATTTTTACTCGGATTAAATGTCAGGAATTGTGAAAAACTGAGTTTAAATGTATTTGGCTAAAGTGTATGTAAACTTCCAACTTCAACTGTGCATAACTGGACATGAAAATACCCTGGCTTAGCAGAGCAAATTCAGTTTTTTTCAGAGAGGTTTTATCTTTGACAATGTTGCCAGGAAGATGTGTGCTGTTATGTATTATTTTAAAATAATTTTCTCTAAATATGGAATGAAGGCGTTTGCCTTCTGTTCTTCTTGCCTATGAATGGCAAGACATATTTTGTGGGTAATAACTGTTTTAATCTTGTTTTCCCCTTGTACTGAACTGTGCAATAATGTCTGGCTGTTTTCTATTATAATTTCAAACCTCATTTGATTTGCATGTAGATATTTGTTCAGTATAAGTTTTTTACCTCATAAACTTGTGTGTTTGTTTTTCTAAATGCTGAATTTGTAAGCACATAACATTTTTTGTTCATACATTGTTGTGATGGATTTATTTAGTTGATATCATTTTTTTTTCTTTTCTGTTCAATTACCTGCAGTAACTGAGAAATAGATTCATAAGAATAAAAAGATCAATTAGAAATTGGATGCGATCAATGTTTTAAAGACTATTTTTGATAGAGAAAAAGTGTGCATACAGTACATTACACAATCTCTATAGAAGTCAAAGTTGAAAACCAAGATGCCCATTGAAGAACATTGTACAAAATGTTTCTTAATAGGCCGATCTTAGTTCAACTTTCACTTCTGCAGAGATTGTGTCAGGTTAAAAGCACAATTCACAAAGACATTCATCAAATTGTTTGATTAAAACAACAATGCTGATCCCACACAAATGGCATACTGAGACGAGCTCACAATTGTCTGTTTTGGAAATTGTCTTGATGTTGCCAGATATTCCTCAAGTGGCCTCTGTAGTCTGACCTTTGTTCAGCTGTTGAGTTGTTGGCCTACTAGTGTAAACCAATAGCCTCATTTCACCCATTCATGTCATGATAACTAATGTAAAGTAGGGTGCAGTAAGTTGGTCTTTCTTATGACTAGCATTCAGTCTATGACAACTGTATTACAGTTCTCAATTCAGTTCATGTAGTTATCTATTCCAATGAATATAGCACATTCCAAAGATGCATTGTAAAACCCAGCCAAATTTTGCCCTGACATTAATTTTCCGAAACAAACCGGTTTAGGCAGTTGTGGGGTAATCAGTTAGTCTACCTGAAGATAAGAGTTTCGGTTCAAAGAGTTGGCCATTTTGAAATGCACTTCAACCTCCAACTTGGTATGGCTCATGTCATGTGTCGATTTAATGATTATTATTTGTATTTTTTTAATCTAACCTTTATTTAACTAGGCAAGTCAGTTAAGAACAAAATCTTATTTACAATGATGGCCTACACCAGCCAAACCCGGACGACGCTGGGCCAATTGTGCGCCGCCTTATGGGACTCCACATCACGGCCGGTTGTGATACAGCCTGGATTCGAACCAGGCTGTATCGGGAATTAAGGAATGAATCAGTTATTAAATTACCAATGATTCGTAATACAGTATTATGAAATGTAAATTGTTGTACACTGAATATAACATCACACCTTAAATAATACTGAATTTACTTAATAGGTTGGTGTCACCACCAAACTACGCTCCCCAGTAGTCGGCAGTTTATTTTTCTGAAGGGGAGGGGCCATGGTTGATATATTTCGAGTTCCGAAGAACCTGCTTGCAATTTTGCTTTCGTTGTTCGAGCAAGCAGGGTAAGTAAAGACCTATTTCGTAAAAAATGTTCAATATATGAACTAACGTAACTATTTGAGTTAATGTGGTGTAGTTGGCTATCTAGCATAGCTTTAGGTACACAGCTAATGTTAGCTACCGTAACTAACGTGACCTTAGTCCTGCCAGCTGATCAAGTCTGGACTTTTTGGGCTATCACTAGCTACTGTGTTGGTCAGGTTACTGTAAACCAAAGCCATGGCAGATGCATATAGAGATAAAGCTGAAAAATGGCAAAATACCGTTGGCTAAGCTGGAACACTAGCGCGAGCCCATAGCAAACGAATGGAATGGAACGTTCGCAGAGCCTGTTTTGACTGGAGTGATGCTTAGAATTTGATTGCACCAAAAGATGTATCCCTTTTTATTTTACTACTACAATCTGTTCTTAGGACGAAACTAAAAAATAACAACTTGTGTAGTAAACATCCGCACCTCAATGGTGCCAAGTGTGCTTATGTCTGCATAACGAGAAGTAGTTAACTACAAACAACGTGGGCAGGTCTCATTGCCAACACAAACACAAAGCAAGCATTGTGAAGTAGAATAATAAACTGGGAATAGAACGTTCTGAAGGCGAGTTGGTGTTCAATAGAACTAATACGAGATGGCAGCGTGAAAAAGCCTTATATAAGGTATGTTTTTTTCGTGATTACTTCAACTATGGCAAGCAGCTTGGACGTATGGTAATATGAAACGGGGCTCCACGGCGGATGCAATGAACTCATTTATCAGGAAAAACGCATTGTTAAAAATGTGTCATGGCTTTCATTAGGAAATGCGTTTGGACGTAATCCGGAAAGTGTGTCATTGAAATGACCTAGTCATGTGACTTGCCAGTGATCTCACGATTGGGTGTGTCCGTAAATTCAATCGGAAGTGCCAGAGTTGGGCGTTCGTAAATTCAGAGCGTTGTCACATTGTCCATTCGTAGATTGAGAGTTTCGCCCTAGGAGCGCTCAGAACGCACTCTGGACGCTCTGGCCGATGAGTAGTGTTGATCCGACCGTTCTGACCTCACAACGGCAGTCAAGCACCCGAGCTAATTGGCTAACGTTGGCTAGATACTTCCAGACACAAATGAGAGAACACCTCAGTCTGACCATTTTACTCGCCCTTGCAGAGCTGGTTAGGTTGTTTTCCAGAGCGTTGGTGACTGCAACTTTGCTGCCGGCAACAATTTAATTACGCGTTTTTTGCCGACACCGGTCATATTCAACGGGTGTTGAGCTTTTGTAAATTAATCAGTTATTCTGCGCTCTGGCACATTCAGACGAGAGTGCTCTGAAATCGGAGTAGATGGCCAGAGTGACTTTACGAACGCACCCATTGTCACAATACTTAGCCGGTGCCAATATGTGTATTGTGATTCGATGTTTCAAACATATCTCCCCATATGTCTGCTGCCTAGGGACAAGAGAGAGCCACGATAACTAGTTTGGATCAGTCAGGGAAATGCAAGTGCTGAAAACAAATAGGCGCCATAAAAAGATGGTTAACAAACTATGACGCACTAACAGTGGCGTTTTGGTGCAGGTACAGCCAACTAGCGCAAAAAATGTATATTGCGATAGTCAAAATGATATAGCGTCAAACATAATATCCCGATATGTAACTGTATAGGTTTTTACCCCCAGTCCTTAATTGACACAATAACAAAGTCACCATGCCCCTGTTTTGGTAAAACGCTGAGGGATGGGCCTGGAGAATTTTTTAAATTTATTTTACCTTTATTTAACCAGGTAGGCAAATTGAGAACACGTTCTCATTTACAATTGCGACCTGGCCAAGATAAAGCAAAGCAGTTCGACACATACAACAACACATGGTTACACATGGAGTAAAACAAACATACAGTCAATAATACAGTGAAAAATAAGTCTATATACAATGTGAGGTAAGGGAGGTGAAAGGCAAACAAAATATATATAAATAAATAAAAATATAAAAAAGGCCATGGTGGCGAAGTAAATACAATATAGCAAGTTAATAAAAAAACAAATAAAAAAAAAAACACTGGAATGGTTGGTTTGCAGTGGAAGGAAGTGCAAAGTAGAGATAGAAATAATGGGGTGCAAAGGAGCAAAATAAATAAATGAAAAATGTAACACTAATTCATAAACTGCCATCAAAATGATAGTTTTAACCATGTTTTGAGGCTATACATTAAAAGAAGCTTATTTTGGGCTTTGATGGGATACAACAGTTGAAATAAGCTTATGAGGAATTTAAGTTATTCTTCAAAAATGAATGGGTATATATAATTAATTTACACGTCCAAAAATGGATTTAGCAACTAAGGAGTATAGCTTTAAATGATTCTCTTTTCTTATCCAGAAGTGACAGTCAGCAGAAATGAAAATCATGACTAATTATCCCGGGATGTGCTTAGTGTTCTGTTTTGCAATATTTGGATTGGGTAAGTAATCATTTTTTCTGCCTTTAAAGTTGGTTCTTTGATACTGTTGAGTCTCCGCTAGCTCTCAAATTGAAGGTCATATAGCCATAGGGTTCACATTTACAATGCTCTGTCTAACCGTTAATAATCACTGCATACAATACGGTTTTGGAAACCTCACTCTACGTTCATAGCATGCAAAAATTAGTTTACAAATACAAAAGATGCATTTACTGTGCGCCGTTTTAACAGATTCCCACAGAAGTGTTTTGCATCGCACTTCCTGAGCTAATGAAAACTCAGGAGGAAACAAAAGCTTCCAAAAACATAAGTGGACATTTGTGGTAAAACAGTAAGTGTATGTTTTGTATATGTAAAGTCTTTTTGGGATGCTATTCAAGTTGAGTTCAAGTTTTCCAAAACTGTATCGCAATCAAGGATGGAACATTTGACCAAATCACAGTAGCTAATCAAAAGGGAAGTGGAATGATGAGTCATGTGAAGGGCTAAGTGTCTCACCTTGTTTTCTCAGGCTCTGCCATCCGCTGTTTCACATGCAAGGATCAGACAGGGAACTGCACAAAAACACAGGACTGCCCTTCTGACGATGCCTGCCTGAAACTGACTGAGAGAGGTGCCGTAAAATGTGTAATCTGAATCAAATTATGAAAATCCTCCCATTTCTCTGCATTCCCCTGTAACTCGTATGTTATTTGGCACAGGGGGACAGATCACTCGGCAGTGCATCAAGGGCTCTGATTGCGACTTCAATCGATTGGCCCAGATGTTCCCATCTGTACCAAAATTCACCTTTGATTGTTGCTCCAATGACCTATGCAACGGAGCCACATCCATTGGCACTGGCAAGCCCTTGCTGGGCCTTCTTGCCTCATTGGTAGTGATGTGGTGGTGTATGCAGTAACCTCTCCTCATACGTTTTAGAAGCCCTAATGTTGCCATTCGACTCAACAGAAGCCACTGATGGAACGGCAAGCAGGAAGATGTGGGCTAATGGCTCATGCTGAAATTCTGCCGTACTTTCCTGACTTACTGCTGCACATTTGCAATATTGATTTTGACTCTTTGCACTTAATTGGATTTTTAAAGCTTTCTATGATAAACTATTTGTTGATTACCAATGCTTTGTGCTTCAGCCCAAGGGCTGAAAATAGGAAACGTGCTCACAGATGAGTTTGGAAAAGGTATATCATTCAAACAATCCTATTTTGAGGCTTGTAAAATAGACTAACAATTTCCATCTAAGTGGGTTTGCTCAGAATTATGACCAAGTATTGCGCCAATAGGTTGTCTATAGTTTGCTGACCAAAGTTACTATAATGTGCTTAAATGTAAGGGATACTTCAAATCCAAATCAAATCAAATCAAATTTTATTAGTCACATACACATGGTTAGCAGATGTTAATGCGAGTGTAGCGAAATGCTTGTGCTTCTAGTTCCGACAATGCAGTAATAACCAACAGTAATCTAACCTAACAATTCCACACTACTACCTTACACACACACACAAGTGTAAAGGGATAAAGAATATGTACATAAAGATATATGGATGAGTGGTGGTACAGAACGGCATGGCAGATGCAGTAGATGGTATAGAGTACGGTATATACATATGAGATGAGTACTGTAGGGTATGTAAACATAAAGTGGCATAGTTTAAAGTGGCTAGTGGTACATGTATTGCATAAAGATGGCAAGATGCAGTAGATGATATAGAGTACAGTATATATACATATGAGATGGGTAATGTAGGGTATGTAAACATTGTATTAAGTGGCATTGCTTAAAGTGGCTAGTGGTACATTTTTACATAATTTCCATCAATTCCCATTTTTAAAGTGGCTGGAGTTGAGTCAGTATGTTGGCAGCGGCCGCTAAATGTTAGTGGTGGCTGTTTAACAGTCTGATGGCCTTGAGATAGAAGCTGTTTTTCAGTCTCTCGGTCCCTGCTTTGATGCACCTGTACTGACCTCGCCTTCTGGATGATAGCGGGGTGAACAGGCAGTGGCTTGGGTGGTTGTTGTCCTTGATGATCTTTATGGCCTTCCTGTGACATCGGGTGGTGTAGGTGTCCTGGAGGGCAGGTAGTTTGCCCCTGGTGATGCGTTCTGCAGACCTCACTACCCTCTGGAGAGCCTTACGGTTGTGGGCTCTCCACACAACTTTGAGAAATACCCTCTGGAGAGCCTTACGGTTGTGGGCTCTCCCCGCTACTTTGAGAAATATGTCTGATTGAGTGGACAAAGTATTGTATAATTAAAAATGCAAATACATGATATGGAATTTGGAACTAAATGTTGTTCATTTTGGGAGAGACATTTGTTCACACACAATGCCTTCACTGCTCTTATACTGCATAGTGGCTTACCCTGGTACATAACATTGCTTTGACTGTTTTATAGGTATCTGTTAAACCAATCTGTCTTTTTTCAAGGGCACAGTATAGACCTATTAGGATTAAATATCACTTTTTAATCTCTGGACAATAAATAAAATATTACCAAAGCCATATTTGTCAGAAGGCTGTTTGTGTGTATTCTGTTTACCTACATGTTTTGATTCAGGAATTTATAGCATTGATTGACCGTGGACTACACTAATCTTAGTATTGATGAATGGAGTTTGTTTTGTAAAAGTCCTCAGCATCTTTGGTTAGAAAGAGGAGCTAGAAAAGTAGTGCAGACTGGCATAATTACCATTATTCATTTACCTCCAGTCTACAGTGTGACCCAAGGAATCCCTCTAGTGGTGAACTAATTGTGTATCTTACAAGTGAAAATTGCATTTTATTTGACCTTTTAACTAGGGAAGTCAGTTAAGAACAAATTCATATTTTCAATGACGGCCTAGGAACAGTTGGTTAACTGCCTTGTTCAGGGGCAGAATGACAGATTTAACTTGTCAGCTCGGGGATTCAATCTTACCTTCCGTTTACTAGTCCAACGCTCTAACCACTAGGCTACCTGCCGCCCCAGCTGTTCTTGATTGGGAATGTGTGCCAATATCTCAGAAATTGTTGATTGTAGAATTTTATGAACAAGGCAGGATCAACATGTTTTGAATACTCTCCATTACGTTAAGAGTTAAACTCTGAGCAAACATTGAGAAAAGCATCATACAGAACATTTGCAGAGTGGTTTAATGTTATCCAGTCAATTTGATCTCCTAAAATGTCTGCCTGGGAAGACCTGTTTTTTTGGTAACAGTATTTTTATTGGAATTTCACCCATATTAAGAGATGTAAAAAAAATAAAAAACAGCACTCACTTACTCTTACACACCATCTTCCTCTCCCCGCTTCTCTCACACCCCATCCCCATCATTGCGTCTCAATACATACATTTTAAACAAGCATACAAACAGAAATTAAACAAAAAAGCTCAGTTTTTAAACCATGGAACGTACAGTGTAATTCTGAAATACATAGATCACCACCATTCTAAGAGAATCTTTGCAGCATAATAGCTGCTACCTCAGGTTCTAGATCATTTAGATAAGGTTCCCATCTGGTTCAGAATGCAATGAACATGTCAGATATTCCAGTGGCACCCATTCAAATAGTATCTTATGCCAATCTTTAATAGAAGGAACCTTATCACTAATCCACTGTAAGAGGATGTTTTTCCTTGCTGCAAAGGTAAGGATGTTGTAAAGCCTCTTACCCACAGAAGTAACATGCCTACTAGGGAGACCTAACAGTAAAGAAACTGGGTCCAATTCTAGATCAACCCCTAGGATCTTTTCAATTTCTTGCAGAACGCCAGACCAGTATCTTTGTATTTTGGTACATGACCATAAACAATGTGTTAGGGTGCCTGTATCAGTTTTACATTTGAGACACTGAGGAAGAGGGGCTAAAAGCATGTCTGCGATTTGGGGATATATGCAAACTGGATTGCTCTAGTACGATTGCATATCTCAAAATGTCCTCCCACATCTCTTCGTCAATAGTAACAGACAATTCTTTCTCCCACACTTGTTTCACCCTCTGTGTCGACAGCAGAAAAGAACCTTACAGCATCATAAAACAGACTTACAGACATTTTCCTTTGTGGGGAAAAAAAACATTATTTCAATGACAGACACATCAGGGTTGCCAATTAAGGTGGTGCTCTTCTTAATATGTCTTACTTGTAGGAAGCGGAAAAAGTCCTGCTTTTGGAGTCGGTATTTCTCAACCATCTGCTAAAATGACAATCTTATCAGCAAATAAATCATTTAGTCTGCGTATGCCCTTATTATGCCAAAAGTTAAAGCCAGCATCCAGCAACCCTAGACCAAAATCTGGGTTAAGAATTGGGGTAAGAGCAGAGGTTAGTTTGGACCTTCCCAAAAAACACTGAACTGACCTCCATACTTTGAGTGTGTTAAGTGTAATGGGATTACTGCAGTGATTTTCTACAGACTTGAAACTTCTGAAAAATAAAAGATCCTGTAAGGGGTATTTTGAAAGAAGTCTCAATGTCTAACCAAATAGAGGAGTCATCGTTTGTGATCCAGTCAGAAATATAACATAGGTGGGCACACCATTGATAGAACCTGATATTGGGCAGATCCAAGCCGCCCATAGAACTTGGCAGCTGCAATATTTCCATCTTAAGTCTTGGCTTGCGTTTACTCCATATAAAAGGAACTTAGCCATCCATTTACATCCTTTATTACCTTACTGGAAGGTAATACTGGAATCATTTGGATTAGGTAAAGTAGTCTAGGTAAAATGTTCATTTTCAAGAGGGATATTCTACCCAACCATGAAATCGGAAGAGAGTTCCAGCGCTCCAGATCCTGTCTTATTGTATCAAACAAGACAAAATTGGCTCTGTACATTTGCTGGAATTTAGGAGTTACAAATATACCCAGATACGTAAAACCTGAGGGAGACCATTTAAAAGGATAGGGGGGAGAAGTATTAGGTACAGAGTGAAGGTTACCAAGTGGCATAGCATCTGATTTAGTTAAGTTAATCTTGTAGCCTGAGAATTCGCTGAATAATTCAATAATATTAACAAGAGATGTAATTGAAGTCTCGGGACTAGAGATGAATATCAGGACATCATTAGCATACAAGCTTATTTTATGGTGAACATCACCAATGAGCAGCCCCTGTATAGCAGGCGTTACCCTGATGGCCTCGGCCAGTGGTTCCATAACGAGTACAAATAGGAGAGGGGACAAAGGACAGCCCTGTCTGGTACCTCTGTTTATAGAGAAGCTATCTGACCTTAGCCCATTAGTAAGGACAGCAGCCTGAGGATCATCATATAAAACTTTCACCCATTTTATAAAGTTGTCCCCTAGACCAAATTTAGTTAGAGCAAAGAATAGGTAAGACCACTCTACACAATCAAATGCTTTCTCAGCATCTAGGGAGAGCACAAGACCATCCATAGCACTTCGTTGGTAGGCTTGAATTACATTAAGAAGCCGCCTGACATTGTTACATGACTTATGGCCCTTAATGAAGCCAGTTTGGTCTCCTTTCGCAATTAGTGGCAGTGAGTCCTCTAATCTTGTGGCTAGTATTTTAGAAAGCAATTTTCTACCCACATTCAGAAGGAAAATGGGTTTGTACGAGGAACAAGACTCTGGGCATTTTCCCTTTTTGAGAACAAGGGATATGTTGGCTTCTCTCAGTGTTTGAGGAAGCTGATCATTTGAAAATGAGTGGTTAAACATATCACGCAATGGCTCAAGGATCAGGCCATGGAACTCCTTATAGAACTCACCACAAAACCCGTCTGGTCCTGGGGCCCTAACATTTTGCAGATTCTTAATTGCAAACATTATCTCTTCCTCTAATAGGGGCATTAAGGAGAGACCTCTGTTCTTCGGAGATAGTAGGGAGCTCAATCTTAGAAAATAAGTCCTCCATTAATTTGGTTGCGTCATTTGTCAGTTCTAAAGATTTGCATAAAATTTCTTAAGTCATTTATCAATTTATTTTCATATAAATGATTGCCATCAGAATCAGTAATAGCAGCAATTGACTGAGTCGGCTCTCTTTTTAGCTAGGTACAACAAGTACTTTGCTAGCTTATCGCCATGTTCATATAGCTTTTGCCTGACAAATCTCATTTTCTTTTCAGCGTCCTGTGTTAGGAGAGAGTCCAACGTTGATCTAAGGACTGATATTTCCTTTAATAGGGCAGGAGTGGGAGTTTTAATGTAGTCCTTCTCTTTAGTTCCTAATTCACCCTCTAAAGTTTTTTGCTTTTCACGCTTTTTCTGCCTCTTAGTGGCTGTGTATGACATAATCAGACCCCTGGCATACGCTTTACAGGTTTCCCAAAGGAGCAAGAGGTTATCTGTTGATTGAGAGTTAATAGAGAAAAATGCTTTAACCTCTTTCGTGCAGGTGGGACGCTAGCGTCTGGCCAACATCTGGTGAAATTGCAGAGCGCGAAATTCAAAATTCGTAATATTAAACATTCATGAAAATACAATGTCTCACATTGTTTAAAAGCTTAACTTCTTGTTAATCCAGCCGCTTTGACATATTTCAAAAAGGCTTCATGGCGAAAGCACACCATGCGATTATCTGAGGACAGTGCCCCGCATACAAACGCATTACAAACATTTTCCAACCAAGCAGAGGCATCACGAAACTCAGAAATAGCGATAAAATAAATGACTTACCTTTGATGATCTTCCTCTGTTTGTAATCCAAAGGGTTCCAGCTAAATCACAAATAGTCCTTTTGTTCGATAAAGTCCTCCTTTATATCCCAAAAGAGTCAGTGTAGTTGGCTCGCTTGACTCAATAATCCAGCGGTTTCCCTCGTTCAAAATGCATACAAATGAATCCCGTAAGTTACCAATAAACTTTGTCCAAACAAGTCAAACAACATTTCTAATCAATCCTCAGGTACCCTAATATGTAAATAAACTATCAAATTTAAGATGATGAATAGTATGTTCATTACCGGAGATAAATAACGAAGTGCGCGCCCTCGCCGACATGCACCACAACACTATAGCCAAAATGGGAGCAACTTACAAATTCTAGCTAATTTTTCAAAAAACAAGCCTGAAACACTTTCTAAAGACTGTTGACATCTGCTGGAAGCCTTAGGAACTGCAATCTGGGAGGTATTCCTTTTATATTCCCATAGACAGCCATTATAATCAGTGGTGAGCTGAAAAAAAATGTTTTCCCGGGTGGATTCTCCTCGTGTTTTCTCCTGCTACATCAGTTCTGTTATACTCACAGTCATTATTTTGTTTTCTATCCGATACTACCAATTATATGCATATCCTAGCTTCTGGGCCTGAGTAACAGGCAGTTTACTTTGGGCACCTCAGTCATCCAAACTTCCGAATACTGCCCCCTACCCCAAAGAAGTTAAACTCTGTAATAAAATATGATGTAAATGTATGGTCTTTAAGAATGGTGGTATTCAACCTCCAATGTCTTGACAGATTGGATACCCCATTGAGTTTTATGTCCAGGATCACCTCTGCATGATCAGATATGATTATGCTTCCTATCCTGGTGGATAAAACAGACTGCAAAGATGTCCTGGGCATACAAAAGTAATCTATTCTAGTCTGACATCCATGAGGTGAAGAGAAAAAAGTTAACTCTCTGTTGGAGGGATGAAAGGTTCTCCAAACATCAGAATACCCCAGATCATCACAAATAGCTTTAAGTGACTTTAAGTGACTCGAGGAGAGAGTGAAGCTATACTGCTGGGAAACTTATCAATAAGGGGGTTCAACAAACAATTAAAATCTCCTCCAACCACTGCAGTGTTTGAGTTTAATTCTGAGAAGTCTATAAATACCTTAGTGAGGAAATCAGGGGGGTGGGCAGGGGGGAAGTAAATATTCATTATGGAAATGTTCTGCCCTTGTAAAGTACCATTAATTATAACAAAACCACCAAATGTATCTTTCACACAATTCAAGACCTTAAGTGGTAGGTTCTTTTTCACAAGAATTGCTACACCTCTACTTCTGGATGTAAATGATGAGAAAAACACTTGACCAAACCCCCCTTGTTGAAATTTCAGATGCTCCTTATCATCCAAATGAGTTTCTTGCAACAGGGCAATATCAGTATTTTCTTTTTTCAAAAAGACAGTACCTTCTTCCTTTTAATGGGGTTATGGCTCCCTCTAATGTTCCATGTACATACACGCAGTCTGTTACCTGCCATTGCACTTAACCCTACCAATATCCAGACTGAATCCTACTGTAAAAATGGCGTGGTACCTTTTCCCATGTGTTCAACTCCAATCTCACCGAGCATAAACAAACGATATGAACCCTGAACTATACTAAACATGTAAAGACCTAAAAGGGGGTTTTCCCACGAGCTAACATGCAGGGGATTTCAACTTTCCAATGTAGACTCTTAAGTCCGCATAGCCACTCTATAGCCTCATCCTTTATATATATGGAAATGAAAATCAATAGAAGATTGAGGCTCTTCCACATCTTCAGGTGTGTAGAGTTTTTTTTAGGCGATCCGATGACCATAATCTTCAATGTGGCCAGCTACAGCAGTGCGTAGTCCATTTACATTCTCTTGAGTCGAGCCTTCATCTCATCAAACACTTTGCGTCTTCGTACAACAGGTGGGCATACTTTGTGGAACGTTCCAACAGGAATCCGTTCCAAATACTACGTAAATATCAATGTTGCCAACAAACAACGCATACAAAGTCGTATAACGGTAGAATGAGATATGTAATTACGTTTTTCACTCACCGCGTTTATTCGGAAAAATTTCTCTCTTCATTCTGGTAGCCTCCACCACTTGTCGTTCGTTGGTTTAGTTATTATTTCCGGCATTCGCCGGTGAACTCTATTGTACCTCAATTAGGGAATCGCTATGGTTGAAATGTAACTAATGACCGCTAGCCCCAGTATTTTATTAGCTAGGTGGCCTGTACACAATTGTTACCGATGATACTGTATACACCAGCCTACTCATACTACAGAAACATACATTGTATTTTGCCAAGTTCTCTCTGTGTTAAGTCTGTTTCCCAAATATAGCAGGTAACTTGTGTCGATGTTGTTGAGTTAAACCTGCCTAGTTAAATAAAGATGAAATAAATTAGAACATTTAAAATATATGCTTTGACCTATTTCAGGTAACCTCAAGATGCTTGAATCACTACAGCTGCTTTTGAGAACTTTCCAGTCGTTTGTGCTTTACATTCCGACTTTTGAACGTCTGTTTATTGGACATATATATTAGTGTCTAATAAAAAAGAGCAACGTATTTAAAGCATCCCATTTGTTTTAAGGTTATAGTGTGTGTGTGTGTGGTAGTTTCCCTTGTTGTCCACTAGGTGTCAGCACAGTTTCAATAATGTCACACCATGTTCACATGTGTAACAAATGAAATTGTATTTGTCACATGCGATGAATACTACATGTGTAGACCTTACAGTGAAATGCTGACTTACATGCCCTTAAAACCAACAATTTAGTTTTAAGGAAAATATGTGTTAAGTAAAAAATAAGAAATAAAAGTAACAAATAACTAAAGAGCAGCAGTAAAATAAAAATAGCGAGGCTATATACATAGGGTACCGGTACAGAGTCAATGTGTGGGGGCACCGGTTAGTCGAGGTAATTGAGGTGTTCCTTTCAAGTCCACTGGTGTAAATTACTTAACAAAAATGTATTTCAAGTACTCCACTACATTCCGTTTATATATCTGTTTTCTTTGTGTGTGTCTGTACTTTTACACTTTGTTTCTTTACAACTTTTAATTTTACTTCACTACATTTCAAAAGAAAATCATTTTTTACTCCATACAGTTTCCCTGGCACCCAAAAGTACTTGTTGCATTTCGAATGCTAAGCCGGACAGGAAAATGGTCCAATTCACACACTTATCAAGAGAACATCCCTGGTCATCCCTACTGCCATCCCTGGTCATCCCTACATCCCTACTGCCTATGTCTGAGTGTTGGAGTGTTCCCATGGCTATTTCTTAAATAAAAAAACAAGAGAATCGTGCTGTCTGGTTTGCTTAATATATGGAACGTCAAATTATTTATACTTTTACCACTGATACTTAAGTATATTTTAGCAATGACGTTTACTTAGTATTTTACTGGATGACTTCAACTTTACTTTAGTCATTTTCTATTAACTTATCTTTACTTTTACTCAAGTTTGACAATTGGGTACTTTTTCAACCACTGTTCAAGACATTTAGCACCCAAGACCCAACATTCACTTGGTGGCTTGAAGTAGGAGTGCTGAACTAGGATCTGTTCAGCATTTCTGAGTAGAATGAATAACATTACTTTGACAGGGGGGACTGATTCCAGATCAGCATTCTTAGCCAGAGACATTTCATAAATGCGTACAGAGGAGTACTGTTCTATGATCAGCTTTGCCTAGATCATATTGAATCAGTTGTCTCTGGAATAAGATTATATGGACAGGGGTGGGTTTGATCATAGATTAGTACTCCTACTCAACACCAGTTGCTGTAACCTAACATTTTATAATCAAATTTCCCTTGCTGTCTAATGTCCTTCCAGAACCCCACCTCAACATTGTTCTGTCAAGGCAACAAAAGCAAGTTGGCATGCTCTTGCAAGGATTTTAACTCACAACCTCTCCTTTGGGAATTTGGGAATTCACCACCATAACCACTACTACAACTATTTCTAAACTATCTTAACATGTAGTTTTCTTCAGGGGAACCAAGATTAAGAACACCTTTGAATGGTCTATAAAGCATGTCCCCAGGTAAAAGTAGGCTTTTGCAGAGAATGGTTGTATTGTTACTCCTCAGCATAATGTTATCACAACTCTATTGAAATGACATTTGAAATAAGGTGTCACTTCATTCTTGCTATTTGATGGGAACTAGCCCCTGTCCCCCTACATACCTCTTGTTGCTCTTTCAGGCCCACAAAGGCAACAAGAAAGAAGTTGCCTCATTAACTGCTTCTCTGGGATTTGAACTCTCAAACCCTCCTTTTGGGATCAACCACCATAACCACTACTCTACCGGTCAGACAGAGACAAAATGTTAATGGGTACTTAAAAATGCACACACCAAAGACAACATTTCAGAGGTTGGAGAATGATGTGGGGGCTTGTACTTCTTGGATCCACCAAACGTTCCTCAATCTTCTTCTGATGACTACAAGTATAGATTATGAACCTTCAAACATGTGGTTTTTTTCATGGGGACCAGGTATCGGAATGCCTTTGAATGGTCTACAAAGCATGCCCCCAGGTAAAAGTTGGCTTTTGCAGACAAGGGTTGTATTCATGCCAGGTTGGGTTCAATACCATTTTAATTCCGCTCAATTCAGAAAGTAAACCAAATTCCAATTCCTATTTTTTTTTTAATCCTTTTTGAAAGCATTGAAGATGTTGGCAATTGGAATTTAATTTTACTTCCTGAATTGATGAGTGAAATGGAATTCACCCCAACCCTGCCTCTTAACCCCTGTGTTGTCTTAAGGGTAAAAAATGGCCCACCACTATGTTAAACAGCAGAGAAAACCCCCTAAATCATGTTTTTTCTACTTTATATTTGATTACTTTTCCTAGAGTGACCCCAACATTAGAAAAAGTGAAACACCGCCTTTGTTAATATTTCCATTAAAACTGTACACCACCAGGGTACAAAGATTGTCTTATGGTCATTTTTCACACAGCATTTATACAATCATTTACACAACACAAAAACCACAAAGACTCTCTCTCTCTCTCACACACACACACACAGACACACAATGAGAAATTTAGATTATGTGTGGTACTGATTTAACTCAGACAAAACTATAACCTTCTTGTGCATGTGCAGCATCTCCCCTCCACGACCCCACACATGAGTCACAGACCAAATAAAAACAATTTCAGACAAAATAAACTAAATCTATTCGTCTGAAATAAAACCATTCCTTGTTTACTAGTGGGGAATGCAGTCAGCGGCTATAAAGGTGCCACAGATTACAGTCCCCCCAGTTCTCTCTTTGCTCTCTTTCACGTTTCAGTCCCCGACAGGTCGTAGATATGCTTTTTTCAATTGTCCAGAAGGATCAAGAGAACAATGATTTAGAAGAGGAATCTGAAGAAGATGGAGAATAATACAACCCAGAGTACAATGCATCATCTTCAGATGAAGAAGAAATCCCCCAAGGTGAAAGAGATAATTTTTTTTCAAAGAACAGCAAAATAACATGGTCCTTGTCACCATATGACAACCAGGGCAGGATGGCAGCATGTAAGTAGTTGGTGAACCAAGCGAGGCAATCATTTGAGAAACCAAGGCTGTTGAGTCTGCCAATAAGAATGTTGTGATTGACAGAGTTGAAAGCCTTATGTAATGGGTCCTATGTGTAGCTGGTGTAGAGAGTCAGGCGCAGGACAGCAGATGTGATTAATCAACATACTTTTACTCAAAATGTAAAATATACAAAGTAACAAATACACGCACACCATGACAGACCGAAAATACAATAAACAATCACTCACAAAAAAACATGGGGGAACAGAGGGTTAAATAATGAAACAGTAATTGTGGGATTGAAATCAGGTGTGTAAAACAAAGACAAAACAAATGGAAAATGAAAAGTGGATCGGCAGCATCTCAGCTACCCCGCCCACTCCACGAGGTACTGAAGGCCTTTCGCCTGTCGCCTCGAATCCAGGATAGCTCGAACAGCATACGACGGGGCCCCCTCGATGTCCAGAGGGGGCAGAGGAACCTCCCGCACCTCAGCTTCCTGGAGTGGACCAGCCACCACTGGCCTGAGGAGAGACACATGGAACGAGGGATTAATACGATAATCTGGGGGAAGCTGTAACCTATAGCATACCTCGTTCAGTCTCCTCAGGACTTTAAATGGCCCCACAAACCGCGGACCCAGCTTCCGGCAGGGCAGGCTTCGGGTCAAGAGCCAGACACGGTCCCCCGGTGCAAACACCGGGGCCTTGCTGTGGTGGCGGTCAGCGCACTCTTTTTGCCGCCTCACGGCCCGTTGTAGGTACACATGGGCGGCGTCCCAGGTCTCCTTCGTGCGCTTGAACCATTTGTCCACCGCAGGAGCTTCGATATGTCTCTGATGCCACGGTGCCAGAATCGGCTGATACCCCAGTACGCACTGGAAAGGAGAGAGGTTAGTGGAGGAGTGGCGGAGTGAGTTTTGGGCCATCAATGCCCAGGGCATGAATGCCGCCCACTCCCCCCCCCCACCGTGTCAAGTGGAGCGGTGGCCTCCCAAATCAGCCCTTACCCTAATGGTCGACTATCTAGGGCGTGCACAGGGAAAGGCATATCCACAGGAACAAGGGGAATCCCTAAACTATGAGCAAATGAACGGTCAATAAAATCCCCAGCTGCGCCTGAATCTACTAGTGCCTTATGCTGGGAATGCGGAGAAAACTCAGGAAATGAAATTAACACATACACGTGAGCAACAGGGGGCTCTGGGTGAGCCTGGTGCCGACTCACCTGGGGTGACACGATAGTGCCCTGCCTGCTGCCTCGACTCCCTGAGGAACCCCTCCAGCACCGACCAGCAGTGTACCCTCTGCGGCCACAGAATGTGCAGGAAATGGCCCCTCCAACGGTCGCCCTGAGTGCAGCACCTCCCAGCTCCATGGGCGTCGGAGCGGAGGTGCTGGGGGATGGAACTGAAAGGTCCCGATCCGGACGTCCGTGGGTAGTCAGCAGGTTGTCCAGCCGGATGGACAGGTCCACCAGCTGGTCCAATGTGAGTGTGGTGTCTCGGCAGGCCAACTCCCGACGGACGTCCTCGCGCAGACTGCACCTGTAGTGATCGATCAGGGCCCTGTCGTTCCATCCCGCGCTGGCGGCCAGGGTCCGGAAGGCCAAGGCGAAATCCTGCGCGCCCCTCGTCCCCTGCCTCAGGTGGAACAGATGTTCACTCTGCGTAATGATCCAACGCCGCATCTCCCTCACACCATACGGCGTTGGCCCATTCCAGGGCTTTGCCTGAGAGGCAGGAGACGAGGGCGGACACACTCTCACGCCCCGAAGGAGCCGGGTGGACGGTCGCCAGGTAGATTTCCAGTTGTAGTAGAAAACCCTGGCATCCGGAAGCCGTCCCATCATACTCCCTCGGGAGCGCGAGTCGTATCCCGCTGGGACCAGGGGAAAGAGGGGTGGAGAGTGGGACCTGTTGTAGTGGGGCTGGTGGAGGCGCTGAAAAACCTCCTCCTCTCTCCAAACGATCCATAGTCTGCAGCATAGTCTGCTGAACGAGCTCCTCCACTGGAACAGGGACCAGGGGAACGAGGGATTAATACGATAATCTGGGGGAAGCTGTAACCTATAGCATACCTCGTTCAGTCTCCTCAGGACTTTAAATGGCCCCACAAACCGCGGACCCAGCTTCCGGCAGGGAAGCAACAGGGGGCTCCTGCTGACTCCATTCTTCGGGTGAATGATTCTGTAATGGGTCCTATGTGTAGCTGGTGTAGAGAGTCAGGCGCAGGACAGAAGATATGAGTAATCAACATACTTTTACTCAAAATGTCAAATATACACGCACACCATGACAGACCGAAAATACAATAAACAATCACTCACAAAAAAACATGGGGGAAGAGAGGGTTAAATAATGAAACAGTAAGTGTGGGATTGAAATCAGGTGTGTAAAACAAAGACAAAACAAATGAAAAGTGGATCGGCGGTGGCTAGAAGGCCGGTGACGTCGACCGCCGAACGCCGCCCGAACAAGGAGAGGGACCAACTTCGGCTGAAGTCGTGACACCTTAGCTAGGTCGATGAATACGGCTGCACAGTAATGTCTCTTATCGATGGTGGTTATGATATCGTTTAGGACCTTGAGCGTGGCTGAGGTGCACCCATGACCAGCTCTGAAACCAGATTGCATAGCGGAGAAGGTACGGTGAGATTCGAAGTGGTCGGTAATCTGTTTGTTAACTTGGCTTTCAAAGACCTTAGAAAGGCAGGGTAGAATAGATATAGGTCTGTAGCAATTTGGGTCTAGAGGGGGATGACTGCGGCAGCTTTCCAATCTATGGGAATCTCAGACGATACGAAAGAGAAGTTGAACATGCTACTAATAGGGGTTTGCAACAATTTCGGCAGATCATTTTAGAAAGAGAGGGTCCAGATTGTCTAGCCCGGCTGATTTGTAGTGGTCCAGATTTTGCAGCTCTTTCAGAACATCAGCTATCTGGATTTGGGTGAAGGAGAAGTGGGGGAGTTGCTGGGCGAGTTGCTGTGGGGAGCGCAGGGCTGCTGACCGGGGTAGGGGTAGCCAGGTGGAAAGCATGGCCATCTGTAGAAAAATGCTTATTGAAATTCTCAATTATTGTGGATTTATCGGTTGTGACAGTGTTTCCTAGCCTCAGTGCAGTGGGCAGCTGGGAGGAGGTGCTCTTATTCTCCATGGACTTTCATATCAGTATGTTGCCCAAAAAGGTCAAGACTGTTATTGTTTCCCTTCAATAAAAATACTTTCTGCACATTTCTGCTACTTTTTTACGCTATACAAGTGCTATCTCTTGAAAAAAAAACATGTTTATACCTATGCAGTACCTTTAGCAATGATAAGAAACCTCTACTTTAGTAAAGAAAACAATTATGACAGGTGTGTTGTAATAAAAATGAGTGGTGTCCACTGACTAAATGCAGTCTTTCTGGAAAACCCAGATATTCACAAAGTTTGTGATGAATGACAGGTTGTTTCTTCATGCATAATAGATTTGGCCTTTCCAATTCAATTAAGCTGCTTTATTTTCAGGATTTGGTGAAGGTGAGTCATTTCTGAGTAAACAGGGGAGTAAACAGTATGTTAAGACTACACAAGGGTTAGGTCAAGTATTTACAAGGTGTCTAGTCATTTCTGGTCGTTAATGTCTAATTGACCACACATTGGTGCAAGTTGAAGCGTAGTCAATGCTACACAGGTGTCTGTAGTCTAGGTGCTCGTTACAAGTGCTTGAAATCATAGATTGACGCCTTTGCGGTGTTCCAGAGCATCAAGACTGATCGATCAAGGGTGAATTGTGACTGAATTGCTGAGCTACAAATAATATGAAGTAGTTATTTATAAATCAAGGTTAATCTAAATCAGTCTGGACTCACCTTAAAAGTCGTCTGCAACGTGCCTCCAACAAGTAATTGACACAGTTGTGACTGGTGAGGTTTATTTGTTATCACATTTTACATAGGACATGCCAAAATTCATATAAAGATAATTTTAACATACACATGCCATTGTCATGTCCCATTGTGCCTCAACCAGACTCCTTCAAAGCCATCGGCCAGCTCTGTCACATCAACCATCTAATTGAAGTGAAAGGACGTGACCCTTCAATCTAAAATGTAAGACTTATCTTCACATTTCAAAAGTAGTTTCATGAAAACATTTCACCAAATTATATTTCAGAGTGTCATGTCCCTTAAATTACATTTCTTGAATTTGAAAATCCTGTGGTAGGAGGTTATTGGGGGGGCCTTGAGGCACAAGAGGAATTGAAATAGGATTGCTCTAATGCTATGACTATTCCTGTGTTTGAATTGATATTAGATCACCCACTGTTAACAAAGTGTTTGAAAAAGGGTTGTTGCAGTCAGTCAGTCATCCAGGCTATATGAAATGATGGGGTGATGAACACCGTATGGGTGGAGGTCATCTGGAATTTAGAATGAACAAAGGGTCAACGGTCCAATTTGTTATCTTTAGGCCCAGAATGGCACTAGTAACACATGCAGGTGAAATACCCTGTAATTGACCAGAATGACTGATTGCATTATCAGACAAACACGCATGCATTCATTACCCTAATCGTTTTTTGCCTTTAAAGATATGGAAATATACAGAAATGTTGAAAGTGGGTTTTCTGCTACCTTGGTGGTATGCAGCACCACTAAGGTTCTACTACATCATAGGAGAATGATCCTATCAGAAAATATATAACGTTTTGCTTTTATACAATAAACAAGCCATTTCTCCGAATTCATCTTGGAATTCCGTAATTCCAAGATGGCAGCATGTCAAGTCGTTTGTCGTTTGTCTGTGACTAGTACATTTTAACCTAATAACCTATTTATTTATGGTTGCGTAACTTCGTTGTTGTGTAGTGCAAACTATATTATTTTTGCTGGTGTGAAGAGGACCCGTGATCTTCAACTCGGCACTTCATTACTTGAAGTTTATCAAAGTAACCCTATCTCTGGCTGGCCTGAGTTCCTCCTTCGTCCGCGGAGTGTCTTGTCCAAGCTGCTCCTTTTTGCTCTTCGCCTGGCTGTCAGTGGCAGCTCAACAATCCCCAACCCGTTCTCTCTATCGCCCTCAACACCCAATCTACTCACACGCGCAAACACTCACATTGACTCATACATACACGCTGTCCCTCTCTCCCCTTACCTTCGTTGGCCTCTTTTTTTCTTATTTTTTGTCAGAGAAAATGACACTTTTCGTGGTATTGCTTTGTGCACTGACTTTACTGAACTCTGGAGAAAACGAACATTGTCGCAGGGTGAGTACATCTGGCAATGTGCTCTCCCGTCCATTAGACATTTTGTCTGCAGGAACTCGCTCTTTTTTACTCGGTCCACTCGTCCAAGTGCCGATGCATTTGTGGCATGATGTGAACAGTATGAATTTGTGTCACTACCAAAGTCTAATGGTTTTAAATGACTGTTTTGTATTGTCTGGAAACTCACTTGTAGAATTCGCTTGCAGTAGGTCTCTTAAAAAAGAGAAGCCGTGCAAGGTTATTAAACAGAGGTGCCTAGTTATTCTTCTTTTGTTGATATCAGGTTAACGTGCAACCTAACCCTGGCCCTGATATGCAATGTCTCCAAACACCTCTGATTTTAAATCAAGATCTGGTTTTGGTATTTTTCATTTAAATGTACGCAGCCTGATGTCAAAAATTGATGGGGTTAGGATTTGGGATAAATCAACTGATGCTGATGTAATTGTTTTCTGAAACCTGGCTCAACAAGTCTGATTTTGATAAGGATATTTGTTTAAGTGGTTACAATGTTTAAGAAGTTAAGAAAGGTGGGGGTGTGGCTATACATGTAAAAACTAAATTCCCTGTAAGTGTGGCAAAGTCTGAAACTATTTGTAAACAGTTGGAATTTCTTGCTTTGAATATTGAGGTTTCAAAGGGCCTCTAACTGTGATTGGCTGTTTATAGACCCCCCCCCCCTCTGCTCTCGGTGATGCATTTTCTTCTTTGACGCACCTTATGTCTAAACTTCTTTATAGTGAAATGATCTTGATTGGTGATCTCAACTGGTGTTGGTTAAAGCCGGTGTCTGATTTAAAAATGTTTTGTAATTCTATGAATCTTACCCAGTTGATTAACTCACCCACTCCCCCAAATCTTAAATGCCCAGATAAATCTACCCTGATTGATTTGACATTGACAAATGTTCCACATAAATATTCTGCGGCTGGTGTTTTTTGTAACGATTTAAGTGACCATTGTGCTGTTGTTGCTGTTAGAAATACTAAGGTTCCAAAGACAAACCCACGTTTTATTCGTAAGAGAAATTTGAAGTGTTTTAATGAGCAGGCTTTCTTTCATGATTTGTTTTATTTTGACTGGAGCAAGATTGAGCTTATCCCTGATGTGGAAGCGAAATAGCAAATATTTTCTGCACATCGCTATATTTGTTCATGTCGACATACTTTGAACATGTTTAATATGTGGGTGAAGCATTTCATTTCTAGTCTTTCTCAATTTGTCATTTTGAGTGGCCTGTAAATATTTTTACATAATTTGGTTGGATGTCTGTAAGAAATAATTAATGATCATGATTTCAATTCAGTTTAATGACATAACACTCACTTCTCCTGAAGGGCGCACATATTATTCACTGTTCGCCATAAATGTAAAAGCATTAGATTGGTATATGCATGGGCTAAAATGAGTTTGCACCATATTTCCTCTACTTGCCGAGAATTGAATGGGTGCACTTTGGGAGAACTGAGAAGTTTGGTACTAATTACTGCGCAACTCCTTCCTCCCTCAATGAAGCAATCACTGCTTAGACAGGATTGGGCAGGTCAAACCAAGGGCTCCACTACATGGGTTTAACCCTTCTAGTTATTTATAATCAGTGATTACTTTTAGGGAGGAAGAAAGGAGGGATGTATGTAAAGATTGAGCGAGCCACTATTGTCAGCTCGACAACCCAATCGTGTTATTTGCATATATTAGACTTTTGACCTCTGACCTGTATACTGTCTGTACCATTCCACAGATATCTCGTACAGTGGAAACACTTGAGCCTCTGCGTCATCCGCGTCAGCAATAACTCATCACTCCTACTCCAGGTAAATTCATTAGCATGAAGTTTGGTACCCATATGACCCCACTCAACCCCAGGGGCCAAGTGTCAACATTAAATCTAACCTGGGGCCTTACGTATCAAGTGTCAGAGTAGAAGTGTTCCTCTCGGATCAGTTTTGCAGTTTACAACAAGAATAAGATTATAGACGCATACACATCCTAGATCAGCAATTACTCTTAGATGATTTGTGGATGAAGTCCCAGGTCCCCCTCTGTCCGTGTTCGGATGTTCATTTGGATCTTAACATGCCTTTTGGGGGCCCTAACTGAGATTTTGTTGGGGTGCCCCCCCCCTCCCGACAGTGGAGAGAAATAGACATTTAGAATACATTTCATGCAATTAGACTCATTTAACCATGGAGCCATATTACAGGGAATTTCCTGCAATTCTACACGTTTTGTCAAGACTTATGTATGTTAACCATATCTGAGTGAATGACTTAACAAAATCGGTATTGGGCCATTATTACTTGAAGTTTAGAAAACTGGCTAGACAATCTAAATTTGTAGCTGACAAGTGACTCTGACTTACACAACTTGTTCTGATATTTATTATATACATTTTTAAGATTGTGTTTTCTATTAGGTATTACTGCATTGTGGGAGCTAGAAATAAACCAACCGCTGATTCATAACCAAATTTCAATTTCACCTTGTGTATTTTACTATTCTAATACAACAGTAAGTGACTGAATTCTTTAAAAAATAAATCATAATAATATTGGTAGGTGGCCCCCTAGCTACTGCTTATGTCGCTTATACCTGCAGCCCACTGGTTATGAATGATAGTGTAATTCCATCCTCCCTGGAAGTAATCATTGCTTAGACATGATTTGGCAAGTCATGTATTTAGAAATTATCATTGATTACAGGGGGATATGGTTTAATTTATTCAAAGAATATAATTCACTTTAAATCTGTTTCCTTAACCTTCAATGTCAAATTCTGTATGCAGATTTTAATTCAAAATGATGTAATTTATGTAGAATGTAACAGGTCTCAATTTCATTCTGAATGTACCCTAGTCTGGAATGTACCCTAGTCTGGCTTGGTAAACTATTTGAAGCACTTGGGGATATTTTTCCATATAGTTAACTGTCTTAAACTTGTCCTAAGTTTAATCTCAATACTTATACAATGTAATTTTCCTTGTCAGAATGCCAAAGAGAAAGGGGGCCCCAACTTGATGACATTGCCTCAGTTGTTGAAAGGCTAGGTCTCTCACCAGAGGAAGTTACAGCAGCGAGCGACCATCAGGAGAATTGATTATTTTCTGTGATGGTCATTGAACTGGAAAGGTCTAACACCCTCAGCTATCGCCGTCAACTCTACGATGTGTGGAATAAGGGAAGGATGGCCTATGCACAACCCCACTCCGTCTCCCAGATTTCCCCTACACTACCCCAGGTCCCCCCAATCACTACCCCAGCAAGTATACGCCATGCGGCAGCTGCCTTTAACACCAGCAAAAGCAGCTGAAATGATTGAAACGGTTGATCCCGCCAAGGTATCCCACCTTTCACCACTCCAACTCTAGCCTGGAGACATTTTTCTGTTTGCAGGTAGTTCCTCGTCATGTGAGGACGAAGGCGGACCAAAAAAGTTGGTTTCAGAAGGGATCCCACAGCCTTCCTTGCCGTAAACCAAAACGAAGGGTGCGGTACTATGCAGGAAAGGAAGCACCAGGGCTCCAAAAAAGGGAGTATGAGTTGCTTCACCAGCCTGATACTCCTGTGCTAATTCACTACTTTGGTGAGGAGGCACACTCCAATGTCCCCCACCTGCAACAGCCAACAGCAGCAAGCAAGGGATTTCATCCGATCTGCTACCTCAAATTATAGATGAAATGTCCCGGCGAAAGACTGAAACACCTGGCAAAGTACACTCGGACATGACCAATAACCCACCACCAAATGCATCATTCATGCCAGTTTACCAACCTCGCAATTTGGCACAAGTGAAGAACACAATTCGTCGAGCAAGGGACGTCACTGTTTTGGACCGGGACGAGTTGGTGGCAACACATATGATGGGGGACATTCTCCCCGGATTTGTCACCCATATGCAGACTCAACCCGCAACCCTTCTGGTAGTGGCAGCACCAGAAATGGTTGAAGAGGCCAAGGCAGTTATTAAAAGCAAACACCAAGGAGCGCACATTTTTCACAATGACACCACGTTTGACCTCGGCAATTTTTATGTTTCACCCCTTGTTTTCCGTCATGTAGCATTTCAAGAGGCACCTGTCATTCCTCATTCACACCACCCGGCACATGGAAAACCACAAACGGTTCTTTCGCACCATCCTTTCACTCCTTCCCCAACTATCAACTTCAATCTTCTGCACAGACCATGAGGTGGCTATTGAGGGAGAAATCCAGTCTGTGCTGCCGCAAGCCAGGATTGTCAATTGCTGGAACCACATCTCGAACAATGTGAAGCAGAAGATGGGGTCAGAGGGTGCCGAAGGTGTGGCCGATTACCAGCAGGCCATCAAAGAGCTCTTGGCCACGAAATCAAGGAGTGACTACGCATGCACACTGGAGAGCGTGCCTCCTGGAGCCCTGATTTCAAGGCTTATTTCCATCAGTCGCTCTCTGATGCCATGGACAAGGGTGCACAATATGTGCTCAACAGCTTGGGCATCCATTCAGATGTAATTACCAACAACTGCTCAGAGAGCTTCAATGCTGTCCTCAAGGCATTGGTTGGATGGAAGGTCAGAGTAGATAACTTGGTTTATCTACTCTACCAACTCCAAACCAATGCCTTGAGGGAGGTGCTGTGTGGCTACTGTAACCTAGGGAATTTCCACCTGACCCCAGACTGCCATGAGCAATTTTCCAGGTGAATGCCCACCACCAGTTTCCCCTACCACATGTCAGAGGAAGACATGGTGTCTTTTGCTGAAGGCATCCAGTCCTGTGTGGCACAAGAGGTTGTCATGGCAGAAACTGGAGCGGAGGCCTTAGCCAGGATGATTTTGGCAAAAGGATGTATCTTCCTTGTGCCAAGCACCAAATCATTCCTCTACCAGGGCTTCTCAGACAAGCAGCATGTCGTTACTCTGTTGCCAATGGAGACGTGCTCCTGCTCTGCATCTGACAGTGCCCAGAGTTGTGTCCGCCGACTGGCAGCTGTACCGGCCATTAGCAGAAGTGTACAGTCCTATGCCAATAAAGCTGAGGACAAGGCATCTGGCCGCAAAACGCTCTGGCCATAAGTGTGCCACCAAGGAGCATGTCCAGACAGGAGCCAAACACCAGGAAGAACAATCGACTGTTAATCAACAGGTTGGTCTTATGTGTTGCTGTTTAGTTACATGTCTTATTTGGGTATGTTAAAATGGTGACCGTTTTACTAAGCCATGTGTTCCTCATGGGTTTTATGTATATCTGTGAACACAAAATGCAGGTCTGTCCCAAACTGAACTGTCACCATTTATTCAATAGGGTGACCTGTCCCTGTCTGACAAACACCCCAGCAGGGATGACGAATTGGAGAGTAGAGTAAGTGGAATGTGACTGTTTTGGTTACATTCTGCATGTTTTCCTACTGCATGTTGATCACATCTGTACAGTCAGGCAGTTTGGACCCCATTTTTGATGCCCAAAATCTGTTTGTATATGTGATGCAAGTGTGGGCAATGTCAGATGGAGTGGACAGGGCAACCACAATAATTTTGTTGGAGGGATCCTTTGCCATCCTGCCCCTCCATGACTTCCTTACGTTGAAGCCCAATGAGTGGCTTAGTGGGGAGGTATGTTAAGGTCCCCCACATGTTATGGTTGAATTGTATGACATTTCCATGCGTGCAGTTGGTATAAAGTACAATTAGTTGTTGCTTGGGCTGACTGTATTGCCTGGGCATTATGTCAACTTTGACCAACCATATGCCAATCTGCTTTAGGTAATTGACTTCTACTTCCAACTGAAGAGTATTGACCTTCAAGTGGAGGGGGATGTTTTTATTGTGGATCACTTTGTGGCAGGGATTATCTTGCATGGGGATAAGGTGGCGATGCGCAAGAACACCTTGTCAAAGGTAAAGGCATGTCCGCAGAGTTGCTTTTGTGTCATGGTTCTAAATAAGAGGCTAGAGGGGTCAATGTAGGGAGAGCTGCCACCTTCCTGACAAAAGATTGCCTGCCACACCGTATAAATGTATCTTCACTCCCATTCCTGTAGACCAGGCTGGAGCAGCACAGTTGCTGGATTGGAGTTTGCAACGTGGGAAACTACCACTGGATACTCTTGGTAAACTGCACAAGATTTACAATTTTAGTGAGAGATTGGACAGTACTATTCTTGAATATGTTATGTTTGAGGCCATTTTGATATACTGACTTGGAATTACCGCTTGTGTTTAGTATGTCAATTGCAGGACCCACTCTGCCATTGTCCTGGACCCTACTGGTTCCCCTAATGCGGAGAGCCATATGAGTGAGAACCTGGTGAAGCACATCAGGTATGGTCTATCCAGTGGTGTAAAAATACTTGGGTCGTTTTTTGGGGTATCTGTACTTTACTATTTATATTTTTTGATCAGTTTTACTTTACTACATTCCTAAAGATATGTTGTTTTTACTCCATACATTTTCCCTGACACCGAAAGCACTCGTTACTTTTTGAATGCTTAGCAAGACAGAAAAATGAGTCGCCTCTTCACTGTTGACGTTGAGACTGGTGTTTTGCGGGTACTACTTAATGAAGCTGCCAGTTGAGGACTTGTGAGGCGTCTGTTTCTCAAACTAGACACTAATGTACTTGTCCTCTTGCTCAGTTGTGTACCGGGGCCTCCCACTCTTTCTATTCTGGTTAGAGGCAGTTTGCGCTGTTCTGTGAAGGGAGTAGTACAGTGTTGTAAGATCTTCAGTTTAGGCAATTTCTCGCATTGAATAGCCTTCATTTCTCAGAACAAGAATAGCCTGACAAGTTTCAGAAGAAAGGTCTTTGTTTCTAGCCATTTTGAGCCTGTAATCGAACCCACAAATGCTGACGCTCCAGATACTCAACTAGTCTAAAGAAGGCCAGTTTTATTGCTTCTTTAATCAGGACAACAGTTTTCAGCTGTGCTAACAATTCGAAATGTGTTTTCTAATGATCAATTAGCCTTTTAAAATGATTAACTTGGATTAGCTAACACACCGTGCCATTGGAACACAGGAGTGATGGTTGCTGATAATGGCACTATGTATGCCTATGTAGATATTCCATAATCTGCTGTTTCCAGCAACAAAAGTAATTTACAACATTTAACAATGTCTACACTGTGTTTCTGATCAATTTGATGTTATTTTAATGGACAAAAGCACTTTTTTTCTTTCAAAAACAAGCACTTTTCTAAGTCACTCTACTTTTGAACGGTAGTGTAATTCTTTATTCAAATAACTTATCGACAAGGGAGTTTGTCGCCATACAAGGTGGATATAGTGAGAACCCACTGAGTGGAGTTAGTATATAACCTAGAAGCGATCTCAGCATTGTTCAGGATAGGTGCAACCTCAGATGACGTACAATGGTTCCAAACACAAACCCCACACATCCTGTGCCAGACCTTAGGCCCCAAATACCAATAACTTGTTTTGTTCTGTACTAAGAACTTAGGACATTTGTTGTTAATTTGTTTTCTCTGCCCTAGTTTTCACCTTGAACTATCTCCCCCTAGGAGGTGACTGACGCACACACTGTGGAGACAAGTGATTGGTTCCCAAGTAACTCACGCCATCCCTTCACATGGTTTGCAATATAGACAGTTCACATATGGAAACAATGTTTCCTTCTTACCTCCTTTGCCATATTCCTTGCTGATATTCTGCATAGCAACGGGGACATGTGAAAGACGAGCCTGACTTCTCCCCTCTCTGGGCCCCAGGTGACTGAGGCCCATATGAGGGAGGCAGTGCAGCTGCCAACACCTGAGTCGGAAAGGAGACGTTCAATCATAAAAGCATATTCTGCAGATAAGACATCTTAATTATCTGTTACTTAGCTAATTCTGATTTCTACACCCCAGTACTTTCCCACAACTGAGTACATCTATTGTATGGTCAGGCAAAAATATTGTTTGACCATTTCTACAATATCCGGCATACCAGTTAAGTTGACCTGTCAATGTTGAGACTACTTTTATGGTCCGGTTGCATATTGACTCAATTAGCCTATGTGTTCATGTTATGAATGTTGTATGCTATGAAGAGAATTATGAAGCATTATTGATTTCTGAAAACGGCATGCCTGAACAATCATGAGCAGCCATTCATGTGTCATGTTGGAAGTATAACAGTGAGGAGAGAATGTCATGGCCTATGTAGAAACAATTAATGTTTTCCTCCCCAAACAGATACTGGTTTGAGGAACGAACTCAAGAGACTGGGACAGAATCTGTGTTCAGCAATGTTCCCTGGCAGGCGACAATACCGCACACCAAGCAAAGCGACGGCTACAATTGTGGAGTTTGTGCTGCTGGTGAGTTCATATGCTAATTAGTTCCCAGGATAATTCAGTAGGCAAATCTGTTATGTTAGACATCTGTGGGTAACCTTTAATGGTAGGCCACCCAAAAGTGGGTCAAAAGCAAATGCACCCAATGTTCACATGAAGAGATCTTTGAGGGTTGAGCCAAAGTCATTCCGTTGAAAGGATTAGATTAGCATAACAAATTAGTATACATTTCACACCTGTCATGTGCACGCCTAAGAAAATGGTCTGAAACGGGAAGGGACGTATGTGTTCAAGAAGAAACCATTTATATATGTTGCTAACCGATGTCCTATGGTGTCCACTAATGAATATGACCCAGGTCAATAGGGAACTTGGTTGCTATGTGACAAACTCTAAATGAAATGATGGTGTAATATCATCAAATCAGTGGAGCTTCAACATCACCCGTGTGCTGCCTTGTGTTCATGATTACAGCCAAGAAACAAAGGTTTTCCAAAGTGTAAGATTATCCCAATGACTCAAATGATTACTATTGTTAACATGACAAGGCAGTTGGAGGCCTGCTTTCCCATGATCTTATATTTCCCAATGGCCCTATAGATGGTAGACATATTTATCCCATTGTCTGTCCTTTATGTACTACATAGATTGACAGAGTTAATGCAGAGGGAGAAGGCACTAAGTGACCCAACTGTCCCAATGCATGTGGTGCCAGAATGGAGGTGGCCAAAGAGATCCTGGACAAAGGTGAGACTGTCTATCACTTTTTTGCAATCTGACAATGGAAAGCTGAAGACTTGTAGCCTAGTCTACATCATACACTGCTCCTCATTACCGTGTGATGGGAAATAAGGTGCTACAGCCAAGCCCAAGTCACTGCTGCCTTATCTCATTTACTGTTGCTACATTGTCCTGGCCCCACTTTAATAGACTATTAATAGTGTTCGATAGCACTATTGTTTTACCTGACATGTTTGCGTTTGGCAACATTTTGTTGTAGTTTTAGCCTACATGGATGTCAAAGTAGCTGACCGACTAATTATAATTCCTCAGTAGCCTATAACTTAACATAACCTCCCCATGTTTGATTGTAGGGAGGTTGTCATTTTCTTTTAATTATTAATTTGGTTGTTGGTAAACATAGAAAGACCCCACTGCTGAAAGACGCGAAGCCCGACTAAACTTCTCAAATCCACCTAAACATTTTTTAAATATTTTAGAAGAAATTAATAATTATTTAAGAAAATTGTAAGGGTGACCATATATTTGGCAATAACTCTATATAGTATATCATCCTAAGGCATTATGTGATCTAGCTGACATGTTTCCTTTTTTCTTTCCGAACTTGACAGGAAACTCAACTGCAGTTGAGGGGGGCAACTGTGTGAGAATAATTTTACACATTCACGTAAGCTACGCCAAAGCAAGCCTGAGTGCCGGTCAGTTAGCATTCCAACTCCTTGTCACACAGTTGACATGACAATTCTCTAAGAACTTTGACCTTTCATTGTTTGAAGGGGCTCAAACATTTCCGTTGCTCTATGAACAATGGCCGGAGTGTAGGCAATTGCTGTGGTCTAAGGGGGTGTTGAGTTTTGTAGTGAATATATGTTTATAACTGTCACGGCTCCTCCTCTGCAGTGCAGGGGGCGGTTCCTCCTGCAGGCAGAGGAGGGTCGTGAGTGATTGGAGCCACCTGGGCTCAGGGTATAAAACTGATCACTTCTCTCTCTCTGCTCCTCCAGGTATGCTCATGATTTGTTTGTTCCTTTGTAGTTTTGCATAGTTTTCACTCAGTCATGTTCACACACACATTCACGCATCCATGCACTTTACATACACCTTACATCATGATACTTCCACACCTCATTCCTTTTTCTTAGTTTAAAGTTAATAGTTGGTTTATAATAAAGAACCTTTTTAAATTGGCCTATACCTGTTGTTCGTGTCCCCTCATTTTTGTCACAGGCTATGAGCCGGCTTGTGACAATAACCTTAAAGGGATGGGTAAGTAATTTCCCTCATTTAAACGTTTTCTTACATTTAAAGCGGGTAGTTACTTCAATCTTCAGTTTTTTTTTTAACAAGCCACTGCCAACAAATGCTAATTGTAATTTCTTCAAACTGTCAATTTCCCCTCTTCGCCACATTCATGGTTAAATCACCTCTTGAATGGATTGTCGGTCAATGATTTCTTCTAGAATCGAATGGCAGTGGCTAGTTAAACAAACCAAATCGCTGAGCTGTCCTTTCAGCTGTGACATCATATAATGGAATCAATGGCCTAATTGACATGTACTTTCACAGATGGAGTGCTCCAGTTGATCCTACACCTCCTGTGCTGGGGTATCCATCATCATTTAAAATCAACACATGGATAATCCTGCCTTACGATGGATATGCCCACCCTGCCACAATTGAATACCTGCACACCAAGGCTACTATTGGGTTGATACTGTGTCAAATTGATATAATGTCCAGAGGTGTAAACGATTTACAGGGTATATTTTAGGGCTGTCCCAACGGGAAGAAATCTTGGTCAACTTGGTCTTCCTGTTCTTTCCACCAATCGATTGGTTTAAATGTATTTTTCCATATAGACAGACACGCCCTATGTGTTTGAAGAAACCCACTACATATGCAATGAGCTTGTCTGATGTTGAAGCACACTGTTGGATTCATTTATTTTGCTGTTGCATGAGGCTTGACGCTCATGGAATCAGTAAGCTATTAAACACTCACAGCCAATAGAAGCAGGAACGGTCTTATTTCTGTAGATGTATAGATTGATAAAGCCAGGGTATTCTGCCCTTGAGTTGCGTTCCCATGCAAAACTAGACAGATAGCTAACAACTAAGTCTTCAATAAAACTCCCAAGGCGTGACTTTTCTTGAATGATTATATTGAAAACGTTTATGTTGTAAAACTGCAAAATACAGAAGAATATACTTTAGTATTCAATTCACACCAACATACTGTAGCTGTACATTATACATTTGAAGTTGCATAAATACAAGGCACCGTGCATCTGGCATGATGACAAACCATATAGCTAATTGTTACTCATATGGTAATTGACTAACTCCTTTCATTACTCGAATAATGTACAACCATCTATGTAGAATAACAAAGCATATTACACTAGAAACAGTAACAAAACTACAGTATTGTATATTTTACAATTCGTTTGCATGACGTACGAGCAAAGTGATACAGCTAACGGCATACATGAAAGGCATTGCAATTTGTGTGAGTAAATGCAACCAACCAACATTGATATGTAAGCAACTCTATCAATAACAAGATTATCATCATTAGCTAAATGCTTGAATCGAATATTTTCCAAGGCTGAAGCGTGACAAGAAATAACTACACTGAAAGACCTGCACCGTACCGTTGTTTTTAGCTGCTTCTATGCGTGCAGAACGAATTCTCTACTTCCTGTTTGCGTACAGTCTAAGTACCAGAAAGCTCCACTAGGGGGCACAATGAAAATCCATTTTAACCATTGTAATAAAATAATCTTACCTTCTAACAGGATGGCAGCACACTCCCCGCCTGGTATAATGAAATTGTGCCACTATGAAATGAAACAAATAATGTCCTTTCTATTTTTATCTTTTGTCTCTAGGATGTTTCAGAAAGAAGAACAATCTCTGAGATTGGTCTGAAACACCTTAGCAGCTCATTCCTTGACAATTTTTGTTCTACTTTCCTAACCTTTTTGTCAGTACTGGGAAAGGTTTTGACCACAAGCCCGACTGGCCAGTCATTTCTGTGTGCCTGACTGTCTTTCAATAAGACATCTCCCACTTTTACATTTGGCTTTTCTGCTGTCCATTTTCTGCATCTCTGCAGCGTTGTCAGGTACTCTTGTCTCCACCTTTTCCAAAAGGTGTCAGCGAGACACTGGACTTGCTTCCACTGTTTTCCATGAAGGTCGTTCATGCTGAAGTATCCAGAAGGGGCTGAGGTAGCGCTGGGTTTTTGTGTCAGTAACATTGAGGGTGTGAGAATGGCAGGCATGTCAGGGTCGGTTGACACTGACACTAGGGGTCTCGCATTGATTATTGCCATGACTTCAGACAAGAGTGCTCAAGACCTCATGTGTGAGACGAGTGGGGCCCGTCTGAAACAGCATAGCATCAAGGATACGTCTGGCAACCCCAATGAGTCTCTCCCAAGAACCACCCATATGAGACGAGTGTGGAAGATTAAATATCCAAGTACATCCCTTATCTGAGAGGTATTAGTCAGTTCTGAGTCATTTGTGTCGATACCCAGTTCCCTGCAGGCACCTATAAAGTTTGTACCTCGATCAGAGCGTAGCACTTTTGCTGGACAACGGATAGAGAACAAACGCCTCAGCGCGTTGATGAAGCTGGATGTGGACATGGATTCGATGAGCTCGATATGGACTGCTCTAGTAGACATACATGTAAAGAGCACCGCCCAGCGCTTGGAGTCTGCCCTACCACCTCTAGTGCGACGAGTTATGACATTCCATGGTCCAAACACATCAAGTCCAACGCTGGTGAATGGTGGTTCAGATGAGTCTGTCTGCAGGCAAGTCAGCCATCTTTTGGTCAACTAACCTTCCTCTAACCTTGCGGCAGGTGACACACTTGTGAATGATACCAGAGACCAGACGTTTGCTCCCAATAATCCAGAAGCCTGCTGCTCGATTGGCTCCATCTGAAAAATGGCCCTGGTGAGCCACTTGCTCGTGATAATGTCTTACCAGCAGGGTGGCGACATGATGTGTCCGTGGGATGATGAGAGGATGTTTTTCGTCTTGTGACATGTCGGCGGAGGATAAGCGGCCTCCCACCCTCAGCAACCCATCCTCATCAATCACTGGGTTCAGCTTTTTGAGTGTACTTTGTTTAGGGAATTCTTTTCCTTTTTCAAGGCATTTGAATTCCTCTCTGAAGGCTTCATGTTGCACACAGTGAATGATTGCTGTTTTGGGTTGTGACAACTCGCTTGTACCGCATGGTTTATTACAGTCATGCCAGCCTCTGCAGCTGGTGTTGTCCGCACCTTCATGGAAGGATCTGACAACATGAATGAGTCGTGCTGTGGCTCGATTGAGAGCTTTCCAGCTTGAGAACCTCTCAAAGCGATGAGAGCCCGAGTTGAGCTCCAGAAACCTTAGAGGCGAAGACAGTGACGTCTGGTTGAATCTCTGCGTCTGCGTGAGGCTCTACAAGGTCAACATTTATGTTCTCAGGCTCACTTGAGTTTGTTTAGGTCAGGAAAGGTGGACCTGAGAACCAACTGGTGTACTTTAAGAGCGCAGCAAGTATAGGCATGGTTGCATGGTCTGCTGGATTGCTGTCAGTGTTTACATAACACCACTGATCTGGATGGGTAGACTTCCTGATGCGAGTTACCCTATTGGCAACATACACATAGAATCTTTTGGTGACATTGTGGATGTAACCGAGAACTATCTTACTGTCTGTGTAGAACTTGGCCGCATTTACATCAATGTTAATTTCATCTCTGATCAGTTCATACATCTCAACAGCTAGCAAAGCCGCACACAGTTCTAGGCGTGGGATAGTGTGGGCCGGACGAGGGGCCAATTTTGATTTCCCCATGACAAATCCAACATGGCATTGACCTTCCGAGTCAATAACTCTCAGGTAGGCTACCGCTCCTATGGCTACTGTAGAGGCATCCGAGAAGATGTGTAGCTCTCTTTGAGTGGTAGACAAGGAGACTGGGATGTAGGTCCGCTGAATATACATATGTTCCAACTCCATAAAGATGCCTTCCACATTTTCCATTTCTCTTATTTTTCTGGGGGAAGAGGGGCATCCCACTCACTCTGATCAGAAGAGAGTTCTCTGATTAAGGCTTTACCTTGCATTGTTATTGGAGCCACGAACCCAAGGGGGTCATAAAGACTATTCACTGTGGACAGGATGCATCTCCGCGTAAAAGGCTTCTCATTGTGGGACACCTGGAATGAGAAGCTGTCTGTTTCCAGGTTCCAGGAAAGTCCCAGACTCCGTTGAAAGGGGAGAGGATCCACTCCTAGGTCCAGATCTTTTAAGTATTTTGCACGGTCCTCCATAGGGAAGGCTTCCATAACTGTTTTGCTATTGGATGCAATCTTGTGTAGTTTCATGTTGGACTCCGCCAACATTGCTTGTGTTTTTCTTAGAATGTTGATAGCTTCTTCTGTAGTAGCTACTGTCAGCCCATCATCGACCTAGAAGTTCCTCACTACATATTGCTTGGGTTCTGATCCGTGTTCCTTCTCACCCTGTAGCGCTGCTCGTCTCATGCAGTAGATGGCTACGGCTGGTGAAGGGCTGTTCCCAAATACATGTACTTTCATCCTGTACTCAGTTATGTTTCTATCTGGATTGTTGTCTTCATACCAGAGAAACCTTAAGTAATCTCTGTGATCCTCACGTACACCAAAACAGTAAAACATTTGTTGCACATCTGCTGTTAGTGCAATGCAATCCTTGCGGAAGCGCATTAGGAGACCCAAGAGTGTGTTGTTTAAGTCTGGACCACTGAGCAGGACGTCGTTAAGTGACACGCCTTGACACTTAGCACTGGAGTCAAATACTACTCTTAATTGTTTCAGGCTTTTGTGGATGGTAAACACCAAATATGGGCAGATACCAACGTTCTTTGTCTCCCTCTAGTGGCGGTGAAGGTTCGGCCTGGTCGTTATCCAGCATCTTTTGCATGAAGTCAATAAAATGACGCTTCATGTCAGGCTTTTTGTCTATAAAGTCCTGCGAAGTGATGTGAGACGGTTTATGGCCTGCTCCCTGTTATTAGGAAGGCGACGTCGAGTGTAGTGGAGCCACCCAGTTGTTTCCATCATCCTGGAAAACCTGCTTGTCCATAATGTCCAAAAAGGCATCCTGACCGGTTGCATCCACTCCTGGTATGGCAACTGCTTGGCATCTTACCGTGAGGCGCTACTGAGGGTGTATCGTCGGACGGGGTCACAGTGTCTCCCGACCACTCCTGTCTCAGCCCCCGGTATTTACATTGCAGTCGTTTGTGTAGGGGGAGTTAGGTTCAGGATGTTATACCTGGAGTATTTATTCTGTCTAATCCGGTTTCCCGTGTGAATTTAACTTCTCTGCGCTACGGATCCCTTTAGCGGGATCATTTTCCTAAACAACCGCTGAATTGCAGGGCGCAAAATATTACTAAATATTTATATTCATGCAATCACAAGTGAAATATACCAAAACACAGCTTAGCTTGTTGTTAATCCACCTATCGTGTCAGATTTTGAAAATATGCTTTGCAGCGAAAGCAATCCAAGCTTTTGTGAGTGTATCAATCAATGCTAGAACAGCTATCCCCAAATTAGCATGGTCACGAAAGTCAGAAAAGCAATAAAATTAATCGCTTACCTTTGATAATCTTCGGATGTTTGCACTCACGAGACTCCCAGTTAAACAATAAATGTTCTTTTTGTTCGATAAATATTACTTTTATAACAAAAAAACGCCATTTGGGTTGCGCGTTATGTTCAGAAAACCAAAGCCTCGTTCAACGAAAATTCCAAAAAGTATCCGTAATGTTCGTAGAAACATGTCAAATGTTTTTTATAATCAAGCCTCAGGTTGTTTTTAACAAACATAATCGATAATATTTCAACCGGATCGTAACCTATTCAATAAAAGAGAGAAAGAAAATGGAGAGCTACCCCTCTCGCGCGCAGGAACTAATCAAAGGACACCTGACTACTTTTGAAAAATCTCGCTAATTTTTCTAAATAAAAGCCTGAAACTATGTCTAAAGCCTAGTCACAGCCTGGGGAAGCCATTGGAAAATGAATCTGGTTGATACCCCTTTAAATAGAAGAAAGACGGGCAAGGAAACACAGATTAAAATAAAATAAAAAATTACTTCTGGGTTAGATTTCCTCAGGTTTTTGCCTGCAGAATCAGTTTTGTTATACTCACAGACAATATTTTGACCGTTTTGGAAACTTTGGAGTGTTTTCTATCCTAATTTGTAAAATTATATGCCTATTCTACGATCTGGACCTGAGAAATAGTCTGTTTACCTTGGGAACGTTATTTAAAAAAAAAAAAAATTATAATAATCTGACCCCTAGCGTCAAGAGGTTATTAAGTATGCCCCCTCTAATTCTCTCTCTCTCTGCCTCTCCCTTCTATCCCGGAGGACCTGAGCCCTGGTACCATGCCCCAGGACTACCTGGCCACTTTGACTCCTTGCTGTCCCCAGTCCACCTGGTCGTGCTGCTGCTCCAGTTTCAACTGTTCTGTCTGCGGCTATGGAACCCTGACCTGTTCACCGGACGTGCTACCTCTTCCCGGACCTGACATTTACTCCTGAGGTGCTGACCTGTTGCACCCTCTAGAACCACTGTGATTATTATTATTTGAGCCTGCTGGTGATCTATGAACATTTGGCCATTTACTGTTATAATCTCCATCCGGCACAACCAGAAGAGGACTGTCCACCCCTCAGAGCCTGGTTCCTCTCTAGGTTTCTTCCTAGGTTCCTGCCTTTTCTATGGAGTTTTTCCTAGCCGCCGTGCATCTGCATTGCTTTCTGTTTTGGGGTTTTAGGCTGGGTTTCTGTATAGCACTTTGTGACATCGGCTGATTTTTGAAAGGGCTTTATGAATAAAATTTGATTGTGTATGGCCGAGTACATTACTGGGTAGAAGCTTCCTGCCATCCAGGACCTACTGTATATACTAGGCAGTGTCAGAGAAAGGGCAAAGACTCCAGTCACCTTGTAACATGTTATTTCAATAGTGTTGTGATATCAGATTATGTAATGGCGTAACAAACTTTAATTTGGATTTGATACAAACCTTCTCTGCAAATGGCTACTTTTTCCTGGGGGCATGCTTTGTAGGCCATTCAAAGGTGTTCTGATACCTGGTCCCTGTGAAAAAACCCACATGTTATGATAGCTTAGAAACAGTAGTAGGGAAAAAGGTACAATAATAAGATGATGGTATAACATTTCTAGCGTCCTATTTGCTGGTAATTGGAAACGCGTACCTTTTGAATTTCGTCCCCCGTTCCTAAACACATCCATCCTATAGTGTAGGTTTTGAAGATTCATAATCTATGCTTGTAGTCATCAGAAGAAGATTGAGGAACGGTTGGTGGATCCAAGAAGTACAAGCCCCCACACCCTTCCCCAATCTCTGAAATGTCTTTGTGTGCATTTTCAAGTAGCCTTTAACATTTTGACTCTGTCTGTCTGGTAGAGTGGTGGTTGCTCCCCAAAGGAGGCTTTGAAAGTTCAAATCCCAGAGGAGCAGTTAATGGGGTAACTTTTTCTTGTTGCCTTTGCGGGCCTGAAAGAGCAAACAAGAGGTATGTAGGGGGACAGGGGCTAGTTCCCATCAAATAGCAAGAATGAAGTGCCACCTTATTTCAAATGTACTTCCAATAGAGTTATGATAACATTATGCTGAGGAGTAACAATACAACCATTCTCTGCAAAAGCCTACTTTTACCTGGGGGCATGCTTTATAGACCATTCAAAGGTGTTCCTAATCTTTGTTCCCCTGAAGAAAACTACATGTTAAGATAGTTTAGAAATAGTTGTAGTAGTGGTTATGGTGGTGAATTCCCAAATTCCCAAAGGAGAGGTTGTGAGTTAAAATCCTTGCAAGAGCATGCCAACTTGCTTTTGTTGCCTTGACAGAACAATGTTGAGGTGGGGTTCCGGAAGGACATAGACAGCAAGGGAAATTGGATTAATAAATGTTATGTTACAGCAACTGGTGTTGAGTAGGAGTGCTGATCTCTGATCAAACCCACCCCTGTCCATATAATCTTATTCCAGATGTAACAGCATAACTTCCGTCCCTCTCCTCACCCCTACCTGGGCTCGAACCATGCACCCTCTGCACACAACAACAGCCACCCACGAAGCACCGTTACCCATCGATCCACAAAAGCCCTTGCAGAGCAAGGGGAACAACTACTTCAAGGTCTCAGAGCGAGTGACGTGACCGATTGAAACGCTATTAGCGCGCACCCCGCTAACTAGCTAGCCATTTCACATCGGTTACACAGAGACAACTGATTCAATATGATCTAGGCAAAGCTGATCGTAGAACAGTACTCCTCTGTACGCATTTATTAAATGTCTCCAGCTAAGAATGCTGAACTGGAATCAGTCCCCCCTGTCAAAGTAATGTTATTCATTCTACTCAGAAATGCTAAAACAGATCCTAGTTCAACACCCCTACTTCAAGCCACCAAGTGAATGTTGGGTCTTGGGTGCTAAATGTCTTGAACAGTTGTCATATCAATTGTCATACTTGAGTAAAAGTAAAGAAGTTAATAGAAAATGACTCAAGTGAAGTCACTCAGTAAAATACTAAGTAAACGTCATTGCTAAAATATACTTAAGTATCAGTAGTAAAAGTATAAATGATTTGACCTTCCACATATTAAGCAAACCAGACAGCATGATTCTCTTTTTTATAAAAAAAAAAATGTATTTAAGAAATAGCCATGGGAACACTCTGACAATTTACAAATGAAGCATGTGTTTAGTGAGTCCGCTAGATCAGAGGCAGTAGGGATGACCAGGGATGTTCTCTTGATAAGTGTGTGAATTGGACCATTTTCCTGTCTGGCTTAGCATTCGAAATGCAACAAGTACTTTTGGGTGCCAGGGAAACTGTATGGAGTAAAAAATACATTATTTTCTTCAGAAATGTAGTGAAGTAAAATTAAAAGTGCAGATACACGGAATGTAGGGGAGTACTTTAAATACATTTTTGTTAAGTAATTTACACCAGTGGACTAACTGGTGCCCCCACACATTGACTCTGTACCGGTACCCCATGTATATAGCCTCGCTATTTTTATTTTACTGCTTCTCTTTAATTATTTGTTAATTAACACATATTGTTCTTAACTAAATTGTTGGTTAAGGGGTTTTAAGTCGGCATTTCACTAAGGTCTACACATGTAGTATTCGGCGCATGTGACAAATACAATTTGACTTGTTACACATGTGAACCTGGTGTGACATTATTGAAACTGTGCTGACACCTAGTGGACAACAAGGGAAACTACCACACACACACACACACTATAACCTTAAAACAAATGGGATGCTTTAAATACGTTGCTCTTTTTTATTAGACACTAATATATATGTCCAATAAACAGACGTTCAAAAGTCGGAATGTAAAGCACAAACGACTGGAAAGTTCTTCAAAAGAATCAAGCATCTTGAGGTTACCTGAAATGGGCCAAAGCATATATTTTAAATTCTCTCATTTATTTAATCTTTATTTAACTAGGCAAGTTGAACTCAACATAGACACAGACAAGTTACCTGCTATATTTGGGAAACAGGATTAATACAGAGAGAACCAATACAATGTATTATAACGACCCTGGGTTTATAGGCGCGGATATCGACTCTGCCGCACGAGCATGCTTTTGCGGCATAGTTGATAACGCGCTGGACTTCGGGCTAGAAGGCCGAGGGTTCGAGACCTGCTCCCTGCCTGTTTCATTACACTATGTTTCTGTAGTACGAGTAGGCTGGTATATACAGTTTCATCGGTAACAATTGTGTACAAGCCACCTAGCTAATAAAATACTGGGGCTAGCGGTCATTAGTTACATTTCAACCATAACGATTAATTGAGGCGCAACAGAGTTTACCGGCGAATGCCTGAACACTGGAAATAATAACTAAACGAACCACAAAATGGTGGAGGCTACCAGAATGAAGACATTTTTCCGAATAAACGTGGCGAGTGAAAAACGTAATTACATAGCTCACTCCCTACCCGGTATCTCAGTCTACCGCTATACGACTTTGTATGCGTTGTTTGTTCGCAACCTTGATATTTACGAAGTTTTTGGAACGGATTCCTGTTGGAACGTTCCACAAATTATACCCACCCTCGTACAACCGCTGTGGAATAATCATTGAAGAATGAGACCCTTGGACCTTTACGTTGACCACCGTCAGAACCGATGCTTCTAGCCGGAACCATGACGCGCTGCTTGTCGGTGAAGTTGTGGAACTTCCACGGCGCTGGTTGGGACCAGGTATCGGTGCTTGAGAGCGATGGGCACTGTCCCGCTTCACACGACCAGCCTTAGTGTTCATTTGTAGGTAGCCAGGGATCCATTCCTCAATTTTTTTTACTGAAAGTGTACCTTCAGAATTTTCCCGGAGTCCCACAACACGTCCTCAATTATCCAAGTCGTCAATGTGCTCCGCCATTTCGCGTACCTGTTTCTCAAGTGCCTTTATCTTAGTGTCCATTGATGTAGTTGAAGTTTCCACAGTAGTAATTCTTCCTTCCGCCTCATCCACACGCTTGACAACCCTCTGTAGTTCAGCTGAATGGCCTGCTATGGCTTCCAAGACCGTTCCTATCTTAAAACTTCTTATGGCTGCAATCCCGGTAACAGCCAGTGAAAGTGCAGGGCGCCAAATTCAAAAAACAGAAATCTCATAATTAAAATTCCTCAGACATGTGTTTTATACCATTTTAAAGGTAATCTTGTTGTTAATCCCACCAAAGTGTCCGATTTTCAAATATGCTTTTCAGCGAAAGCACTACAAACGATTATGTTAGGTCGCACCAAACCACAATAAGCACAGCCATTTTTCCAGCCAAAGATAGGAGTCACAAAAAGCACAAATAGAGATAAAATTAATCACTAACCTTTGATCTTCATCAAATGATACTCATAGGACTTCATGTTACACAATACATGTATGTTTTGTTTGATAAAGTTCATATTTATATAAAAAAATCTGAGTTTACATTGGCGCGTTACATTCACTAGTTCCAAAAACATCCAGTGATTTTTGCATAGCCACATCATTTCAACAGAAATACTCATCATAAATGTAGATAATAATACAAGTTATACACATGGAATTATAGATATACCTCTCCTTAATGCAACCGCTGTGTCAGATTTCAAAAAAACTTTACGTAAAAAGCAAACCATGCAATAATCTGAGACGGCGCTCAGAACATAGTCAAATTAGCCGCCATGTTGGAGTCAACAGAAACCAGAAATTACATGATAAATATTCCCTTACCTTTGATGATCTTCATCAGAATGCACTCCCAGGAATCCCAGGTCCACAATAAATGCTTGATTTGTTCGATAATGTCCGTTATTTATGTCCAATTAGCTACTTTGGTTAGCGCGTTTGGTAAACAATTCCAAAGTCACGAAGTGCGTTCGCTAAAACCTGACGAAATGTCCAAAAGTTCGTAACAGTCAGTAGAAACATGTCAAACGATGTATTGAATCAATCTTTAGAATGTTGTTCACATAAATCTTGAATAACGTTCCAACCGGAGAATTACATTGACTTCAGATGAGCGATGGAACGGAGCTCCCTACTATGTGAACGCGCATGGTCAAAGAATGGTCACCTCATGGCAGTGGTGACTCATTCCTGTCTCCTTCGGCCCTCCTTCACAGTAGAGTCATCAGACAAAGTTCTACAGACTGTTGACATCTAGTGGATGTCATAGGAAGTGAAAACTCATCCATATCTCGCTATAATTTCAATGGGAGCTTGGTTGAAAATCTACCACCCTCAGAGTTTCCACTTCCTGTTTGGATTTTTTCTCAGGTTTTTGCCTGCCATATGAGTTATGTTATACTCACAGACATAATTCAAACCGTTTTAGAAACTTCAGAGTGTTTTCTATCCAAATCTAATTATATGCATATTCTAGCTTTTAGTCCTGAGTAGCAGGCAGTTTACTCTGGGCACCTTTTTATCCAAGCTACTCAATACTTCCCCCCAGTCCCAAAGAAGTTAATAGCATCGACACAAGCCTCTGATCCATTTGATTTCTCCAGGTTTGACAGTGAGAAAGCAGGTGACAGGGAGGTACAGAGAACTATGCTTGAGCTCCTCAACCAGCTGGACGGGTTCCAGCCCAACATGCAAGTTAAGGTATTACTCAGTTCTTTAAAAAAAAATCTTAATCAGCTGTACTTGAGGTACCCAAGATACCTGGTACCGAAGGAGAAGTGTCTGTTTCACTATGCTATGAGGTAGGCCCTATATTGTTAGCCTGGCTGATGCGACTCACGTGACTCAGAGTGCAGGGAGAGCTGTGATGCACTGGTCTGGATAGGCTGTTGTAAATGCATTATTGATTGGTTCTCATTGCTGAATTTTTTTTGTGTGCAGTGTGAACTCCAAAAGAACTTAGACCCCTCAAAAGAGCCCCCAAAGCAAACCGAACTGAGATCATCTCGAGAGGTGGTCTGACTTCAGTTTTCATTTTCAGGGAAATGTGAACACAAAGCACCATTTCCCCTGCCATAACCCCTCACATTGGTGCCACAAAAGAGAGATGATGACGTGTTCTGTTTTTGGATTTTGATTAGCGATTGTCATGGATGCACAGACATTACAAAATGTCTGGAGTTTTATACTGACACGATGTTCCGATTATTTGTTTGCAGTATGTGATCTTTATTCTAAAGGTCTTCACAGGTCCAACAGATCCGAAATTCTAACAGACCTGAAACCCAGAGTGGGTCTGTGTTCTAAATTCTGACTTTTGTCTCAGGTCTTGGGTAAAAATTGATTTACCGACTGGACCTGTCCTTTGTTAATTTATTGTTTGTGTGATGAGAACTGCATGAGCTTGTTATGTCAGCCAATTGCAACTCAATAAAACGTATAGCTTATGTCCAGCTGAAACTGGTTCCAGCTGCTCTCCTCTGAGGAGAGTAAAAGGAGCCTTGGACGAGGCTACTGTTGATTGTGAAAATTGAGTTATTTTTCATTGAAGTAAAATGAGAGGAGAAAGAGTATAGTGAAAAGAAGCTGACAAGGGGATTGTCCTCGGGGACAAGTTTTAATGTTGTTGTGGACAAAGATGAGAAGAACGTTGGCACGGCCAAATGGACAACTCACTATTCAAGTATGAAACAATTTTATACCTTTTAATTTATTTATTTTTGAATTTATTCTTAATTGTTTAGTCATTAATGATTATTATACGTTTGTTGTAAAATAAATTGAATTAGCCTATTGCTGTCGTTTGGTAGGTAATCGCCTTTGTTGGTAATAGCTGCAATATAGGCCGCGCCTGTTAAACTTTTTTGAAGATTTCATTCTGTTGAGCCATTTTCATTAGCCAAATTAAATTCCAGCTGTAATGTATGCCGCAATATAATAGAATTACCGGTAGTCCTACTATGCTTTTCGCACTCAAACCATGAAAAGGATAAATCAGAGGGCAAGATGCAAAACGTAATGTAATGGCGCATTATAGTAACCTGTTTGTATTTTCCCTATAAACAATGACTTGACTTACTTTTATTACCACAATAAAGCTCAGCAACTTTTATGTGGTATGGTTATTAACCGTAGCTACCGCAGGCCTATGAAGGCAGTGCTCACTGGCACTCCAACTGACTCCGACAGTTGAACTTGGTGAGAATGTTTTATGCCTACCAGAGTTAAGCATTATATTGTTCGGTTAAAACGAGTATCTTCATTTCATTTTGTGTGTGGGTGTTTGAGTGAGAAAGACACGGAGGAGAAATGATCAGTAAAAGCACAGCCCCCTTCATTATCGACAACATCAACTTTTTCCAAACTGAGGTCAGGCGGACTTCGAGTTAGGTGTTAGCCAGACTACTATATTGTACGCTGACACCTTGACTTTCTGATCCTCTTCTGCCAGGTTATCGCTGCCACTAACAGGGTGGATATCCTAGATCCCGCACTGCTGCGTTCTGGACGTTTGGACCGTAAGATTGAGTTCCCAATGAGGAAGCACGAGCCCGCATCATGCAGATTCACTCACGCAAGATGAACGTCAGGTTCGGACCAATCCACTATGCTTCATCCTACATTAGCCAAATTGATATGCATGTTATGATTAAATGTACTGTCTAGCTCAAAGTTATACACTGGTTTTGTTCCCACAGCCCTGACGTCAACTACGAGGAGCTGGCCAGGTGCACTGATGACTTCAACGGCGCCCAGTGCAAAGCAGTGTGTGTGGAGGCGGTGAGTCATACCTCTCACACTAAACCAGCCCTATTAACTAAAGTACAGTTACGCTGTTTCCTTTCCCCTGGTGAAATACTGTTATCAGTCACCTGTGTCAAGGTTTTGATTGGAAGACTTAATTTGCCCTTTTTTCTTAAAATATATAAATATATTTAGGAACAAGAACAAGGATTTTACTTTCTTTCCTTCTTCCAGGGTATGATCGCCCTTCGCAGGGGGGCAACTGAGCTCAATCATGAGGACTACATGGAAGGCATCTTGGAAGTACAAGCTAAGAAGAAGGCCAACCTGCAGTACTACGCCTAAGACTCTTCAGGGGAAGTGTGTGATACTCTCCAGTTGTATCCAAAACATGAACCAATCTGTACTATTTGTGCAGCCATAATAGTCCACATTAGTGTACAACACTAATTGCCACTTCGCACTCTTTGGTGCTTCGGAAGTTGTTTGGGCTGGGACTAGAGACATGTTTTGGTACCAATGGTCCATGAAAGAATAAAAAAAGCTTTTTTCATTAAGCCATTTGGCTAGATGGAAATAATTAACAAGCTGTGGCAGACATTGCCACATATTTCAGATGTTACCATTTACAAATATTATGAGAGGGGCATTTTGCCACCATATTCGGGCTCTTACCGGCGAGTACTTCCGATGGAGTGTCAAAAGGACCAGTTTGTCCGACAGTCGACTTCAGTTGTACCTTTGACAGAAACAGCCAATGTACTTCTGTGAAACTAATCACCTATTGTCATTCTATTCAGTTTGTGTTGCAAATGTTCAGGGTGTAACTTGTCTGAAATGACTCATTTTGAATCAATGTTTCAGGGGACTAGCTACACACTGGAGAATGAGATCAAAAGCTTAAAACCCAATGCTGTAAGAGAAAGCAAGAAGTCCAAAAAATCATCTTTATTTGGATCAGTCAAAATGAGTTAATACAAGCACCTGACTGCTTCGACAAGGCCATAGACATGTCAACTCATTCTCCATAGCTCAGTGTGGCCCCAAGTTACCTTAACGCATCCATTTCTTATCGCATGATTACATACATCAATACAAGGTCCCAATTCCCAATAACTTTTGAATTAAATGTTACATGCAGATTAGCTAAAACTTCCATCTTATATTCAGAGCATAGGGAGGGCCTCCACTCCATGCCAGCCAGATATACAGGGTATTCCGAAAGTTTGTATATTGGCAATAGGTGACATACGATTTAGTCTCCCATCACAGAAAGAGGTGAACTGGGAACTATTGCAATCTTGTTTATTCCTGGATTTAGGTGAAACAGCTCCATTTAATTATCCTGCAGTACAGTTTTACAAATTTCTATATATTAAAATAAAGCTCTTCACATTTCCAATCAAAGCAGCACATTGCAATTTTATCTTTACTTGATGACAGACTCGGACAGGTTGTTTAAAAAAAAAAACGTAAACAAGTGCATACAAAGGATTAGATGCCAGCGATCCACCCCCTTTCAGGCAATGTCAATTTATATTATTACAATTAGATTCTATGCAGGTAGTTCAAGACTTAAAAAAATCTCTTCTGGTCGATTGCATACGTCTTCCCCACAGGCAGCTTCCGGAAAAATAAACTGTTGCCTCTGCTCATGTTTCCCTATGAATAGAGAGAATACAAAAACAGCTTAATGGCACTAATTCATAATTTTTAACACGTTAACCAACGTGAATAACTAAGGATCTTATGGTTGCAAGCCATGTCTGTTACACCTGTGTTTTTGTGTAGCAGCAACCTACCTCTAAGCTCAGGTGCCTCCAGCAGTCCACCCAGGTTGGATATATTGAAGCATAGGGGGGGAGGCCGCCAGCCAGACTGTAAAAGACAGGAATGCTTACGTGGACAGCCAACCTCAGACATAAACCACTCACTACAGGGAAACTTTAAAAAAAGGTCCAATGGAGCAATTTAAATCGCTATCAAATCATTTCTGGGTAACCAGCACCTTACTGTGATTGTTTTTAATTGAAATGGTCTCAAGCAAGAATTTTCCTAAGACTGTTGGAGTGAGGGACCTATTTGGACGAGCCTTATATGCGAGGGATATGTAACCTGAAAACTAGCCGTCATTGGCAGAGGTTTGAAACTATGGATGGGCGATACGGCCTAACAATCATACCTCTTTCTTTTTAGTTATGGCTGTTTCACAATTTATCAGCCCCCCAAAATAAAGGTTATCCAAATAAGCTTTGTTGTACAATTAAAAAAGGTCAAATACACTACATTTCAAACAGTCAGCAATAATTAACAAATTCAGGGCTTGTGAAATTATACACTGCTCAAAAAAATAAAGGGAACACTTAAACAACACAATGTAACTCCAAGTCAATCACACTTCTGTGAAATCAAACTGTCCACTTAGGAAGCAACACTGATTGACAATAAATTTCACATGCTGTTGTGCAAATGGAATAGACAAAAGGTGGAAATTATAGGTAATTAGCAAGACACCCCCAATAAAGGAGTGATTCTGCAGGTGGTGACCACAGACCACTTCTCAGTTCCTATGCTTCCTGGCTGATGTTTTGGTCACTTTTGAATGCTGGCGGTGCTCTCACTCTAGTGGTAGCATGAGACGGAGTCTACAACCCACACAAGTGGCTCAGGTAGTGCAGCTCATCCAGGATGGCACATCAATGCGAGCTGTGGCAAGAAGGTTTGCTGTGTCTGTCAGCGTAGTGTCCAGAGCATGGAGGCGCTACCAGGAGACAGGCCAGTACATCAGGAGACGTGGAGGAGGCCGTAGGAGGGCAACAACCCAGCAGCAGGACCGCTACCTCCGTCTTTGTGCAAGGAGGAGCACTGCCAGAGCCCTGCAAAATGACCTCCAGCAGGCCACAAATGTGCATGTGTCAGCATATGGTCTCACAAGGGCTCTGAGGATCTCATCTCGGTACCTAATGGCAGTCAGGCTACCTCTGGCGAGCACATGGAGGGCTGTGCGGCCCCACAAAGAAATGCCACCTCACACCATGACTGACCCACCGCCAAACCGGTCATGCTGGAGGATGTTGCAGGCAGCAGAACGTTCTCCACGGCGTCTCCAGACTCTGTCACGTCTGTCACATGTGCTCAGTGTGAACCTGCTTTCATCTGTGAAGAGCACAGGGCGCCAGTGGCGAATTTGCCAATCTTGGTGTTCTCTGGCAAATGCCAAACGTCCTGCACAGTGTTGGGCTGTAAGCACAACCCCCCACCTGTGGATGTCGGGCCCACATACCACCCTCATGGAGTCTGTTTCTGACCGTTTGAACAGACACATGTACATTTGTGGCCTGCTGGAGGTCATTTTGCAGGGCTCTGGCAGTGCTCCTCCTTGCACAAAGGCGGAGGTAGCGGTCCTGCTGCTGGGTTGTGCCCTCCTACGGCCTCCTCCACGTCTCCTGATGTACTGGCCTGTCTCCTGGTAGCACCTCCATGCTCTGGACACTACGCTGACAGACACAGCAAACCTTCTTGCCACAGCTCGCATTGATGTGCCATCCTGGATGAGCTGCACTACCTGAGCCACTTGTGTGGGTTGTAGACTCCGTCTCATGCTACCACTAGAGTGAAAGCACCGCCAGCATTCAAAAGTGACCAAAACATCAGCCAGGAAGCATAGGAACTGAGAAGTGGTCTGTGGTCACCACCTGCAGAATCACTCCTTTATTGGGGGTGTCTTGCTAATTGCCTATAATTTCCACCTTTTGTCTATTCCATTTGCACAACAGCATGTGAAATTTATTGTCAATCAGTGTTGCTTCCTAAGTGGACAGTTTGATTTCACAGAGGTGTGATTGACTTGGAGTTACATTGTGTTGTTTAAGTGTTCCCTTTATTTTTTTGAGCAGTGTACATAGGCTAAATAAGCATTCCACTAATAACTTTATTGGTTCAACCTGCTTTTTTGGAATACTGTTTGAACAGCATCCTAGTCTATACACTTTGTTCAGATGTTGGAAATCAAGTGACCTACCTTAAGCTTATTGCACATTTAGAAAACAGATTAGACAGTCTTTGGCTAAAGTGCTGCTAGTGGTACTGCAATGCCGCGCGACAAACTGATCATACATTTTACAGGATCAATATTCCCATTTTAGTTGTCTGCTCTGCGTGCAATTTGAGGAGTGGAGACAAAGGCTATCGTTAGAAAGGCTAATTTCTCTATTACAGTAAAATAATGTTTCGGCGTTCATATGACCGATTCTGTTTAACCAAACCTCAAATGCAAATAGAGAGTTGAATCCACTTGTCAGAGAGGAAGAAGTCATCTCATCTATGTTGTTGTGAGTGGCAGGGGAGGGGTTTGGTGTGTGTAAACAGAGAGGAAGATGCAAAGCGTGAGGTTTCACTCTCGCCAAAATCTGTCCAGAATAAGCCCAATGCGTTTCCATGGGTTTTATTTTGGACCTTAGCCTGCCTTCGGGGCAGAGACACGTGCATCTCATTATATACGCATCTTTGGTGTAAATGGGAAGGTGTACACAGCACAGAAGGATCGAAGGAGACGAGACCGAAACGAGAACAAGGGGACAAATGCTCCTGAAAACAAAAATAAAGTTGGATTCTTGAGATACAGATATTTGGAATATTACCCAAAAACAAATTCATTTGATATATCGCCCAGACCTATTTGAAACGCTTTGTGTTATTGGTCTATGAACTTAAACTAACTGGTGATGTTGGTGTAAAAAACATCCAAACGCAGCTACTTACCCGCAGTTGTTGACAGCCATGAGGTTTGACACCAAAACAAAGGGGTATGTGAGCATACTGGCGAAGAACTGGAACACAAGGGGGAGATACTAAAACAGTCCAACAAATTGACAACATCAGCAACCAAAGCAATACATTAACATTTTAGTCATTTAGCAGCTCTTATAAAGAGCGAGTGCATACATTTATTTACATTTTGTACTGGTCCCCCGTGGGAATTGAACCCACAACCCTGGTGTTGCAAGCGCCATGCTCTGCCACTCTGGACCCCAATAAAAATCCCATCAACTGTTTATTACCTGTATGGTATTAATAGTTGCCTGTGTTATGGTCTTACATTGACAAATTATAGATTTAAAACAAATGTTTTACACTTACCCCAGTCACAGCCTGAGAGCAATTCTTTATTTCTCCTGTGTGACTCATCTGTGAGGAAAAGATCAAAAATTTAAATAATCACTTACCCATACATTCTACACTGACAATCTACTTCTGTACAGGATTGTTTTTTTTTAATGTGAGGTCCACATCTACTTTAAAGGCCCAGTGCAGTCAAAAATGTGATATTCCTATGTTTAAAAAAATCTATATAGAATACCACACTATGAGGTTGGAATAATACTGTGAAAATTATAATGCCCTTTTAAGTGTAAGAGCAGTCTGAAAAGGCCCCCTGAATGTTCAGCCTGTTTTGGTGGGTTTTGGCCTGCCGGTGAAAACAATCACAGTAAGGTACTTCATTGTTACCCAGAAATTATTTGACACGGAAATAAAGACAGCGGCATTGGACCTTTAAACAAGTGTCAAAATCCCCAAATCCATCTGACTTACTGAGTCGTCAATGGCGTATGTGTTGACGAGGTGGGCAAGCATGTTGCAGATCCACAGAGACAGTACGTCACCCAGCAGACGAGGAATAAGGCCCCTGCATGAGAGCACAGCTATTAGTCAGAGGTTAAGACGACAGGGAAAAATAGGTCATGGTACAGACATCCAGAGAAAACGGCCTCTAGACAACAATTAATTTGCAAGATTCAGGAGCAAGCATAAACCTACTTTTAAAAATAACTTCAAAAAGGATTGACTGAATTTACTGAGGTCAAATGTATTCTAGTAATTTAGCAGGTCAAGACTAAAGGTTGCCCTTGATGAAACATTGGTCATGTAGCCAAAGGAAGATCATACTTACGCAAAGAATCCCAGAACTCCTTCATTCTTGTAGACAGTGACGATGGAATCAAACACTCCACTGCAAGAAAACAAGAAACATTTGTAATATTCAGTATTACATGGCTATAAATCGTATAAAACACATATTGAACTTAGGTTAAGAAAAACTCACCTGTACTTGGTTTCTCTACCGATAAACTGGACCATGCATCTCAAGGTGATCACTTTGGAACAAACAGAAAATTAACCATTCAGAACCCAGTATCCATGCAGTAATCATTATCCTATGAGAACATTTGAGGCAAAGGGTGACATGACAAAAGTTGCTCGACACAAACGGTACAATTACCATGGAAGGGGTGTGTGATGATCGTGGCACAGGAGCGGGCTATCATCTCTTTGGTTGTCTGGTAAAAGAAAATCAGAAAGAATGGAGATGCAGAATTTGGGAGAAAACATGAATCCAGTTTGGACAGCTTAAGCTGGGGATAATTCCCCTTACACCAAGAACCATCTCCCCTAAAGATATTAACTTACTTCCGTACGGTCAAAAAACACAGCTAAGCGACAATTTACAGAATAAGGTCTGTTCAAGCCACATCTAACAGAACTGTGAAACAAATCTGAATATTTTGATTGATCTTGGTTGTGTCAAAAGCAATAACATGCTAAAAAAAAGACATCTGTCAAACCATCTGCTTTACTGGACAAATTAATTCATACCTCATTCACAACATGCTGTAAGGATCCCTCTTCAGCTTTCTGACTGGTTCCAGAGACCTAAAAAAGATTGAAAACTGACCATCCATATCCACAGCCTGCATTTAAAAGATAAAAGATTTAATAAAATAAGAGAAAATTATACAATTAATCCATAACCAGGCCAAAATATTTACCTCATATTTGCCTGCATCCTGGCATCTCTGTTAAAGACAGCAGTGATTAGTTCAACAGAGATCCATTTCCATAGTGGTGTGTCGACACATTGCCATTTATGAATTTAGAAACAAATAGCATTTGTCACTCACCATCCTAAGACAGTGAAAGACCAATGCAGTTCAAGTCAGTCAATTCCCAAGCCAGCATATAGCTTATTCTCTGACGAGCATGACTTTCAATACAGAATGTGATCACATTTCCCATTCATTTATGTTTGAGGCTAGACTACTGCTGAGGTCTGAAAACATCAGATAACATTTATTTAGGAAGCTACATTAAGCCAGCTTGTTAGTTAGACCCACCTGCAAGACTCTGCTGTGTACAAGGGTGCCGATGGTCCCTGCACAGAGCCTGGGGGCTAGGCCATTAAAGAGACCTGCCTTGCCATCAATCTTTATGATGTGCTTTGCTAAAAGACAGAAATTAGAGGATCAAAAGGACACAGAAAATATGTTCATTAGTCAGACTGTATGGTACGGATAGGCCAGTCTTATTTCCGGTAGCCTACTAGTTGGAGTTTAACATCAAGATAAGTCTAGTTTTAAATCCATCACTAGTAGTGCTGCGCAGGTTGATTCATAACCCGCAGTCCCCGCGGTTATATCCGCTGGGCGGGCTGGTTTAGTATCATGAAATATTGTGTGAATGAAGGCCAGGTTGAATAAAGAGAAAACAATACCTTTAAAAAAAACGATGTATCTATAGGCAAAATAGATTTTTTTCTTTCATTATTTTATGCCCTCTGGCATTAGTGCCTATGCATATAAGCTTTAGGGCCTAACTGTACACTAACCAAATATCCTACACGCCAACCGTCAAACGCTTTTGCGAACGGGCAGAAAGAGTTAACATCGATCCACGGGGGCAAAAAGGACAATGTTGGAGTTTAATTCAATAAGAGAAAAGCCGCGAAATGGAGAGTTGAAAAAGATTTGGAAAGATTTGGTGAAGTGGTAAAAGAGGATGATGGCAGTGCCAGCTATGTTGTGTGTGATGATTGTGAGGTGCTATAAAAATTTTGCAGTCAAGACAGGGACTCAAATAGACCTATGGCACGTCAAGGGAACTGTAGCCTACTGTTCAGATGGGTTAAAATGGAAGCTGAAATCTGGACTCTGACTGTAGGTTTATAACCTCTCACATATCCTTAATATGAACTCCTGCAGAATTAAGCATTTCTTGCAGTAAAATTATTTACCAAGTGTAGGACACATTTTGACTCCGGAACAGGAGTGGAGAAATATGGTTTATTTCTTTCAGCATCTTAACAGCATGCAAATCCACATTTAGATGCCATCTGTAGAGATGTTATCTTTATCAGCATCATAAAAGCTGATTGTATTTCAACCACATAAAATATGCATCCAAGCCTAACTGAAATCTGTCACAGCCTTCCATTTCCTTACAACCGGTCAAACTAATGTCATTTGGAAAGTTAGCCAAATCTTTCCTTGTTATTTATTGCATTTTCTTCCCAGTCCTTAAAATGTCTTTGCTCCACAAAAGAAGCAGAGATGACAGAAAACTTTACTGATGTCAACAAGATTGCATTCATTCTAACGATTTATGACATTCTGGTAAGCAAGGGCTTATTTAGTCTTCTAGGCCAACATAATGACAGAAGATAAGCTGCATGTATCAAATTTAGACAAGTTGACTAACGAATAGCTTACCAAAATGTCGGAAATATAAGCACCAACATAACTTAAAAATTTGGCTAAATAAATCGTGCACCCTGTCAACAAAAATGTTTGCCGTCTGACTAGTCTACAGCACATTTTATATATTATGCTTGATCCGAAAATGTGTTCGGAGGCTCCGTATGGAGGGTGTGACAATTGCGGAGCCTCCGGAGGCACGCAGAGGCCTAACTGAGCGCCGTAGTCCGTACTGAAATGTTGTGCGCCTCCCAAATTTTTTAACAACAAAGAGCTCCGTATAGCTCTTGATTGATATGATTGGTTGACAGTAGGTGGGAGGTCCTGTATAAACAGAAACTCACTTCCTTGACAACTTCCTTCACAACAGCTCTGCACTGCTCCAGTACACTACATGACCAAAAGTATATGGACATCTGCTCATCGAACATCTCATTCCAAAATCATGGGCATTAATATAGAGTTGGTCTCCTATTTTCTGCTATAACAGCCTCCACTCTTCTGGGAAGGCTTTCCACTAGATGTTGGAATATTGCTGCAGGGACTTGCTTCCATTCAGCCACAAGAGCATTAGTGAGGTTGGGTACTGATGTGGGGCGATTAGGCCTGGCTCGCAGTCGGCGTTCCCAATTCATCCCAAAGGTGTTTAATGAGGTTGAGGTTAGGGCTCTGTGCACTCCAGACAAGTCCTTCCACACCGATCTCGACAAACCATTTCTGTATGTACCTCGCTTTGTGCTTAGGGGCATTGTCATGCGGAAACAGGAAAGGGCCTTCCCCAAACTGTTGCCACAAAGTTAGAAGAATGGAATCATCTAAAATGTAATTGTATGCTGTAGCGTTAAGATTTCCCTTCATCGGAACTAAGGGGTCTAGTCCGAACGATGAAAAGCAGCCCCAGACCATCATTCATCCTCTAACAAACTTTACAGTTTGCACTATGCATTGGGGCAGGCGGCTTCATCCTGGCATCCGCCAAACCCAGATTCGTCCGTCGGACTGCCAGATGGTGAAGCGTGATTCATCACTCCAGAGAACGCATTTCCACTGCTCCAGAGTCCAATGGCGGCAAGCTTTACACCACTCCAGCAGACACTTGGCATTGCGCATGGTGATCTTAGGCTTGCGTGCGGTTGCTCGGCCAAGGCAAGGGCTCCATTTCATGAAGCCCTTACACAGCCTGGAAGTGTGTTTTGGGTCATTGTCCTGTTGAAAAACAAATGATAGTCCCACTAAGCGCAAACCAGATGGGATGGCATATCGCTGCAGAATGCTGTGGTAGCCATGCTGGTTAAGTGTGCCTTGAATTCTAAATAAATCACTGACAGTGGCACCAGCAAAGCACCCCCACACCAACTCTTCCATGCTTCACGGGGAGGAACCACACATGTGGAGATCATCCGTTCACCTACTCTGCGTCTCACAAAGACACGGCGGTTGAACCAACAATCTCAAATTTGGACTCAAAGGACAGATTTCCACCGGTCTAATGTCCATTGCTCTCGTTTCTTGGCCCAAGCAAGTCTCTTCTTCTTATTGGTGTCCTTTAGTAGTGGTTTCTTTGTAGCAATTCGACCATGAAGGCCTGATTCACGCAGTCTCCTCTGAACTGTTGATGTTGTCATGTGTCTGTTACTTGAACTCTGTGAAGCATTTATTTGGGCTGCAATTTCCGAGGCTGGTAACTAATGGATTTATCCTTTGCAGCAGAGGTAACTCTGGGGTTTCCATTCTTGTGGCGGTCCTCACGAGAGCCAGTTTCATCATAGTGCTTGATGGTTTTTGCGACTGCATTTGAAGAAACTTACAAAGTTCTTGAAACTTTCCAGATTGACTGACCTTAATGTCTTAAAGTAATGATGGACTATCATTTCTCTTTGCTTATTTGAGTTGTTCTTGCCCTAATATGGACTTGGTCTTTTACCAAATAGGACATCTTCTGTATACCACCCCTACCTTGTCACTACACAACTGATTGGCTCAAACGCATTAAGGAGGAAAGAAATTCCACAAATGAACTTTTAACATGGCACACCTATTAATTGAAATTCATTCCAGGTGACTACCTAATTTAGCTGGTTGAGAGAATGCCAAGAGTATGCAAAGCTACAGTATCAAGGTTACTTTGAAACACTTTTTTGCTTACTACATGACTCCATATGTGTTATTTCATAGTTTTGATGTCTTCACTATTATTCTACAATGTAGAAAATAGTAAAAATAAAGAAAAACCCTTGAATGAGTAGGTGTCCAAACTTTTGACTGGTACTGTACATCTGCATGTTTTTTTGTGCAACAGTATCTTCTAAATCAAAGAGGAATACGCAAAACAATATGTTAGTTAAATTAAGTAGTTAAGAGAAAACATTCAAATGTAGCCAAAGATTATAGGGTCCCCTAGGAAACACTTTGGTTCCTGCCCTGTCACAATAACTCCTCCCTGGCATTTTAATTTGTCGTCATATCAAACACTATTTAAAGAGCCCACTATTATATTCTAACCATAGAATTTGAATAATCATTCAATTTCCATGATTCCAACAGTTCACCCAACTGTTTTGCTCTAAATCACAAGTCAAAACGCAATTGCAACATTTGGTCAAAATGAAGGCCTAGATTGTTTGCACAAATCATGCAGCTCTATGTGGCAGTGTGGAAATGATCTGAAATGAGTGCAGGAAATGCAGAAATTTATGAAAATGCTGAAATTTATTTTTGGTTGAAGTTGAGTTGAACAGTATAAAACAATCAGAATAGAGAAAGACCCATTGAAATCAATTAGAATGTATAGTTAGCTAACGCACTTTTGTACTTTGCGCTGTAATGTACAATCGACCTTATTTTAGTGCCCAAAAAACGTAATACTTCCAGGTCAATTTCTCCACTTTCCAGCAAAATCAATGACGAGACCTCCCCATCTCTGCATGACTGAAGGCAATGAGCTCCGTTGGGTCTTTTAAAAAAAATGTCAAGATTTAACGTACAGCGTCAGAGCGGTCCGTTTCTCTCAACTTTTCTCCAAAACTATCGAGCCATTACCATGTAAATCAAAGCTTGAATAGAAACGTAGTTCACACCCCAGATTTTTATGCCAACACAGTCGCATTAGTTTTCATTGCAGCCTCATTTGAATGCCGCGGTGGCGAAAATTTGTACGGAATGGGGTTAGTTAACAGTATTTGTTGGCACCCTTGGATCGGTCTCGCACTACTAATAAAAGCAAATGTGCCGTCTTTATTTTTAATACCATTATATTATATTTTGGCCATATCGCCCAGCCCTATTCTGTACTGTCTTTGGTATTATTTTGCTATTGCCTCGCGCATAGGCAACTCGAAAAGCGGTTGTGAAAAATGAACACGAAGCTCACATACTTTTGAAAAATGTAATTGCTATTATTTTCTGTGAATATCATATAAAATAGTACCAATTTAACACCCTACACCTGCTCCCTACTAGGCGTAGTTTATACGGGACTATCTTTCATATTTCACAAACGCTTTTCGAGTTGTCTATGCGCGAGTCAATACCAAAAGAATACCAAGGTGGCCTGTAGAGTTACGACCCACTTACAACTAACTTGTGCAACCAGCCCGATGCTAATTGAAAAAACAGCTAATCATTTTGCAAGTGTGTAGACTGGAATTCAGGTCTCACCATAGGCAAACAGTCCTGGCAGCTGGTACACTTGTCTACCAAACAGGTTTCTTCCTAGGGACGGAGGGAGAGGTTCATGTCCAACCTGAAAAAGGAGTACATGTGCAATTGCCATTTATTAGGCTATCTGGGTAATTATATAATACATTGCAGTGAAAGTCAGTATATGAGGCCAAGTGTCAGTCAGTTATATAGTTAGAATTAGTACCATTTGTTAGGCTAGCTAGCTAGATTAACAATATGCTACATTTGTTTTACTTTCTTTGCAGACATTTGACACAGTACAATTATCATACATCTTATCTGACAACAGCAAACACAGTAATGTATTATGATCCAGCGAACTAAGTTACCCGGTCGTGTTATAACCTTACTCATTTCTCCTAGCCCGCGTTACTCGGGTGAGTGGGCCAAAGGGCACCCATCCTGTCATGAACGTTTTGAATGAGAACTAGTTACGTTAGCTGGCTAACGTTAGCCAGTCGTTATTCTCAAGGTATTAATAATGTCACACAAATTAACATGATAGCTGGCGAAATAGGGTCATGTCTAGTTGGGATACTGTGTCAAATTTAGGTACAAATTAGTATTTTTTGTGCATTTTAGCTAACCCTTTCCCTAAACTTAACCTAATTCTCCCAACCTGTTACAGTACATGTCATTGTTTATCATAACCTGCTACTTAAAGTCACATTTGACAAAAGCTGCATCCCTACTAGATAAAACCGCTAGATATAAATAATTGTAAAACAATGTAATTGTTTATCTGCGACAAAACCGACAAAATGTCGAAACCACTTCCTTAGTTAGCTAACAAGCTAACGTAGCTTAGCTCCTAACCTTTGCGTGGCGTCAACCCCCTAGCTACTAATTCTAGCTAGCTATAGAAACATACGGTTTGAAACGATAAGTAAACTGCTGTTTAGGTAATATATTGTCATGAGATCAGCTTGAATGTATCAGCCATGAGGAGTATGGAAAGTAACGTTAGTTCTAGTTAGCTAGCTAGTCGTTATGGCTGTTGTTGCAGCTAACGTTAGCTACAGTAGCCTGTCAGTTACAGAAGCGGCCTCGACGTAAAGCTAGCAGGATCAAACATTCTGGTTTGTTAAATCTCAATATATATATCTTACCTGAACTAGAACTTTGATGTACATGAGGGGGTGGGAAAGGACCGTTAATCCAGACCCCAGAAGTACTTGGCCACACGTGTCCGCCATTATGGAGCAAACTAATAGGATTCTTCTCCTCCCACCAGCCGGGAAGAGAGGAAGGAAAGAAACTTCAGTAGGTTAGTAACTCAGCTCACATGACACAGAAGGGACCGCACAGGCCGCAGATTCTTCAGATGACTTTGGCGAAGACTTCATGGGATCGTACTGTGCTGGAATATAGACGTTTTAAATAATTTGTTTTCATCCTCTCTGAAAGATTAGTGGCTATATCAATTTAGAGCATACACATACAATTTTAGTAGGCCTAGACATCTGAAGGAATAGTGTTATGGTCTTACAATCTTGAGGTGAAAAGAAGACCATGAAGATAAAAGTTTAAAAAAGCACACCCACCATCAGCTCTGCAGTATCCAAGCCGACCTTTGATCAGACCAGAGTTGACCCATCAACCAGACCAGCGGACCTGTCGACCAGACCAGTTGGCTAACCAGCTGACCGTCAACCAGACCAGCTGACCGTCGAACAGACTAGCGTTGACCAGCCGACCAGACCAGCGTTGACCTGTCAACCAGACCAGCGCTGAGACACCAGACCAGCATTGACCAGCAGACCGTTGACCAGACCAGCGTTGACCAGCTGACCGTTGACCAGACTAGTGCTGAGCCACCTGACAAGACCAGAGCTGAGCCACCTGACCAGACCAGCCTGGACCAGACCAGCGTTAACCACCTGTTGACCAGACCAGTGCAGACCAGCCGACTGCGACCAGGCCAACATTGACCTGCTCACGGGGATGATGCTCGCTACTTCAATGAAGAAGTCAAATCAATCTTTGCCAGCATAGATGGGGGAATTTGGCCTCAATACGATGTGCAAGTGACGTCATCCTACATCATACTTCTGGGTTCTGTCCCCTAATCTTTTGAATGGGCTTGATGATTATATCCTAATATTTTAGAAAATGCAGTAATTTATTAAGATATGCAGTACCAGTCAAGGCTTTTTCTTTATTTTTACTATTTTAACATTGTAGAATAGTGAATACATCAAAACTATGAAATAACACATATGGAATCATGTAGTAACCAAAAAAGTGTTAAACAAATCAAAATATATTTTAGATTCTTCAAAGTAGCCACCCTTTGCCTTGATGACAGCTTTGCACACTATTGGCATTCTTTCAACTAGCTTCACCTGGAATGATTTTCCAACAGTCTTGAAGGAGTTCCCACATATGCTGAGCACTTGTTGGCTGCTTTTCCTTCACTCTGTGGTCCAGCTCATTCCAAACCATCTCAATTAGGTTGAGGTCAGGTGATTGTGGAGGCCAGGTCATCTGATGCAGCACTCCATCACCCTCCTTCTTGGTAAAATAGCCCTTACACAGCCTGGAGGTGTGTTGGGTCATTGTCCTGTTGAAAAACAAATGCTAGTCCCACTAAGCGCAAACCAGATGGGATGGGGTATCGCTGCAGAATGCTGTGGTAGCCATGCTGGTTAAGTGTGCCTTGAATTCTAAATAAATCACTGACAGTATCACCAGCAAAGCACCCCCACACCATCACACCTCCTCCTCCATGCTTCACGGTGGGAACCTAACACGCAGAGATCATCCGTCCACCTACTCTGAATCTCACAAAGGCACTGCGGTTGGAAACAAAAATCTCAAATTTGGACTCATCAGACCAAAGGACAGATTTCCACCGGTCTAATGTCCATTGCTCGTGTTTCTTGGCCCAAGCAAGTCTCTTCTTATTATTGGTGTCCTTTAGTAGTTGTTTCTTTGCAGCAATTCAACCACGAAAGCTTGATTCACGCAGTCTCCTCTGAACAGTTGATGTTGAGATGTGTCTGTTACTTGAACTCTGTGAAGAATATATTTGGGTTGCCATTTCTGATGCTGGTAACTAATGAATTTATCCTCTGCAGCAGAGGTAACTGGTTCTTCCTTTCCTGTGGTGGTCCTCATGAGATCCAGTTTAATCATAGCGCTTGATGGTTTTTGCGACTGCACTTGAAGAAACTTTCAATCATGTACTGTCGTTTCTCTTTGCTTATTTGAGTTGTTCTTGACATAATATGGACTTGGTCTTTTACCAAATAAGGTTATGTTCTGTATACCACCCCTACCTTGTCACAACACAACTGATTGGCTCAAATGCATTAAGAAGGAAAGAAATGAACTTTTAACAAGGCACACCTGTTAATTGAAATGCATTCCAGGTGACTACGTCATGAAGATGGTTGAGAGAATGCCAAGAGTGTGCAAAGCTGTCATCAAGGCAAAGGGTGGCTGCTTTAGAGAATCTCCAATATAAAATATATTTCATTTGTTTATCTTTTTTGGTTACTACATGATTCCATATGTGTTATTTCATAGTTTTGATGTCTTCACTATTATTCTACAATGTAGAAAATAGTCAAAAGAAAGAAAACCCCTTGAATGAGTAGGTGTGTCCAAACTTTTGACTGGTACTGTATATACAATTACACTGAACAAAAAATATAATCAAATCAACGTTTATTTGTCACGTGCGCCGAATACAACAGATGTAGACCTTACAGTGAAATGCTTACTTACAGGCTCTAACCAATAGTGTGAAAAAAAGGTATGTGTGTAGGTTAGTAAAGAAATAAAACAACAGTAAAAATACATTTGAAAATAAGAGTAGCAAGGCTATATACAGACACCTGTTAGTCAGGCTTATTGCGGTAGTATGTACATGTAGGTATGGTTAAAGTGACTATGCATATAAGATAAACAGAGAGTAGCAGCAGCGTAAAAGAGGGGTTGGGGGGGGCACACAATGCAAATAGTCCGGGTAACCATTGGTTACCTGTTCAGAAGTCTTATGGCTTGGGGGTAAAAACTGTTGAGAAGCCTTTTTGTCCTAGACTTAGCACTCCGGTACCACTTGCCATGTGGTAGTAGAGAGAACAGTCTATGACTGGGGTGGCTGGGGTCTTTGACAATTTTTAGGCCCTTCCTCTGACACCGCCTGGTGTAGAGGTCTTGGATGGCAGGCAGCTTTGCCCCAGTGATATATTGGGCCGTACGCACTACCCTCTCAAGTGCCTTGCGGTCAGAGGCCGAGCAATTGCCGTACCAGGCAGTGATGCAACCGGTCAGGATGCTCTCGATGTTGCAGCTGTAGAACCTTTTGAGGATCTCAGGACCCATGCCAAATCTTTTTAGTTTCCTGAGGGGGAATAGGCTTTGTCGTGCCCTCTTCACGACAGTCTTGGTGTGTTTGGACCATTCTAGTTTGTTGTTGATGTGGACACCAAGGAACTTGAAGCTCTCAACCTGCTCCCGTCGATGAGAATGGGGATGTGCTCAGTGCTCCTTTTCCTGTAGTCCACAATCATCTCCTTAGTCTTGGTTACGTTGAGGGATAGGTTGTTATTCTGGCACCACCCGGCCAGGTCTCTGACCTCCTCGCTATAGGCTGTCTCGTCGTTGTCGGTGATCAGGCACTGTTGTGTCGTCTGCAAACTTAATGATGGTGTTGGACTCGTGCCTGGCCATGCAGTCGTGGGTGAACAGGGAGTACAGGAGGGGACTGAGCACGCACCCCTGGGGAGCTCCAGTGTTGAGGATCAGTGTGGCAGATGTGTTGCTACTTACCCTCACCACCTGGGGGCGACCCAGCTGGAAGCCCACGATCCAGTTGCAGAGAGGTGTTTAGTCCCAGGTTCCTTAGCTTAGTGATGAGCTTTGAGGGTACTATGGTGTTGAACGCTGAGCTGTAGTCAATGAATAGCATTCTCACATAGGTGTTCCTTTTGTCCAGGTGGGAAAGGGCAGTGTGGAGTGCATTAGAGATTGCATCATCTGTGGATCTGTTTGGGCGGTATGCAAATTGGAGTGCGTCTAGGGTTTCTGGGATAATGGTGTTGATGTGAGCCATGACCAGCCTTTCAAAGCACTTCATGGCTACAGACGTGAGTGCTACGGGTCTGTAGTCATTTAGGCAGGTTGCCTTTGTGTTCTTGGGCACAGGGACTATGGTGGTCTTCTTGAAGCATGTTGGTATTACAGACTCAATCAGGGACATGTTGAAAATGTCAGTGATGACACCTGCCAGTTGGTCAGCACATGCCCGGAGCACACGTCCTGGTAATCCGTCTGGCCCCGCAGCCTTGTGTATGTTGACCTGTTTAAACGTCTTACTCACGTCGGCTACGGAGAGCGTGATCACACAGTCGTCCAGAACAGCTGATGCTCTCATGCATGCCTCAGTGTTGCTTGCCTCGAAGCGAGCATAGAAGTGATTTATCTCGTCTGGTAGGCTCGTGTCACTGGGCAGCTCGCGGCTGTGCTTCCCTTTGTAGTCTGTAATAGTTTGCAAGCCCTGCCACATCCGACGAGCGTCAGAGCCGGTGTAGTATGATTCAATCTTAGCCCTGTATTGACGCTTTGCCTATTTGATGGTTCGTCTCAGGGCATAGCGGGATTTCTTGTAAGCTTCCGGGTTAGAGTCCCGCACCTTGAAAGCGGCAGCTCTACCCTTTAGCTCAGTGCGAATGTTGCCTGTAATCCATGGCTTCTGGTTGGGGTGTGTACGTACAGTAACTATGGGGACGACGTCCTCAATGCACTTATTGATAAAGCCAGTGACGGATGTGGTGTATTCCTCAATGTCATCGGAAGAATCCCGGAACATGTTCCAGTCTGTGATAGCAAAACAGTCCTGTAGTTTAGCATCTGCTTCATCTGACCATTTTTTTATAGATTGAGTCACTGGTGCTTCCTGCTTTAATTTTAGCTTGTAAGCAGGAATCAGGAGGATAGAGTTGTGGTCGGATTTACCAAATGGAGGGCGAGGGAGAGCTTTGTACGGGTCTCTGTGTGTGGAGTACAGGTGATCTATAATTTTTTTCCCTCTGGTTGCACATTTAACATGATTTATGTTTCCCTGCATTAAAGTCTCCTGCCATTAGGAGCACCGCCTCTGGGTGAGTGGTTTCCTGTTTGCTTATTTCCTTATACAGCTGATCTGCGGTCTTAGTGCCCGCATCTGATTGTGGTGGTAAATAAACAGCCACAAAAAGTATAGCTGAGAACTCTCTAGGCAAGTAGTGTGGCCTGCAACATGCAAACATGCAAAGTATTGGTCCCATATCGAGAAGTTGATTAAACAGCAAGATCTGTCACGCCCTGACCTGTTTCACCTGTTATTGTGATTGTTTCCACCTCCTCCAGGTGTCGGTTATTTTCCCCAGTGTATTTTTCCCTGTGTTTCCTGTCTCTCTGTGTCAGTTCGTCTTCTATGTTTTCAAGTCAACAATCGTGGTTTCCCGTGATCCTGGTTTCTATTATCGTTTTCTAGTCTTCCCGGTTTTGACCCTTGCCTGTTTTTTCTGGACGCCATACCCGCCTGGCTGACCCTTTTGTCTGCCCTGACATCGAGCCTGTCTGAAACTCTTTACCTCTTGGACTCAGAATCTGGTTTTGACCTTTTGCTGTCTTGCCTACTCCTTTTGGATTATAAATAAACTACAAAGACTCTACCACCTGCATCCTGTGTCTGCATCTGGGTCTCGCCTTGTTCCCTTATATGATCATAACGCAGGGGCACCTTGTGCTGGGGGAAAAAAGGCCACTCTCAAATGTGCAGTTTTGTCACACAACACAATGCCACAGATGTTTTGAGGGACCCAGATAATTGAATGTTAATTTCTTTACCGTAAGCTGCCTCCAACATCGTTTTCGAGTATTTGGCAGTACATCTAACTGGCCTCACAACCCAAGACCTCCACATCCGGCTTCTTAACCTGCGGGATTGTCTGATGAAACTGTGGGTTTGCACAACCAAAGAATATCTGAAAAACTGTCAGAAACCATCTCAGGGAAGCTCATCTGCGTGCTCGTCGTCTTCACCAGGGTCTTGACCTGACTGCAGTTCGGCGTCGTAACTAATTTACCTTCGATGTCCGCTGGAGAAGTGTGCTCTTCACGGATGAATCCCAGTTTCAACTACCTGGCAGATGGCAGACAGCGTCGTGTGGGCGAGCGTGTGGGCGAGCGGTTTTCTGATGGGGGTATGGGTGGGGAACATCACATCCACCATGCTGACCCTTAACACAGGGGTGTGTGCTTAGTCCCCTCCTGTACTCCCTGTTCACCCACGACTGTGGCCACACACAACTCCAACACCATTTTCAAGTTCGCTGACGACACGGCAGTGGTAGGCCTGATCACCAGTGATGATGAGTCAGCCTACAGAGAGGAGGTCACTAATCTGGCAGTGTGGTGCCAGAGCAACAACCTCTCCCTCAACGTCAGCAAGACCAAGGAGCTGATCGTGGACTACAGGAAATGGGGGGACAAGCACGCCCCCATCCACATCGACGGGGCGGCAGTGCAGCAGGTAGACCGCTTCAAGTTCCTCAGGGTCCAAATCACTAAAGACTTAAAATGGTCCAAACACACACGCACAGTCGTGAAGAAGGCGTGACAGTGCCTCTTCCCCCTCAGGAGGTTGAAAAAGTTTGGCATGGGCCCTCAAATCCTGAAAAGGTTACTCAGCTGTACCATTGAGAGCATGTTGACTGGCTGCATCACTGCTTAGTATGGCAATAGCACCGCCCTTGATTGCATGGTGCTACATAGGTTTGTGCAGACAGCCCAGTACATCACTGGGGCAGAGCTCCCTGCCATCCAGGACCTCTATATCAGGCGGTGTGATTAGAAGGCCTGGAAAATTGTCTAAGACCGCAACCAACCAAGCGATAGACTATTTTCTCTGCTGCTGCGTGGCAAGAGTTACCGGTGCATCAAGTCTGACACCAACAGGCTCTTGAACAGCTTCTATCCCCAAGCAATACAACTGATCAATAGCTAACAAAATAGCTACACAGACTGAGTTTACCTTGTATCTTTATTGACCTTTTATTTCAATATTTGCACTGTTTCTATGCACATTCACAGGGCCCCACAGACTCACACACACTGTCACTCCAACACTCCATCATTTGCTCACTCACACATATGCACATACAATTTATACTTACTCAACACACCCGCACACCCTGCTGCTACTCTGTTTATCTTATATCCTGTTGCCTAGTCCCCTTACCCCTGTACATATCTACCTCCATTACTCCAGTATCCCTGCACATGTCAATTTGATATTGGAACGGACATTTAAATACGTTCTATATATAGTATGCTTGGTTACTTACTTACTTTATTGTGTATTTCATATTTCCTATTCTTATTTCTCCAGTTTGTTTTTTGGAATATGTTGTTATTGATTATTGCATTGTTAGGTTATGAGTTTACATTTCACTGTACTTGTGCATGTGACATTAAAACTTAAAATATACAGCAACTTCACACATCCATTGAAGAGGAGTGGGACAACATTCCACAGTCCAAAATCAACAGCCTGATCAACTCTATGCGAAATAGATGTGTCGCGCTGCAGGAGGCAAATGGTGGACACACTAGATACTGACTGGTTTTCTGATCCACACACCTACATTTTTTAAGGTAACTATGAATAACAGATGCATATCTGTACTCCCAGTCATGTGAAATCCATAGAATAGGGCCTAAGGAATTTATTTAAATTGACTGATTTCCTTATATGAACTGTTCTCAGTAAAATCATTGAAATTGTTGCATGTACATTTTTGTTCAGTGTATATTCGTGTTTGTGGATGAATTTACTACTGCAAGATGCCTTTGAAACAAAAATTGCATTGAAGACCATTGCTCTATGTTTTTACCCGTTGAATACCACTCAAAAAGCCTTCAAAAGTTCAAAAGCTATAAGGCTACTTCCTGGATAACGACGTGTTACTTTCATACGGTATAGTCCCTAATATGGTTTCCAGTTATGGTGCCCAATGTGGAAGAAAATTTGACTTTGTGATGTTTGAGATTAGTGTGGGAAACGCTGGGCTAATGATATTTTTGGCCATCTCTGCAGATGAGAGTAAAGTACAAAAGCAATACAATTATGTTGGGCAGCCTGCTGCAGAATATTGCTTCGTTATTGGACAAATTCAGCCCCCCCCACTTCACACTGTTTCAAAACTTTTTCTCCATACTGAACACAACCCTGTTCTCAATTGGTCCAGTAGGTGGTAGTGTTGGAACTAACATAAGTCTAGGGGTGGGATCCCCAGATGGGTGACAGGATTTTCTCTATGCAGATTTTTTCTTAACCCTTAATAGTTATTATTATACTGTGCTCTATTCAAGCTTTTCTGCTACTACACTGTAGGCTACATTTATTTTATAGGCTACAATGACTCTACACATCTTATGAACCATAATCCAATCCGGACAGTAGCCTCAGCAAGCACTGTAAACATTTAATTAACAGAACAAGTTGAGGAGACTAAATGACTTGGTGTTTCCTTAGATTGTAAACTGTCATGCATGGTCAAAACATAGATTCAATGGTTGTAAAGATGGGTCGAGGTTTGTCCGTAATAAAGAGATGCTCTGCTTTTTTGACACCACTCTCCCCAAAGCAAGTCCTGCAGGCTCTAGTTTTATCTTATCTCGATTATTGTCCAGTCATATGGTTAAGTGCTGCTAAGAAAGACCCAGTTAAGCTGCAGCTGGCCCAGAACAGAGCAGCACATCTGATTGTATTCAGAGGGCTAATATTAATATTATGCAGGCCAGTCTCTCTTGGCTAAGAGTTGAGGAAAGACTGACTGTGTCACTTCTTGTTTTTATAAGAAACATTCATGTGTGGGAAATTCTAAATTGTTTGCATAGTCAACTTACACACAGCACAGACACACACACTTACCCCACCAGACATGCCACCAGGGGTCTTTTCACAGTCCCAAGGTCCAGAACAAATTCAAGGAAACGTACAGTATTATACAGACAGCAAACCTGGTTTCAAAAAACAAATAAAGCAACACCTCACGGCACAATGCCTCTCCCCCATGTTTTTTATATTTAACCAGACAAGTCAGTTAAGAAGAAATTCTTATTTACAATGACGACTATACCGGCCAAACCCAGACAATGGTGGGCCAATTGTGCACCGCCCTATGGAACTCCCAATCACAGCCGGTTGTGATACGGCCTGGATTCAAACCAGGGTGTCTGTAGTAATGCCTCTAGCACTAAGATGCAGTGCCTTAAAGTTCATGTGACCTACTTGTTGTGTGTATGTACTGACATGTATGTGTAACTGATAGATGCACACACACACTACATGTTCATGTTTTTAAATGTATGTCAATTGTAAAGTCTTTGGTCTGTAATGTATTTTATGTGTCGGACCCCAGTAAGACTAGCTGTTGCCATTGGCGTCGGCTAAATGTAATACAAAAATGTAACAGAAGGTCATTCAAATGGAAATGGTTATTTTAACCACAGTGACATCATTTACATATTTATCTACTTCACTTTGCATAATGAAAGAAAACTCAGACATGATGCAATTGTGGCTTTGATAGGCTTATGGTTTAATTGCCAATCCAAATGTGTGTAGTTGTGCAGATACATTTCCAACACAAAGACAAGCAAGTTATGAACATTGAAAACTAGCTTCAAATATGCATTTTTGTTAACTATTACTTTATGTACAGTTCTGTTTATTTTTTACATTTATACTCAACACTTTAGGTTTCAGCATTGTTTAACAAGCTAAACTTAACTGTTTTCAATAGATTTTCTATTTGATCTTTAATCTATATTTTATTTGTATATTTAATGTATATTTTTTGTGCAAGATCAAGAGAATCTCAGGAGGGTAAAGCCTTAGTTTTGTCTGAATTCGTTTATTCATGTGGGTGTGCAATGAAACCACAACAATGTGCAATTAACTGAAGAGATTCACTTGCATTTTTTTGCTATCTCTCACATGGTAGAGGTTTGATGACACCATAATGTGCAATATATTTTCCCTTCTGTATTTTTTACTTGAAAATACCTATGGCCAGATTGTATGCCTTTGCAACTAGTTGTTCAAACGTGAAGTCTGTTAACATTAGGCAACAGTTTCCACAGACAAACATTAAGGGTAGTATTTCAACAGTGATTTCATAACATAAACCACTTTCTGGGAGTTTGCATAACACTCTCGACCTGCCAAATGCCATCTGCATCTGTCATTTCTGTGTAACGTTCACTGATACCTATGCAAACTCCAAACTGGACTGCAATAGAGTTTATATATGGTGTTACTGACCAAGTTCTCAAGTGACCGTATAATGAGACCCCATAATTAGTTTGTGAAAACGAATATGGCTGACAGTAAAACATAGAATCCAAATATACTACAAAATATTTGTAATCACATACAAGGCTAAACTTCTGACCTACTGGAATTGTGATACAGTGAATTATAAGTGAAATAATCTGTCTGTAAACAATTGTTGGAAAAATTACTTGTGTCATGCACAAAGTAGATGTCCTAACCAACTTGCCAAAACTATAGTTTGTTTACAAGACATTTGTGGAGGGGTTGAAAAACGAGTTTTAATGACTCCAACCTAAGAGTATGTAAACTTCTGACTTGAACTGTATCTGGTGTACTGTGTGAATTTAAGTATGCTCCCTCTAATTCTCTCACTCTCCCTCTCTCCTTCCCCTCCTGGAGGGCCTGAGCTCTAGGACCATGCCCCAGGACTACCTGGTCTGATGACCCCTTGCTGTCCCCAGTCCACCTGGTCATGCTGCTGCTCCCGTTTCAACTGTTCTGCCTGCAGCTATGGAACCCTGACCTGTTCACCTGATGTGCTACCTTGACCCAAACCTGCTGTTTTAAACTCTCTCTACCGCACCTGCTGATTTGACCTCTGAATTCCTGGCTATGGAAAGCCAAGGGACAATTACTCCTGATGTATTGACCTGTTGCCCCCTCTACAACCACTGTGATTATTATTTGACCTTGCTGGTCCTCTATGAACGTTTGAACATCTTGGAGAACAATCTGGCCTTAATGGCCATGTACTGTTATATTCTGCACCCGGTACAGCCAGAAGAGGACTGGCCACCCCTCAGAGCCTGAATTTGTAAGTATTTTAAGTATTTTTCCTAGCCAACGTGCTTCTACATCTGCATTGCTCGCTGTTTGAGGTATAGCACTTTTAGCTAAAAAAGGCTTTATAAATAAAAAGTGCTCTTATTCCTTTATGGAAGCTCTTATTTAGTTGTTTTCAATATTTTAGTTCAATGGCATCCTTCCGTTATAGTACAGTTGTATAGTATTTATCTTATTAATTACCCATAACATGTAGGAGTATGCATGACATCACAAAACCACAGTCCCCAAAATTTGAGAAACATTTCCTTTTAAACCTCTTGAAGCAAGACTTTGGTTGAATTGGTCAACATCTACGGCTATTTTGCAATTTACCAGTATTTTGAGCAACGACAGCATCTGTCAGCCTACATTATATAATCTGCAGGTCTATCGTGTTCACAACAGACTGATCCTGGGCATCCTGCAGTCCTTCACCATGGCACCTGTCTTTGTGCTGTCCATTTTCATCGCTGTTCTCTGCTCAGTTCAGGGCCGATCTATAGGGGTAAGGGTCTATCTGAGACTATTGAGAAACAGCTGTGCATGATGCTGAATTATGTGCGTTGTAAACAAATTTGAACATATTTCTTTCTGCTGTTGCCATACAGAAAGCTTCATTTGAAAGGAGTGAAGAGGACATGGAATTTGGTATGCTCATCCTGTATTTATAAACATTGAGCTGTTACATGACATTGTATTGGACATTGTATCATCTAAATGTCATGTTTCATAAACTAAATCTAGTTGTATTAATCATTCATTGTTATAATGTAAATTACATATATTATCTTATTAAAATATGAGTTATTAGGGACACAGTTGCATTTAAGCAAATTTTTATTCCATTCCACAGACGGCACCAGCACAAACAGCATTGAGGAGGATGAATATTCTGCTTCAACGCTCATTGAGAAAGCCAACAGAAATCTTGGTAAGGCAGCCTGTACATTCCTACTCTATATTTAATGACATCAAGAATGGATAGCAGATAACCTTCACTTGGTGTTGTTTTCTAGGACAAAGACTTGATGAGCCACTAGTCATGTTTGGGGACATTGCAGTAGATACTGGGTTCATGAACGCTGACCCATGCACAGCTCGCGGATGCAAGTGGCAGAAGTCCTCTGATGGGAACGTTTATGTGCCCTTTGTGATCTCTAATCAATACTGTAAGTATTTTGTTCTCTGAAACGATTTTATGCTGAGCCTAATGGTTTGGTTTTACTATAGTATATGAGTCTGTGTTTGTGTGTGCGTGTGTGTATAGAGTTTCTGACTTTCTTATTGCTCCATTGAGCAGCGGCCCGGGAGAGGGCCGTAATTGAAGGCGGGCTGCAAACCTTTGCTGCATCAACCTGCATCCGATTCTTTGCCCGAACCAATCAGAGGGACTTTGTGGACATCCAGTCTCTGTCAGGGTACGACCACTGCACATTACATTACTAGGCCTGTTATACTTGTCTTTTGCCACTCTTATTTACTTAGTATTTACATGACAATTTACTTTACTGTTTTATTGCATAAAAATAATACTTTATCACTTTTAGAAATGACCTTTGTCTTCCGTATACACCCTTGTTTGTAGCTGTTTCTCGTTTATTGGACGCCGGGGCAATGGCCAGGTCGTGTCTCTGAGTAGGAACGGATGTGTCTTTCTGTCTGTGGTGCAGCATGAACTGCTGCATGCCTTGGGCTTTAACCATGAGCAAACACGCAGTGATCGGGATAGCAATGTTCAAATCCTGATTCAGAACGTTATTCCTGGTTAGTGCTTTATAATGCTTTATAATACTTATTTTTTACATAATTTCATAGGGAAATAATATTTTAGATTGTGCACAATATTATTCCTGCCCATTTTGAGTAAGAAATTGTATAACTTTAAACTATTTATAGTGTACTACTATTCGATTATAATAATAATACATTAGTATTTCATTATTTGTGAACATATAGAAACATTGAGAAGGATTGATAAGAATGATCAGCTTTACAATTAATAAGCATTTACAACATTCATAATAATCTGTAAAACATTTCTTTACAAGCGTGAAAGTTATTATACTGTGTAAGAAAATTATTTATCATACATTTTCCATCCTAGGAATGGAATTCAATTTCAGAAAGATCGACACGATTAACTTGGGGACTCCTTATGACTATAATTCTGTCATGCACTACTCAAGGTAAATTAAGGAAATTCATATAAAGGTTTCCTTTACTGCAATAACAGCTGGAATGTTACATGGCTAAAATAAGAGAAATCATTTTCCCTTTCATAGTCTACTCATGTCATCCTCTAATTTCAATTGATAGCTTCAGAGCTTTCTGCTCTATGTTGTCTGGTTCCAGGTTTGCCTTCTCCAGGAACAGGCAGCCCACCATTCTTCCAATCCCTGACAATAATGCAGTTATTGGCAGGGCAACTCAGATGAGCCCCATTGATATTCTGCGGATCAATCGTCTCTACAACTGCAGTAAGTGCTATTTTAGGAGTACCTGTTTATTATAACTGTGAAGGATAAAAGTTGTGATTATTGTACCTGCCTGTAAGCTTCACCCCACCGTTGCTCAATCAATTACAAATATTTGGGAATATAGTATTTGAATTGAAGTAGTGATATTCTGTTTTTATACTGTTATAAATTGGTGTACAGCTTATTTTTTTAAAGCCTTGAGCACCATCAACTCAAAAGGCGGAAATACAGTATGTTAATTATAATTGTATTTTCTCTTTCCCTTCTCTTTTACTAGCGGGACAGCCGTTAGACTGATTTGAGGGGTGCGATGGTAGAGCGTTTGCTGAGGATTGAAACTGCAGTTATAGCTTGCTTTTCAACTTTGAACATGAACTCAATAAACAAACTATTTGTTATGCTGAAAGAATGAATTGAGACGCAGATAACCATTTTTTGAGCAAGTATAGCTTTACGTCTGTATATCAGATCTGGTATAGCTTATCATAGATAGAACATTGGTATGGCAAAACAATGTACTGTAGACTACTGAAACATTATCACAATAAACATATGTAGTAATGTGTATTTGATAGCCTGCTCTATGTTTTTGGGGGGTTTATGTTTATTTTTCTGATTGCAAATGGTACATTGATGGTGATTATCATATAATGTGCATAGGTGTTTTTTAGGCGAGTTAACAAGGCTATCTCACCAAGGCCTACAGTAATACCACTTGTCCAAACTCCCACATGCACAGAAAATCTTTTATTATACAGGATACAAATAATTTTACATTCTGTTACTTCTATATTTCGGAAGTTTGAAACAATGAATGAGCTTAAAAACATTGTAGAGGGAGTGTCCAGTACAGTCAAGGATAGTAGCCTATACATTTTTTCAGTAACACATTACAATGAGGTTCCAATTGTAAAAGGTTTATAAAGGGTTTATAATTACATTATTAATCATTTGTAACTGAATTTATAAACCATTAATAAACAGTTATAACGCATTGGTCAAAATAGTGCAATAACTAGTCAGTGTTTGCCAAATAGTGAGCCAATATCTACCTACAGTTATTAACACTTTATAAATGCACTTACACATGCTTATAAGATTAACCCTTATGTATCATCTTGCAACCTTATTTTCAATAGTTGCACAGTTGAATAATAGTTATTTTCTCACTGTTGGGTGTGATGCATTGATGCTCTGTCCCAGGAACAGAAGAGGTTGGTTTAAATGATGACCTGGCCAAATGTACATCCAGGACATTATTCAATTATCATTCCTAATATATTACCCCTTACCAGATTATATCAACACACTTACCACTGCTCAGTGATAGTCCAAGTATGGTGAACGCTCTGGTGTGAAATGGTAACCGTAATCTCTTTGGTTGGTGAAACAGCGGAGGAGGTATCTTCTCACGTTGAATGTTTTGGTCTTCATACCCACCATTCATTGACTAAATATGTTGAACAAAGTGTTGAATCTTTTCTCATTTACAGTACCAGTCAAAAGCTTGGACACACTTACACATTCAAGGGTTTTTTCTTTATTTTTACTATTTTCTACATTGCAGAATAATAGTGAAGACATCAAAACTATGAAATAACACATATGGAATCATGTAGTAACCAAAAAGTGTTAAACAAATAAAAATATATTTGAGATTCTTCAAAGTAGCCACCCTTTTCCTTGATGACATCTTTGCACACTCTTGGCATTCTCTCAACCAGCTTCACCTGGAATGCTTTTCCAACAGTCTTGAAGGAGTTCCCACATATGCTGAGCACTTGTTGGCTGCTTTTCCTTCACTCTGCTGTGCAACTCATCCCAAACCATCTCAATTGGGTTGTGGTCGGGTGATTGTGGAGGCCAGGTCATCTGAGGCAGCATCCCATCACTCTCTTTCTAGGTCAAATAGCCCTTACACTGCCTGGAGTCCAAATCGCAGCCAGGAGTCCAAATCTCAAATTTGGTCTCATCAGACCAAAGGACAGATTTCCACTGGTTTAATGTCCATTGCTCATGTTTCGTGGCCCATTATTATTAGTGTCCTTTAGTAGTAGTTTCTTTGCAGCAATTTGACCATGAAGGTCTGATTCATGCAGTCTCCTCTGAACAATTGATGTTGAGATGTGTCTGTTATTTGAACTCTGTGAAGCATTTATTTGGGCTGCAATTTCTGAGGCTGGTAACTCTCTGCAGCAGAAGTAACTCTGGGACTTCCTTTCCTGTTTCGGTCCTCATGAGAGCCAGTTTCATCATAGTGCTTGATGGTTTTTGCGACTGCACTTGAAGAAACTTTCAAAGGTCTTGAAATTTTCCAGATTGATGTCTTAAAATATTGATGGACTGTCATTTCTCTTTGCTTATTTGAGTTGTTCTTGCTATAAAATAACTTGGTCTTTTAGCAAATAGGGCTATCTTCTGTATACCGGCACTACCTTGTCACAACACAACTGATTGGCTCAAACGCATAAAGAAGGAAAGAAATTCCACAAATTAACTTTTAACAAGGCACACCTGTTAATTGAAATGCATTCCAGGTGACTACCTCATGAAGTTGGTTGAGAGAATGCCAAGAGTGTGCAAAGCTATAATCAAGGCAAAGGGTGGCTACTTTGAAGAATCTCAAATATAAAATATATTTTGATTTGTGTAAAACTTTTTGGGTTACTACATGATTCCATATGTGTTATTTCATAGTTTTGATGTCTTCACTACTATTATGCAATGTAGAAATTAGTAAAGATAAAGAAAAAACCCTTGAATGTGTAAGTGTGTCCAATCTTTTGAGCTCTGGTGAATTCTCAAATCATCTATAAATGATTTACCCACATGAATAACTGCTAAAAGTATACCTTATTTGAAAGTGACAGCCCTACAAACATGTATAACTGAGTTACCAACATTTATAACTACTGAAAAGATACTTTTAAAGAAAGTGGAAACCTGCTGACCATTTATTAATGAGATGCAAATATTTATAACAGCATATAATCTCCCCAATCATGCAATACATAGTAAGAACAAAATGTAATTTAATAGAAGGATACATTGTGAAAACAATTTAAATTGCGGTGTCTCAATCTGTAGCCTGTCATTGGTAGTGAGTAGTTTAGCTAATTCAGATAAACATGGGGTGTCTTTTTCTCCCCTTTTTAACATTACAAGTCAGACTATAAATTGACAACAGATTAACTATTTAAAAATACAACACTAACATAGGTTCTCATGGTCCCCTTCTGTGTCTTCATCTGTTTCTTTCTTGTTAAGCATTTTCCCATCCTGGAGTCTGAGACCTTATGGGAATCTGTGGGAGAGAAGAGGAATATATGACAATTTAGCATAGCATAGCTACACATAACTCTATCCTCATTATCAGGATTTATACAATTTAGTCTTAGCTAGTTATGTTATCCACTGCTAGCTAATAATAATAATATTAATAATAATATCTAGCTACTGTTTAACATTACTTGCTAACACTAATATCTAGATACCACAGATTAAAGGGTTTAGCTAGTTATCACAATTTTTGCTAATACACTAGCTAGTAAGTTAGTGTTAAAATTGGAACCACTAGTGTACTGTAGTGCTGAGCAATTAACCAAAACGTTGGTTATTTTTTGTTTTTTAAACAACTTATTGACTGACATAGGTTACATTTTTTTCAGTGAGCTTGATGTGCAGTTTCTGTATAGATAAATCAGATGAAGCCTGAACTGTGCAATGTAGTATGAACTTGCTTGTTTACCTACCCGTGGGACAGACTATGTTTGTCCCACACTCGGAACTCTGACTCTCTATTGGTTACACGGACTCTTGGCCTCCCATCCTATTCCAACCACCTCTCGCCGGCTTTGTATTCATCTTACCTGATGAAATTGCTGTACAATATGATCTTGTTGCCATCTAATGCACATTCAAATGTCATAAATCAGCACTGCAGAGCTCTCCCTGTCCTATGCCGTGCTGATGATATCTGGAAATGTGCATGTAAACCCTGGCCCATCTACTGTTGCTAGCCCAACTTCTGACTTGTGATCTGATATCTGCTTCACTTATTTCTGCTCTCGTAAAATCCTGGGTTTTCTGCAATAGAAGATTATTACCTAAAATGGATCAATTGAAAATGTGGTTTCACAGCTCCAACCCAGATGTGTTGGTCATTACTGAGACGTGGTTAAGGAAGAGTGTTTTGAACACTAATGTTAACCTTTCTGGTTATAACCTTTTTCTCTGCCCTTAACCTTGTTCTGAACACCTCCAAAACAAAGGTCATGTGGTCTGGTAAGAAGAATGCCCCTCTCCCCACGGGTGTGATTACTACCTCTGAGGGTTTAAAGCTTTAGGTAGTCACCTCATACAACTATTGGGAGTATGGCTAGATGGTACACTGTCCTTCTCTCAGCACATATCAAAGCTGCAGGCTAAGGTTAAATCTAGACTTGGTTTCCTCTATCGTAATCGCTCCTCTTTCACCACAGCTGCCAAACTAACCGTGATTCAGATGACCATTTTACCCATGCTAGATTACGGAGACGTAATTTATAAATCGGCAGGTAAGGGTGCTCTCGAGCGGCTAGATGTTCTTTACCATTCGGCCATCAGATTTACCACCAATGCTCCTTATAGGACACGTCACTGCACTCTATACTCATCTGTAAACTGGTCATCTCTGTATACCTATCGCAAGACCCATTGGTTGATGCTTATTTATTAAACCCTCTTAGGCCTCACTCCCCCCTATCTGAGATATCTACTGCAGCCCTCATCCTTCACATACAACACCCTTTCTGCCAGTCACATTCTGTTAAAGGTCCCCAAAGCACACACATCTCTGGGTCGCTCTTCTTTTCAGTTTGCTGCAGCTAGCGACTGGAACGAGCTGCAACAAACACTCGAACTGGACAGTTTAACCTCCATCTCTTCATTCAAAGAATCAATCATGGACACTCTTACTGACAGTTGTGGCTGCTTTGCATGATGTATTGTTGTCTCTACCTTCTTGCCCTTTGTGCTGTTGTCTGTGCCGAATAATGTTTGTACCATGTTTTTGTACTGCGACCACGTTGGGCTGCTGCCATGTTGTGTTGCTAGCATGTTGTTGTCATATTGTGTTGCTACCATGTGGTGTTGTCATGTGCTGCTGCCATGCTATGTTATCTTAGGTCTCTCTTTATGTAGTGTTGCGGTGTATTTTATTTTTTATTTTTAATCCCAGCCCCGTCCACGCAGGAGGCCTTTTGGCTTTTGGTAGGCCGTTATTGTAAATAAGAATGTGTTCTTAACTGACTTGCCTAGTTAAACAAAGGTTAAATAAAAAAAGACATTAAAAAAAGTACGGAGTTGTAATTTCCATCAGGCCAATATTCTACATAGTTTAGAACAGAAAACGTGGTAATTAACTACAATGACCATAATCCACTGCACTCCCGTTTAAACTTGTCCTGTCTTTGCGGAGCAAACACAGAGACTGAGAGAAGAAAGAACAGGTGATTGAGAGTGATAGAAAACAGTTGCTCCCTGAGCCTGAAAATGCCTGATCTAAATGATTGATAGTTGATATTCAGCAGTCATATACTCATATAGTTTTCTCTCCAAAACTCTTGAACGTGCCGTCCTTGGCCAGCTCTCCTGCTATCTCTCTCAGAATGACCTTCTTGATCCAAATCAGTCAGGTTTCAAGACTAGTCATTCAACTGAGACTGCTCTTCTCTGTGTCACGGAGGCGCTCCGCACTGCTAAAGCTAACTCTCTCTCCTCTGCTCTCATCCTTCTAGACCTATCGGCTGCCTTTGATATTGTGAACCATCAGATCCTCCTCTCCACCCTCTCCGAGCTGGGCATCTCCGGCGCGGCCCACGCTTGGATTGCGTCCTACCTGACAGGTCGCTCCTACCAGGTGGCGTGGCGAGAATCTGTCTCCGCACCACGTGCTCTCACCACTGGTGTCCCCCAGGGCTCTGTTCTAGGCCCTCTCCTATTCTCGCTATACACCAAGTCACTTGGCTCTGTCATATCCTCACATGGTCTCTCCTATCATTGCTATGCAGACGACACACAATTAATCTTCTCCTTTCCCCCCTCTGATAACCAGGTGGTGAATCGCATCTCTGCATGTCTGGCAGACATATCAGTGTGGATGACGGATCACCACCTCAAGCTGAACCTCGGCAAGACGGAGCTGCTCTTCCTCCCGGGGAAGGACTGCCCGTTCCATGATCTCGCCATCACGGTTGACAACTCCATTGTGTCCTCCTCCCAGAGTGCTAAGAACCTTGGCGTGATCCTGGACAACACCCTGTCGTTCTCAACTAACATCAAGGCGGTGACCCGTTCCTGTAGGTTCATGCTCTACAACATTCGCAGAGTACGACCCTGCCTCACGCAGGAAGCGGCGCAGGTCCTAATCCAGGCACTTGTCATCTCCCGTCTGGATTACTGCAACTCGCTGTTGGCTGGGCTCCCTGCCTGTGCCATTAAACCCCTACAACTCATCCAGAACGCCGCAGCCCGTCTGGTGTTCAACTTTCCCAAGTTCTCTCACGTCACCCCGCTCCTCCGCTCTCTCCACTGGCTTCCAGTTGAAGCTCGCATCCGCTACAAGACCATGGTGCTTGCCTACGGAGCTGTGAGGGGAACGGCACCTCCGTACCTTCAGGCTCTGATCAGGCCCTACACCCAAACAAGGGCACTGCGTTCATCCACCTCTGGCCTGCTCGCCTCCCTACCTCTGAGGAAGTACAGTTCCCACTCAGCCCAGTCAAAACTGTTCGCTGCTCTGGCACCCCAATGGTGGAACAAACTCCCTCACGACGCCAGGTCAGCGGAGTCAATCACCACCTTCCGGAGACACCTGAGACCCCACCTCTTTAAGGAATACCTAGGATAGGATAAAGTAATCCTTCTAACCCCCCCCCCCTTAAAAGAGTTAGATGCACTATTGTAAAGTGGTTGTTCCACTGGATATCATAAGGTGAATGCACCAATTTGTAAGTCGCTCTGGATAAGAGCGTCTGCTAAATGACTTAAATGTAAATGTATATATACAGTACCTTCAGAGGTATTAAGACCCATTGTCTTTATCCACAATTGGATAGGTTAAAGCTGTATTCTAAAATTGATTAAATCGTTTTTTCCCCTCATCAATCTAAAGACAATACCCCATAATGACAAAGCAAAAACAGGTTTTTAGAATGTTTGCTAATTTATAAAAAATAAAAAACTGAAATATCACATTTACATAAATATTCAGACCCTTTACTCAGTACTTTATTGAAGCACCGTTGGCAGTGAATACAGCCTCAAGTCTTCTTGGGTATGACGCTACAAGCTTGGCACACGTATATTTGGGGAGTTTCTTCCATTCTTCTCTGGAGATCCTCTCAAGCTCTGTCAGGTTGGATGGGAAGCATTGCTGCATAGCTTTTTGCAGGTCTCTCCAGAGATGTCAGGTTTAAGTCCAGGCTCTGGCTGGGCCACTCAAGGATATTCAAAGACTTGTCCCCGAAGCCACTCCTGTGTTGTCTTGGCTGTGTGCTTAGGGTCGTTGTCCTGTTGAAAAGTAAACCTTCACACCAGTCTGAGGTCCTGAGAGCTCTGGAGGACGTTTTCATCAAGGAACTCTCTGTACTTTGTTCCGTTCATCTTTGCCTCGATCCTGACTAGTCCCCCAGTCCCTGCCACTGAAAACATCCCCACAGCATGATTCTGCCACCACCATGCTTCATCCTGCAGCACAAACTCCAAAAAGTTCTGGTACTATGTAAAGTTCATGGAGAATAAGAGCACCTCCTCCCAGCTGCCCACTGCACTGAGGCTAGGAAACACTGTCACCACCGATAAATCCACAATAATTGAGAACTTCAAGAAGCATTTTTCTACGGCTGGCCATGCTGTCCACCTGGCCACCCCTACCCTGGTCAACAGCCCTGCACCCCCCACAGCAACTTGCACAAGCCTCCCTCATTTATCCTTCACCCAAAACCAGATATCTGATGTTCTGAAAGAGCTGCAAAATCTGGACCCCTACAAATCAGCAGGACTAGACAATCTGGACCCTCTCTTTCTAAAATTATCAGCCGAAATTCCCTCTCTTTCTAAAATTATCAGCCAAAATTGTTGCAACCCCTATTACTAACCTGTTCAACCTCTCTTTCGTATCAGCTGAGATCCCCAAAGATTGGAAAGCTGCCGCGGTCATCCCCCTCTTCAAAGGGGGAGACACTCTAGACCCAAACTGCTACAGACCTATATCTATCCTACCCTGCCTTTCTAAGGTCTTCAAAAGTCAAGTTAACAAACAGATCACCGACCATTTTGAATCCCACCGTACCAGCATCACTACTCAGGATGCTTCTGACTTAGAATATGTGGACATCTACAAATACCTAGGTATCTGGTTAGACTGTAAACTCTCCTTCCAGACTCACATTAAGCATCTCCAATCCAAAATGTAATCTAGAATCGGCTTCCTATTTCGTAACAAAGCATCCTTCACTCATGCTGCCAAACATACCCTCGTAAAACTGACTATCCTACTGATCCTTGACTTCGGCGATGTCATTTGCAAAATAGCCTCCAACACTCTACTCAGCAAATTGGATGCAGTCTATCACAGTGCCATCCGTTTTGTCACCAAAGACCCATATAGTACCCACCACTGCGACCTGTATGCTCTCATTGGCTGGCCCTCGCTTAATATTCGTCGCCAAACCCATTGGCTCCAGGTCATCTATAAGTCTCTGCTAGGTAAAGCCCCGCCTTATTTCAGCTCACTGGTCACCATAGCAGCACCCACTCGTAGCACGCACTCCAGCAGGTATATTTCACTGGTCACCCCCAAAGCCAATTAATTCCTTCTTTGGCCACCTTTCCTTCCAGTTCTTTGCTGCCAATGACTGGAACGAACTGCAAAAATCACTGAAGCTGGAGACTCATATCTCCATCACTAACTTTAAGCAGCAGCTGTCAGAGCAGCTCACAGATCACTGCACATGTACATAGCCCACCTGTAAATAGCCCATCCAACTACCTCATCCCCATACTGTTATTTATTTGTTTGCACCCCAGTATCTCTACTTGCACATTAATCTTCTGCACATCTATCACTCCAGTGTTTAATCGCTAAATTGCAATTATTTCACCACACTGGCCTATTTATTGCCTTTACCTCCCTCATCTTACCTCATTTGCAAACACTGTCTATAGACTTTTTCTATTGCGTTTTGACTGTATGTTTTATTTATTCCATGTGTAACTCTGTGTTGTTGTTTGTGTGTAACGGCCGTCCCTCGGTGAGTGAGTAGACCAAGGCGCAGCGGGTGATGAATACATAATGTTTATTTGACAAGACGGAAAAACACGAAACGAAATACACTTGAATGATTAACAAAATAACAAAACGAACTAGACAGACCTAAACTATGAACTTACATGAAACGAGGAACACATAAACAGGAACGACCGAACGAACGAGACGAGACAGTACCGTGTGGTGCAAAATACACAGACACAGCGACAATCACCCACAAACAAACAGTGAGAACAACCTACCTTAATATGACTCTCAATTAGAGGAAAACGCAAAACACCTGCCTCTAATTAAGAGCCATACCAGGCAACCCAAAACCAACATAGAAACAGAAAACATAGACTGCCCACCCAAAACTCACGCCCTGACCATCACACACATACAAAACAACAGAAAACAGGTCAGGAACGTGACAGAACCCCCCCCTCAAGGTGCGAACGCCGGGCGCACCAGCACAAAGTCCAGGGGAGGGTCTGGGTGGGCATCTGACCACGGTGGTGGCTCAGGCTCCGGACGCTGTCCCCACACCACCATAGTCACTCCCCGCTTCTGTATCCCCCTCCCAATGACCACCCTCCAACTAAAACCACCTAAATGAAGGGGCAGCACCGGGATAAGGGGCAGCACCGGGATAAGGGGCGGCACCGGGATAAGGGGCGGCACCGGGATAAGGGGCGGCACCGGGATAAGGGGCGGCACCGGGATAAGGGGCGGCAGGTCCTGGCTGAGGAACTCTGGCAGGTCCTGGCTGAGGGACTCTGGCAGGTCCTGGCTGAGGGACTCTGGCAGGTCCTGGCTGAGGGACTCTGGCAGGTCCGGGCTGAGGGACTCTGGCAGGTCCTGGCTGAGGGACTCTGGCAGGTCCTGGCTGAGGGACTCTGGCAGGTCCTGGCTGAGGGACTCTGGCAGGTCCTGGCTGAGGGACTCTGGCAGGTCCTGGCTGAGGGACTCTGGCAGGTCCGGGCTGAGGGACTCTGGCAGGTCCGGGCTGAGGGACTCTGGCAGGTCCGGGCTGAGGGACTCTGGCAGGTCCGGGCTGAGGGACTCTGGCAGGTCCGGGCTGAGGGACTCTGGCAGGTCCTGGCTGAGGGACTCTGGCAGGTCCGGGCTGAGGGACTCTGGCAGGTCCTGGCTGAGGGACTCTGGCAGGTCCTGGCTGAGGGACTCTGGCAGGTCCGGGCTGAGGGACTCTGGCAGGTCCGGGCTGAGGGACTCTGGCAGGTCCGGGCTGAGGGACTCTGGCAGGTCCGGGCTGAGGGACTCTGGCAGGTCCGGGCTGAGGGGCTCCTCCGGACTGAGTGGCAGCTCCTGACTGTAGGGCAGCTCATGACTGTAAGGCAGCTCATGACTGTAGGGCAGCTCTGACAGCTCCTGACTGGCTGGCGTCTCTGGCAGCTCCTGACTGGCCGGCGTCTCTGGCAGCTCCTGACTGGCCGGCGTCTCTGGCAGCTCCTGACTGGCCGGCGTCTCTGGCAGCTCCTGACTGACGGACGGCTCTAGCGGCTCCTGACTGATGGACGGCTCTAATGGCTCGGGACAGACGGGCGGCTCTAATGGCTCGTGGCAGACGGATGGCTCAGAAGGCGCTGTGCAGACGGATGGCTCAGAAGGCGCTGGGCAGACAGATGGCTCAGACGGCGCTGGGCAGACAGATGGCTCAGACGGCGCTGGGCAGACAGATGGCTCAGACGGCGCTGGGCAGACAGATGGCTCAGACGGCGCTGGGCAGACAGATGGCTCAGACGGCGCTGGGCAGACAGATGGCTCCGACGGCGCTGGGCAGACAGATGGCTCCGACGGCGCTGGGCAGACAGATGGCTCCGACGGCGCTGGGCAGACAGATGGCTCAGACGGCGCTGGGCAGACAGATGGCTCAGACGGCGCTGGGCAGACAGATGGCTCAGACGGCGCTGGGCAGACAGATGGCTCCGACGGCGCTGGGCAGACAGATGGCTCCGACGGCGCTGGGCAGACAGATGGCTCAGACGGCGCTGGGCAGACAGATGGCTCAGACGGAGCTGGGCAGACAGGCAGTGCAGAAGGCGTTGGGCAGACGGCCGACTCTGCCCTGCTGAGGTGCACAGTAGGCCTGGTGCGTGGTGCCGGAACTGGAGGTACCGGGATGACGGCACGCACTTCAAGGCTAGTGCGGGGAACAGGGACAGGGCACACTGACCTCTTGAAGCGCACTATAGGCCTGGTGCGTGGTACCGGAACTGGAGGTACCGGGATGAGGGCACGCACCTTAGGGCGAGTGCGGGGAGAAGGAACAGTGCGTACAGGGCTCTGGAGACGCACAGATGGCTTAGTGCGTGGTGCCGGAACTGGAGGCACTGGGCTGGAGACACGCACCATAGGGAGAGTGCGTGGAGGAGAACCCGGGCTCTGAAGACGCACAGGAGGCTTGGTGCGTGGTGCCAGCACTGGTGGTATTAGGCTGGGAACACGTATCTCAGGGCTAGAGCGGGTAGCAGTAACAGGACGCACAGGACTCTGGAGACGCACAGGAGGCTTGGTGCGTGGTGTAGGCACTGTCTTAACCAGACGGCTAGCACGCACCTCAGGACGAGTATGGAGAGCGGTACCCGGTGACATCAACTCACCAATACGTTCATTCGGACGGATGCCGTGCCTCATGCACCAAACCAGTACATCCCTCATATCTTTCACCTTCAATTTCTCCATTAGCTCCTTTACTGTCTCTGCGTTACTCACCTCCAAATCCGCCCTCACCGGCTCCTTATGTAAAGCAGGAGGAGTTGGCTCAAGTCCCCTGACTGACCCAACTATATTCCCCGAGAGCCCCCCCCAAGAAATTTTTGGGTTTGACTCATGGGCTTCCAGCCTTGTTTCCGTGCTGCATCCTCATATCGCCGCCTCTCCGCTTTCGCTGCCTCCAGCTCCGCTTTGGGGCGGCGACACTCCTCTGGTTCTGCCCAGGGTCCTTCTCCGTCTAGGATCTCCTCCCATGTCCAATCCTCCTTGATCCACTGCTGCTGTCGTTGCTGTCCGTTAACCCGCTGCTTGATCTGGGTTTGGTGGGTGATTCTGTAACGGCCGTCCCTCGGTGAGTGAGTAGACCAAGGCGCAGCGGGTGATGAATACATAATGTTTATTTGACAAGACGGAAAAACACGAAACGAAATACACTTGAATGATTAACAAAATAACAAAACGAACTAGACAGACCTAAACTATGAACTTACATGAAACGAGGAACACATAAACAGGAACGACCGAACGAACGAGACGAGACAGTACCGTGTGGTGCAAAATACACAGACACAGCGACAATCACCCACAAACAAACAGTGAGAACAACCTACCTTAATATGACTCTCAATTAGAGGAAAACGCAAAACACCTGCCTCTAATTAAGAGCCATACCAGGCAACCCAAACCAACATAGAAACAGAAAACATAGACTGCCCACCCAAAACTCACGCCCTGACCATCACACACATACAAAACAACAGAAAACAGGTCAGGAACGTGACATTGTGTCGCACTGCGTTGCTTTATCTTGGCCAGGTCGCAGTTGTAAATGCCTACCAACTTGCCTACCTGGTTAAATAAAGGTGAAATAAAATAAATAAAAATCGTAGGGATGGTGTCAGGTTTCCTCCAGATGTGATACTTGGCATTCAGGCCAAATATCAGAGTCATTAGGTGCCTTTTGGCAACTCCAAGCGGGCTGTCATGTGCCTTTTACTGAGGAGTGGCTCCCGTCTGGCCACTCTACCATAAAGGCCTGATAGGTGGATTGCTGCAGAGATGGTTGTACTTATGGAAGGTTTTCCCATCTCCACAGAGGAACTCTGGAGCTCTGTCAGAGTGATCATCGGGTTCTTGGTCACCTCCCTGACGAAGGCCCTTCTCCCTCGATTGCTCAGTTCTAGGAAGAGTCTTGGTGGTCCCAAACTTCTTCAATTTAATAATGATGGAGGCCACTGTGCTCGTGGGGACCTTCAGTGTTGCAGAAATATTTTGGTACCTTTCCCCAGATCTGTGCCTCGACACAATCCTGTCTCGGAGCTCTACGTACAATTCCTTCGACCTCATGGCTGGGTGTTTTGTCTGACATGCACTGTCAACTATGGGACCTTATATAGACAGGTGTGTGCCTTTCCAAATCATGTCCAATCAATTGAATTTACAGGTGGACTCCAATCAAGTTGTAGAAACATCTCAAGGATGATCAATGGAAACAGGATGCACCTGAGCTCAATTTTGAGTCTCACAACAAAGGGTCTGGATACATTTCTAAAACCTGTTTTCGCTTTGTCATTATCGTGTATTATGTGTAGATTGCTGAGGATTTGTATTTATTTTATCCATTTTAGAATAAGGCTGTAACGTAACAAAATGTGGAATAAGTCAAGGGGTCTGAATACTTTCTGAAGGCACTGTAAGTATGCCTTATTTACTTTGAAGAACTACTAAAATAGTGATTTTGTCAGCAAGCATAAGCAGCAGCTCTATAGAGATGAGATGACTTGGAATGAATTAATAAAGTAATCAAATAAAACAACTAAAGTAATGTGAATAAATTATGGTGATAAGCAGTAATGGGCAGTCACTACCATCATGGGACTTGTATTAATTGTTTGATTCAGTGTTGTTACAGCATTCAACACACATAATGCATAGTGCATTAAATGTCTAAAAAAGAATCGAAACCTAAATCGAAAAACCGTGATTATTTTGTAATAATCGAACCAAAACCGAACCGACCTCAAAAGGCACTCATCGCTCAGCACTAGTGTGCTGACAAAAGATGCAAGCTAGCTAATTTACCATCTACCTAGCTAGACAGTACCTGAGTTCAAAGGTTAGATAACTAGCTAGCTAGTGTGCTAATCCCAAAAAACTAGATAAACAAATTGCATGGAAATTCTGTCATGTTGATGTTAGCTAGCGAAGCTACCTAGCCACTAAACGTGATCTACTTAGCTAGCTAACTATATCATGCCAAAGATTATCTCATGCTAAATCGTCTAGCAGAATTTCTATATTCAAAAAGACGTTTTAGGTTTTACCTAATGCTAGCTAGCTAGCTAATATTTCCTAGCTAGCTCAGTAGTTTCTTTCGCACAAACTCTTCTGTCTGGCCTCTGCACACTTCTCTCCATCCTTTCACGACACACTGTCACATTTTTTATATTTTTAAATGTAACCTTTATTTAACACATGATGTCAGTGTCAACACAACATTTTGGGCACGTTCCAGATCATCTTTATTTCAAGGGTGTTTCACAGATGGGCAGATCTCACAAATTCGGGGGAATTTCTCTGAAACCAGCGAACCACACCAATAATATGGCTTGAAATCTTCAGCTGAAGCCTTCATTCCTGGAATAAATAAGTGTACCAATGTATCATCAGCGTTTCAAACGTGAGGCAAGACACATCATGGGAGTTGACCATTGGTCTGAAAACCAACCATTTCTGTTCCTGGGACAGCAACAATTCATCACACACAGAAGTGAGAAAATAACTATTGTTTAACTGTGCAACCATTAAAAAACAAGGTTGCATGATGATACACAAGGGTTCAATATTATACGCATTTGTAAGTGTATTTATAAATGATTAATAGCTGCAGGTAAATAGTGGCTCACTATTTGGTTTTCGCACTATTTTGACCAATTATAACCCATTTATATAACCCATTTATTAATGGTTTATAATGCATTTACAAATGATTAAATAACCGTTAATAAAGGAATTACAAACCCTTGATAAACCCTTTATAAATGGAATCTTATTGTAAAGTGTTAAAAAAAAAATTACTTCTTAGGTCAATTTCTTAAAAACCTCTGATAATTGTGTCGTTTGCCCTTCTAGGACCTTGCTGGAAACCTTACATTTTACATTTAAGTCATTTAGGCACCTTCACAATCTTATCCAGTCTGTTCTTGTTGCACACATTCAAATGACTAAACCAGGCCACCATAGAGATAGAGTGAGTATATAAACACAACAGTAAGGAGATATAGCTACTTTCAGCCCCCATCCATACTTTATAGATCTGCACAACATTTGCCTCTTTCATGGAGCTATGTGCACAAGAGTAATGTAATATCTATGTTGAATGAGAGAACCCACTGACAGGTAATGAAGTTTGTTGGCTGCCAACAAAGATTTCGGAGCAGCAGATATTCCATGAGAAGATTTCACAGTATGTTATTGTGGCTCAGTTGGTTTTTCTGCCACTTGCAACACTAGGGTTGTGGGTTGGATTCCCACAGGGGACCATTGCGAACGAAAACGTATTCACTCACTTCTGTAACTTGCTTTGGATAAGAGCGTCTGCTAAATTACTCAACTGTAAAAAAGTTATTTTAGAGGCGAAGATTGTCAACGTGTATTAGATAATTTTTTATTCTGTTCAATGAGAGAATTACAAAAAAAAATTTGGGTTACACTTGTAACACACCTGTCACACCTCAATGTATAGCTACTCTTTCTGAATATGAAAAATGCAATGAAAGAAGAAAAAAATTCTAACTTTAAATAAGAGGCTTCATTAATTGAATTACTTATATGCATCCTGAAAAGGTAGAATGACACACAGAGAAGGGCACACCTGTTTGGAAAACCTCAAGGTCAACCATATTTAGCCATGATATGATGTCATGGTACAAAATGTTTACATGCACACCTCACACATGTCATGTTTCACACACGTTTCAAGGAGTTCCTGCAGAATTTCCACATGACGTGCAGCAACCTCGACTCAATATGACATTTCCTTACCTGTCAGCATATATTTGTGCCCATATTCACTTATTTGTGGGTCTGTTATCTATATCTACGTGTATATTCTTGAGGAAAGAGTATAAAAACGACGCTAACTACTTTCATTTCACCCATTCCTTCTCGGAGCTCTAAGGTAAGCACCGTGCTCAGTGTTCATACTGTATGTGTGTGAGCTTCAATGACTAACACTATGGCTGGTTTTAAGGATTGTCCCTATATGGTTGTATTTATCCTACAGTCCTTTTGCTGCCATGTTTGTGTTGAAGTTCACTGTGGGTCTCCTGACCCTGATGCTGGTGTCCTCTGCCTGGGTTGAGGAACTGACTGAGGTGAGTGACACAGGATACGAAGCTACCATGCCATAAGATCGCTGCTTTGCTAAACTCAATCGAACAGTCAACGCATATTCAAAGTAACACTAGGACCTACTTGGACCCCAGTAACATTGGGACCTTAAAAATACTTCACACAATAAAGCTCCAATGGTATTATAGTTTTGGCTATATACTCCAGCATTTTGAATGTGAAATTATACAATGTCTATGAGGTTAGCGTGCATATTGTCCGCTTTAATTTTAGGGTATTTTCATTCATATTGGGAGAACCGTTTAGAAATTACAGCACTTTTTGTCCAAACGTCTATTATGTGTATTAAATAAGTATTTGGTCCCATATTCCTAGCACACTGTGAAGCGTGTGACTCTACACATTTGTTGCATGCATTTGCTGTTTGTTTTGGTTGTGTTTCAGATTATTTTGTGCCCAATAGAAATTAATGGTAAATAATGTATTGTGTCATTTTGGAGTCACTTTTATTGTAAATAAGAATAGAATATGTTTCTAAACACTTCTACATTAATGTCGATGCTACCATGATTACAGATAATCCTGAATGAATCGTGAATAATGATGAGTAAGAAAGTTAGACGCACAAATATCATAACCCCCCCCAAAATGCTAGCCTCCCGTTATTGTAATGGTGAGACGTTAGCATGTCTTGGGGATATACTATTTGTGACATGGATGAAAATACCCTCAAATGAAAGCTGACAGTCTGCACTTTAACCACATAGTCATTGTATCATTTCAAATCCAAAATGCTGGAGTACAGAGCCAAAACAAGAAAAAATGTGTCACTGTCCCAATACTTTTGGAGCTCAATGTATATTCATGTATTGTGTTCTTCACGAGTTCATATACTCTATGTTAATTTTATATGTATTCTCCTTTGTCATTGTCTGTATTTTTTCACGTTGTCATCCAAAGTTCGAAGGTGAGAAAAAACTGTTTTGGCACTATCTCACATTACCAAGCATATAAATAATAAAAACAATGTCATGTCATGATTTAGCAGACTTAACAGATCCAATGTTCTTTCTTACAGAGATTGTTGTGGAAGAAGACACCTCTATTGAGCTCTCTGTTGGTGAGCTGCTGACCAGAGCCGACAGAGACCTCAGTAAGTTGGTTCAATGCTCAAGGAATAAAAAGAATGCAGATTAATTATTTGGGACTAGCACCCATAGTAACCTGTTCTCCATGTTCTTTACCCAAGCCCCCGAGGCCGATGAGCCTACTCTGATGGGTGACATTGCCATGCCCTCTGAGAAGAATGCTAAACCCTGCACCGCCACCGGGTGTCTGTGGCAAAAGTACAGTGATGGAAGAATCTGGATGGCCTATGTCATTGCCAACACTTCTGTAAGTGTTAGCTTTTGTATGTTGAGATATTGTACAAGCAATACAATCATTTCACTACAATCATTTCCCTATCTCTTGTTGTTAATTTGATCTCTATAACAGCATCTCGTGAGATAGCCATCACCCAGCGTGGTCTTGACTCCTTCGCCGAAACCACCTGCGTCCGCTTCTTCCAGTGCCAGAACGAGAGGGACTACCTCAGCATTGAGTCTCGCAGCGGGTGAGCCTAAATTTCAATAACATGATTAAACAATTCGAATATCACATCAATACATACGTAGTTGAATTTCCCTTTGAGGATCATAATCCATGCAATATTTGTTTTTGCAAACCTGCACTGTCAGGTGATCCCCACCACTTTTATCTCTTATGAACACATTACCCTGAGGTTTCCTAAAACCCTTACAATGAACTAGATGATTAGGGTAGGCCCTACTTCTGGCATTGGATTGGTGAACCTTGACCCTCTGCTCTTCTCCCAAGATGCTACTCCTATGTTGGCCGTCAGGGTAACACCCAGACTGTGTCTCTAGCCCACCAGGGCTGCCTGTACCACAGCACCGTCCAGCATGAGCTCCTCCATGCCCTGGGCTTTAACCACGAGCAGACCCGCAGCGACCTTGACAACCACATCCATGTCTACTGGGAGAACATAATTGATGGTCGATACCATGCATTTATCCTGTTTCCCTTTAATTGACTTTCACTTTACATGATAAGAAACTGCCTCTATCTCTAACGGCTAATTCTAACAAAAGACAATGGATTTGTTAAATTGTATATTTTGGGGGCTTGTCAGCCAACCTGCTTTTTGTTTTATGAGCTGTTGAGTCATCTATAGATATAGAGTTATCTATTGTTGTTCATTTCTATTTAATATTGTAACTGATTGATCTTGCTCATAAAGTGGGGTGAAACACAGCCTATCAGCTCTATGAACATGAAGTACCACTTCCACAAGATCGCCAACCTGAACCAAGGTGTTAAGGGCCTCCTTAAAGGAGGGAGGTGCAGGAATCAGGAGCAGGAGAACAGGAAGTCCCAGTGGCACAATCGTTTATTTAAGACGTCCCAACTCAGCAACAACATGGGGGAGAATACGCCCAAACGAGGTCGCCACCCACAGGGAAATAAACGTCACACACAGAGGAGAAACCTCTACTCCTAAACACATACCAAACGGTACAAACTGCCGTGAAAAGAAAACCCCGTGGTGCAGACACGCACCACTAACAAAGATACCACAGCAAACAATCCCGCACAAAGACTAGCAGGCAGCGGAGGTAAATAAACCCCCCGAAATCAACTAATAGGACACAGGTGTAAACAATACAGACAGACACAAACAAAAAGGAAAAATGGATCGGTGGCAGCTAGTAGGCCGGCGACGACGACCCCCGAGCACCGCCCGAACAGGGAGAGGAGCCACCTTCGGTGGAAGTCGTGACAGTACCCCCTCCCTGACGCGCGCCTCCCGCAGCGCGCCGACGCTGGCCTCGAGGACGACCCGGAGGACGAGACGCAGGGCGATCCGGATGGAGGCGGTGAAACTCACTCAGCAGAGATGGGTCCAAGACGTCCTCCACCGGCACCCAGCATCTCTCCTCCAGACCGTACCCCTCCCAATCCACGAGGTACTGCAGGCCCCTCACCCGATGCCTGGAATCCAGTATGGATCGCACTGTGTACGCCGGGGCCCCTTCGATGTCCAGAGAGGGCTGAGGGACCTCCCGCACCTCAGCTCCTTGAAGCGTACCAGCTACCACCGGCCTGAGGAGAGACACATGAAACGAGGGGTTAAAACGGTAATAAGGGGGAGGTGTAACCTATAACACACCTCATTTATTCTCCTCAGGACTTTAAATGGCCCCACAAACCGCGGACACAGCTTCCGGCAGGGCAGGCGGAGAGGCAGGTTTCCGGGTCGAGAGCCAGACCCGGTCCCCCGGTGCGAACACCGGGGCCTCACTGGGGTGGCGGTCAGCGCTCGCTTCTTCAGCCCGTTTCAGTTGCCCGTGGACGGCCTCCCAGGTCTCCTTCGAGCGCTTCACCCAGTCCTCCACCACAGGAGCCTCGGTCTGGCTCGGATGCCACGGTACCAGGACCAGCTGATACCCCAACACGCACTGGAAGGGCGAAAGGTTAGTTGAGGAGTGGTGGAGTGAGTTCTGGGCCATCTCTGCCCATGTTACGTACCTCGCCCACTCCCCTGGCCGGTCCTGGCAATACGACCGCAGAAACCTACCCACATCCTGGTTTACTCTCTCCACCTGCCCATTACTCTCAGAGTGAAAACCAGAGGTCAGGCTGACCGAGACTCCCAGACGCTCCATGAACGCCCTCCAAACCCGGGACGTGAACTGGGGACCCAGATCAGAAACTGTCTACCGACAGGTGTGACCAAGGCCGCTGTGGAATGGGGAGGGGTTGTAACTTCCCTCAGGGCAGGTGTCTAGGAGCCTTGCACTGAGTGCACACTGAACAGGAGGAGACATAAACCCTCACGTCCTTAGCTAAAGTGGGCCACCAGTACTTCCCCCTAAGGCTTCGCACCGTCCTATCGATACCCGGATGACCAGAGGAGGGTAACGTGTGCGCCCACCGAATCAACCTATCACGAACACCAAGCGGGATGTACCTCCGTCCAGCTGGACACTGAGGTGGAGTAGGCTCTGACCGAGATGCCCACTCGATGTCCGCGTCCACCTCCCACACCACCGGCGCCACCAGACAAGAGGCCGGAAGTATGGGGGTGGGATCGATGGACCGCTCCTCTGTATCATACAGACGGGACAGTGCGTCTGCCTTAGCTTTCTGGGAACCTGGTCTATACGATATCGTAAATCGGAATCTGGTGAAAAACATGGCCCACCTTGCCTGGCGAGAGTTCAGTCTCCTCGCCTCCCGGATGTACTCCAGATTACGGTGGTCAGTCCAGATGAGGAAAGGGTGTTGAGCCCCCTCAAGCCAATGTCTCCACACCTTCAGAGCTTTTACAATAGCCAGCAACTCCCGGTCCCCCACGTCATAGTTTCACTCCGCCGGGCTGAGCTTCCTCGAAAAGAATGCGCAGGGGCGGAGCTTCAGTGGCGCGCCCGAGCGCTTTGAGAGCACGGCTCCAAACCCAGCCTCGGATGCGTCCACCTCCACTATGAATGCCAAAGAGGGATCCGGATGAGCATCTGAGCTCCTAGAGTGTGCGGCTCTCCTTTATTTTCAAGTTTTCTACTCTGCTAGCCAGCACCTTGCCTAAATAGGTGTGCATTTCTTTGTCTTCTAGATGGATCCGGATGAGCCATCACGGGAGCATCGGTGAACAGAGTCCTCAAGCGACAAAATGCTCTGTCTGCCTTCAGCCGACCACCGCAGACGCACCGGTCCCCCCTTCAGCAGTGAGGTAATGGGAGCAGCCACCTGCCCAAAACCCCGGATAAACCTCCGGTAGTAATTGGCAAACCCTAAAAACCGCTGCACCTCCTTTACCATGGTGGGAGTCGGCCAATTACGCACGGCTGCAATGCCATCACACTCCATCACCAACCCTGATGTTGAAATGCGATAACCCAGGAAGGAGACGGCCTGTTGGGAACACACGCATTTCTCAGCCTTGACGTATAGGTCATGCTCCAACTGTGTGGCAGAATATATCAAAATGTCATCGATATATGCCACCACACCCTGCCCGTGCAGGTCCCTGAGAATCTCGTCTACAAAGGATTGGAAGACTACTGGGGCATTCTTCAACCCATACGGAATGACGAGGTACTCATAATGGCCGGATGTGGTACTAAATGCTGTCTTCCACTCATCTCCCTCCCGGATATGCACCAAGTTATACGCACTCCTGAGATCCAGTTTTGTGAAGAGGCGTGCTCCGTGAAATGACTCAGTCGCCGTAGCGATGAGAGGTAGCGGGTAACTCTACCCCACCGTAATAGAATTTAGACCTCTATAGTCAATGCACGGACGCAGACCTCCCTCCTTCTTCTTCACAAAAAAGAAACTCGAGGAGGCGGGTGACGTGGAGGGCCGAATGTACCCCTGCCTCAGAGATTCAGACATATGTTTCCATAGCCACCGTCTCCTCCTGTGACAGGGGATACACGTGACTCCTGGGAAGTGCGGCGTTTACCTGGAGGTTTATCGCACAATCCCCTCGTCGATGAGGTGGTAATTGGGTCGCCCTCTTTTTACAGAAGGCGATTGCCAAATCGGCATATTCGGGGGGAATGCGCACGGTGGATATTTGGTCTGGACTCTCCACCGTCGTTGCACCGATGGAAACTCCTACACACCTACCTGAGCACTCCTCTGACCACTCCTTTAGAGCCCTCTGTTGCCACGAAATAGTGGGGTTGTGAAAGGCCAACCAGGGAATATCCAGCACCACTGGAAACGCAGGAGAATCTATGAGGTAGAGACTAATTCTCTCCTCATGACCCCCCTGCGTAACTATGACCAGTGGAGCCGTGGCCTCCCTGACCACCCCTGACCCTAATGGTTGACTATCTAGGGAGTGCACATGGAATCGTTTGTCCATCTGAACAAGGGGAATCCCTAACCTATGCGCGAAACCGTGGTCCATAAAATTCCCCGCGGCGCCTGAATCTACTAGCGCCTCATGCTGGGAATGGGGGAAAAACTCAGGGAAAGAAATTAACACATACATGTGAACAACAGGGGGCTCTGGGTTAGCCTGGTGCTGACTCACCTGGGGTGCCCGAACAGTACTCGGCCTGCCGTCTCGACTCCCAGACGAGCTCCTCCAGCACCGGTCGGCAGTGTGCCCTCTCCGAACACATCCAGTGCAGGAGGAGGCTCCTCCTCCAATCGCCCTCGCTGCAGCACCCCTTAACTCCATGGGGATTGGAGCAGAGGAGCTGGGGGGTGGAACCAACAGGACCCAATCCGGACGCCCGCGCGTAGCCAGCAAGTTGTCCAACCTGATGGACATGTCCACTAGCTGGTCCAGGGTGAGGGTAGCGTATCTGCATGCTAGCTCCCTGCGGACGTCCTCACGTAAGCTGCACCTATAGTGGTCAATCAGGGCCCTGTCGTTCCACCCTGCGCCGGCGGCCAAGGTCCTGAACTCCAGAGTGAAGTCTTGTGCGCTCCTCGTCTCCTGCCGTAGATGGAACAGAAGCTCACCCACCGCTCGACCCTCAGGGGGATGGTCGAACAAGGCCCGGAAGCGGCGGGTGAACTCTGGGTAGTGGTCCCTCGCCGAGTCTGGTCCATCCCAGACCGCGTTGGCCCACTCCAGAGCTTTGCCTGACAGGCAGGAGACGAGGGCGTTCATGCTCTCACCTCCCGAGGGAGCCGGGTGCACGGTTGCCAGGTAAAGCTCCAGCTGGAGCAGGAAACCCTTGCACCCGGCAGCTGTCCCATCGTACTCCCTCGGGAGCGCGAGCCAAATACCGCTGGGGCCGGATGACGCCGGAGAAGGTGGTGGTGCTGGTTGGAGTGTGGCTGGTGGAGGGGTAGGCAGGCCACCCCTCTCCCATCTCTCCATCGTCGCCATCACTTGATCCATGGCGGTCCCGAAACGGTGGAGAACGGTGGTGTGGTGTTGCATGCGCTCCTCCATGGACGTGGAGAGCGTGTCAGCTCCTGCTGATTCCATAAGTGGTGCGGGATTCTGTTAAGAGCCTCCTTAAAGGAGGGAGGTGCAGGAATCAGGAGCAGGAGAACAAGGAAGTCCCAGTGGCACAATCGTTTATTTAAGACGTCCCATACCTTCCTCAGTGTCCTTTCATTCAGGCCAAGATATACTGTAGCTTCAGCAGTGACATTGTTGAGTAGGCCTAAATTGTGTTGCATTGTGATTTGTGTGGTTACAGGTATGCCTTCTCCAAGAACAACCGCCCCACCATGGAGCCCATCCCCAACAACAATGTGTCTTTCGGCGAGGCCACCCAGATGAGCAAGAACGACATTGACAGGCTGAACAGGCTGTATGGCTGCTGTGAGTACTGCCACACTGAACAATTTACTGTTCATGGGTTTGGATGATTAAAATCTAGGCCAAGGCTGCGTGAATGGATCAAACCTCCTCGTTCCACCCCCTTGGATGCCTCTTCCCCAGAGCTAACATAGCTCTAATATATCTAGAGCTTAATAACAATGTAAGAATTGTGACATTGAGGGTGGGAGGATATATCACACTGGACATAGCTTTATGTGTATGATTAAATAATCACTCTTTTTTTCTCTTTTCCCTCCAATAGAAACAGTTGGATACCTGTGGTCTCACTTCCGATGGACTCAAGATCATTCCGCTGAAGGAGTAGAGTGACCTCTAGTGGTAGAACTATTAATGTAATTTGTCTCTAATAATCACAATAAAAATCTGATCAATTGAAATCAAAAGCTTCATCTGTATCTATAATTCCATTTCAATACAGTTCTCCAAATAAGTGTCCATACAACACGCTTTACTCAACATAAGTATTCTAACATGCTGACCAGACACGTCACGTGCGCGAGCGTCGCAAAATTAATTTTGAAATCCATGTTATTCAATTATTGCACCCACACTGCTCGCGCGTGCCAACGAGCGTCTGCGATGCCAAGGGCTTAAATAGAACTCCTTTCTATTTCTGATGCAGATCGCGCTGCAAGTCCTGCCTCTCCCATCTCCTCATTGGTTTATAGAAGCAGGTACCCAGGTGCCATCTACTCATTGGTTATACCCACATGGGTGATTGAAAGACGAACTGTTTTGCCGGTCGTCGTGGTAATACTATGAAAGTTTAGATGCCAATCACATATATACGTTCAAAGATGAAAAAGCCTGGAAGGAGGAGAGATGACTAGAAACGATTCGGTTGGCCGTTTTGTGTGGATTAATTGTCGGAGTAGAGGACCTTGTGCATTTCAGGTAAAATAACAACTCAATGTTTATATCCCAGGACAAATTAGCTAGCAACAGCAAGCTAGCTAAATAGGACAAATTAGCTAGCAAGAGCAAGCTAACTAGCTAAATTGCCATACATGTTTAATGCTTTTTGACCTGTCCCCAAATTAATGTCATTGGTTCAGAGTTTGTTTTGATATTTTAACCTGCGTGTCTTGATCGCGTTTGTTGTAGGGGGACAAAATACATTTATGCACGATAGCGCACGATGGCGCATGCACGCAGTCGGTTTGGGTTCCGTGTAATGCTTTGGACAAGTATTACAGCAACTATGGAACATGTTCACAGTAACCCCAAACATAAACATTTGTGGGTTTTGTTGAACTTGGAATGGCATGACTACAATCATAAACAAATCAATTTTTGAGTTTACTTCAACATTAAATAATTAGAAAAGTATTTTCACCAGCTTGAGGGAAACAGACTTCTTCAGATTTTTTTTATACTAATCTCAACAGTGGATACATCAATATCACATTTAAATGCACATTATCTATACAATTTTATAATATCCATAGTTTAATCAAGTTTCTCCCAAATTCCCTTACAATATGTAGTAGGAATGTATGTACCCAGAGTGCACTGGGCTACTCTCCATAAAATTATACTGGCCCATGAATATACTGGTATACCAATATTGCCAACAAATTGTGGTGATTTACTGAATCTTATAAAAGCACCAAACTCATTGTGAAAGCAATGAATAAATAATCCATTGAGTAAACAACATAAGAGGCCTAAGAAAAGATGAAGATTGTTTGCCACACTTTCACTGTCCACCATTGGCATTAAGTTTTTCAAGTTCTGTCTGTATCAGATCAGCAGTGTAGTTCTGATCACAGGAGCGAAGGGCCTTTATCAAAGTGTCTGTTTTGGCCTCAGCTTTCTGCATTTTCCGCCATTCCTTCAAAAGCTCCACCACTTGCTCTTCCAGGTTATTCGGGTGCTTCTGCGCGATATGGTCCAGTTTGGCCTCTGGCAGACCAAGTTTACGACCATATGTTCGCCACTTCCTTCCAATTTTGTTAGTGATCACTTCTGTTGCAATGTCAAGTTTTGCTGGGAAAAGAGAAGATGCCATGGAATGTAAATAAGTCAACTACAAAAGTAATATTTCCAACACAATGCACTATATACAGTAGGCTATACATTATCTGAGGCATACAGTTGCATTTTATATTTGCCCTCAGAGGAAATACAATACACTGGCAAACATTTACTGTATGGGAGAGCATGTCAGAAAGATAGTGACAATGTAGCCTAATATCTTTCATAGCAGTTGTGACAGGGTTCCCCAGATAACATGTAGCCATGATCTCTGATACATTCTTACACGCATTCAACAAGACATTGGTCCTCTGTAGAATTACTAAGCAACACCTCCACTTTACAGTAACTGTTGAAACAGGCGTCACAGCCCAAGAACAAATGGCCTATGCTATGGTATTTCAACATTTTTCCATTAATATTCGGGAGTGGGGAAAACCACTTAATTTACCTTGCTCCTCATCGTTAGGAAGAGAATTCGGTGATCCAGCATATTGACTTTCACAGTTGGTAAGTTTGTCCGCAAGATCTAGGCGCCCAATGTCTGTCAAAAGCGAAACTAGAAATACTGTGTTGTCAGGTCCAAGTTTATTTCTTTCCATTAGGACCATGAAAAGTTGTAAGCCACTGGTCATCTTCTCGAGACGATTTTTTCCTATTTCTTTAATACACAGGAACTTCATTTTCTCCAATTGATCACCAACAAGTTCACCTGAAATATTCAGCAAAAGGCTGTTAAACGTACTCATCTTGACTGTAGTGAACCAAGTAAATATCTCACACGACAGGTCTTCTTCTTCTTTGGGATTGGGTTGGCGGGTCGCATCCAACTTTCAAGGTGCATACACTGCCACCTACTGTACTGTAGTGGGAGGCCAGGCACGGCCTAACTACTTTCAATTCTCTTAATTAGTCCTGTTCCTCTAAGAAAATGAAATAGATCAATAGACACCACTTCCCTCCTGTTGTCTCCCCCCACTACACCACCCAAACCCCAACCCTGTCCTGCCTCTCTAACCCTTTCACACAATCTCTCACTATCTACGTCATTCAATTCACAAAATAATCAACACATGTTCCACTGTTTCCTTCACTAAACACTCATCACACATACCTGTTTCATGTCTCCCTATCATCCACAACGTGACATTCAAACCTCAATGCTCAAACCATAGTCTACTCCACACAACTTCCTCTCTCCTACATCCCATACTCCCCACATCGTCCTTTACTGACTGATGCATGCAATAAAATTGCCTCACCTTACTACTAGCATCCCACTCCCTTTGCCAAAGATCCAGCCCTTTTACCCGGATCAAGGACTTGACTTCTCTGCGGTCCAGCGGGACCTGAATATCTACCCCCCCTTCTCATTACCCTCCACACCCACATGGGTGGGAACCCTACAAAAAACGACCACCACTCCCACCCTCTCCAATCCCATTAACTTCACCATCATCTCCCATCTCAAACCTACAATCATGACCATCATCTCTGCCCCATAAACTGACACAATCAGTTAACCGCTTACATGCTCCAACATTAAAATCTGGGATATACACCCCAGCCCCCACCCTTCCACTGACTAAAAACAAATAAAATGGATTATCTCTACATCTCTCCACACACCTTCTCACGTCCTCACCCCATCCTCTCCTAGACTCAGTCATGTCCACGTACGCCCTCTGCTTACCCTCTCCTTGCCGCACGCACGCACGCACGCACGCACGCACGCACGCACGCACACACACACACACACACACACACACACACACACACACACACACACACACACACACACACACACACACACACACACACACACACACACACACACACACACACACACACACACACACACACACACACACCAGCTCTTGCCAATGTTTCGCTTTTGATTTACACTGGGGGTGCTTTTGTTCCATGTTCAGGGTGAAAATGTTGTATTGCATTGCTAACAGTAGACATCAATTCTATAACGAACACATGATACAAATACATATACACTTCTCATAACTTGTATTATTTTATTGTAATTAAAATATCCTAAAACTTTTACTCTAGGCTGACAGACCTCTAGTGGAAATATAAGCCTGAAATATGAAATAAATGTAGTACTATCCTATTCAAATATAGTTGTAATGTTGCTGTACAATTCAGGCAAATATTTAAACACCAAGTTTTTCTCTACTGCTCTAGTATATCAAGATGAATATCAAGGATTGAAATATCTAAGTATCAGTTGGGAATAAGATGCCACTAGCTCAAAAGTAGTATTGTGGCTGCCATTCAGCATTGGCCTATAAGTCATACAATGAACATAAAATATTAGTAGTTGAAAAAAAACAAGAACATGTCCTTGCATCCGAAATTTAAATATGAGGTGATGCAATATTCTGCAATGGCCTAATAAATACATTTTAGACTATGTTAATGGCCATCAGAGTTCTTTCTATAAGCAAAATGAAAGACATCTCATATAATCAGTATCCAGGAGTAATGTAATATTCCAAACATATTATATTGCAAGAGGTCAATGTTGATACATTTCAATACCGTAGACACACAAAATAGAAGTTGAAGACAGTTAAATATCATACATATCATTGAAAATATAAAATATATAATAATTGTTAATTGTGAATAATGTAATACATTCCAACAGTCTGGGTGGCAGGTTCCATGTCATTCCATTGAAGTGAAGTATCTACATTTTTTTCTGTTTGATCAGAAGTCTCATGGCACAAAAGAGACTAAATCAAAGGTCTGTCACATTCCTAAACACAGACATAGAATTACAGATCCTACTGTATAAGAAACAGTGGTCACAAACAAGCAAAACATGACATGGTACCACAAAGGATATATATATTTTTTCTTTTCTAGTTTGCTTTTGTGCTTCATTTGTAAATATGTCCTTGGTTTGATCATGAGGTTTTAAAAATGCTTTTAATAATGTTGTTTTTCTTGTGTTAAGAAAAAATGTATGAACGTTTCTCCTGTTTTACAAACCATATACACTGAGTGTACAAAACATTAGGAACACCTTCTCTTTCCACAACATAGACTGACCAGGTGAATCTGGGTGAAAGATATGGTCCGTTATTGATGTCACCTGATAAATCCATTTCCATCAGTGTAGATGAATGGGAGTAGACAGGTTACAGAATCATTTTTAAGCCTTGAGACAATTGAGACATGGATAGTTTGTGTGCCATTTAGAGGGTGAACTGGCAAAACAATAGATTTAAGTGCCTTTGAACGGGGATGGTAGTAAGTTCCAGGCGCACAGGTTTGAGTGTGTCAAGAACTGCAACGCTGTGTTTTTTTTAACGCTCAACAGTTTCCCTTGTGAATCAAGAATAGTTCAGCACCCAAAGGACATCCAGCCAATTTGACACAACTGTGGGAAGCATTGGAGTCAACATGGGCCAGTAACCCTGTGGAACGCTTTCGACACCTTGTTGAGTCCATACCCTGATGAATTGAGGCTGTTCTGAGGGCGAACGGGGTGCAAGTCAATAATGTTTTGTAGACTGTGTATATTGATAGGATTCAATATTGACTATGTATTGGATATGCATTAAATAGTACAGTTTACTTACAAATTATATACAAAATGAGCTGACAAAATACCTTCTTCCTTTCCTTGAAATAGTTGTTGACATGATCATCGATGCTTGGCTACTGTTTGACAAATAAAAGTAATCTCGCTCTTTTTTCCATAATAATATCATCACGTAGACTATATACGCAGTCTAGCCAACAGCGCGCAGATACGTTGGCTAGAGCGCACTTGCCAGTACCAGAATTGGCACACTCGCTATATAAAGTATAAAACATTTTTGTGAGAAAACATCAGTAAATTTGAAAATGTGATGGAAACCTTTAACTTGTAGGCTATTTTGTGTTCGGTATGTTGGAATTTAACGCAAAATATATTCTTATGTGCACTAAGTCATCATGCACATACTTTCATCTGCAACATGTACATTTGATGGAAACATCTCTGGTGGGAAAATGTGCATATTGTTTTTATGCAGATTGTAGAATATTTGCATGAAAATCTGTCGCCAATTGGATGGAAACCTAGCCCATGATAGATATGATTTAGTATAATAACAAACAGGACATAAAACACATGACATAAGGGAAAATTGGCATGGTAAACAAGCAGAATGGCAAGCTCCTTTACCTGATCTCAGTGTCTTAAAAAGGCAAAAGTTACAAAATAAAAACATTAGCTAGCAAAATTGCATATTCAAAAAAGATCTACATGTTTTCCTGCATTGTATAATTTTTGTGCAAAAGAGAAAAACAGCCCTCTGAGCCTTCTGCCTGATACCTGGTTCACCAAAGGTTGGGCAATGACTTGCTATAAGTCAGAAGGGGTGCACGTGCAGAAGCCTGCCAATAACTGCCTCCCTCTTTTCTTGAGTAGGCCACTGTGTATGTGGAGTGTCCAAGTCCAGACAGGGGGGCTGAAGGTTTTTGAACAGACCAGATGAACGGGCAGATGGAGCCGCCCACCAGGGCACTAGCAGTTAGAAGGTGTATGTGAGGCAGGGCGAGATCGGGGCTGAAGAGGACTTTGGTTGGCGTGGCTGTCTCGGAGGAGCTTTTTGCCCTCTTCCTCCTTCATGAAGAGCTCCACCATGAGGATCTTCTCCTTGTGGATCTGCAGACTTATGTCCTTGGGGATGTCTGGGATCAGCCAGTCAACAAAGTCACTCATCAGCATCACCACATTCTAGAAGGAGAAAAGATGGTACGGATCGAGACATTTCTTTCACAATTCCTTCAATAAAATTCCAAAAACAGTCATTCAAAAGGATATGACAAAATGCTTTCAGCATAAAATGATTGAACCCTCAATGACTCATATGTTTGTTTTTGTTTAGGCATCTGACCTGAAAAACAACGACAAAGGCCAGCCGGCAAGCCAGTATAGCCCAGAACTCCTTGGAGAGGTCATAGGGGGTGTTGGACCACGGTGTCTCTCTGTAGTCCTTGTATCTGGAGAGGGGATAGAATTGGCAAAATTATTTACTATAAATGACAACGCATCCAACCAGTATGATAGACTTCACACACATTCTCATGATGTAACACCTATTTGAAAGAAGGCACAGTAAACATGTCGTCCCCCACGAATGATGCAGCGCCCCCCACTTGTAGGACAATTAATGGCAACAATTTCAAACGGGGGAGATTATACGGACACGCCTGGTGCCCAAATTGATGATGAGAGTCGACTGGAGACAAATGGATTCGGTTCAGTCAGTCGTCCTGATGAGCCCTTCCCAGCTAGCTAGTTGATGCTGGCTAGCTGGCAACAACAGCAGCATGGCTCTAGTTAAAACTTGTAAAAGAAAGTTATGTTTTTTTCGATGGGCGAGGGAGAAAACACTTGCAGTATTGGTTACCATCTGGATGTCATCGTGACATGCCAATAAGCTAACGTAATGACAAGTCGGTGTGAATGACAAGGGCAACAGTGTTATATCGAGGTATTTCCCAGTTACCAATGTTGCTTCCCACTGGGCAGCAGTTGCTTCACCGGTCAGCTGTATCACATGTCGCTGGCGGTAGCTACGTTAGCTACTTTAAGGAAAATATTTTTCATATATTTTTATTTTATGTTTAGCTCAAATAATATAATAAAAAAATATGCATTAAGGTGTCATGTCAGAAACATGGCAAAAAAAATTGTAGACATTAATAAATGCTTATTTTTTACAATGGTGGGGTAGCGTCAAGACGGATGTGCGGGGGCTTCAAAACAGCGCACTCTGTCAGTCATCTAGTGTATATATGCACTGAATAAAAATATAAACACAACATGCAACAATTTCAAAGATTTTACTGAGTTACAGTTCATATAAGGAAATCAGTCAATTGAAATAAATTCATTAGGCCCTAATCTATGGATTCCACAACTGGGAATACAGATATGCATTTGTTGGTCAAAGATACCTTAAAAAATAAAGTAGGGGCGTGGATCAGAAAACCAGTCAGCATCTTGTGTGCCTCATGCAGCGCGACACATCTCCTTCACACAGAGTTGATCAGGCTGTTGATTGTGGCCTGTGGAATGTTGTCCCACTCCTCTTCAATGGCCGTGGGAAGTTGCTGGATATTGGCGGGAACTGGAACACGCTGTGGTAAATGTAGGTCCAGAGCATCCCAAACATGCTCAATGGGTGACATGTCTGGTGAGTATGCAGGCCATGGAAGAACTGGGACATTTCCAGCTTCCAGGAATTGTGTACAGATCCTTGCGATATCGGGCTGTATATTATCATGCTGAATCATGAGGTGATGGCGGCAGATGAATGGCACAACAATGGGCCTCAAGATCTTGTCACGGTATCTCTGTGCATTCAAATTGCCATCGATAAAATGCTATTTGTTACTTGTCCGTAGCTTATGCCTGCCCCTACCATAACCCCACTGCCACCATGGAGCACTCTTTTCACAATGTTGACCTCAGCAAACCGCTCGCCCACACAACGCCATACACACTGTCTGCCATCTGCCAGGTACTGTTGAAACTGGGATTCATAATTTGTCCACTGAAGTAGGTTATGACGCCGAACTGCAGTCAAGTCAAGACCCTGGCGAGGACTACGAGTACGCAAATGAGCTTCCCTAAAACGTTTCTGACAGTTTGTGCTGAGATTTTTCGGTTTTGTGAACCCCCAGTTTCATCACCTGTCCAGGTGGCTGGTCTCAGATAATCCTGCAGGTGAAGAAGCTGGATGTGGAGGTCCTGGGCTAGCATGGTTACACATGGTCTGCGGTTGTGAGGCCGGTTGGACGTACTGACAAATTCTTTAAAATGACAGCTTTTGGTAGAGAAATGTACATTCAAATCTCTGGCAACAGCTCTGGTGGACATTCCTGCAATCAGCATGCCAATTGCACCCTTCCTCAAAACTTGAGACATCTGTGACATTGTGTTTTGTGACAACACTGCACATTTCAGAGTGACCTTTTATTGTCCCCAGCACAAGGTGCACCTGTTTAAGGATCATGGTGTTTAATCAGCTTCTTGATATACCACACCTGTCAGGTGGATGGATTATCTTGGCAAAGGAGAAATGCTCACTAACAGGGATGTAAACACATTTTTGCACAAAATTTGAGAGAAATAAGCTTTTTGTGCATATGGAAAATGTCTAGGATTTTTTATTTCAGCTCATGAAACATGGGACCAAAACTTTACATGTTGCGTTTATATTTTTGTTCAGAGTATATAGATCATTGTGCACAGTGTTTCCTTCTCTCCTGCTTGCCGACTGCCAAGCACTGCTGAGGGAAGTAGCTCGATAGTGTAGCCAATATCATCACGCCAGTGTGACAGCTAAAACACATTTATTGGAGTGATTTTCACCCAAAATGTACAAAATGTACATTAACATCTATATTTTGGGAAGGGAAAAACAAACAATTACTCTGATAAAAACAGAATGATTCTGGACACTCTCCCAAGTCCCCACTATGGCAGACAAGTTTTAAATGATCACTGAATTTTCTAGCCACAAGCATAAACTAGCTAGCTGGGGAAGGATCATTAGGATTACTGACTGAACTGACTGAACCCAATCTGTTCGTCCCTGCTCAACTCTCACTGCGTGACATACGTCATCAATTTTGTGAACAAGGTGTGTCTGTATATCCTCTCCCAATTCAACCTAGACTAACTGAAAGTAACAAAACATGTGGCCGTTATAGTGCCCCCATGTGGTTGATATGAATGTTCTTGAGTCTTGAGAAGGGTTGCAAAGAGACAATATATTACTGTAAACTTGTGAAGTTTACCAGTATACAACCAGAATGTTGGTTTCATTCAAGGATTATATGTAATCTATCACAAGACAGACTATTACAGGTGTCTGTAGTTATCTTTGGCCCTCTGTGCCCTCTGTGTGGTGAAATGTATGAAATAATGATTATTTTTTATAGAACGACAAAGCTGTTAAACATTATCCTAAACCATCCTAAACCATCAAGTGAATACCATTGGTGTTTAATATGAGGGTTTCAGCATGATCCCTTTAATTACATACTTGTATATATTTTGTATTTATTTTTCACTGAAGCTGGAGACTCACATCTCCCTCACTAGCTTTAAGTATCAGCTGTCAGAGCAGCTCGCAGATCACTGCACCTGTACATAGCTCATCTGTAAACAGCCCATCTATCTACCTACCTCATCCCCATACTGTATTTATTTATTTATCTCGCTCCTTTGCACCCCAATATTTCTACTTGCACATTAATCTTCTGCACATCTACCATTCCAGTGTTTAATTGCTATATTGTAATTTACTTCGCCACCATGGCCTATTTATTGCCTTACCTCCCTTATCTTACTTCATTTGCACTCACTGTATATAGACTTTTTGTTTTCTTTTTTTCTAATGTATTATTGACTGTATGTTTTGTTTATTCCATGTGTAACTCTGTGTTGTTGTATGTGTCGAACTGCTATGCTTTATCTTGGCCAGGTCGCAGTTGTAAATGAGAACTAGTTATCAACTAGCCTACCTGGTTAAATAAAGGTTAAATAAATAAATAAAATAAAAATACTATGTCAATATGTACACTATATATAAAAAAGTATGTAGACACTGCTTCAAATGAGTGGATTCGGCTTTTTCAGCCACACCCGTTGCTGACAGGTGTATAAAATCAAGCACACAGCCATCCAATCTCCATAGACAAGCATTGGCAGTAGAATGGCCTTACTGAAGAGCTCAGTGACTTTCAACATGGCACCGTCATAAGATGCCACCTTTCGAAAAAGTCAGTTCGTCAAATGTATGCCCTGCTAGAGCTGCACCGGTCAAATGTCAGTGGTGTTATTGTGAAGTGAAAACGTCTAGGAGCAACAACGTCTCAGCCGCAAAGTGGTAGGCCTCACAAACTCACAGAATAGGACCGCCGAGTGCTGAAAATCGTCTGTCCTCAGTTGCAACACTCACCACCGAGTTCCAAACTGCCTCTGGAAGCAATGTCAGCACAAGAACTGTTCATCAGAGCTTCATGAAATGGGTTTCCATGGCCGAGCAGCTGCATACAAGCCTAAGATCACTATGTGCAATGCCAAGCGTCGCCTGAAAGTGTGTAAAGCTCGCTGTCATTGGACTCTGGAGCAGTGGAAACGCGTTCTCTGGAGTGATGAATCACGCTTCACCATCTGGTAGTCTGACGGACGAATCTGGGTTTGGCGAATGCCAGGAGAACGCTACCTGCCCGAATGCATAGTGCCAACTGTAAAGTTTGGGGGAGGTGGTATAATGGTCTGGGGCTGTTTTCCATGGTTAGGGATAGGCTCCTTAGTTCCAGGGAAGGGAAATCTTAACACCACAGCATACAATGACATTCTAGACGATTCTGTGCTTCCAACTTTGTGGCAACAGTTTGGGGAAGGCCCTTTCATGTTTTAGCATGACAATGCCCCCGTGCACAAAGTGCGGTCCATACAGAAATGGTTTGTCGAGATCGGTGTGGAAGAACTTGACTGGCCTGCACAGAGCCCTAACCTCAACCCCATCGAACACATTTGGGATGAATTGGAACGCCGACTGCGAGTCAGGCCTAATCGCCCAACACCAGTGCCCGACCTCACTAATGTTCTTGTGGCTGAATGGAAGCAGGTGCCCGCAGCAATGTTCCAACATCTAGTGGAAAGCCTTCCCAGAGGAGTGTAGGCTGTTATAGCAGCAAAGGGGGGACCAACTCCATATTAATGCCCATGATCTTGGAATGAGATGTTCAACATCATCAAACTGGTGGCAGTTGTGAAAAAAGTCATTAGTTGGAAGAGTTGCAGAGTTTACTTTAATCATGTAGCAACCAAAAAAATCAAAATATATTTTATATTTGAGATTCTTCAAATAGCCACCCTTTGCATTGATGACATCTTCGCACACTCTTTTGATTTTGATTTGTTTAACACTTTTTTGGTTACTACATGAATCCATATGTGTTGTTTCATAGTTTTGATGTCGTCACTATTATTCTTCAATGTAGAAAATATTTAAAATAAAGAAAAACCCTTGAAAGAGTAGGTGTTCTAAAACTTTTGACCAATAGTGTATAAAAAAATGACAAAAGTTACTATAGATTGCCATAGATTCTGTTAATTGCCCAAATTATTGAAGACTCCAGTTACTTTGGTAAATTTCCGTTAGCTTTGGTCAATAGCGGCCATATTGTTTTAATTACTAGTCTGGAACATATTACGTTGAGCCCTTTCGTGCAAGTTTCGTGCAGATCAATCATTCTGTGTTAGAGGCGTAGCATTTTTTGTGTTTTTCACAACATTCAAAATGGTGGAAAATCCATCATGGTGGACCTTATGGGTCGCTGAGGCAAACATTTTACTTGTGAGGAGAGAGACCTACAGTATGTAGCAAATTTCATGACATTATGCCAAACAGAGTGAGGAGCGTGACCTTTCAAAGTTGTCATTTTCAATCGCTTGTTATAGCACTACCATCTGGCCAATCACTGTCATTATGTAAATATCGTACCTCTAAGGCAAGACATCATTCACCCAAGTTTCGTCAAAATTGGTCCAGTGGTGTCTGAGATATCGCGTGTGACGTACGCACGTACACACGTAAGGACGGAGACAGATTCATAGTCCCCTTCCTGATTTCATCGAGGGGGACAATAATATTTTGAATGTCTTACCTGCATATCTGCACTTCATACCCCAGGTGCATAGGCTGCAGAGGGGCAGTGCCAGGCTGGAAGTCACTGACGTTGAAGTAGGACAGAGTGTGGTTGACAAAGCCATGCATGGAGCCATCAGGGCTGTACATGTACTGGTAGACTAGTCGAGGGATGAAGTCTGACGTAAAGGAAATCACAAACGCCTGGAGAGAGCAGACAGAGGAGAGGGGAGAGGTGTTATGACCAAAATTATCTTCAAATGTCAACATTGTATAATCTTGATGACAGACCTGGAAATAATGAGCACTTTAAATGTTTTTATTCATGTGAAGGTATGTACTTACATTTACAATGACTGCTACTTTGCTGAGCCCTCTCAGAAGATTATACCAGATGCCTGAGAGAAGAAATAAGATATGGAGATTTGCCCGAAACACCAATAACTGGATAGACAAGCGGGCTTTATATATACCTACTTTAATTAAACATGGTAGATGCAATGGTTTATTAATTGGTTGGAAAAAATTATTATGGTCACACCATAAATGTGACCCACCAGAAAAACAATGACAAAAATAAATGTATATCCCATTGATAGTCACTGAATGGATATAATGATAAGGGGTTTTAAGGATCATTCGATTTTACTGCATTATTGTAGTATAAAAATGTATTGCATTCAAACCAAATAGCCACAGTATTTGGTCAAAGTCAGAGACTGACTCAATGATGTAATCACACAAACATTACCAAAACATTTGTGAGGGACCTGTGTTTTCAGATGGGAAACTCCTGCTACCTATTTCAATTTGGTATCTATCATGTAGGGCCAATTCTGGGAATCTCCAATTAAGTCAAATTCAATTTGAAAAGTGGAAGAAATGTTATTATAACATCAATAGACCAGTGCTGTTAAAGTGTGGAGATTGAAACCTACCAATGTCTTTGGCTCTGGCTGCAATGGGCCTCCTGACCTCTGTGACAAACTTCTTAGCATCGAGACGGATCTCGATGATGTTGTTGAGCAGAGCAAAGAGTGGCGCCAAGGGAAAGGAGGCCACAAACAGGGTCACCATCCCAAACTGGATGACTGCGAGTTAAAAAACAAAACAGATATATTCAAGTGGCCATTATGACCACAAGGAAATCAACACAAAGCATGCTGGGTAGATTAACTCTCAAATTAGATGACTGGAGCACGAGTATAGAGGGAAGTGGAAAGAGGAGCACAAGCCTAAAATAATCTACTTCTAATACCATACTACACTATATATGTGTTTCCATTTTTCCATTTGAAATACACAGTACATACTACAAGGAGAACATATGAGAGATGTCTAAGCAAAAATTAATGAGATGGTGGAATGAGGGCACGCCATGTTCCTGCACTTGCTTTCGGATGGCCACAGTCAGAAACTTTACTGAAATGTATTGGGTAAAACTTCCAGAGATCCAATCCAAAAACTTTTTTTTTTTATGTGCCCACTTCACACTCTGAATGGGTTCAAACACTCTGGCCTTTTGTGCCTGCATCCATATATTAATCCTAGCTGGTTTTCAGTTGAGTACCCTTGAAAAAGCCACTTAAACAGGCATGCCTAAAAACCTAAAGATGGACTGAATCTTTGAGTCGGTGTAGATAGGACTGCTAAGCCACAACAATATGACTGTGCTTCTATAGCTGCTACCCAGACATGAACAATTTCAAGTTGATAAAGTTCTACGGTATAACTAGTATAAATAACAACTAGACATACTGAACCTGGAATCATCACCATAATCCTTCTTTATGGCTTCTGTGTATCAGGGTATGGTCATGGAACTGCATTATCAACACTTTTGTTCAAAATACTGTGAATGAATTCCATACAGTAATTATTCATGGTTTATCCACTGCACGGATAGTGAGAGGGAGCAGTAATATTTCTCATGACTGATGTGGTGTGGGAAAAGGAAAGGGAAAGGGTATACCTAGTCAGTTTTACAACTGAAATGTGTCTTTCGCAATGCCTTAATCGACATCTACGTCATCGGCGCCCGGGGAACAATGGGTTAACTGCCTTGCTCAGGGGCAGAACGACAGATTTTTACCTTGTCAGCTCAGGGATTCGATCCAGCAACCTTTTGGTTACTGGCCCAACGCTCCTGGTATACAGTAAGTAATGTAGTAGTATAAGTACGTTATGGCACAGATGTACAGACGTTTGAGGTTTGCCCCCATCTTCGTCTTACACAATGTCTCTTTTCAATGTACATGCTGTAGGGATTGTCCGGTTATAGACAGAATGGTTCTCTGCTTCTCCACTGAAGATTATCTCATGCAGAGAATATGCATTTTTAGAAAGGGTTCCACATCGGAGGTTTTACAACTAATCAGGATCTAATACCGTGAGCGGCATGAAGTAACATGTCTTATCGTTAAATCAAATGTCACGCTCTGCTGTCGATGAAGGGATTACTGCGTAAAGAGAAGTGGTTACTGAGGATAACATTTTCTGGCTTGCTAATTCCAGTAATCAGTGACATTTATAAAAGTTGCCAATTTCATACAAACATGGTTGTATCGTCCCTGCCTAAAAACCCCCCACAAAGACCTGACCTCAATAGCAAGAGCTTAAAAGATAAAAATAATTGGTAAACTAATGTACACGCTACATTAGTTGACTAATTATGTATGTCGTGCACAGTACATTAGAAGTAATTCATTGGCAGCAATTAGTTGACCTTAAAAGGGAAAAGCCAATCAGACGTGCTTATCACACCCCTAGAATTAAATAGTATATCTATGATCTCTATGATCCTTTGCGCCAAATCTCTACTCACGGCACACTGCAGTAGTTAATTTTCCTTCTGTCTAATGTGATAAGGAGAATTTGGAATAGGGTGGCCTGAGTGCGGCTGATCCTCAGTAAGCTGTCAGGAGCTTTACTGGACAGACTGACATATGACTCACTCATCTCCATGTACTCTGGGCTGAGGCCCACGAAGGGACCCAAGAAGTGGTCCTTCTCATGACGCTGTAGGGTCATGTTATAGTCCTCCTGCTGCTGAGAGTCCATGTCAGACTTCCGTTGCCTGATCAGCTTCTTGATTTTACTGTAGCGAGCAGAGAAAAGAAATGGTAGTAATATGAGCCTGAGCATCTTTCTTTTAGTGCTTGTGTGTTTGCGTGTGTGTATGTGTGCCCGCATGTGTGTGTGAGTGGGTGTGGTGTGTGTGAGTGGGTGTGTGATTATGTCCTAGTTTCATCCAGACAGTATGGCACCTGCTCTGTACTGTACTTACGGGATGCCGATTTCAAACAGATTGTTCTGGATGAGCTGTTTGCCCAGCATGGTGATGCAGAGCTGAATACACAGCTCCATCAGACAACCTGCGTGGGCACACTGGTGTACAGACGAGACAGCAGTCAACCCAGTCAGACACACAGATAACAGAGGTAATCTCCATCTAACAGACTGGAAGGGCTAGCCTATAATTGTTACACTTCTGCTTTCTCTGATAGGTTGGTGAGCTTTGATGCTATCTACAATGCCAATTGTCTTTAGGATAGGGCTCAAGGGAACCAGGCCTGGAACCTATACAACTGCCCTGGGATACCTATAGAGGATCTTGTCCCTGTTACTTCGTAAATAAGGGAGGGTTATAACCATTACAGCATATGGTAATATTTCCATTGATTATCCAGCATTGAATCATGAAGCATTTGGACTTATTTTGGTCAACATTTAAAGGCATTCTGGTCAATGTTTAAAGATAAACAAAGATGAACACAGTTGATTACCTCCTCCATCCTGTATGACCCGATAACATACACATAGTCCCCAGGACGCCCAACCATTCTGTGGACATACAGGTTGAAAAAAGGCAACATTCATTGGCCACTATCCTTAAGAGGTGTAAAACACAATAAAAAACAAATGATTAAACATAATCAGGTTTTATGGTGAAAGTGTATCAATGGCGGATATCTGCTAAGATGTTTGAGTTGTGGAGAGGCTTATTAGTCAAATAGAGTAGAAGAAAGTTCAACCTGCCCCTGAAGAAGGCCAGGTAGACGATGGGGGAGAAGGCATTGGCAAACTTCAGAACAAAGGTCTTGATTATCAGCCTCTCCTCAAAACTCTTGTCAGTCTTTGGCACCTCTGAGATTACAAACACAATGAGTTAATATCACCTGATTGATAAAAAACTGAAGAGGATTCAGTGATCAAGGGGGTTATAATCCAGAACTGTAGTTTTTGTAGCCGACACCGAAAAGTAGTTGAGAAAGGTAGTTATAAATGTATTAAAACTGGGTAAATACTGTCAATACAGATATCACTCCCGGATAGACTGCAGGGCCTAATACACAGGGTGAGCTTTGCTAATATGGTATTGTTGTGTGATCACAGCATCCTTTTCATAGTTGAGGGACTAACCAAGAAGAGTGAGCCAGCGAGCTAAGGCACCGTAGACCTCATCCATGATGATGATAATCACCAGGTTGATGACAGCAGCCGTGCCCTTGACAGTTGCCCGGATGTTGGTGCGAGCCGTGGGATTGGAGCTCATGTGTAAGGCAGCCCTGATGGAGATTCTGTACAGGATGACCCCGAACACTACGACAAAGGTCACACCAACCTGCAGAGGAGACAAGAGAAGACAAACTTCGACTTCATGAGCTGTTTAAGACCAGCACCACACCCTAATAAGGTATATATATTTTTTTAGCTTAATCATATCACAAATCAACTTTTACCAGTTGAATGTAAACACAAATAAAATACATTTTTGTATTTCAATGTTTCTAAAATATTGTGTTAAAATATGCTAATTATATACTGAATTAAATATGCACATATTTGCATACCATTAAAATGCACTTTTCTGGACACTGGATGATGTCAGCCTAAATATTTTTGTTTCATTTTGTCAAGACACTCCATGACTGGACTTGTCCAGAGCAGATTGTGGATAATACTTTTTTTCAGCTTTCAATCTGTAAAATACTAAAGAAGAATTAGCACTGAATTATCACAGTGAATTATTGTAATGTTTGTTTATGTGTCAATTAATCCCATAAGGGATGGGTTGCCAACTGGCGATTTGACACGAAAATACATTTAATTCATTCATTCATATACAGTGCCTTCGGAAAGTATTCAGATCCCTTGACTTTTTCTACGTTACAGCCTTATTCTAAAATGGATTAAATAAAAAAAAATCCTCAGGAATCTACACACAATACCTCATAATGACAAAGCGATAACAAGTTGAGAAATTTTGAAAATTTATAAAAATAAAAGTATTCAGACACTTTGCTATGAGACTCGAAATTGAGCTGAGCTGAATCCTGTTTCCATTGATCATCCCTGAGATGTTTCTACAACTTAACTGGAGTCCACCTGTGGTAAATTCAATTGATTGAACATGATTTGGAAAGGCACACACCTGTCTATATAAGGTCCCACAGTTGACAGTGCATGTCAGAGCAAACACCAAGCCATGTGGTCGAAGGAATTGTCTGTAGAGCTCCGAGACAGGATTGTGTCGAGGCACAGATTTGGGGTAGGGTACCAAAACATTTCTGAATCATTGAAGGTCTCCAAGAACACAGTGGCCTCCATCATTCTTAAATGGAAGAAGTTTGGAACTACCAAGATTCTTCCTAGAGCTGGCCGCCCGGCCAAACAAAGTAATTGGGGAAGAAGGGCCTTGGTCCGGGAGGTGATCAAGAACCCGATGGTCACTCTGACAGAGCTCCAGAGTTCCTCTGTGGAGATGCGACAACCTTCCAGAATTAGAACCATCTCTGCAGCACTCCACCAATCAGGCCTTTATGGTAGTGGCCAGAAGGAAGCCACACCTCAGTAAAATGCACATGACAGCCCGCTTGGAGTTTGCCAAAAGGCACCTAAAGGATCTCAGACCATGAGAAACAACATTCTCTGGTCTGATGAAGCCAAGATTCAACTAATTGGCCTGAATACCAAGCGTCACGTCTGGAGAAAACCTGGCACCATCCCTATGGTGAAGCATGGTGGTGGAAGCATCATACTGTGGGCATGTTTTTCAGCTGCAGGGACTGGGAAACTAGTCAGGATCAAGGCAAAGATGAACAGAGCAAATGACAGAGATATCCTTGATGAAAACCTGCTTCAGAGTGTTCAGGACCTCAGACTGAGGCGAAGGTTCACCTTCCAACAGGACAACGACCCTAAGCACACAGCCAAGACAACGCAGGAGTGGCATTGGGACAAGTCTCTGAATGTCCTTGAGTGGCTCAGCCAGAGCCCGGACTTGAACCCAATCCAACATCTCTGGAGAGACCGGAAAATATCTGTGCAGCAACGCTCCCCATCCAACCTGACAGAGCTTGAGAGGATCTGCAAAGAGGAATGGGAGAAACTCCCCAAATACAGGTGTTCCAAGCTTGTAGCTTCATACCCAAGAAGACTCAATGCTGTAGTTGCTACTCAAAGGTGCTTCAACAAAGTACTGAGTAAAGTGTCTGAATACTTATATAAATGTATATCATTATTTTTTATTTTTTATAAATTAACACATATTTCTGCCCCAGAATCTCCCATAAATGTTCAATTGGGTTGACATCTGGTGACTGAGACGGCCATGGCATACATTGTTTTCATGATCAACAAACCATTGTGACCACTCGTGCCCTGTGGATGGGGGCATTGTCATCCTATGGGGGCATTTCTATGGTAGCCAAAATAATACATGACCCTAAGCATGATGGGATTGCTTAATTAACTCAGAAATCACACCTGTGTGGAAGCATCTGCTTTCAATATACTTTGTATCCCTCATTTACTTAAGTGTTTCCATTATTCTGGCAGTTACCTGTAGGCCTAATTGTGTGTGTGTGTGTGTGTGTGTGTGTGTGTGTGTGTGTGTGTGTGTGTGTGTGTGAGTGTGTGTGTGTGTGTGTGTGTGTACAGAAGATCTGCATAGCTTTCAATTGCCAGACTAGTGACGTCCCTGTATCTAATACCAGAGACTAACGAGCCATGTGGGCCCTGGGCACATCAACTTACCATAAAAAGCATAGTGAAAAGTCCCGTCATATATGCTGGTGCACGGTCTGTACATGTCAGTTTCACTTTTTTATCCTGAAACAGAGTAATTAATACATAATCAAGTGAGAAATAAGAGCAAACGTAAAGAAGCAAAGAAGCAGTAGTATCTGTCTGACAGCGACCGTGACCTCAGCAGTGATTGCTTACGCTGACACAGCCCTTTTCAAACAAGTCTGAGGGACTCTCGCCCCGAGCGGACTGACGCCGCTCCAATCAAGCACACATAATGGGAGCTTCCGGACACGTAACTGTGCAGTCAAATCACATCTCAATGTGTATAAAAAAAAAAGAGGGCCAGCGACTTCAGACCGTGTTTCCAGATGAGCAAGGGAAAGTAATGACCCCTTCGAGGTCTGATGAGAAAGGAGCTGACATGCCTGAGCTGCAGTTTTGCTGCTGAACAGAGAAAGCCAGACATAAACAACCACCCTGGCATGTGTTGATATCCAACATGTGCTAACTGTTGTTATGCAGCAGTACATAGAGACAGCAAAGGTTGTTCATCTTACAATAGACTGCAGAGCATCCAAGTAATACAAGAGTTGATAGCTATATCTGAGGGTGGGGGTATGGGTTGTGGACAATTCCAGGATACATTATATTTTACAGCCTAGGAGAAGATGAGACGTGCATGTGGAGACAGTGACAGTAGAATTGAGGTAATCGATATAGGAGTCCAACTTTAGATTGGCATGCTTCTGTGACATTAAATCAAGTTCCGGACTGTGACTACGTTGATAACGTTACAATGGTGGAGTTGACGTGAGAACAAAAAGTGGAGGCGACAAATGCCATGTGTGTAGAATAGAGAGAGGGGAGAAGCACTCTGTGTGCTTCTATTACGATGGTTCCAGTCCCCATCTCTGACACTATAAATCAAGCGCACCAGCGCAACAGACACTTGATGCAGCAAAATAATAGACATACACTGAACACATGAATAATCTTCAATAATTTATTTATTCTATGCACGGATGCATACATAGAATAAATAAATGATTGAATAATATTGATAGTGTGTTGTTTAACAGCCCACCAAGAGGCACAGACATAGGACAAGGCTTACCTTGGGAGACATATCCTGTTTCTTCAGGGTCTTCTGCATGACTTGGATCTCATACTCAGCCCTATGGTGGCCCTAGGGGGGGGGACAGATACACATGAATTAACATACTCGTCCAGCGGTATCACCTTAGCGGTATCAACACATTTTCCTCAAGATGGAGGAACTGACATCATCCAGGTCTAATGCCGTTTTTACCAGTTGTCAAGTACATAGCAACACCCACACAGAAAACTCTGTCATCTGCTAGGTGTTTCAGCTCAGTGCGGTGTGGGTACCACCACCGACATTTCTAGTATACAGGAGGAAATGTGTGGCAGAACAATGTTAGGAGCACAGTATCTGTAAGAGGGGATGCGGGCTTTCAAAAATGGGTTTGGCATTCATGCATTTGGAAATGTTTACTTCATTCTGATAAGGACACCTACTAGAATACCTCTACGGGTTATATTCGTTATCTTGCCTGTCTACTTAACAACCTTACCCCCATCTACCAGTCACCATAAACAGTCATTGCAGTCATTTGATATTAAACAGAAGCAAGCCCATATCTGTGCGAGCAGACAGAAACAGAGAAGGTAAAGCGAGTGTCTTTTTGTTTTAACCATCACTGACATGCAAAGAGCCAAGGGAGAACCACAGCAGTCAGTCACGAAACACAGTTTACCAGATACCCTGGTGGTAAGGCAGGTAGAAGGGAAACAATTGCTACCATCAGGAGGTGCTGCCTAGTGCCTAAATGTTTTAAAAAAAAGATGAGGACAGAGGATGTTAAGAAGCACCTTAGTGTGTGAGAGAGAGAGAGAGCAGATATTCCTTTTATATTTAGACAAAAAAATTCCTTCTTTATGCTGCCTCTTCATTATATCTAGAAAGGGGTGGGGGTAGAAAACGTGGTACATTAAATTCTGCCTCAAGACCTAGTCATTGTTGCGGTATTGTCTTGATCTTATCTCCTATTTCTTGAGTTTTATTTTATGTTTTATCTATATTATTACTTTCATCACTACACTGTTGGGAAAGAGCTCACAAGTAAGCATTTCACTGTACTGTTTTACACCCGTTGTATCCTGTGCACGTGGCGAATAAACGTTGAAACTTGAAATGATGGCCAGGTCGCCACTAGGCTACTCCCACCCCTCACCCCTCAAAGTGGCAAATAAGGGACTGTTTGACAGGGGGTCATATAAACAATGCCTTATTCTTTTTTTTACATACCATGATTTCTTTCTGAAATAGATAAGAGTGTTCGAGTGAAGGAGAGTGATATAAACCTTGTCGGGGGAAGTTGGTTAGTATTGAGTAACAGCAGCTGTAGAGAAAGCTGCAAGAAAATTAAGTTCACAAATAAATAAAAATCCATTTCAAACCTTGTGCATCTGCTTCAGGAACCACCATAATATAAAACATAAAAAACATGATTAAGAGGAGAAATCATTTTTCATTGTTTATTGTATCAGATGTTCTTGTCCAAATTGGTCAAAACAGGTTCCAAAACAAGGGCATAGGCTCACCTCTTCCTCTTCAAAGCCAGTCAAATCCCAGATGTAATTTAGTCTCATTTGCCTTCTCTTCCAGTGCTCCATGAACATGGCAGCTGGGAAACAAAACACAACACAAAAATCAGTCCCTCCAGGATTTTGCAATCAAAATTTGTTTAGCAAAATCAACAATAGCCAGCGTATTACGCGTAGTCTCGGAAACCAGACACTCGGCAACAGTGACCAGGGTCTGGTTTCAGTGATGGACTCTTTTGGCATAGAGGAACTCCGTCTCTGCCTACATCACTACTCTATCGTTCAGACAGAAAACTCTCCCAACAAATCACGAGGCAGACAAGTCAGAACGTCGCGATTCAAAACAAAAGTTTGAAGGAAAAACCTTTGCAGTGGTTTTAGTAAAGGTAATTGATGCAAACTAGCCACTAGTGAAATGCACTCACTAAAAATAACCTGATCTCCATCTTGCTGGCTACTATTTTGTATTTTATTAAAGTGTGACGACTGACGTCGGCAATGTTGAAGTTCCTCCATGCCCAGGGATCCCCTCCCAGGCAAACCTGAGGGCCAGGGACCCCCATCATACGTTAGCAAAGAATGTAATAATATGGCAACATATTAAAATGAATAGATTTGGGAGATCGTTTTTTATTATTTTGGCCTCCAAACATAATTGGAAGAGAAAGTGTAAACTAGCATAGCCCATTAGCTAGAAAGGTAATTCAAAACTCCTAAGAGCAGCTGTTTAAACAAAGGTTAGCCATGTGTTGGCAAAAATTCATATAGAATCAAAGAAAGCTTACCAGGAGCCAGTGGCACTAGCCACACTGTAGCCTATTCGAGGTTAAAGTCTGTCAGATACACCAGTGAGTGTAATTTGCTCCAATGAGTTTAATTTGCTCAATATTAGCAGTTGAGCAATAAAGTTGAAATCATTAGAAAGAAGAGATTGTCCTCTTTTCTATTGTACTTATGTAATTCAAAATTCCTTTATTCTGTTGTTGCTAGCGATACACTGGGAAGAAAAATGCGGACCCCCTGCAGTACCTCCACGGACCCCTGGTTGAATACCCCTGCTACTGTGTATGCCAAAATAGTCCAACATTGAAACCAGACCCTAGGTCTAGTCACTGCCTAAGGTTTGGTTTTCGAGACTATTATGCAAGAGCTTGCAAATTTGACCAATTACTGCAATATTACCACATAAAACAGTCAAATCATTTCAGTTGTATTGCATTAAAACTGACAGATCACTGCATAACAAAGAGGACTCGCAATGTCAACCAATCACGGCACATTTACCACATAATATGGTTCAAACAAGCCACACGTCAAACTTTTTCCTTCATCAACCTATTTGTGACAAATTGGACAAAATCATTGCATATTGCAATGAACAATATTATAATTGCCGCAGTATAATCAGGCATTTTTGCCCACAAGTATTTTTTATTTATCACCACGAAATCCTGGAGGGACTGCTTAATGACTACAGTACGAGAAAGACATAGCAAAGTGAATGGACCAGGGTTTAAACTTCAAATATAGTCCAAAAGATCAACATCTCTGAAACTCAAACAGATTATGATCTTATCTCCTCTTAATATAGGAACCTACAATCCAAACCTTTACCACAATTTTAACTCAAAAGACTGTCTTCTAATGGCAACTGACACTGGTCTCCCGTGGCCCTGCACAGCCTGGTCTCATAGAATAGACGTAACATAGTAAATGTAAATCCAGGACACTCAAATTAGTATTACATGTTATGTTTGGTATGGTTACATAAGACAGATGGTTATTTAAGTAAAAAACAAAAGTAGGTTGGCTCTGAGACCAGGTTGCCCTGCAGGACTCTGCCTGGTCCTGTGGTCTGTAGCAGATGGCATTGTTTTATTGGCAGAAGATGAGAGAGAGAACATGGGAGGGATGGCTCACCCCAGAGGGCCATGAAGATGGAGAAGAAGACAGTGGCCGGGTTGTCAAAAAGATGGCTGGCCCTGGCCGTGCCGCATGCGGTCTTCAGCTTCCAGTAGCTGCAAGCGCGGTCACACAGTGGGCACATGGTGATGTTGTTTCTCGCATCACAAATCTCCATGCTGTGTGGGAGAAGAACATTTGAGGAAAACCTCAGTAAAAGTGATCTAACCATAATGATCAGCATAAACTCAGTTACCAGTTTTCGAGGCTATAGAGTCCAACAGCAACGAGGAATGAACGAATGTAGTAGTGCACAAAAAAGACTAATCCTTGCATACGCCAGTTCCCGCAAAGGTTATTATTTATCAAATTTTGAATTTGACGGGAAAGTGTGTGCGTATCTCCACGCAAATCTCAGACCATGCGTATGCACAACTTCTAGTGGTTAATCAACAGTATTGCAAACAAATATTGTCATTATGGGAAATGGAGGTGGTTGATGAACAGTAATTATAATAATGGTAGGCTAATAACAACACAGGTCTAATGATAAAACGGATGCTTTTGCCGTTGGTAAGAAGATCACATAGCAGCATTTATTTACTGCTACACAACAAATATTAAGCTACCATTCCATCGCTCATTTAATAGACAGGTAGCCTATGACAGTATGGGTAGGCTACAGTATTGCTGTGCAATAGGAACACGACATAATGGCCTATTTAATCTCAGAGCCTTATAACAAGGCAAGAGATAGAAACACAATCATGTATTGATGAACAAAATATTGAACAACAATCCGTGTTTTGCATAGAAGTGCTGGCTGTAGGCAGCATTTACTTTAAATACCAAGAACGCACAGACTCCAAATGAAAAGCAATAACAAAACATTACGGCATATCTGTGCAAGGCAACTGTTACAACACTGTGTTTAGCAACTCTTGGGTTATTGATAAACCCTCACTAGTGCTTCCATGCCGTTAGAAATCGAAACATATTGGTGTAGTTGTACGTGTAGTTATAAGTGACGTTGTTTGTAGTTGTGGGAGGTCAGTGTACCTGGGAATGTCATTGTCCACAGTGGCACAGCCGTACAGGAACACTATGGCCCCCACTATGGCAGCAGGGATCAGCATCTGGGTGTAAACCCCCAGCCAGGCAAAGTACAGGCCAATCTTCTCCCCAAAGTACTTCCTGCAGGAGAGGAAGGAAAGCAGCACTGAGTACATACATCAGGAATCAATTCCGATATGGTGATTAACTAACGTTAACTCAAGCACATGATATAATGCTTTGTCTGTTTGATTGCTACAATACAGTATAGTATGTACTCTCTGCATTGTCATGTCCTAGAATTTAGAGCAGGATTCTCTCACCTGATTAACCCAATTGGTTGGTACTTGTAGAAGACACTGTAGCTTGCCCATTCTTCATACAAGATCTGACAAGACAATAACGGGTAAAACAACGTCTTTAATTAAACAAAATACTTAGAGGCAAATCCATGATAGAATAAAAAAATAATTAATTACTATTTAATCTAGCTTCTTATCTTACTTCTGAGACTCATTATAAAACAGAGGACAAGTCGGTTTGGGCTCATAAATGATTGAAATTCATCATGCAGATTATGCATTTAAAAAATGCTGATAGGAAACGGTCAGTCCCATCACAAAGCCCTTATGAAATATTGCATGGCCATTACTAGTCCCAGCTGTGCTGTGATCTCAATGCTATATCTGCAGCCTGAGTTTTGCCAAAGGCAAAGTACATTATGTCTGTGTGATTGAGTACATCTGCACACAGAATCAGTGCCATTAAGGCCCAGGGGCCGGTTGCATAAAACCCCTTAAGTTTATTTTCCCACGATATTTTCCCTTAAAGTTTCCTTAACTTTAGTCAGTTGCAGAACACGTTTTAAAACCTCTTAAGGATCCACCCCTTTTTTAAAAATTGTTGCCAAAAATGACACCCAAATCAGGACCTGAAGCAAGGATATGCATATTCTTGATACCATTTGAAAGTAAACACTTTGAAGTTTGTGGAAATGTTAAATTACTATAGGAGAATATAACACATTTGATCTGGTAAAAGATAATACAAAGAAAGAAATATGATTTTTTTGGTATTTGTTTTTGTACCATCATCTTTGAAATGCAAGAGAAAGGTCATAATGTATTATGCCAGCCCATGGGCAATTTAGATTTTGCCCACTAGATGGCAGCAGTGTATTAGCAAAGGTTTTGACTGATCCAATGAACCATTGTATTTCTGTTCAAAATGTTGTACCAAGACTGCCCAAATGTGCCTAATTGGTTTATTAATACATTTAAGTTCATAACTGTGCATTCTCCTCAAACAATAGCATGGTATTCTTCCACTGTAATGGCTACTGTAAATTGGACAACGCAGTTAGATTAACAAGAATGTAAGATTTCTGCCAATATCAGATATGTCTATGTCCTGGGAAATGTTCTTGTTACTTACAACCTCCTGCTAATCACATTAGCCTACATCAGCTCAACTATCCCGCGGGGGAACAACTGATCCTGTAGAGGTTAACATGTTAAACTCTGACCCCCTCTGGTGGCATTATCTAAATTATGCATAATAATGTATACTATTCTCATTAAGTAAAAATGGAAGAACTGTGGGAATCTGATAAAGGTGTCAGAAATAATGTTACTGGGCCTCCCGAGTGGTACAGCGGTCTAAGGCGTCACAACAGACCCGGGATCAATCCCGGGATGTGTCACAACCGGCCGTGATTGGAAGTCCTATAAGGCGCCGCACAATTGGCCCAGCATCGTCTGGGTTGGGGGAAGGTTTGGCCGGAGGGGCTTTTCTTGGCTCATCACGTTCTACCGACTCCTTGTGGTGGGCCGGGAGCCTGCAGGCTGACCTTGGTCGCCAGTCGAACTGTTGGTCGCCAGTTCTGGCTGGCTTCCGGGTTATGTGGGCGGGTTTTAAGAAGCGCGGTTTGGCGGGAGAACGCATGACTCGACCTTCGCCTCCCGAGTCCGTTGGGTAGTTGCAGCGATGAGACAAAATCGAAATTGGGGAGAAAAAGGGGGTAATAAACAAACAAAAAAAATTATAATGTGACTACTACAGGACCTGAGATACTAGACTCTGCCGCCTCAGCCATACTGACAATCTATCATCTTTACGTCCACTCCTATTGATAGAGTTTATCTCGTGATCTCGACAAAACAACTTTTATGTCATGATCATAAGATAAATAAGTTGTGATCTCGATAACGAGGGAATAATTTTTATTCCTATGTCCTCTCTGGACTTTTGTACTTAAGGGAACCACTTAAGATGTTTTATGAAACCGGGCCCAGGATCAGCATGTAGGGACAGGGTGCTGTGGTCTGCGTCGTCTGACAGGTCAAGATCATCCTTGAGCATCAAATGTTATTTAGATGACTCTTATATTGCTACTCAGTAGTCGCTAGCGTGCATCTACATGAAATTATATAAGTAAATTTCACTGTTGGTCTCATGTTGTACTCCTCTGCCTGTCAGACATGAGGTTTCACTAATAAAGTGCCATCGCTCTCAGGCAGGGAAATGGGCACCCAGGGGTCCTGCCATCAGAGTCTCACAAATATTTTTTTTTACTGAACAGTGAACTGTAGTCCCAATGGCACAGCACCAAACAGAGCTTCAGTAGGTTACCATCCTCCACCCCAATGGCTCTGTCTGTTCCCAAACAGAGCTCCCACTTTGCAAGACAAATTAGTGATGCCTGTGACTCATCATAGACCAGCGTAACACAGGACTGGAAAAACAACAAACCATGGAACAACTCATAACAACATCACCTCTAAAATGTGATCATGCCATCATCTCAAGGAGATAAGTCATTTCTGTGAAAGAGCAATCAATTTGCTCTGTGCACGGACTACAGAAGATGGGTGGGAAAAAACATACCGCTGCCATACGGCAGCTTGGAAATTCTTTAGATTTTCTTTGCTCTGGGCTTAAATCGCTTAGATTCGACCAGACTGGTTGTTGCACAATGCTTGAGGATGGTGAAAAGGGATTATGCCTGTTGCCGTGGTGACACTTTCAATACAGTGTAATTATTCTCTAAGCCAAATGGGGCTTTTCCTCTCCATCGTTGCTGAGGGCTTGCGTTTAGACAGCATTTGAATTCTGTGCTTTAACCTTTTCAATATGCTCTGTCGCTAACGACAAGACTTTCCTGTCTTCACAATAAAATGGTTTATGATAATCGCTAACAGTGACACAAATGATGGATTAGTTGGTGATTTCATTGATTGCATATTGACATGACCGATGATTTGCTCGTCTCACCTTTCTGTCATTGGCCTCCGGCCCCAGGCCGTCAACATCCCCCTGCAAGACAAGTAATGACACAATGAGTGTTGTCTGGTCACAGAGCGCTTGGCTTTGCATGGGTATTGATAATATGTGTAGTAATATACCCACATCGTGAAGAGGGTACGCAGCAGTGTAAACACCATTGCCAAGGAGACTGGTGATTCCTGTAAATGTCATTTTCAAGAGATCAAATTTACTATCAAACAGAAGGCGCACAATAGCAATACTATTCTACTTCAGCATACTAGTGGTGTCTAGAAAGATAAGACAGATGTAATTTACAACCCTAAAGGATCCACATTCATTGTAATATCCACGAGAGAGAGGGGACGTGGCTCGGCTTACCCATGGTGTATTTGGCTTTCGTGCATCTTGTACGTTTCAACACTTCATAAACCTAAATGGGTAAATAACATAAATGTAAAAATTAAAAAAACTTCCGCAATGTATTAAGATGATCTCAGGTAATAATCACATCCAAATAGGGCAGAAATCCTGTCTTGTGCAATGAATTTGTTAAGAAATGGACCTCAACTCCTGGCCATTAATGAACAACTCAAAATGCATTGATGGGCAAGTTGTTTTCAAACTTCCTGGCTATCTCCAAAGTCATTTTAGCTCAGTATTGATGTTTCTGTGGAGCGGTAAAGTTCTACACCATCTCCACTGGGAGCAACATCCGTTGATTGAGAAAGAATCCAATGGAAAGTAAATCACATGAACAAAAAAAATACGTTTACTTGTGGTGTGAAGGGCTTTTTATTGACTTGCCCATCATTCAAGCAGATCTATAGTACTTACTATTGAGGCCCTGGTTTTGCTGTCGAAGAAAGACTCTCTGTCTGAGAGATCAAACCTGTTAATACAGAAGACAGAGGAGCCTTCTGTCAGTGGTTTCTTTAAAGAGCCATGTACTCAACCGGCAGAAACTATGTTACTGTTCCGTGCAGACACATCATATCAGATTTGTAGGTACGTGGACAGCAATGTTTTTTTTTGAGGCCTAGATTACATACACATGTGTTGTCATTAGTTAGACCAGACATACAATACAAGGTGGTTACAAGGAGAATATGGTTGCAACATGTCTTGGTAGCTAGGGTTAGTCAGCAGCCTGGCCTACACAGTGTTCATTGAGAGTCAGGAGCTCAAAATAGCCTGTAACCTCTATGCCCACTCTCTTGAATAAAATCTAGCTTGTTTACTAGCCTCGCTCAAAACAAATTAAAATATGGTGCTTTTTACAATACATAATATTCTAACATCCAAACGCGGATGAATTATTCCTTGAACATCAGAGGATAAGTCTCTGTTTAAAAATAATATTGAATCGCAGTGTGGATGTCTTCCGAACAACATCTTTGTTCAGATTTTGTATCCGTTGATTTTGTATCCGTTGATTTTGGGCCTGTTGATTGCACCTCTACATTATTACCGTCATGGCACAGTGGGGCCATTAACCATGTCAAAAATGACAAAGAGCTCAAGACTGGTGAAGACTGCGGGGGTAGAAGAACAATTTCAATTCCATTTATTTCAGCTCAGCCATATCCCATTATGGGGAAATGCACCTACTGAGATGAATAATTACAGGTAGCAGCCTGTATCATTCATACATAATCACATATTCTGCACTTAAAAGCATCCAGCTCACTAATTACAATCTTTAACACTAAAACTGCTGGGCTGTGTGGGACCCCCCTTCAAGCAAATGAGCAGCCATTTTGACTGCGACATTCTTACAGTGTAATTCATATTTCATATACGCTATCGCAAAAAGTATCATTTGGTTGTGTTTATGAAGGTAACAGAATACTCTTTATTTTATTTCAAATAACAATTGCATTTTCATTTGTTTATGTTACTGTAGGCTATACAGTATGTAAAATGTTTGTTTTTTTTAAACACAAAAACGCAGGTGTTCAATCAATTTTTTTAGTGGGGTGCCTTTGTTACAGCTATGAAACAGAAAGCATACAGTACCTCCATTGAACACACTAACAGATTATTTTTATAATGACCCCCCCCCCCCCCCCAAAATACCCCAAACACCGCGCAGTCAGCAAGACGCACAATCTAATGATGAAAACATCAGTAGCCTAAACATCATCATAAGTGGGATTGATAAATAGTGAAAATCAGCACATAAGCAATAATGGCATTATAAGAAGTGTCGATATGACAGTAGTGAAAAATAGTCAATTATCTATTCGCTGGATACCATGGCGAATTTGTTTGTTTCTTTGTCATCAAAATGGAGGTAACGCATGATCTCTCTGAAGCAATCCCGTGACATGTTTTCTCAAAATAAAAGTATCCCATTCAAGTCTGACCAAAAGCTCCCCATACACACGCTCTTTCCACCGAATACTCCACGGACGTACAGGATTAAAATGAACACTTCCAGGTCATCAACAGACAGATCCCAGGCAGTGTCCTTACTCCGTAATGACATATGGTGTTGATAATCTCCATGTAGCAGTGTCATTGGCTTGTTCTATCTAAATGGTGCCATCCCTTCCACTCTCCTCTCTCACTGTTCCATTTGGTTGTGGCGGGGGAACCTACGCAGTGCACACCATTTGGGCTTTTTTTTTGCACTTAAGCATAGAAGGTGTAGGTTATTCAGGCTGCAGCTCAGAATCAGAAGAATAATCATCATGATTCATTTCTTCCCCGCCATCTGAGTCATTTTCATTCGGATCTTGTAGCATCGCTAAGGCAACATGTTCATCCATTCATCTAGGTCTTCTTGCCATTGTAAATTACGCACGCTCTCACTATGTACACTATGTACTCCCCCAATATATATATTTTTAAATGGCATGTCCTCATAAAACTGGTTATAACTCCAGTTCTGTTTGTCATATTCGGATTCTAACAACGGCAGTGTGTTATGTAGACCTATTTAGGAAAAGTCAAGGACGGAGGCGGGCAAAACTGAAAAAATGGCAGCGTAATAATTGTTTTAAAACTTATGAGCAGTCAAAATGACTGCTTTAGCGGTTCTAGTGTCAATAACGCCACAACCAGTGCTGTAATGATTTAAATAGCTATACTGTGGCATTGTACCCATCTCTTGCATTGAAAATACATTTCTTTCCGATTGCAATAAACATTTCAAGCCACTTTGAATTTCTCACATGCATAGAACTGGGAGTACACCCATTAACCTTTGAGCTCTGCATCGTTGATCACTTGTCAGAATGCACTTAATGTTCAATGATGAGACTAAACCCCTGAACCAATGCCACAGGTCTCAGTGCTACTACTATACTCACAGGTGCTGCTTTTCCCTGGAGAAAGGGTGGGAGAGATGCTTCACATTTTGGGCTCTATTCGGCTCCACTTTAGGATGAAGTGGTGCAGTCACTTTGCGGATGAACAGATTGATCCTCTCCACCACATTACTTCCCTGATTGACCTCGTACACCTGAAGGGAAAGGGAAAACAGGAAGAAAACACGTTGAGAAATGAGTGCATGAAAGGCTATCAGTTACATTATTCTTGTTTGTTTGAACAATTTAGTCATTTAACAGACCCTCTTATCCAGAGCGACTTACAATTAGTGCCTTCATCTTATGATAGCTAGGTGAGACAACAAGCCATCACAATCGTATCAAGGACATGTTCCCTCAACAATGTGTTTATCAGCAACGTCAGTGCGAGTAGAAAAAGACAAGTCCATTTTTTATTTTTTGGGGGGAGAGGGGTGGGGAGGGTAGCGCCGGGGCGCTGTGAGAGTTATTTAGACATTTCAGAAGTTGTGCAGGGACTCTGCTGTCCTGACTTTAGGGGGAAGCCTGTTCGAGCATTGGGGTGCTAAGAGAGGGAAGAACTTTGACTGGCCTGAGCGGGAGCTGCCTTCCCATAGAAACTGACCAGTGATCTACAGTGATCCATCTAAAGGCAGGCCATACCTTTTTGGTGGGCATCTTGAGCTTCATGAATTCTGCCTCCCGACAGAGCACATTCCAGGGAGCATGGATCTTCAGGAAGCCAATTCCTGGGATTTTGTTCTGGAAAACAGAGAACGTGATGTTGAATAAAATAATAATAATAAGGCAAAAGGCTTTCATGGATATTTTAATGTGTGACGAAATAAGTTTCCCCTGTTTTATCTGCGTGATATATGTGTCCCTAGAATGAAGCTACTGTCACATCTATAAGGACTAATCAGTCTCTCCAAGGTAAAGCACAGCAATGATACTGCAGCATTGTAACTGAAAAAAAAGTCGCAATGCTACAATAGCAAGGATTGTTGTTGGTTTGAGTCAGCCAAAGGCTGTATCCACTTGAATAGAAAACCATGTCTCATAGTCTAATATATTCCGGATAAAAGTTCTCTCTCCACAATCTCCTCTATCAAAAACAACAGTGGTTATGTAAGTCCCTCTCGTATGCTCCTGACCTACATCCTCACACCTCCCAGCCCACTTCAGGGTCCTGGCCCTGTCTGTTGAGAACACTGTGGCAGACTACACTTTCCACAGCAATATCAAGCAGAAAAGATCCTGCCAATTCTATTTTGGGGCTTTGGTTCGATTATCCACAAACAACCCTCATTCATGGACAAAGTAAATTAATAAAATAAAACGGGGAGGGTTGTTCCGACTTACTCAACAAAGCATACAGATGTTGTCAATAAGTATGAAATCCTTTTGAATTTGCCTTAATATCACTCAAAACAAATCTTCTCCCATGTGAGCAACAATCACTAAATGGTAAGAGACCTCTTCATGCATGCAATGGGAACCCAACTCCCACAGAACCACATGTCTCCTACCATTTTTCAGCAAAATCTCACGTAACAGACATTACAAAACACACATCAACGATAAAAGATAGAACAGTAAACACATGTCAAATCTTTACTTAAGTGATTTCTGTACTGGTTTGCAAAATGGAGTGGTTACGAACTAGGCCTTACCATTACTCTTTCATACAGGGAAGTTTCCCATGGTTTTGAAATCCCAAATATGTTTTATGCTGTATACTGTAGGTATTTCAATCTGAATGGGAGACACAATGGCTGCAGTCCAAACACATAAAAGATACACCCTCGTCCACTTACCATCGCCTTGTGCTCTTTGGGGAATCCCCGTTGCCATCTTGGAGGGTGGGTCAAATGATTAGCCAAGCAAGGGAAGTTTGCAACGTAAGCCCCTCAGCCCTCGTTTTTAGTAGGCTTTGCGAGTGTACAATTATGTTCACTCCGGGGCCTGAAACTCCCCATATGTCACGCCCTGATCTGTTTCGCCCATCTTCCCCATTATCCCCTGTGTATTTATACCTGTGTTCTCTGTTTGTCTGTTGCCAGTTCGTTTTGTTCGTAGAACCTACCAGCGTTTTGTTTTCCCTGCTCCTGCCTGTTTTCCTGCTCCTGTTGTCTAGTTTCCCGGATCTGACCGTTCTGCCTGCCCTGACCCTGAGCCCGCCTGCTGTCCTGTACGTTACACACTCTCTGGATTATTGACCCGTGCCTGCCTTGACCTGTCGTTTGCCTGCCCCTGTTCAAGGAATAAACTTTTGTTTTCATCACTTTTCTTCACTGTCTGCACCTGGGTCATACCTTGTGATACCATAATTCAATTCGCAACGATTGTACATCCGCTAAGAAAAGTCAGCGAAAACTCAATGGAGAAGTCAACATACAAGTGTAAGTAAAAACAAAAGCAAATAAGTTAGAAATTGTGTTACTAATGCACATGATGGCAAAAACACGTCTAATAAAAGGTAAATATGGCTTTTTTTAAATATCTTTTGGAAGTTCCATCTAGGCAGGCTAGCTAGTTAGTTAGCTAATTAATTTACTAGCCATCATTCAGTAGGCGTATATTAATAATCAATTATTTAATATACAGTTGAAGTCGGAAGTTTACATACACTTAGGTTGGAGTCATTAAAACTCGTTTTTCAACCACTCCACAAATTTCTTGTTAACAAACTATAGTTTTGGTAAGTCAGTTAGGACATCTACTTTGTGCATGACCCAAGTCATTTTTCCTACAATTGTTTACAGACAGTTTATTTCACTTATAATTCACTGTATCACAATTTCAGTGGGTCAGAAGTTTACATACACTAAGTTGACTGTGCCTTTAAACAGCTTGGAAAATTCACGAAAATTATGTCATGGCTTTAGAAGCTTCTGATATGCTAATTTACATAATTCGAGTCAATTGGAGGTGTACCTATGGATGTATTTCACGGCTTACTTTCAAACTCAGTGCCTCTTAGCTTGACATCATGGAAAAATCTAAAGAAATCAGCCAAGACCTAAAGAATTTTTTGTAGACCTCCACAACTCTGGTTCATCCTTGGGAGCAATTTCCAAACGCCTGAAGGTACCACGTTCATCTGTACAAACAATAGTACGCAAGTATAAACACCATGGGACCACGCAGCCGTCATACATCTCAGGAAGGAGACGCGTTCTGTCTCCTAGAGATGAACGTACTTTGGTGCGATAAGTGCAAATCAATCCCAGAACAACAGCAAAAGACCTTGTGAAGATGCTGGAGAAAACAGGTACAAAAGTATCAATATCCACAGTAAAACAAGTCCTATATCGACACAGCAAGGAAGAAGCCACTGCTCCAAAACCACCATAAAAAAGCCAGACTACAGTTTGCAACTGCACATGCGGACAAAGATCATACTTTTTGGAGAAATGTCCTCTGGTCTGATGAAACAAAAATAGAACGGTTTGGCCATAATGACCATCGTTATGTTTGGAGGAAAAAGGGGGAGGCTTTGAAGCCAAAGAACACCATCCCAACCGTGAAGCACGGGGGTGGCAGTATAATGTTGTGGGGGTGCTTTGCTGCAGGAGGGACTGGTGCACTTCACAAAATAGATGGCATCATGAGGCAGGAAAAGGTATTGGAGTGGCTATCAAAAGCCCTGACCTCAATCCTATAGAAAATTTGTGGGCAGAACTGAAAAAGCGTGTGCGAGCAAGGAGGCATACAAACCTGACTCAGTTACACCAGCTCTGTCAGGAGGAATGGGCCAAAATTCACCCAACTTATTATGGGAAGCTTGTGGAAGGATACCCAAATCGTTTGACCCAAGTTAAACAATTTAAAGGCAATGCTACAAAATACTAATTGAGTGTATATAAACTTCTGACCCACTGGGAATGTGATGAAAGAAATAAAAGCTGAAATAAATCATTCTCTCTACTATTATTTCACATTCTTAAAATAAAGTGGTGATACTAACTGACCTAAAACAGGGAATTTGTACTAGGATTAAATGTCAGGAATTGTGAAAAAGTGAGTTTAAATGTATTTGGCTAAGGTGTATGTAAACTTCCGACTTCAAGTGTAGGTAGACATGCACTCATAATTGACTGTAGCCCATATAAAGTACCCACAAGCTACCGGTGGCTGAAAACACAATCATCACGGGATGAACAAGTGATGAATTTCCGGCCAAGGGTGGTCCATTTAAAAATCATTCCTTCCTCCCTTGCCCCTTGCCCTGCAAGTGTATACTCGTCAGACGTCATGATACGTAATCAGAAGTGTTCACTTAATTTAAGGACTGAGGGGATAGGGTGAGTCTTTAAAGTGTTTGGTCCGCAGACAATTTATCTTGGGTCTTGATCAATGTAACAATTTATGATAAATGAGTAATGATTAATAGGTCAATAGCCACTCTAGAGTGTATATAATAACCTATGATATTAGGCCTTCTTTTGCTTGTAAGGCTGAAAATAATTACTCCCATTGTAGAGAAAATCTATTGCACACGCTGCCCTTTCTTATCAGATCTATATTTGATGAAAGCTGTTCATTTGATAAAGATCAATAATGTGACGAATGCAGGTCAATTGTAGATTTGAAAAATCATATCTGATCACAGTAAACCCTCAACGCAAGAGGAAGTTCAATGTGCTTTGTTCCAGTATGAAGTAGATACATGATACAATCGCTACATGAACACTAGATGGACAAATGTCAACCAGTCAATATAAGGAGGAATGGAGAATTAAGTCGCATTCAATGGAACAACATGACCTCAAAGACAATATCTGAACATTGATTGCCAAGATGTGAAAGAATGCAGCTACAAGCAAGCATCTAGTCTAAATGCACAACCACACCAGGGCTTGAATATTACGCCAGATTCTACTACAAAATAGGTTGCTCAACATTTTTGGTATCATTTTAGGTTAGGCAGTCTAATTGCTAGGTTATTCCAAAAAGACCTTGAGATGTTCTACTGTTGAGGTTTTCAAACGTGTGGGGAAAACACACAGTCCAAGGCCACTAACTCACCCCCTCATCCTTCTCTAGCTCCAGGCCCATCTCTCGAAGGTTATCCTCAAACTCAGTCTGGCGGAAGCGCTTGTCATCCTCATGGTAGTCAAGCCGATGCTTGTGGGCAGCAACCTCAGGGTCTTCTTTGGGTGGTGGCGTGTCCCGACCTCTCATCATGCTCAGACTGCGGCGCAGGCTCCTGAGGATGCGGTAATCCCCGAAGTGGGATGTCTTGCGACGAAAACTCTGGGGTTTCTGGATATGATATGTGAGAACATAGTCCACCCGCCGCTGGCCATCCTGGAATGTAGGCCCCTGTTTTGGGCCTGAGGCTGCCTCATCTGACTTGAGGGAGTTCAAGGGCTGAGAAGAGAGAGAGGGGGATTATAGTTTTAATGGAGACATGTTGGCAGATCATGAGGAGAAGGCATGTGTCATTCTAGCCTGTGAGAGTTTGTTGTGTGTACATTTGTTTATCTTTTAAATTACAATAGCTTAAGCCTTGTGGACAGTCAAATCCCCTCCACCGTGATAAATCAGTGCACTCAACCACATCTCTGCTACTGCCTTCTTCAAGGAGTGGGAATTTATTTATTTATACTAATTTTGTACAGATTAAATGCTGCCCCTCAAAAGATGACAAAATAAACTTTGCACCCTGCAACACATTACGTTAGACTTTCTCATAACACTGTCCTAATCCAACTCATGAAGACATACTGTACCTGAAGACCAGTGACCAAATCAATTATACGCTACTTGACAGTACGACTCACAGTACGACTCATATGGTAACAAAGTGACTCTGGTGTTTGTCTTCGCCTGTGACCTAAAAACATTTTTGCTTCATTGTCCTTGAATACATTATTTGTTAGTGTGAAATGTTCGAGTGAAATTAGATTTGGCAGCAAATTGAAGTAAGGCTTTAAATTAAATGGAACGTTTAAAAAAAAAATATATATATAGTGCCAGTCAAAAGTTTGGACACACCTACTCATTCAAGGGTTTTTCTTTATTTTGACTCTTTTGTAGAATAATAGTGAAGACATTAAAACTATGACATGGTCCCGTGTGGTCCCGTGTGGCTCAGTTGGTAGAGCATGGCGCTTGCAACGCCAGGGTTGTGGGTTCATTCCCCACGGGGGGACCAGGATGAATATGTATGAACTTTCCAATTTGTAAGTCGCTCTGGATAAGAGCGTCTGCTAAATGACTTAAATGTAAATGACATAGCATATATGGAGTCATGTAGTAACCAAAATATATTTTCAATTTTAGATTCTTCAAAGTAGCCACCCTTTGCCTTGATGACAGCTTTGCACACTCTTAGCATTCTCTCAACCAGATTAAACTGGAATGCTTTTCCAACAATCTTGAAGGAGTTCCCACATATGCTGACTACTTGTTGGCTACTTTTTCTTCACTCTACGGTCCAACTCATCCCAAACCATCTCAATTGGGTTGAGGTCGGGTGATTGTGAAGGCCAGGTCATCTGTTGCAGCACTCCATCACTCTCCTTCTTGGTAAAATAGCCCTTACACAGCCTGGAAGAAGGTTGGGTCATTGTCCTGGTGAAAAACAAATGATAGCCCCACTAAGCGCAAACCAGATCGGATGGCGTATCGCTGCAGAATGCTGTGGTAGCCATGCTGGGTAAGTGTGCCTTGAATTCTAAATAAATCACAGACAGTGTCACCAGCAAAGCACCCCCACACCGTCACACCTCCTCCTCCATGCTTCACGGTGGGAACCACACATGCGGAGATCATCCGTTCACCTACTCGGCGTCTCACAAAGACACGGCGGTTGGAACCAAAAATCTCAAATTTGGACTCATCAGGCCAAAGGACAGATTTCCACCGGTCTAATGTCCATTGCTCGTGTTTCTTGGCCAAAGCAAGTCTCTTCTTCTTATTGGTGTCCTTTAGTAGTGGTTTCTTTGCAGCAGTCTGATCACGAAGGCCTGATTCATGCAGTCTCCTCTGAACAGTTGATGTTGTGATGTGTCTGTTACTTGAACTCTGTGAAGCATTTATTTGCGATGCAATTTCTGAGCCTGGTAACTCTAATCAGCGTATCCTCTGCAGCAGAGGTAACTCTGGGTCTTCCTTTCCTGTGGCAGTCCTCATGAAAGCTAGTTTCATCATAGCACTTGATGGTTTTTGTGGCTGCACTTGAAGAAACTTTCAAAGTTCTTGAGATTTTCTGGATTGACTGACCTTCATGTCTTAAAGTAATGATGGACTGTCGTTTCTCTTTGCTTATTTGAGCTGTTCTTGCCATAATATGGACTTGGTCTTTTACCAGAGAGGGATATCTTCTGCATACCAACCCTACCTTGTCAACACAACTGATTGGCTCGCATTAAGAAGGAAAGAAATCCCACATATTAACTTTTAACAAGGCACACCTGTTAATTGAAATGCATTCCAGGTGACTACCTCATGAAGCTGGTTGAGAGAATGCCAAGAGTGTGCAAAGCTGTCATCAAGGCAAAGGGTGTGTAATGACTGTACTGTGAGGAACCAGATGGGTCGGATCAGCTTTTCAGTGGATGACTTCGGCCAGACCCTCTCACCCACAGAAGGGGAGAAGGGAGCTGGTGGAGGGTTGACAGTTCACACCCTATTGTAAAATCAGGGATAAGAACTTTCAGCTATCTCCCTCTCCAAAATCACACAGGAATGTGCCTTTGTTTTCACAGACATTTCCCGCCCGAAACTCTAACACGTTCTAATGCAAATACTGTAACAATATTTCTAACATAGAATGTGGGGAATGGTCAGAGGCGATCGAAAGAATAATAATGTAATTTCGGTTGTTATTTTGTGATGTCATAAAAAAATTATAAAGGAAATACTGTAACTTGAAAAGTATACACACTACATGTACGAAGTCTACATCCGCCCCGTTGTGTATGAAATATGACAAATTATGAAAGTGTTTTTGTTGACCTTTTCATACTGGAGTTCCAAATATCTCTAATATCTCTTTTATGCATGTGATGTCAGAATGCGCTCACTATTCAAAAATGTGATTGTTACGCAACAGGACAGTTAATTCCCGCTGCTCTCAAACTAAGGCACGCTGCCTGTTTTTATTTATAGATTGTTTCAACTTGTCAATTTCAAATTATTTTCGAACAAGTCTTTATTTTCTAACAACAGTTTGAATTGAGGTGTGTTCCGCCTCCTTATTAATTCACATAAAAGTAGGCCATTTCACCTTTGCGGACGATAACTTTTTGGGCATTACTGACCCGGATAAACTTCCCTAAGCACCAATTGTTTCTGCAAATCAAGTCTACAGAAATTTGCACGTCTCCAGTCAAAACAGGACCTGCACACACGTGTTCACATTTTCCATCTGGTGCCCGCATCACATTCATTGTTGTTTTCATTACTACATGATAATACATTTGGAAATGTGTGCGTTCATATCAAAGTAAGTGCCTTATTACGTTATAATAGTTTCTGTATGTCGTGTTATGTCGTTTCTACTGTAGCTCACTGTATGTATGGAGTATAATATATTTGTGTGTAATCCTTATAACCGCGGACACACGAGGTAACGTTATTAATTTCATATAACCTTTATGGTGTTATATTCAATCGTGCTTATCCAACTAGCTACATTCTTCTATTAGCTCTGTAAAACAATGCTAATTGCGTCAGAGAAGTATTAGCTTTGGGTTGTATTTTGAAGCTACCCTGGCCTTATGACCATGGTTTGTTTTCATTCAGCCTATTTAGCATAGCTCTGTTCTGCCCTGCCCTGCCCTTGTGGAGCAGATTCTTACTGTTATAACTCATATTTGTGATTTTGTCAATGCAATATGTTATTTTTATAGCAGTGTTATTATGTTGCTTCTTTGTAATATTGTTTTATTGCTATATCCTGATATTGTATTCTAATTAGTAATAATTCCTCTTTACTCTGTACTTTCAGAAACCACACACACAAACAGTATTGTCAATATCATAACTGGAAGTGGACATCTTTCGAGTGGAAGACTGAGGACAGCTTTTGTATGATATGTAGACTATGTCCTGGACAAATCCTGTCTTCACGTCGCACATGACAAAGAACTTGACCCCAAACCTGTGCCTTTTGGAGGGAATATATTGATGGAACGCCAGCTGACCCTTCCATAACATCAGGGACTCATCAATGCATAGGTCCTTCTATTGCACAAAGACCCGACCAAATGCTGATGTCAGGCTGATAAGAACATTTGCTATTTTGTGTAACGGGTCATACGGGTCATTTAGGTTGGCATTAGCATTGTTGACAAAATGCAGGCATCGCAGCAGAACTAGGAAGCGGTCTTTCGAAAAGAGGTTGGCAAAGACGGGAGTTACAAACATAGGATCTGTGCTCCAGTATTATCTTAGGGAGTTCTTCTTTACTATTTCCATGAGAAGGACTGTCACCAGGAAGGTATATATTTCACTAGTTGTGGTTGTCACCCATTTAGTGAGTTTCCCCCTCACACCTGGCTCTCTCTTCTCCTGTAGCTCCAAGGCATAGCAATTGGTCTCCTCTACTATGTCTCCCAACAGCTTCTCTGTCAGAAACAGCTTGAAGCACTGCCTCAGGGGGAATGGAAAGGGGCTTTGCACTCCAGACTGGGACTCATCAAAGCAAACAGCAGGGCCAGGAGGGGTGAAATGGCTGGCGGCCTTCCAGCTACCACAGAACTCCTGTACTGCATCCACTGTCAGTCTGCCTTCATCACCACCAGCATCTTCAAAAGGACCTGGGACTTTGTCAGTGGACAAGGGGTCCTCAGATTTAGGGTTCTCAATGGCTACAAGGTTGAGGGCAGCTCCTCACTGTCACTATCAGAATCTGATTCCTGACTTTCATACTCAGACTCATTGTCAGAATTTATAAAAATCTCTGGAATTTCCCCAGTTGTGAGTTGTCTCCTTTTGAGAGACATTAGTAATGCTACAGCTTATCTCACTATCTACTTACATAAACAACAACACTGAATGTCTCAGAGTGGGAGTGAGAGGTTACGTGATTTACTGCCGGCACGCGCCACTTATATCAATACATCACTATCACAAAATGTTTGATGTGGTAATTATTTATTAATTTACTGTTTTATTCACGTTTTCAAGTACTGGTGACAAATCATGCATTCTGATTCTTACATAGATTGTAATGGACACATATTATGTGTGTAACATACTTTTTTGAAGGTTGCACTGATTATGATGAGCTAAGCTAATTCCAGCTATGTGTGGAGCCATGTTTGTTGACATACAATGAATTCTGGGTTTCACGTAAACGTCTGTCGGACCAAAGCTGCTATAACAAAATGAGGTGAGGGAGGGTTCACTCAGTTTTCAAGTAAACTTCCGGAAGTGAAAGATGTGATGTGAAAAATGGTAGACAACACACCCTCTTCAACATGCATACTATAGACAAAACTAATCTTGTCTCCTCAAATTATCTTTAGTTGATGCGAAAAAACAAACATGGGGGCTCGCACATCGTCGGATTACTTTCGATTTCTAGAAAGTGTTTTACTCAATTATTTCTATCAATGGTGAGCTCACCCCGTGATGTGATTAATTATAAATAGTAATTGCTATTAGCTAATTCATATTGTAGTTTCTGTCAACCGAGAGTTATAAAAATATGACCGCTTGTGTAACCTCAATCTATCCTCATTTAGCACTAGGACAAATGTAGTCTACATTTTCTGGTTTGGATGATTGTGTTATGCTGTAGCTACTGTGAATGTCTGAACATTGCATCCAAAACTGGTCAAATTCTGGTCAAATAAGGACTGTGTTTGTGCAAAATGTTTCTGTGAAAAAACAGTGTGGCCAGCTCAAATGCTGATTGTTGCGTCAATCGAAACTGGACGTTCTAAATAAGCGTTCTAATCAGACCGGTTTGAGCGTACGCTACAGGGACCACTGTAGAATGATCACACAAGTTTGTTGGTATGTATGAAAAGGTTAAGAGATGGATGTGATCTTAGAAACTATAACCAAATTGAGATGGTTTGGGATGAGTCGGGAACGCAGAGTGAAGGAGAGGCAGCCAACAAGTGCTCAGCATATGTGGGAACTCCTTCAAGACCGTTGGAAAAGCATTCCAGGTGAAGCTGGTTGAGAGAATGTCAAGAGTGTGCAAAGCTGTCATCAAGGCAAAGGGTGGATATTTGAAGAATCTCAAATGTAAAATAAATGTTGATTTGTTTAACACTAATTTGGTTACTACATGATTCCATGTTTTATTTCATAGTTTTGATGTCTTCACTATTATTCTACAATGTAGAAAATTGTATAAATAAAGAAAAACCCTTGAGTGGGTAGGTGTTTTACATTTTTTGATCGTTTTTGCAGCTTCCAACGACTCAAAACCTAAACTTTAAATAAAACATTTTTAAAAATTAAAATAATAATGAGCAAGCTATCAGAGGGGGTGGCCCCCATTCTCCCGCTAATTAATGAACCCTCACCCATAGAAAGATTGATCGCTGATCTCAGCAGCGATATAAACCCAAACTATACCATAAGAAGAAAAAAACGTGCAGAAATTGCGACAGACGCCCTCCAGAATAAACCTTCAGGCGCAGGCATTGTAAAGGTTCTCTCCAGTATAGCCCTGATATATGGCCGCCAGCAGAGATTGACATCGGTCCTGTACCACAGTGCACAGCAGAAGCACGAGCAAGAAACGGTTGACATATAGGGACAGGTGGAGAGAACCGGGAAACGAATGACAAAAGACGGGAAAAAAATACTGCTAACCGAGGACCTGCGTTTGAGAACGGAAAAATTAAAAGAAATGGCAAAAACGTATGACGACGAACGAGCACAAACTCTTGAACAAAATCTTCTTCCACAGGAACAAAATCGTCTTCTACATTAACAACTCGATTTAGCCAAAAATAAATACGATGAAGTCCATGCAAAACTAGATAAATCTGACGACTTATCCGCAAACAGGGACGCTCAACTTGATAACATGCATGCAGTTTTGATGAACAACACTCAAAGCAAAAATGTTCTAGTCCAAATGCTGCAGACCAAAGACGATCAGTTAATGAACACAATGACCAAGTTGGATGACAAAACAGTGGAACTCATGGAAGTCTCTGACCAAGTGATTGATGAGAGAACCCAGGTGAGCAAGATGAAAAAAATGATCTCTATTCAAGCGGAAGAAATCTTATCATTGAATCTTTCGCTCCGCACTCAAGACCTCTACCTGCAAACCATAACAGATAAGAATGAGACTGAACAGAGCCAGTGTCTAAAATAAGTACTCTAAGCGCCCAAGTGGACTCTGCTATGCAGCAGAATACCACCCTTAGGTACCATCTGGAGGAATTCCAAATGGTAAAGCGTGACTACCCAACAAAGCAACCAAGCTCGCAACCGGAGTTCGGTACACAAAGGAGTGAAGACGACAGAAGGTTTCTGACTTTACCTCTCTCAGGTGTCCCTCAGTCTTTTCCTCTTGGCCATTTGGTACAGAGTAATATGGAGCTATCTTGCCAACAAAGCCAAAGCTTGGTTTCTTCTCTTGGCCTTTTGGTCCAAAATCTCCCACAGGATGAAGCCAACCCTCTCTGGCACGGAACGCCTTGACAACATCTTCAAAAACCTCTGCACTTTTGACCCCGTTCCAGGGAAGCCAAACGACACTGAGACGCTCGTAGCAAATATAGAGGACGCCTCTGATGGCTACGCCAATGCTACGGGTACTGACAGGCTTTACCTGTTGAAGCGAACATCGAATAAACATTTGATGAGGTTCATCTGTCTACAACAGCAACACGTGCTGCAAACACGACAGCTCGCTGGCTAACACTATCAAACAAGCTCAGAATGAACTCCCACAAACATACTATCATAGGCTTCGTTCAGCTTACTTTGGTCTACTCACTGAAACAGGAATGAAAGAGCGATTACCATTCAAACGTGTTTCTGTCGAACCAATAACCACCATGGTCAAAATAACTATAAAGAACGTTGCCAGCGAAACGACTACCGCTACAATCAAGTTGATCGCTACGTACCTGCTCCCAACCCACACAAAGGGTCAGGGCACAAGAGTAACAAAGGATAACAACAGGTTCAATAATGATCAAAACGTAGACCAATACTCTCTAGAAGCTCTGCTAAGAGAAGTACAAAAGCGGCAAAAATTTGACAAAGAGGAAAAAGCTAAGACACCATGACTAGGCGTGGATTTGCAGGAGAACAGCTCCGCCGAAATTAACACCATTAGTGAGGACGTAAACGATCAAATTACCCCCACTCTCACTCGAAACCCTATCCAGGGCCTGCTCGATCAAGAAACAAGCCCACGGGCTTTGACTATAGACTCAAATACAAATGTTGCGACGCACAGGAGCGTTGGTGAGCAGCAACATGTGAAGACGCGTTTTCTCGGTGCTCCTGTCCAGAGCGAACAATTTACTATTAATACTTGGCCAACACCTCCCCTACTGTGTTAATTTTGTAACATTTAATTTGGAATCAATCCTAATTTACAAATATGGCAAGGTTTTCTGTAATATTTGGCCTTTTCATTGTAAAATGTCGAAACAACCACGGCCATGAGTCACAAAAGAGCAGGCCTCTACTAAAGCCTCAGGCTCACTGGACTGACTCTGATCCCCCCGACTTAGCCAAGGTAATGGCGGCTATCATTAAGTCTGAACAGTCTGTCCTGGCTAAAGTGTCACTATCCACTGACCTCTCCGCACAAATAGCCATTCTCGCCACTGAGTTCAACACAAAGATCGAATCGGTTAAAGACGACTTGGCGAAACATGACACCCGTCTGAATTTCCCGGAAGGTGGCTTAAATACTTTCTCCGACAAAGTGGTGACAATGGAAGAGCAAGTCACCTGGCTTTCATCAGATGTCGTCAAACTAACTTCCAAGGTCAAAGACCTCGAGAACAGACAGCGCGGGGGTCGCATTTTTGTCGTGAGAGAGGGCCGTGAGACCGGAGGCGGATTGCGGCCTACCCTGTCCATAGCTAAATTGCTCCAGGAAATTCTAGACCTCAATTACGCCCCCACCCTTGACCGTGCGCACAGAAGCCTACAGTCTGCACCAAAGAATGGGGAGCTGCCCAGACCCATCGTAGTTAAATTCCACTACCTTCAGGAGAAGGAGGATGTCTTCCGTAAGGCATGGCGAGCGGCTCCCATCACCTACGGCGGCCAGAATATTTGTATTTACCCAAACTACACGGCGGCAGCCATGAAGAAAAGGTCAGCCTTCAACGAGGTGAGGGGGCTCCTGCACCGCTGTCTGTGCACCAAGTTCGGCATTCTTTACCCAACTGTACTGAAGATCACTACTCCCTCCTGCGAGCAGAAGACATTCTTAGACCCAACCAGGGCCAAAGAATACATCGTCAAGCACCTACATCCACCAGAGGACAGGTGACATACAACTAACTAGCTATTGTAGGCCCATAATCTGCCCCTGCGCTAACCATGCTAACGCGACAAAGGACCAACTAGTGAACTCATCTTGATTAGAAACGTGCCTCCACCCTGCTGCCAAAAAAGGACAATTATACTTCCAGTAACTTAACGTTATGAACAATGATGATATGTATAGGGTGAAATGTTCTCACAAGGACAATATAGATTGAATAGTATTTTATTTACAGTACATGGAACAATTTGCTTTTACCAACTAGCTGCGGCTGTACAGCCTCAGTTCTAGGTGGTGCAGTACTAATTAGCCTAGTTGCTACCTAAGGCTAGCCACTGAGCTCTCTTTCCATGCCTTAATAGGATACTCTAATAACATACTGTGAGCATGTTTAAAACATACTCCCAAAGGAACATGTGTATTATTCTTTACTATTTGACTGGTTGGTCATGCTTGGTGCTTAGTGGAGGCAGGTTGTATAGCTGAGCGAGCAGTGCAGGACGGGTATTAATCACCAAGCGTTTGCCAATCATTTTTCGGTGTTCTGGGTTGTTAGGATGTTCAACCGAGGGTTACATTTATACAAATGTTGAATTATACTGGGTTTGTTTTCCTATTTACTTATTATTTAAATATTTTCGATATATATATTTTTTTCTTAAGTCATCCCAATGGGATGGGGTTGGTGGGGGGAACATATACCGCCTTTTTTATATATTGTTTGACTATCCTTCAAATATGCATATTGCATAAGATACATTAGAGAACTGAGGTGGTCCCCTCCTGAATCCCTTCCCTATGTGTAAACTTGATTATGTTCGCCCTGGATAGAGTACTGCTGAGGTTCGGTTTAACATGGTAGTATTTTGCTCTAGTCTAGGAGAGGTAGATGCATCCTTCCAACAGGGGGAAGGCCAGCATAGTAGTCCAAGGTTTTTTTCTGAGTATTTTGTTGTTCTTTTCTTTATATTTTATTACTCTGACCTTTCAGCACACTGGCCATGTGATCGTACCAACATTAATTTCTAATTACTATAGCTATGCATAATTCACATACTCTCGGCTCCACTTGTTTTATCAGCTGCAACTTAAAAGGAATTAACCATATGGCCAAGCGTAGCCGAGTGTTGGCTCATCTTAAGTCTAAGTCCGGACATTGTTTTTCTCCAAGAGACCCACCTCCGGTCCAGCGACCATGATTAACTAAAGACAGGATGGGTAGACCATATATTTCACTCCAACTTTGGTGCTAAGGCCAGAGGGGCAGCCATCCTTATCAGAAAAGGCACCCCGTTTGTCTCCTCCAAAGTTATTTCAGATACTAATGGCAGATATATTATAGTGACAGGGAAATTGTTTAGCACACATGTTATTCTGGCTAACCTCTATGGTCCTAATTGGGATGACGCTAAATTTTTCTCTGACCCATTGCAACACTTCCTGACCTTAACTCTCATCACTTGATACTGGGCAGAGATTTCAATTGTGTATTGCATCCAAGTCTAGACAGATCCAGACCGAAGCCCAACAATGTAATTTCTAAATCAGGTGCAGTAATCAACTAATTTCTAGAATCTTATAATTTGTCTGATCCATGTAGGAGGAGCATTCCCTAAACATTACTCTTTTTTTTTCTCCAGTCCACTGCTCATACTGTAGGATTGACTTTTTCCTGCTGGACAATATCATTCTTCCTTTTGTAACTAATAGTCAATATCACAGCATCATTATCTCGGACTCTAGCTAGATATCCGCTTTCTGGACAGTACTCTGTCACAACGAGCGTGGCAACTTGACCCACTACTACTATCCTGTGGTGCGTTAAAAAAATACATATCAACTAATATTGATGTATTTTTACAGATCAACTACACCCCTGACGTGTTTTACTCTACTATGTGGGAGTCGTTAAAAGAATATCTAAGGGGCCAAATTATTTCATACTTTGTTGTATGACAACAAAGAGCACACTAGATTTGGACAACAGATGTGCCTCTTCTCCGACTCCTGAACTCTACAAAGAGAGACTGCTACACCAATCAGAATTTGACAATCTCTCCACTAAACAAACGGAGCAGCTTCTGTTTATGTCGAGGCAGACATTTTATGAACATGGAGAGAAAGCTGACAAGTTGTTATCTCATCAGCTTCCACAATCCGCTGGTAGCAGCACCATACCTGAAATCTGTGTTGCAGCTGATTTAACGTCTACCAATACCAAACAAATCAACAATCAATTTAAGCAATTCTACTCTGCTCTTTACTCGTAGTCTTCCTGACACATTTCGTATGCATGCATTTCTAGACAATCTGGACATCCCCTGTCTCAATTCAGATAAACAAACCATCATGGATGCCTCAATAAGTGATAATGAAGCTACTCTGGCAACCCAGTCCATGCAGAGCGGTAAAGCTCCTGGGCCTGATGGTTTCCTATTGAGTTTTATAAAGCATTCTCTTCTAAACTATCCCCTATCCTCAGCTCAATGTACAATGAAATCCTTTATAGTCAGAAACTGCCACAGACACCTACCCAGGCGAGTATTTCGGTTTTGCTTATAAAGGACAAGCCTTCTGTGCTGCAATTTTAAAATTCTCACTAAGGTCCTCTCACGCCGTTTAGAGACAGTGATGCCTAATATAATAATTAACTCTGACAGGTAGGCAATCTTTCTATAATATGCGCTGGCTATTTAATGTTCTTTATTCTGCCCACTCAACTCAACAGCCAGAGGTTGTCATCTCTCTTGATGCTGAAAAGGTTTTCGACCGGGTTGAGTGGGAATATCCATTTACAGTACTAGAGAGACTTGGGTTTGGCCCGTCATTCCTTTCCTGGATTAAGATTTTGTACTCGTTCCCAGTGGCTTCCGTTCGCACCAACAATGTTACCTCCAGCTACTTCCCTCTTCACAGGGGGGCCAGGCAGTGTTGCTGTTTATCCCCTTTCCTAATTGATATGGCTATTGAGCCTCTTGCTATTGCCCTGTGGGCGGAGGAGAGGATTAAGGAAATACTAAAGGGCGACATAACTCTCGTTTATACATTTCTAACCCTGTGGAGTCTATACCCTATCTCTTGTACATGCTACAAGGCAGAAGGAATTGGGTATGTCAACTTCCCACTTAAGGTGGAGCATCAGGTCTTTACTTATTTGGGGATAAATGTCATATGCTCATTCAAGGCTCTGTTTAAACATAACTTCAAAACACTCCTGGAGCGCACTAAGCAGGATTTCATAAAGTGGTCTTCCCATTTCATCAGCAGGTCGCATTAATTCTGTTAAGATGACTATACTACCTAGATTTTTGTACTTATTCCAAATGATTCCCATTTTTCTCCCACAGTCGATGTTCAAACAACTGGACAGCTACATTTCCAACTTAATTTGGAATAAGTCAAATACAGGAATGAGAAAGGTATATCTAAAGAGACCTAAGCCCGCAGGCCTTCCACATTTTTTACACTAATACTAGTCATGCAAATATATCTAAATGTGTTTATTGGGTTTCTACATTTTAAAACAATGATGGTTCAACTTGGGCCCTCATGGAGCTACAGCCTTCCAACTTCTCCTGTCTCGCTCCTGTGCTCCCCACTGTCCATGAACTTTGGCACCCATGTTTTGAATCCCATTGTCAAGAACTCCCTTAAAATCTGGTCACAATTCCGAAATCACTTCAGCCTTAAATAAGCAAGCAACGTCTCTCCATTAACATCTAATCATATCTTCCCAGCGTCACAGACTGACACGGCATTCCAGTTCTGGCATAGGAACGGTCTGGTGTTTTTTGTGACCTATTTGTTGACAACATATTCGTCTCATTCGATACTCTGAGGGATGACCATAATGTTCCCAATACCCACTTTTTTTTAGATATCAGGGTTACAACGGTTTTTGGGGTTTGCCAACTTCTACACGGCTTCATCAGGAACTTCAGCTCCGTCGCCATCCCTCTCACCTCTCTCCTCAAGGGTGTGCCTCGTAGGTTGGTGTGGAGACCAGCAGCCGACAAGGCCTTTCGTCTCCTCAAGGGACGTTTCGCCTCCACCCCATTGCTTAAACACCCAGATCCCACGTTTTCCTTTGTGGTTGAGGTGGACGCGTCAGAGGTGAGCGTGGGGGCAGTTTTGTCTCAACGACAGGGTAACCCATTCAAATTGTATCCATGTGCATTCTTCTCTAAGAAACTGAGGAATTACGACGTCGGCGATCGTGAGCTCCTGGTGGTGAAGTTGGCATTAGATGAGTGGAGACACTGGCTGGAGGGTGCCAAGGAACCTTTCGTCATCCTCACCGACCATCGGAGCCTGGAGTATATACAGACAGCGAGCAGACTGAATCCGCAACAAGCCAGGTGGGAACTTTTCTTCACCAGGTTCGACTTCATACTGACCTATCGCCCAGGTTCCAAGAACATCAAGGCTAATGCCTTGTCCCGTATCTACGATTCGGGAGAGGGTCCTGTCCAGAGTGCACCTATAATCTCATCCTCCCGAGTCGTAGGTCCAGTGGCCTGGGACGTAGATGTGGACATCCGCCAGGCGTCAGAGAGGGAGCCCGCATCCCTGAACTGTCCTCCTGAGCGCATTTACGTTCCCACAGGGATAAGTGATCGGCTGCTGACCTGGGCACACACAGCTGTCGTCGCTAGACATCCAGGTATTTCTTGCACTATCCACTCCATCGCTGAGAAGTACTGGTGGCCCACCTTGGCGCAGGATGTAACTCGTTATGTCAACTCCTGTTCCGAATGTGCCCAAACCAAGTCCCCCCGGAATGCACCAGCAGGGAAGATCCTGCCGCTCCCGTGCCTCAACGACCCTGGTCTCATTTATCCATTGACTTTATAACCGATCTCCCCTCCTCTGACGGTTTCACCACCATTCTGGTGATAGTGGATAGATTTTCAAAGTCATGTCGTTTAATCCCTCTTCCTGGTCTCCCCACTGCTCCCCAGGTCGCTGAGACACTCTTCCAGCAGGTCTTCCAGCTTTATGGCCTTCCGGAGGACATAGTCTCCGACCGTGGCCCCCAATTCACATCACGAGTATGGAGTGTCTTCATGGAGAAGCTCGGGGTCACGTTCAGCCTCACTTCCGAGTACCGGCCTCAGTCCAATGGGCAGGGGGAGAGGATGAACCAGGAGCTAGGGAGGTTCCTGAGGAGTCACTGCCAGGACCGGCAGGGTGAGTGGGCACGATTCCTTCCATGGGCAGTGTACGCCCAGAACTCGCTGCGTCACTCCTCCACCGGGTTGACCCCCTTCCAGTGTGTTCTGGGTTTTCAGCCGGCCGTGGACCCCGGGCCAGACCGAAGCTCCTGCGGTTGATGAGTGGTCCATTGTCAAAAGGAACAGGCCACCGCAGTGAGACCCCTGTGTTCCACCCTGGGGATCGCGTCTGGCTCTCTACCAGGAACCTCCCACTCCGCCTGCCCTGGAAGAAATTGAGCCCCTGGTTTGCGGGGCCGTTTAAGGTTCTCCGGAGGGTCAACGAGGTGACGTATAGGTTACACTTGCCCAGTCACTATCATATCTCACCCTTGTTTCATGTCTCCCTTCTCAGGCCGGTGGTTCCTGTTCCCCTAGCTGATGCTGTCCCCCACGACACATTTTGGTTGTTATTTTGTGATGTCATTAAAAATGTTATAAAATAAATACTGTAACTTGAAAAGTATATTATTTAATTAATTAATTAATTTAATTTGAACCTTTATTTAACAAGGAAGGGCTCATTGAGATTTGAAATCTCTTTTTCAAGAGCGCTCTGGCCAAGATAGGCAGCACCAAGTCATTACACAATTACAGACAGACAACATGAAAAACTACAAGTAATCTAGTAAAAACCATATAATTCACAAGAGTATAACAAAATCATAAAACAGCAAATTAAAAACATTGACAGGTCAGGGAATCAGCCTCAAAATCCTTCATCAGTGATTTAAAAACACCAATCGAGTTCTTCCAGTTTAAGAGTATTTTGTAAGGCGTCCCAAGCCGATGGTGCAGAGTACATAAAAGCCCTTTTACCAAATTCAGTTCGGACATTTGGAACAGTTAGCAGGATAAAGTCCTGCGAACGAAGAGAGTACCCACTACATTTCTGAACAATAAAAATGCCCAAATAAAATGGTAGTAAACCCAAAATGGCTTTGTAAATAAAAGTATACCAGTGACTGAGCCTACAAGTGACTAGAGAAGGCCAGCCAACCCTGGTATATAAAGCGCAGTGGCGCGTAAGGGTTTTGCAGTTTAAAATACATTTCAATGCACCGTGGTAAAGGGTGTCAATTGATCTCAAACACTGAGCAGAAGCATTAATTTACAAAAATATCCCCAAAGTCTAGTGAAGGCATAAATGTGGCTGATACTAGCCGCCTCCTAGCTTCAAAAGAAAAACAGGCCTTATTCCTAAAATAAAATCTCAACTTCAGCTTCAATTCTTTTGTAAGTTGTTGAATATACAATATAAAAGAGAGGCCGTCATCAATTAAAATTCCAAGATATTTACATAAGGTTACAGTCTCATTCTCATTGCCCTGACAGGTACTGATAGGTGAAAGGTTCAGATATCTATTTCTTGCTTTAGAAAACACTAAATAGATCTCTGAACTTTTCACCTATTACTACCTGTCAGGGCAATGAGATTGAGACTGTAACCGCATATAAATATCTTGGAATTTTAATTGATGACGGTCTCTATACACTACATGTATGAAGTTTCCATTATGTATGAAATATGAAAAACAATTAAAGTATTTTTGTTAAGAGAGGGATGTGATCTTAGAAACTATATGAGGAAATTGTTTCTATTACTTTGTACAAGTGAGTAGTCACCGCCCCCTTGAGTGAGATCAGAGAGTGTCAGCCTGACGAACCGCCCCTTTTGAAGAACTGTATAAAACGAGGGGTTGAGAATTAACATATCAGACCAGAGAGGCGTGTAGATGCAGCTCATTGAACTCTGAAATCTCAATACGAGGTAGAGACGATAATGTCACCTCCTGGACAATCACTGGTACGGCTGATTAGCTGTCCTAAGTAAAGTATCTAGAAAAAGTGAACTTAAGTGGGACCATTCTAATACTCTTCTCAAATCACTGTAGTACGCTACTCTCATCACCCAATGGGAACCATCGACATGGCTGGCTAGACTATCTTCAAAGAGGCAGTTTCAGGAGCGACTGGAAGGGAAATCAACTCTGTAGTTCTGTTCAGGACTACACGATGAACCAAAAACATTTACACGTAAATACATTCATGATTTTTTACTCCAAACGGGTGGTGGTTTGTGTGCAAAGTATATGATTACTGTAAGAGTAGTTTCTAAATGTACCAAAGTATTATGTCTCTGTCCCTCTCTCTCTCTCTCGCCCTCCCGATCTCTGTAATAACAAGCCGCAATATTGTGTCAGTCCGCTAGGGACCTGTTTCTAATGTATTAAGTGTGTATGTTTATCCTGTGTTATCATTTAGTTAGCTAATAGATAAATAATTAAACCAATTTGTGTAGTACTGAATCATACTGTAAGTAAGGCTGGGGGTTTTGCAGATGCAGGAGGTCAGAACTGTTCAGAATGATGATATGATACCAGGTTATGATTAATATGTTGACTGTTTTATGGATGTGATAGGTAAAGACCTTTAGAGTTTAATTTGGGAGATAGTAACTCTTTAAACAACCTCTCTCGTGGTGCCCCAAATCCTAATGAGTTAATTGTTAAATTATTAATTTCATTGGGTAACAATTAAACATAGTTAGTTGATTAGATAAATAACAGTCATCAGATTAATGAAAGTATAGTCACGACAGGTGGCTACTTCGAAGAATCTCAAACGTAAAATATATTTCAATTTATATAACACTTTTTTCATTACTACATGATTCCATATGTATTATTTCATAGTTTTGATGTGTTCACTATTATTCTACAATGTAGAAAATAGTCAAAATAAAGAAAAACTCTTGAATGAGTAGGTGTGTTCAAACTTTTGACTGGTACTGTACAACAGAAACAAAAAAGAAAATCAAAAACAAAACTATATCTAAAAATGCAAACAAACAAAACAAACAGGGCAGATCCGAGTTCCCCTAGGCCACCCCTGTCAAAACGTGCCCTCGACCCCTCCCACCTTGAGCCCCTGGCCCGGCGAGGCCCCCGTCCCTGGCCCAAGGGATAATAAATGATAAATGTTGAAGGTAACATTGTCCCCATTTACAAAATCAAAAAGATGTATGTTTTACAGATGAGGATTGTGTAAATGACGCATGTATTGTATTTCATCTTTCAAGAATGGACTGCACTTGTCCACATTGAACTCATGACCTTGTCAAATAAAATGTACTGCATCTGATAACAGCTGATATCTGAAAAGCTAAATGCCATATAGCATGTTATAAACAAACACCACATCTTTCACTCTGAAATAATCCTACTCTGCGGGGAAGGGTTCATGAATACAATGCTATACAGTCATGTTTACACATTTATATATTAAGTTCAAATATTTTCCCCTTGTGCTATATAGATGGGTTACTGCAAAATAACTGTCAGGTATAGTGACACACATTGATACATAATAGGGATATAGGTATTTTTAATTTAAAATAACTAATTCAAAATGGATTGTATGCATTAACAGAAACTAAACGCGTGTAGATATTGTTTTATGGACTCTAGTTTGAATGGCCTCACCTGTATGTTCTCTCTACTGGTACGGCACACCCAAACACAATATTTGCTCTGCAATTATTTGCTTGAAATTCATCGCTTTTGTTGAGAACAAACCGTAGCTTTCTTATGGAAAACAAACCTATTTGATAATCGAGAGACAAAAGAGCTCTAGTTGTTGGAAAACATCTCAATACAAGCATCCCACTGGACGACAAGCCTCAGCCCCCTCAGAACAGGAAGTCACAGCAAAGGTCACTCCTCACAGGGGAAAATAAGGATGTGGTTACGACATGTTACAGATACAGGAACGGAGAGAACCAGAACCCTTCCTTCAACCACCCACCTCCTAACTCCTGTGCTGTGAGTAAAACCAGCATGCATATCAATAGTGTTATTACTCAGCCACAGGCCCTCTAATCTAGGGAGGCATGCATATCTTCTTCCACATTTGCATATAAACCTTTACAGCTGTATAGCTACTAGATCTAAGCCATCTAACTATCATGCCGATTCACTAACAGCAGAGTCCTGTGGGAGAGGTTTGAACATAACATCCGTAGGGTCACTATAGGATAGCTGAATAACAATACTGCATCATTTTTTATATCCTAATGAATACATAAACTAATTCTGGAAATAGGTCCTCACAACATCAAAACATCCATCAGTGTCTGTTTTAGCAGTCACTTGATACATAACAATACATCCGTATTCCGCACTGATTTAATTGACTCGGCGTTCCAAACAATGTACTTGACCTTTCTTGCCTGCTTTAGGTGCGTATATGAGCTTGCTTAATAATTCCAGTGTGTCTGTGATTAGATAGATCAAGACCGCAATTACTGTCCAAATGACCCTCTGACCCAATGGAAGGTCCACAAGTTTGACCTAATACAGTTTCCACAGTGATGGGGCAGTATTCCTCATCAAGAGAGGAACACCAACTCTGACTTTTTAACCTTCTACACTACTAACACAGGGCAGTACATGAGGGCGACTTCCTATGATAATTCATTATTTGCACCATTTCTTTTTTTCAAAATGGGGCGGCAGGTAGCCTAGTGGTTAGAGTGTTGGACTTGTAACCGAACGGTTGCAAGATTGAAATCCCGAGCTGACAAGGTACAAATCTGTCGTTCTGCTCCTGAACAAGGCAGTTAACCCAATGTTCCTAGGCCGTCATTGAAAACAAGAATTTGTTCTTAACTGACTTGCCTAGTTAAACAAAGATAAATTAAATAAAAGCCAGTTGAACAGTGCTGAAGAGATTATTTTGAATGGTTTTAGGTTATTAACATACAGTAATTATACACAGTTCCTCTTAGTGTTGGTAAATATGATGACTGAAGATCCAAACAAAGATTCCACCCATGATTAGATATGCCCATCAGCTGTTTACACACTTTGAACTACTTTATTAAATGCTTTGATCTTGAGAAAAAAAAGTTCAATGATTTTGTGTTATACCCCACAAGACATGCTATCAGAGGTCTCTTCACAATTCCCAAGTCAAGAACAGACTATGAGAGGTGCACATCAGGTAGCTGATGCAAGCAGTAGAATCAGATTAAAAAAAACACATAAAAATACACCTTATTGAACAGTGGAGACTGTGTAGAGATACACACACAGGTACACACATACGCACACACACACGCATTCTATCCACAAAACAAAAGATAAAACAATACATCATATAACATTATTACACCACTACATATCTACAATACAAAATGTATAATACTACCATACAACAATATTACAATGCACGTGTGTGATGTAAGTGCCTTCACGTGTTTGGACCCCAGGAAGAGTAGCTGCTGCCTTGGCAAAAGCTAATGGGTATCCCTAATAAATACAAATACAAATTCTCAATGTAGAGAAGACCACTTACGATGGAATCATACTTGTTATATTTGCTATCGCCACCATCCTTAGTGTTCCCAAAGTCAGCTGCCTTCTCCTCGCAGGATACAGGGATATAATAGTCATTCCTCCTCATGGTGCCTTGCTCTTCCAACTCAGGGAGAAGACTACCAGAGAGGTCGTGTACTAGGAAAGTTTGACCTGTGTGGGAGGAAAGAGATATGATTAGTATGGAACAATATAATGTAAGTATTTGATACTCTGATATGTGCTTCCAGGTCAAATGGTGCTAAGAGTGTACAGTCCAGCTCAATGGCATGAGAAGCATGAGAAGCATTCCACCATTGTACAGTATATTGTCTGATGAGGTTCTTGACAGCCACATAAAATAACCAACATGCTTTGGGTATTCATTTCTAGGGTAAACTAACAATGTGGACTGGCCACCCCTCATAGCCTGGTTCCTCTCTAGGTTTCTTCCTAGGTTTTGGCCTTTCTAGGGAGTTTTTCCTAGCCACCGTGCTTCTACACCTGCATTGCTTGCTGTTTGGGGTTTTAGGCTGGGTTTCTGTACAGCACTTTGAGATATCAGCTGATGTAAGAAGGGCTATATAATAACATTTGATTTGATTTGATTTGGATGAGGAAGTACCCATATAGTTGACTATAATCACTGAGAATCTGACCATAGTTTAATTGCACTCAACATCTACGTGCATGTTGTGTGAATGTTGAGCAAAAAGGTTTTTTCAAAGAGCTAATGTAAAGGCACTGGTTGTGTAAGCACGTCCATGAATCTCTCATGGCCTAAAGGCTCATGTTGCCCCGGTTTACAGATTGGTATTTTGTTCATTTGTCACCCCACATGCCTGTATGGTGATATTTCTATAAATATTTGAATATCTGAGCGTACCTAGACAACGTACAGATCTGGTCTTTGATCACGAAACATTAAGAATCATTTTACATTGAGAAAACCTTTTAGAGGGAATACAATGGAACCCCACCAAGTATCTGCCTTTTCTTGGACAACGACTTACAAGGATTCCCCTACCCGTGGCAATGCTAGGGACAGCTTCTGACAGTCAAAGACTCATATACAGTGGGGAGAACAAGTATTTGATACACTGACGATTTTGCAGGTTTTCCTACTTACAAAGCATGTAGAGGTCTGTAATTTTTATCATAGGTACACTTCAACTATGAGAGACGGAATCTAAAACAAAAATCCAGAAAATCACATTGTATGATTTTTAAGTAATTAATTTGCATTTTATTGCATGACATAAGTATTTGATACATCAGAAAAGCAGAACTTAATATTTGGTACAGAAACCTTTGTTTGCAATTACAGAGATCATACGTTTCCTGTAGTTCTTGACTAGGTTTGCACACACTGCAGCAGGGATTTTGGCCCACTCCTCCCTACAGATCTTCTCCAGATCCTTCAGGTTTCGGGGCTGTCGCTGGGCAATACGGACTTTCAGCTCCCTCCAAAGATTTTCTATTGGGTTCAGGTCTGGAGACTGGCTAGGCCACTCCAGGACCTTGAGATGCTTCTTACGGAGCCACTCCTTAGTTGCCATGGCTGTGTGCTTCGTGTCGTTGTCATGCTGGAAGACCCAGCCACGACCCATCTTCAATGCTCTTACTGAGGGAAGGAGGTTGTTGGCCAAGATCTCGCGATACATGGCCCCATCCATCCTCCCCTCAATACGGTGCAGTCGTCCTGTCCCCTTTGCAGAAAAGCATCCCCAAAGAATGATGTTTCCACCTCCATGCTTCACGGTTGGGATGGTGTTCTTGGGGTTGTACTCATCCTTCTATTCCTCCAAACACGGCGAGTGGAGTTTAGAGCAAAAAGCTCTATTTTTGTCTCATCAGACCACATGACCTTCTCCCATTCCTCCTCTGGATCATCCAGATGGTCATTGGCAAACTTCAGACGGGCCTGGACATGCGCTGGCTTGAGCAGGGGGACCTTGCGTGCGCTGCAGGATTTTAATCCATGACGGCGTAGTGTGTTACTAATGGTTTTCTTTGAGACTGTGGTCCCAGCTCTCTTCAGGTCATTGACCAGGTCCTGCCGTGTAGTTCTGGGCTGATCCCTCACATTCCTCATGATCATTGATGCCCCACGAGGTGAGATCTTGCATGGAGCCCCAGACCGAGGGTGATTGACCGTCATCTTGAACTTCTTCCATTTTCTAATAATTGTGCCAACAGTTGTTGCCTTCTCACCAAGCTGCTTGCCTATTGTCCTGTAGCCCATCCCATCCTTGTACAGGTCTACAATTTATCCCTGATGTCCTTACACAGCTCTCTGGTCTTGGCCATTGTGGAGAGGTTGGAGTCTGTTTGATTGAGTGTGTGGACAGGTGTCTTTTATACAGGTAACGAGTTCAAACAGGTGCAGTTAATACAGGTAATGAGTGGAGAACAGGAGGGCTTCTTAAAGAAAAACTAACAGGTCTGTGAGAGCCGGAATTCTTACTGGTTGGTAGGTGATCAAATACTTATGTCATGCAATAAAATGCAAATTAATTACTTAAAAATCATACAATGTGATTTTCTGGATTTTTGTTTTAGATTCCGTCTCTCACAGTTGAAGTGTACCTATGATAAAAATGACAGACCTCTACATGCTTTGTAAGTAGGAAAACCTGCAAAATCGGCAGTGTATCAAATACTTGTTCTCCCCACTGTATGCTGTAAGTCAAGTCCTTGTAATAACCTTCACAGATAAGGGCCCTTGGGTGCTCTTTTTGAGAGAAAAAAAGGAGTGTGTGCTGAAATTAGCAGGAGCCTGATATGGACCATAATAGGTTGAAGGATTACATTATATAATTACACTGACAGCTCCATTCAATCAAAACTAGTGACCTGATGTTGTCTTGCACTGCAAAATTGTATGTTGGACTTTACAATTCAGTAATATTCAGTAATGATACAAAACATATTTTGTATCTCTCCATAAAGATGCTATATTGATCAAAATTGCCAAATAGTAAAGTAATTTTTTTCGATTTAGAAGCTTGATTTGTTATATCAACATGAAACAAAACTATGTGAACTTATTGAGAGCTGAAGGAATATGATGTGATGGAGTAGCTAAAGTAACATTAAATCACACCAATTAGATTTCCCATCTATGAACCAGTCTTCATACTTCTCAGAAAGAACATCTTTCTTTGCTAATTCCATTCCTCATCCCATTTAACATTTAGAATAATTCAATAGTAGTCGTAGATAGATACTGTATATAACAAAAGCTATCAAAAACATATTTATTAACATATTTGTTTTTATGAATTCAAGTTAGAATGGTTTGGATGACAGTATAAGGCATGCTTAAATGGAGTCGTGCTTCCATAAATATATCCGTCTGTGCGTCTTTCTCTATCAGCTACTGTAGCCGAGGGTGTGAACACAGTGAACACTTGTCTCGGAATACTGCTCAGCACTGACAGCCAGGTAAACAAACCTCTCAAAGCTACATTACAGTAGGCTATAACCTTACAGTGAATGGTCATTATGACAAATGTGTAATAAACCGTTTCCAACCCCCAAAAATGTCTAAAATATAAACATGCAAAAAGGATGTGTTAAAAATACATCGAGTGGGCTTTCATATAATTAAAGATTAGGCTACAGCCTGCCTTCTTACATTTTACATCTACTTTAGTCATTTAGCAGACACTTATCAAGAGCGATTTACAGGATCAATTAGGGTTAAATGTCTTGCTCAAAGGCACATGGACAGATCTTTCACCCAGTCGGCTTGGGGATTCTAACCAGCGACCTTACTGGCCAACGCTCTTAACCGCTAACCTGCCGCATATCCATCCATCGAATGTAGCTCTATACCTTATGCAACCATATCCTACCTGTGGTGCGCTTCTTCTTTATTGGAGCTTGTACATTTAGAAAATAATTTCAAATGAACCATTAATCAAACAGCATTAACTTACCAGAGACTTTATCAAGACTGTTTATGGTTTGCATCGGATCATCATCATCCTCACCATGTCTCTCCATTTGAACAGACTATTTACACCCGTGATCTCAACAGATTTCCTCTCTCTTTCCTCCACGCTCTGAAAACCATATAGTCGATGCCTTCACTGCGCCCGTGGGCTCAATGCTGTGGTGTGGCATGGAAACGATGTGTTTCCCACAGTACGTCCCCCTGCCTCCCCACGAAGGCTAGCCTACTTCAGAGGCTCTCTCTCTCTCTCTCTCTCTCTAAACAAGAGATAGAATCCATACGCGTTACGAACTACATCATGTCCATTATGTGCCCTCCCACAACACGTCGTGCAAAATAGCTGTAATATATTTCAGTGCAGTGCATCAATAGGATGGTCAATATGGTTGTGAGAGCACCAGCAAGAGACAGCTGGTGCCGCCCACGCCACGATATGATGTCTCCTCCAACATGGGTAGGTGTGAGGCTATCCGTCAAACACAGGGGATGTTTCATGCTTGAAATACATGAATTACGACACACTAATTTGACTGAGCAAAGCGGCAACATCTTACGGTTATATGGTTATATGATTTCTAATAATGTAATGATTTGACCTGCACCTTATTGGCCTGTACTGTCATGCACTCAGATTTTCATACTCGTATCAAAAACTCGATTACTGATTTTGTGAACCCCCAAAATCAGCAAATGGACTTAATCAATGGTTACATTTTTCAATGAAAGAACCCATTATAGAGGAATTCAAATGAGGGCATTTCATTTACCTCGAGCCTGGCGACCACGTCGATACCTGGAGACAACAGTCCGTGCGCAACGCAATGCTTGTGTGTCCAATGAATTTAGGCTACTCTCTCTTCAAATAGGAACCCAGAGTGACAGTCACAGATGAAGTGTTGACGAAAAATGACAGAAGTAGCCTAGACCGTGTACAGCATGTCAAATGTAGATGCCCAATCGCCCACTATATCTAACTTTTATGCGGGACATTCTCGATACCCGCGGAATTTGAATTTTACGCAGCCTGAGTGGAAACGACTTCGTTCTGTATGATGCTTAAGTTTGCCAGGCGCATCATCATAGTACAAATGTAAATCTCCCTAACAAAATATTTTAAACGTTTTTTTATATGTAGCAATAGTTCGTCGTGATCAAAAACACACTTGATCGCCTATATCCGTGTACGATGTTAGGCCTATATTTACATGTGGATAATCCGTTTTTGAAACATTCTGGAAAGTATACTCTTTACGATTAGGCTACCAGGATGCCACAGGGAAAAACTGGTATTTTATAGGGAAACCCCCACCCCGAAATCAAGGCGCATCTGGGCTTTGAACCAACTTGGTCAAACCAAACAATATTTACTGAAATTACTGAAAGACAGCAATTAGGCCTACCTTAGTTAAGCACAATAAAGCAATGATGTCCAGAAACACAAGTCAACAAAACTTCACTTCCCCACATGATTCCAGGATCACCTTTGTCAGCGACTCACCTGTGTCAAAGATGATCTGTTAAAATGACAAGATACTCGAATGACCGCTCTAATAATGGAAATACATGTCCTCAATGATTACGGGCAAGCGCGGTCAGGTGGGACCATTCTAGCCAATGAGAGGGCAGATAGTTGTGCCTGTTGTTCACACGCGTAGGCTAAGTCGTTTTTCTCAAAGTTGCCAGAATGCCACTTGCATTCACTTATGTCAATACATCTGTAAAAGCCTAAACATTACGAAACTTATATTTGATGAAATATGCCTTACCTAATTCGACACTCTCTTATAGACCTCCAGGCTCATCTCACGCGGACAGATTTTGAGTGGAGTAAATACTCTCCCTTCGCCTCTTCCTCTCTGCCTGTGTCTACCTGTTCGCAACGTCCCTGCTACTCCCTCCTTGAGAATCAGGAAATGTCAAATTGTCGTCGTCACCTTAGTGACACAACAAACAATAACCTACAGAGTTTGGCATTGAATTAAGCTTACAAATAGTCTTGCAAGTCTGTGAATCAGAATAATGATATATCAATATCAGGTAGGCCTAGGATGACAGTAGGAAACGCAATTCAAAACATTAGGAATGTTTTCAAATGTAATCTCTGCACACACATTCCAGCCTGGGCGTGTAGGGACTCTTATGAAGCAGGGAATAAGAACCAAAAGGATGGGATTCCCAGCTGTTCTCAGATCAGAGCCAGAGTACCTGAGACTTCTAACTAAAGTGAATGTACATGCATAGAAAGTATAATTTTGCGCATAATTCACATCTGGATTCAACCACCTGTTCTTTAAAAAGTAGCCTGTGTCTGCATACAGTCTTGTTTAAAATGTTGAAGATACTGATGGGAAATAGAATGGAAATACCTGTTGACGGGATGGATGTAATTCGTTTAAAAAAAAATCTGAATATATTTCCCTACCAAATGCTTCTGCAACAACAGTGACTTTACATATGTAAAATGTTTCCTGCAGTGATCTGGTGAAATGCTGGTACATAAACTACAGGTCTATCTCAATTGATAAACACTAGCATTAAACACAGTAATTACTATATACAAGTGGAATATAGAATAAAAGGGATATCATTCTGGGTGGTAACAAAAATTATTTCCCCTTCAAATTTATCCAAGCATTGGTATCCTTGTATTGTTCATTTGATGAGTTGTCTGTAGTCTTTTCATGATATCAGTCCTTTGATAGAGGCTGTGGTCTTCTCAAACTACAATCCCAATGAATGTATCCATTCATTAACTTTATGTAGTAATCAACTGAATCAATGTGTGTTTTGCCTCAGCTAACAGTTTGGTATGGTGGAAATGGACTGGGAGACTAGTCAGGATCGAGGGAAAGATGACCGGAGCAAAGTACAGAGAGATCCTTAATGAAAACCTGCTCCAGAGCGCTCAGGACCTCAGACTGGGGCAAAGGTTTACCTTCCAACAGGACAATGACCTTAAGCACACAGCCAAAACAACGTAGGATGGGCTACGGTACAAGTCTCTGAATGTCCTTGAGTGGCCCAGCAAGAGCCCGGACTTGAACCCGATCAAATATTTCCTGGAGAGACTCAAAAATAGTTGTGCAGCGACGCTCCCCATCCAACATGACAGAGCTTGATAGGATCTTCAGAGAAGAAAGGGAGAAATTCCCCAAATACAAATACTTGCGAAAGTATTCAGCCCCTTGGCATTTTTCCTATTTTGTTGCCTTACAACCTGGAATTAAAATAGATTTTTGTGGGGTTTGTATCATTTGATTTACACAACATGCCTACCACTTTGAAGATGCAAAATATTTTTTCTTGTGAACCAAACAAGAAATAACACAAAAAACAGAACTTGAGCGTGCATAACTATTCACCCCCCAAAAAAGTAAACACTTTGTAGAGCCACCTTTTGCAGCAATTACAGCTGCAAGTCTCTTGGGGTATGTGTCTATCAACTTGGCACATCTAGCCACTGGGATTTTTGCCCATTCTTCAATTCTGCTCCAGCTCCTTCAAGTTGGATGGGTTCCACTGGTGTACATCAATCTTTAAGTCATACCACAGATTCTCAATTGGATTGAGGTCTAGACTTTGACTAGGCCATTCCAAGACATTTAAATGTTTCCTCTTAAACCACTCGGGTGTTGCTTTAGCAGTATGCTTAGGGTCATTATCCTGCTGGAAGGTGAACCTCCGTCCCAGTCTCAAATCTCTGGAAGACTGAAACAGGTTTCCCTCAATAATTTCCCTGCATTTAGCGCCATCCATCATTCCTTCAATTCTGACCAGTTTCCAAGTCCCTGCCGATGAAAAACATCCTTACAGCATGATGCTGCCACCACCATGCTTCACTGTGGGGATGGTGTTCTCGGGGTGATGCGAGGTGCTGGGTTTGAGCCAGACATAGCGTTTTCCTTGATGGCCAAAAAGCTACATTTTAGTCTCACCTGACCAGAGTACCTTCTCCCATATGTTTGGGGAGTCTCCCACATGCCTTTTGGCGAACACCAATCGTGTTTGCTTATTTTTTTCTGGCCACTCTTCCGTAAAGCCCAGCCCAGTGGTCCTATGGACAGATACTCCAATCTCTGCTGTGGAGCTTTGCAGCTCCTTCAGGGTTATATTTTGTCTCTTTGTTTCATTCTCTGATTAATGTTCAACGTTTCAGATATTTTTTTATAATCCAACCCTGATCTGTACTTCTCCACAACTTTGTCCCTGACCTGTTTGGAGAGCTCCTTGGTCTTCATGGTGCCGCTTGCTTGGTGGTGCCCCTTGCTTAGTGGTGTTGCAGACTCTGGGACTCTTTCAGAACAGGTGTATATATACTGTGACCATGTGACACTTAAATAAAGTCCACCTGTGTGCAATCTAACTAATTATGTGACTTCTGAAGGTAATTGATTGCACCAGATCTTATTTAGGGGTTTCATAGCAAAGGGGGTGAATACATATGCACACACCACTTTTCCATACATTTATTTATTTATTTTTTAAGTTATTTTTTTCATTTCACTTCACCAATTTGGACTATTTTGTGTATGTCCATTACATGAAATCCAAAATAAAAATCTATTTAAATTACAGGTTGTATGGAAACAAAATAGGAAATATGCCAAGGGGGATGAATACTTTTACAAGGCACTGTACAAGTGTGCCAAGCTTGTAGCGTCACACCCAAGAACAACCAAGTCTGTAATCGCTGCCAAAGGTGGATCAACAAATCAAGTCAAATGTTGTTGGTTACATACACATGGTCAGCAGATGTTAATGCGAGGGTAGCGAAATGCTTGTGGTTCTAGTTCCGACAGTGCAGTAATATCTAACAAGTAAACTAACAATTCCGCAACAACTACCTAATACACACAAATCTAAGTAAAGGGATGGAATAAGAATATGTACACTACCGGTCAAAAGTTTTAGAACACCTACTCATTCAAGTGTTTTTCTTTATTTGTACTATTTTCTACATTGTAGAATAATAGTGAAGACATCAAAACTTTGAAATAACACATATGGAATCATGTAGTAACCCTTTTTTTTTAACAAATCAAAATATATTTTATATTTGAGATTCTTCAAATAACCACCCTTTGACTTGATGACAGCTTTGCACACTCTTGGCATTCTCTCAACCAGCTTCATGAGGTAGTCACCTGGAATACATTTCAATTAACAGGTGTGCTTTCTTAAAAATGTATTTGTGGAGTTTATTTTTTTTCTTCCTTACTGCAAAGGTAAGATATCTATCTCTCCTCAGCATGACTTGAACCACTTCTGTCCTGCTTAACTGTTCACAGGTGACCTGTTCAGCCACCGAGCCAGGACTAGCTCCACAGCTAAGGTTGGCCAGCAAACGATTAAAGCTCACTCTTTCTACTAGTTATTTCTATCTACAGTTTGTGGCACGACTTCTCTCCTCGTTTAGCTTATCAGCACCCGCACTAGCTAGACTAACTGCTAGTTACACAGCAGGGAAGTAAGGTCAAAAGAGGCTCTCTAGACTGAATAGCAACATGGTTCTCTTCAGCTAACACTGTGCTAGCTATAGCTAAGCTAGTAGTCCACTGGGTGACCACTTAGCTAGATAATGCCAATTACGAGAACCTCACAGCTAAGCATCGTCTAGCACATGCATAACCCGGTTAACATGCTCAGGCAGCTCTCGGTGACCCGAGTCCTTTGAGTGTTGTACAGCGTTATCTAGAACTGGTCAGTTCTACCTGGGCGAGCCTGATGGGCCGGCAGAGGCATGGGCGCTGGACAAGACAGACGAGCCGGCTGAGACGTGGGAGCCTGGCGAGCCGGCTGAGTCGTGGGAGCCTGACGAACTGGCTGAGGGTAATGTTGGTGACAGGTGTGCGTAATGAAGGGCAACCTGGTGCCCTCAAGCGACATAGAAGGAGAGCAGGAACAGGCGTGACATTTGTCTCTATCGATCATAAGGTACACATAGAATGTAGCCTATGGACAATACGTTCAGAATGGAGCTCAATGGAAGATAGTCATCAAAACATAGGCATATAGCCTCCCGAGTGGTGTAGCGGTCTAAGGCACTGCATCGCAATTCATGCAACTGTGGTGGTGTCACTTGTTTAGCTATTTATCTGCTTAAAAGAGTGAAAATACTCAAGCCTTTATCCATACTAGCAGGTCTCCCATGAAAAAGTAATGTTGACTTCAATGAGACATCCAGGTAATTAAAGCTAAATTGTTCTGTGCACTCTCACTAGATAGAAGTGTGTGGTTCAGTGCCAGATTTTCTAAAGATAATATACATAGAAGGGATCAGCAATTCTCAAATCAGATGAGACACACCTAGTCTCATTCATAGATGTTACTTAGATTGAGAATGATTTCCATATCTTTTATTGCTCATGGTTTAACGATGTGCTGTTATTTTTAAACACACAGCAAACAAAAAGCTGCCACCAGCTCCAGCCACACCAAAAGAGGATTCCTCTGAAGAGTTCCTGCTGATGTCACACACAAGCGCACACTTGATTTAGGTTAGTGTAGAATAAGACTTTGCCACACAGCCACATCACCACTGCCCTTGAAAGCTTCTCCACTGGACCCATCAAGAGATGAGGTTGCCTCTTCATCTTGGACCACGGGCGATGCACAGAGCCCATTAGAGCTGCCAGTGATGTCCTACTGGCCAGGCACCACGGGGAGGAAGAGATCCTGAAGTGGGTAGATCTGCTTTGCTCTTAACACCAGCCCAGAGAAGCTCCTAGAGACACCCAGCTGTGACATTATGTTACTGCAGAGAGTAAAATGGTCAGTGTCCTAGTCACGTCCCCTGCCACCTGCACTTACACAGCAGAAAGCCACACCAATTCAAGAATGCCATTTGAGGAGGATTTTGCTGCCGCTGCCTTCTTTCAATGGGAGCTGGAGGCCTCAAAGCAGAGGGAGGCAGTGAGGAAGGAGCGAACTGAGAAAATCCTTAGAGCAGAATCCCTCCGTCCGTCTGTACAGGTTCTGCCACCAGTCACTGAAGCAAGGCCCCAACAGCCATCACACACACACACACACCGGCTTTCCTTGAGTGGCAGGAAAATATCTACTGCCTAGCCAAAGTGTTTTCCCTGTACCTGGCACAGGGCATTGGCGGGAGCTCCAACAGTCTGCCTTTTATGAGACTGAAAAGTAGAGATGGATGGTGGGGAAGGGGGAGTGACTCTACACACACACAGAAATAAATAGGAGCTGAAAATCTATTTCCATTGATGGAAGTAGTTTGGACTCTTGTTCGATATGTATTTATTTCACAGGTACTGTTCATTCTTTTACATTACTGTACATACATTGCTGTACTTAAACTTAGTACTTAAAGTACTTAAACTACTTAGTACTTAAAGTACATAAACTTAAGTAGTATTTTAAAGTATTTTTACTTAAGTCGTTTTTTTGGGGTGTCTGTACTTTACTTTACTATTTATGTTTGACAAATTTTACTTTTACTTTACTATATTCCTAAAGAAAATATTGCACTTTTACTCAAGTAGTATTTTACTGGGTGACCTTCACTTCTACTTGAGTCATTTTCTTTTAAACATTGTGTTTAACAGCAGAGAAACTTCCTAAATGATATGTTTTCAACTTAAAATTTGATGACTTTTCCTGGAGTCACCCCAACATTTGAAAAAGTGAAACATCGCCTTTGTTCATATTTCCATGAAAGCTGTACACCACCAGGGGACAAAGATTGCCGGGTCAAAAATGACCCTGAGACAGTTATAAAATAATTGACACACCAAACAAAACACAGACACATACACACACGAGAAATTGAGATTGTGTGTGCTACTGATAGAATTCAGCCAGTTGCTCCTGAAGAGGAAGATCACCATGGTTGGCACAGTTAGAAAGAACAAGCCCGAGCTCCCCCCTGCACTCTTCGCAACAAGGGGGAGAGAGGCCTTTTCATCAAAGTTTTCCTTCACCCCCACCACCACTCTAGTTTCTTACCTCCCAAAGAGGAACAAGAATGTGGTCCTCCTGAGCACACTTCACAAAACAGGTGAGATCAGTGATCGTGAGGACAGGAAGACAGCCATCATCCTGGACTACAACCACAATAAAGGAGGCGTGGACAACCTGGACAAGGTGATTTGAACTTACAGCTGTAGGAGGATGACTGCCCGCTGGCCCCTGGTCATCTTCCATAACATCATTGATGTGTCCTCATACAATGCCTTCGTGATATGGAACAAGAGCAACCCTACCTGGATGCCTGATAAGCGAAACAAGAGGAGGGTGTTCCTGGAACAGCTGTTAAAGGCACTTGTAATCCCAAAACATTCAAAGAAAGCGCCACCCCCACACAGCAGCCTCTGCAGCGCTTGTGAAAGCTGTTCAGGGGGCTGAATCTTGTTCTGATCCACCTGAGGCTGCAGCTGGGGCAGGCAATAGGAGATGCCAATTCTGCGCCCCCAAGAAGGACTGTAAAACAAATACTATGTGCTGCACATGTTATAAATACATCTGCAAAGTCCATGCACGCACACTTGCAAACTGTCCTCCATGTGCTAATTAGACTTGATTGATTTATGTTCTTCATGTTTTTGTTTTGGATCTATCATCTTATTTTATTCTTATTTATACACCTTGTGGGTGGGGGCAATGATTTTAAAAAATGGGAGAAGACTAGTATTTTGTAGTTGAATTCCTCATTGTACAGTATATACGAATATATCACTGTTGCCAAAAAAGTTCAAGACTTGTTTCCCTTCAATAAAATGCATTCAAAACTAGTTTCTGCAACTTTCTTAGGATATACAAGTGCTATCTCTTGCAAAAAAATTGTTTACACCAACGCAGTACCTTTAGCAATAATAATAAACCTCTACTTTAGTAAAGAAAACAATTTACAGGTGTGTTGTAAAACAATTAGTGGTGTCCAATGATTAAATGCAGTCTTTCTGCATTGTGAAGAGGGAAAACCCAGATATTCACAAAGTTTGTGATGAATGACTGTCACGCCCTGACCTTAGAGAGCCTTTTTATGTCTCTATTTGGTTTGGTCAGGGTGTGATTTGGGGTGGGCATTCTATGTTTTGTTTTTCTATGATTTTGTAGTTCTATGTTTTGGCCGGGTATGGTTCTCAATCAGGGACAACTGTCTATCGTTGTCTCTGATTGGGAACCATACTTAGGTAGCCCTTTTCCCTCCTTTCTTTGTGGGAAGTTAACTTTGTTTGTGGCACATAGCCCTTAAGCTTCACGGTTGTTTATTTTGTTTATTGATTTGTTGGTGTCATTTTTCTAATAAAAATGATTATGTACGCTGCACCTTGGTCTTCCTTCAACGACGGCCGTGACAATGACAGGTTGTTTCTTCATGCAAAATAGATTTGGGGTTTAAAATTCAATTAAGCTGCTTTATTTTAGGGGTTTAGTGAAGGCGGGTAAAAAGATGTACCCTTAAGACAAAGGGAGTATACATAATGTTAAGACTACACAAGGGTTAAGGTAACTTTACTTTTAATCAAGTATGATTTCATTAAATTAAACCTTAACATAAAGCAATCTTCTTGTTTTTTTATATTGTCTTTATATGCATTACAATGGTAGATGTAACGTCCTCTAAATGCAAGACGTCCTCCAGCGATATCTGAACTTTTACCTTTGAGCAATATCCCAAATATAAATACAGTAAAGTACACAGTATACAAATTAAATTTAACAAGTGTTTTTTTTAGACACAATGTTTTAGTCATTCAAGGTGTTGGTCTGATGGGAATTTGATGTCATCTTGCTTGAGGAACAATACAGGAAAAATATAGAACAAATGAGGATAGCCCCCATTTTTTTCATGTCATGACTTACCTGGACCACCAACTGAGATGTGCCTCTAAGTAAAATCAGGTGTTACATGAGGTGGAAAGCAGATGCTTTATCTTTTCTTAAAATGGCACTCAATGTATTTACATTCACATAAACTGTTTACACTAAACAGACCTAAAACAACTATCAAGGTTTGTTGCATGAAGAAATTAATAAATAGGTGTTGATCATGAAGCATGGAACTGCTGAGGTAGAATATTGAAAGTGTGTTTATCTTCAGATATTTGGTTTTAACTTTACATCTCACAGGATATAGATGCCATGCTCTGAAGAGGCACTCTATCCTGTAAAATTAAATAATCACAGTCGGTGCCTGCTTCTCCCGTAAAACTAGTTATTCACAGTGGGTTCCCTCCTCCTGTAAAACTATTTGGTTTCAGGGAATTGTAAGTTATTAGAATAAAGAATTGAAGACAAAAACATTTTATAAACTGATTAAACTTTATTAAAACTTGTAATGTAATTATTGTTTTAAGTACAGTGCACCAACTTCTGACGGAATAAACTCATGTTTATTTTAATAAACAGAGTAAACTTTTATCATATGATTCATGTTGAGTACAGTGTAACAAGTATTGTAAATAATCATGTGTCCCTGGGTGGGATCGAACTATGTCTCAAAACAAGGCATTAAAGGTCAAATAAGGCAATTAAAATCTTGTTGTGGCTACGCACGACAAGCCAGCACCCGAGGTCTGGTGTTGCCTATCCCTACTCTAAACAAACCACATTTTCTCTGCCACTCCTTTGGCTTTGTCATATTTCCCTACACCTTGTTTGACATTGTTTTGGACACACCCTTCATTGAACAAGGGAAAAAAAAGTGAGGACTTGAAGAGGAGTTTCTGTTTACATTGAGTGCAGTTGTGAGTGTGAAGTTGGGGGGGGGGGGGACTAACGGGCTAATGCAATGCTCAATTAGCATTTACAGGATAGGTACTGTTTGGGGTAGCACAGAGAATTTTTAACCAACCTTCACTTGTCGATACTCTGTTCTCGAATCGGCCAAACACATACAGTTGAAGTCGGACGTTTACATACACCTTGGCCAAATACATTTAAACTCAGTTTTTAACAATTCCTAGTAAAAATTCCCGGTCTTAGGTCAGTTAGGATCACCACTTTATTTTAAGAATGTGAAATGTCAGAATAATAGTAGAGAGAATGATTTATTCCAGCATTTATTTATTTCATCACATTCCCAGTGGGTCAGAAGTTTACATACACTCAATTAGTATTTGGTAGCATTGCCTATAAATTATTTAACTTGGGTCAAACATTTCAGGTAGCCTTCCACAAGCTTCCCACAATAAGTTGGGTGAATTTTGGCCCATTCCTCCTGACAGAGCTGGTGGAAATGAGTCAGGTTTGTAGGCCTCCTTGCTCGCACACGCTTTTTCAGTTCTGCCGACAAATTTTCTATAGGATTGAAGTCAGGGCTTTGTGATGGCCACTCCAATACCTTGACTTTGTTGTCCTTAAGCTATTTTGCCACATCACTGGAAGTATGCTTGGGATCATTGTCCATTTGGAAGACTCATTTGCGATCAAGCTTTAACTTCCTGACTGATGTCTTGAGATTTTGCTTCAATATATCAACATAATTTCCCTGCCTCATGATGCCATCTATTTTGTGAAGTGCACCAGTCCCTCCTGCAGCAAAGCACCCACACAACATGATGCTGCCACACCCGTGCTTCACGGTTGGGATGGTGTTCTTCGGCTTGCAAGCCTCCCCTTTTTCCTCCAAACATGCCGATGGTCATTATGGCCAAACAGTTCTATTTTTGTTTCATCAGACCAGAGGAAATTTCTCCAAAAAGTGTGATCTTTGTCCCCATGTGCAGTTGCAAACCATAGTCTGGCTTTTTTATGGCGGTTTTGGAGCAGTGGCTTCTTCCTTGCTGAGCGGCCTTTCAGGTTATGTCAATATAGGACTCGTTTTATTGTGGATTTAGATACTTTTGTACCTGTTTCCTCCAGCATCTTCACAAGGTACTTTGCTGTTGTTCTGGGATTGATTGGCACTTTTCGCACCAAAGTACGATCATCTCTAGGAGACTGAATGCGTCTCCTTCCTGCACGGTATGACGGCTGCGTGGTCCCATGGTGTTTATACTTGCGTACTATTGTTTGTACAGATGAACATGGTACCTACAGGCTTTTGGAAATTGCTCCGAAGGATGAACCAGACTTGTGGAGGGCTACAATTTATTTTCTGAGGTCTTGGCTGATTTCTTTTGATTTTCCCATGATGTCAAGCAAAGAGGCACTGAGTTTGAAGGTAGGCCTTGAAATACATCCACAGGTACACCTCCAATTGACTCAAATTATGTCAATTAACCTATCAGAAGCTTCTAAAACCATGACATCATTTCCTGGCATTTTCCAAGCTGTTTAAAGGCACAGTCAACTTAGTGTATGTAAACTTCTGACCCACTGGAAATGTGATACCGTGAGTTATAAGTGAAATAATTTTTGGAAAAATTACTTGTGTCATGCACAAAGTAGATGTCCTAAGTGACGTGCCAAAATTATAATTTGTTAACAAGAAATTTGTGGAGTGGTTGAAAAATGAGTTTTAAAGACTTAGGTCTTGACTCAAGACTCAAGACCTAAGTGTATGTAAACTTTTGACTTCAACTGTATCTAAAATGTCCGTGTCCATGTAACGGATGTGAAATGGCTAGCTAGTTAGCGGTGGTGCGCGCTAATAGCGTTTCAATCGGTTACGTCACTCGCTTTGAGACCTTGAAGTAGTGGTTCCCCTTGCTCTGCAAGAGCCGAGGCTTTTGTGGAGCGATGGGTAACGATGCTTCGTGGGTGACAGTTGTTGATGTGTGCAGAGGGTCCCTGGGTCGGGGCGAGGGGATGGACTAAAGTTATACTGTTACATCCAGTTGCAGGTGTTTCGTTATTAAAACAAATACATGTTTTGCGCCTGCTAAGTCCACTGAGGCAAGAAGACCTCTCGAGTCAGCTAAGGTGTGGAAGCCCGACGAGCTAGCTGAGGCACCCCCGGTTCCATCGGCAACAGCACCCAGACCCGACGTGTCAGCATTCTGTAAGGATCAATGCTGCGGACGAGAAGCAGGTAAAGGGAGTGAACACTTAATGAAACAACTGACATGAAACAGAACAGATCCAGTGTCTGGACTGGGGAAAATGAATGACATCAATGCTGACACAGGGAACAAAGTGAGGAGCAGACAGGTACAGAGGGGGTAATCAACAATGTAACGGAGTCCAGGTGAGTCCCATATTGCGCAGCTGCGCGTAATGTGGTGACAGGTGTGCGTAACGAAGGGCAGCCTGGCGCCCTCGAGTGCTACTGAGGGAGAGCGGGAGCAGGCGTGACATTCGTCTCTATCGATCATAAGGTACAACTAGAATGTAGCCTATGGACAATACGTTCAGAATGGAGCTCAATTGAAGATGGTCATCAAAACATAGGCATATAGCCTCCCGAGTGGTGCAGCAGTCTAAGGCACTGCATCGCAATTCATGCAACTGTGGTGGTGTCACTTGTTTAGCTATTTATCTGTTTTAAAGAGTGAAAATACTTAAGCATTTATTCACACCAGCAGGTCTCCCATGAAGAAGTGATGTTGACTTCAATGGGACATCCAGGTAATTAAAGCTAAAATGTTCTGTGCACTCTCACTAGATAGAAGTGTGTGGTTCAGTGCCAGATTTTCTAAAGATAATATACATAGAAGGGATTCTCAATCAGATGAGACACACCTAGTCTCATTCATAGATGTTACTTAGATTGAGAATGATTTCCATATCTTTTATTGCTCATGGTTTAACGATGTGCAGTTATTTTTAAACACACAGCAAACAAAAACCTGCCACCATTGTGGGTGCCGTATAGACAATGGTGGTAAATATCTCATTCAAATCTAATTTAATTCATAAATGTGCCCACTTAAGTTGTGTGGATATCTTTCAAGTTGATATTTAGGTTTAGAGTAACTGACATGAATTGGAGCATGACCAGGCTTAGTCTACACTCAGGTGGAACAACGGATATGTAATGCATTTGCCAACAACTGTTGTGCCAATTAATGCATATCACAATGGTCGAGAGGTGCGTACACACTGTAATCTACATCCGTTGTTAAACTTGAGTGATGACTAAGCCCAAGAGGTTTTGTAACCTCACGTGATTAAGCCTATGTCAATACAGATCTGAATGTTTGATATCCTTTTTACTCTACACTGTTGATAGTAGTTGATGCCAAAGCTAATCATTGAATGTCCTACTACAAGGACTCAGTCAGCTTGACAAACTTCTGTGTCATATGAACACACACCAGGGATTGCCAGGGCGGGTAAACTGATCAGTCGGGACAAGTTAATATTGTGCATTTAGTGACTGAATGATTGATCACACAGTTCACATGATTGATCACACAGTTCATCTTTATGAGGCTGTCCTGATCCGCTCCCCTTTGACACCAGCTCCAGCCACATCAAAAGAGAATTCCTCTGATGAGTTCCTGCTGGATACAGGTAATTCGAATGACATCACACACATATTGTTTGCAGGCACGAACTCATTGTCTCTCACACACACACACACACACACACAAGCGCACACTTGATTTAGGTTAGTGTATAATAAAGACTTTGTCATTAAAGTAATATTGATAAGATCTTCCAAGCACACCTCTGCCAGTCACACCACCACTGCCCTTGAAAGCTTCTCCACTGGACCCATCAAGAGACGAGGTTGCTTCTTCATCTTGGACCACGGCCGATGGACAGAGCCCATTAGAGCTGCCAATGATGGCCAACTGGCCAGGCACCACAGGGAGGAAAAGATCCTGAAGTGGGTAGATCTGCTTTGCTCTTAACACCAGCCCAAAGAAGCTCCTAGAGACACACAGCTGTGACATGTTACTGCAGAGAGTAAAATGGTCAGTGTCCCAGTCACGTCCCCTGCCACCTGCACTTACACAGCAGAAAGCCTCACTAATTCAAGGATGCTATTTGACGATTTTGCTGTCGCTGCCTTCCTTCAATGGGAGCTGGAGGACTCAAAGCAGAGGGAGGCAGTGAGGAAGGAGCGAACTGAGAAGCAGAATCCCTCCGTCTGTCTGTGCAGGTTCTGCCACCAGTCGCTGAAACAAAGCACACACACCGGCTTTCCTTGAGTGGCAGGAAAATATCTACTGCCTAGCCAAAGTGTTTTCCCTGTACCTGGCACAGGGCATTGGCGGGAACTCCAACAGTCTACTTTTTATGAGACTGAAAAGTAGAAATGGATGGTGGGGAAGGGGGAGGGATTCTACACACACAGAGAAATAAATAGGAGCTGAAAATCTATTTCCATTGATGGAAGTAGTTTGGACTCTTGTTCGATTTGTATTTATTTCACATTACTGTACATACATTGCTGTATATATTATCAGTGCTGTAAAGTACCTTAAAATATTTGTACTTAAGTCGTTTTTTGGGCTATCTATATTTGACAAATTTTACTTCACTACATTCCAAAAGAAAATATTGTACTTCTGATAAAATAATTTAAATGTTGAAAGATAATGATTAAATAATTCCACTCTGAAACCTTATAAATGTATGAAATTGATTAGAATCATAAAATTATAACCTGATGATGTGTGTAGTTTTAGTCAGAATTAGATTAAACAATGTATCTGTATAGTGGAAAAGCACAGACTGTCTGAGCAAGGCGTAGCTTAGGATTTGAACTTGTATGTGTGTGCCTAAGAAAATACCGAAGAACAATTAAACTGTGTTTGAACCGACCTGGCTAGGCCTCTGAGAAACTTATGATAGCATAGGGAGTACTTCTCAAGGTTTCCCTAATCTCGAGGGAATGGAACTGTCGGCTGGGTAGTGATACACAGTGTTGAGAACTATGGAGAAGGATAAAACTCACCTACTGTTTGTGTGTATGTATGTGCGTAGGATACCTACTGTTTGTGTGGAAGTATGTGCACAGCTATAAAAATGTGTCTTTGTATAATGGACTTCAGAGCGTTCTCGTGAATAAACTGTACAATCTTTTTGCATAAGCTGAGTCTTTGACTAATTATTATTAAACCCATGGTCTTACAGATCTCGGGGATTGGTCAGAGCTATTGATTGTCAGTTAATATCATTGGGATTGAAAATTCTCGTGACAACTTCTTACTCCATACATTTTCCCTGATACCCAACAATAATCATTACATTTTGAATGCTTAGCAGGAAAGGAAAATGGTCCAATTAACGTACTTATCAGGAGAACATTCCTGGTCATCCCTACTGCCTCTGATCTGGCTGACTCACTAAACACAAATGCTTTGTATGTAAATTATGTCTGAGTGTTGGAATGTGCCACTAGCTTTCTGTAAAAAAAAAACACATTGTGCCATCTGGTTTACTTAAGTACAAATAATTTCAAATTCCTTATATTAAGTATCAAACGTAAGTGTATTTAAACCAATGTCACGCCCTGACCATAGAGACCTTTTTATGTCTCTATTTTGGTTTGGTCAGGGTGTGATTTGGGTGGGCATTCTATATTCATTTTCTATGTTTGTATTTCTTTGTTGTTTGGCCAGGTGTGGTTCTCAATCAGAGGCAGCTGTCTATCGTTGTCTCTGATTGAGAACCATACTTAGGTACCTTTTTCCCACATGGTTTTTGTGGGTAGTTATTTTCTGTTTTGTGTTTCTGCACCTGACGGGACTGTTTCGGTTTTCATTTATTCTCTGGTTATTTTTGTTAGTGTTAAGTTCTGAAATAAAAGCATGAACACTTACCACGCTGCGCTTTGGTCCACTCCCTTTTCTTCAGACGGCCGTGACAACCAAATACTTTTAGACTTACTCAAATAGTATTTTACTGGGTGAACTTCACTTCTACTTGAGTCATTTTCTATTAAGGTACCTTTACTTTTACTCAAGTATGATTTCATAAAATTAAACCTCAACGTAAAGCAATCTTCACTTGTTTTTTATATTGTCTTTATGTGCATTACAATGGTAGATGTAACGTCATCCAAATGCAAGACGTCCTCCAGCTGTCACGGATCCCCCCGGTACTGTTGCTCATTCCGTGCGTCTACGTCTACGTTACTGGCCTTCTAGGCGTCACTGAACTGTCTAATTAGGCACACCTAGTTCCCATTCCCCCTGATTAGTATGTGGCCTCTGTTCCCCAGTGTTTGGTCGGTTATTGTTCCCGTTGGTCTTGCGAGTACCTGTGCGTCGTTGTCGTCACGGCTTTCATGCACTTATTTCGGGTCTTGTCCCATGTATTTATTAGAGGTTTACCTCGCTCGTTTGGGTTACATCTGTGTTTTTGTATACGTGTTTGTTTTGGGCTTCGTCCCCGTGCCTTTTTATGGCATGTTGTAGTTAGGTGGAGTATTAAAACCCCCTATTACGTATACCTGCGCCTGTCTCCAATAATCTATACAACGTGACACCAGCGATGTCTGAACTTTTACTTTAGAGCGATATCCCAGCTATAAATACAGTAAAGTACACAGGTTACAAAATACATTTAACAAGTGTTTAGACAACATTTTAGTCATTCAAGGTGTTGGTCTGAGGGGAATCTGATGTCATCTTGCTTGAGGAACAATAGAGAACAAATGAGTTAAGCCCCCACGTTTCCTGCAGTGCCTTGCAAAAGTATTCATCCCGTTGGCGTTTTTCCTATTTCGTTGCATTACAACCTGTAATTTAAGTAGATTTTTATTTGGATGTCATGTAATGGACATGAAGAACAGTCCAAATTAGTGAGGTGAAAAAAAAACGGAAAAGTGGTGCGTGCATATGTATTCACCCCTTTGCTCTGAAGCCCCTAAATAAGATCTGGTGCAATCAATTACCTTCAGAAGTCACATAATTAGTTAAATAAAGTCAACCTGTGTGCAATCTAAGTGTCACATGGTCTCAGTGTATATACAAACACACCTGTTCGGAAAGAGTCCCAGAGTCTGCAACACCACTAAGCAAGGGGCACCATCAAGCAAGTGGCACCATGAGAAAATTTGAAAGAATATGTCACCACAAACCTGCCAAGAGAGGGCCGCCCACCAAAACTCAAACCAGGCAAGGAGGGCATTAATCAGAGAGGCAACAAATACACCAAAGATAACTGTGAAGGAGCTGCAAAGCGCCACAGCGGAGATTGGAGTATCTGTCTATAGGACCACTTTAAGCTGTACACTCCAGAGCTGGGCTTTAAGGAACAGTGGCCAGAAAAGCCATTGCTTAAAAAAAAAATGGTGTTCGCCAAAAGGCATGTGGGAGACTCCCCAAACATATGGAAGAATGTACTCTGGTCAGATGAGAATAAAATTGAGCTTTTTGGCCATCAAGGGAAACGCTATGTCTGGCGCAAACCCAACACCTATCATCACCCCGAGAAAACCATCCCCACAGTAAAGCATGGTGGTGGCAGAATCATGCTGTGGAGATGTTTTTCTTCGGCAGGGACTGGGAAACTGGTCAGAATGATGATGGCGCTAAATACAGGGAAATTCTTGAGGTAAAACCTGTTTCAGACTTCCAGAGATTTGAGACTGGGACAGAGGTTCGCCTTCCAGCAGGACAATGACCCTAAGCATACTGCTAATGCAACACTCGAGTGGTTTAAGGGGAAACATTTAAATGTCTTGGAATGGCCTAGTCAAAGCCCAGACCTCAATCCAATTGAGAATCTGTGGTACGACTTAAAGATTGCTGTTCACCAGTGGAACCCATCCAACTTGAAGGAGCTGAAGCAGTTTTGCCTTGAAGAATGGGCAAAAATCCCAGTGGCTAGATGTGCCAAGCTTATAGAGACATACCCCAAGAGACTTGCAAACTATTGACTTTTGGGGGGTGAATAGTTATGCACACTCAAGTTCTGTTTGTGTTATTTCTTGTTTGTTTCTCAAAAAATATTTTGCATCTTCAAAGTGGTTGGCATGTTGCGTAAATAAAACCATACAACCCCTCCAAAAATCTATTTAAATTCCAGGTTGTAAGGCAACAAAATAGGAAAAATGCCAAGGGGGTGAATACTTTCACATGTCACTGTATGTCATGACTTACCTGGACCACCTATTGAGATGTACCGCTAAGTACATCAGTTGTTACATGAGGTGAAAAGCAGACGAGTGCCATTAAGAAAATAAAAAGCAATGTATTTACATTCAAACTGTTTACACTAAAACAGACCTAAAACAACTATCTAGGTTTGATGCATGAAGAAATTAAATTGGTATTGATTATGAAGCATGTAATTGCCAAGGCAGAATATTGGGTGTTTGTCTTCAGATAAATATTTTACTTCACTTTTTTTTTTTACAACTCATAGGATATAGATACCTTGCTCTGAGAGGCTATCAGGATAAGGTAAGACCCAGATGCAGCCCGTGATGAAGTAACAAAGTTTATTACCTCAAAGGCAAAGGTACAGGACGGCAGGCATGCTCAGGGGCCGGCAGAGTGGTCAGGTGGGTGAGTTCAGGGTCAGGACAGGCAAGGGTCAAAAACCAGGAGGGCGAGAAAAAGAGTCTGGGAACTGGGAAAAAACAGGAGCTGACAGGACAAATGCTGGTAAGCTTGACAAACAAGACAAACTGGAAACAGACAAACATGAAACACAGGTATAAGTACACAGGGGAGGACGGGCGACACCTGGAGGGGGGTGGAGACAAGCACAAAGACAGGTGAAACAGATCAGGGCGTGACAGAGGCATTCAGTTAATCAGTGGGTCCCCGTCTCTCCTGTAAAACTAGTTATACACAGTGGGTTCCCTTCTCTAAAACTATTTGGTCTCAGAGAAGTTTACGTTATTATAAAAGAATTGAAGACAAACATTTCATAAACTGAAATAATAAAAAAATAAACTTGTAATAAGAATTTTAAAACAGTAAACTTTTGTCATATGATTCATTTTGAGTACTGTGTAACAAGTATTGTAAATAATCATGTCCCTGGGTGGGATCGAACCATGTCTCAAAACAAGGCAGAAAAGGTCACAAATCTTGCTACGGCTATACACGACTGGCCGGCCCCCGAGGGCCACTCATTTTGTCTTTGTCATATTTCTCTACAGTTTTTGGGACACAATGTGAGGACTGGAAGAGGCATTTCTGCTTCCATTGAATGCAGAACATCTTCCTTGGGCTATGTGTGTAGTTGTGGGGGAGGGTGGCTAGCAGACTAACGGGCTACTGCAATGCTCAAATAGCCTTTACGGGATAGGTACTGTTGTATGCTGAGAGTCGGGAAACGAGTCCAGGCGTCCCCGAGGATCAGGAGTGGACGGGTCGCCTCCGTAGAGGCACAGGAACCTGACGAGCAGCCTGAAGCACTGGAGCCTGGCGAGACAGCTGTGGAATGGGAGCCTGCCGAGCCCACCGAGTCTTGAAAACATGACAAGCTAGCCAAGGCATGGAAGCCTGACAAGCTAGCTGAGACATCCTCAGTAGACTCGCCAACAGACGCTTGACCCGCCAACCGAGTCTTGACACCCCGATGTACCGGCATGAAAGCCTGAAGAGCCGGCTGAGGCATCCTCGGTTGCTCTGGCAGCGGAACCCAGACCCGACTCACCAACACAAAAAAACATTCCCTGATGCTTACCTTTGTTGAGGTGTTATTCTGTAACATTGTACGCTGAGAGTCAGGAAGCAAGTTCAGGGAGTGAATACATTTAATAAATAAGAAAACACAAATAGCGCACCGACATGAAACAGAAACAATAACACATGGGGAAGGAACCAAAGGGAGTGACATAAATAGGGCAGGTAATCAAGGAGGTGATGGAGTCCAGGTGTCAATAAGCGCTGGTGCACGTGACGATGGTGACAGGTGTGAGTAATAATCAGCAGTCTGGTGACCTAGAGGCCAGAGAGGGAGTATACGTGACAATTGTTTGGGGTAGCACAGATCATTTTCAACCAACCTTAACTTGTCGATACTATCTTCGTTCTCGATTCGGCCAAACATATATCTTCTAAATCTTCTATACTCCCATGAAAACGCTGGACAAGCAGAAGATTGGACAGTTTCAGAAATGCTTCCTTCCAGTCAACATCCGACAGACCCTCCCAGCCTGAATTACTTTCTCGCTCGTTCACTCATACACGCGCACATACACAGCAATGAATACAATTAACTGCACTAGCTCCGCTTCCACTTTCACCCATGCCCTGTGGCCTTTTGATTAGTGTAAGCAATCTCTGCATGGATGATCGTACTTCTGCTAAACAGGTCAAACAAAGAGATGGGTAGGGATGAATGTTGTATGCTACCAGTGTTCCTTCATTTTATACTCTGATGGTTGACATTCACAGATGGCAAAGAATGTAATTTTAACAACTGGAGTTTGTTTGGGAGGGAAGATCTATGTTCATATCTCATTCAGATTACCAGCTATGAAAGTGTTTACTGTTAAAAACAAAATATTTTATTTGGTTTCGGCTGAGAACAGCATGAATTTGTTTTTAAGCCTATCTTTCATCATCAGTAAAACATTATTTACTTAACCTCAAGGTCAAGTCAAGGTTAATCTGTCAGTTACAAAGTCAAAATAAATATCCTAATATTTTGATTGCAGCAAAATCACTAGCCATGGTTTTGCAAAACATGGGTCCTCGTAATTCTCCATGGGAAGCGTTTTGAGTGTCCTCCTCACACCACCAAACACTCTCGTCTAAAATAAGTGTATTAACCATTTCCCATGCACTGCCATTTCCTGTTGGCCCCCACACATCATGTCATGACAAGGCTGAAACTAAAACAAGCTGGCAGATCCAACCCCTTAGAGCAGACAATGAGAGTGAGAACATTTTCTCACAGATAGAGTGTCAATCGAGATTGATAGAGCACCGCTGGATGTGGGAGTGATTTAAAAAAAACTGGAACGGAATGCTGTGTCTTTTATGTTATTTTTAAATCATCACTCTGTCTAATAAATCACAGTGTGTATTTATTTCATGAACATAGCTCAAAATATATCTTTTTTATCATTTATTTCCTTGGGTTTCCTTTTGCCATTGAAATGCTCAGTCTGATCATGTGGGCATGTTCATACAAATTGGAAATATATTTACACACAGCCCTGATTGGCGGACAGGTTCATCTACTCTAGAGCAGGTCTGGGCAATTATTTTCCACATAAGAATATCTTTTTGCCATTTCGGGCCAGAATCATACTACAGGATTATACATTATACATCATGTGTATGACTGTAAATCACATCCAGATATGCTACTTATTTAACTTTTTAACATGCACAGATATAAACCAAATCCATGTCCTCTTTTTGGTAGGTATTTTCATTATTTATCATGCAATGAACTACACGGAGGGAAAAGTACACTGTGCATTCAGCACCACGTACAGAACTCTTGTTAATGGGTAAGAGAGAGCTCAACATTACTTTTAAACTACTCAATCAGTGTGAGGAGTGAAGTCTCTGATGGGCATTTACTAGAGCAGTGAAGTCAGGTATAGTTTCTGACATCGCTATACGCAGGATTGCTGAGAGGTGAGAGTCAGTAAGAGATGATTTGTGCCTTGACTTGTTACGTTTCGTCTGTTCACATACATAGCTTGACCCAAACAGTACAAACATCTTCTGAGCATGACTCCTAATCTTTGGAAAGTATTGTTCATCAAGAGATGTATAGAACCTCGTCAGTGACATTGTTTTGAATAGTTCTCCGATCGCTGCATCGGACTGAAGATTGATAAGCTCAAGTTGCAGGTCAGTGGGAGCGTGATCCACATTGAAGTTGAAAGGAGAGGAATACAACAGCATGTCATTTTCCAACACTTTGACATCCTCAAAACGCCAAGAAAACTCACCATTCAAAGCACGCATCAGCGATGTATACTTCTCCCGCTGATCATCTGAAAGGGAACAGACTAGTAGTGTCGGAAGGTGGGTGAGATTGTTGGTTTCTACTTGGCGGGTCAGGAGTAATTTTCCCTTGAAGGCTTTGACAAGGCTGTACATCTGATGTGCAGAAAAGCCCTTCCCTTGTAATTTGGAATTCAGTTCATTCATGAGGGCCATGACGTCCATGGTGAAGGTAAGCCCTGATACCTCAATAAATAAATATTTCGATGTCCACTCTTGCTCGAACACCCTACATTCACTGTCTACTTTCCTTTTCTTTGAAATCATTGAAAAACTAATTTTTTCGCAATTTTCTAGCTAGCTACTATTTGTAACTGTGACATGTGTGTCAGCCTGTCAGTCACTGTCTGTCCTCGTGCAGTTGTTATTTATACGTGCCTTCAAAATAAATGTCCCACAAGCGGTGAGAGTTGAATCATTACACAAAGACGAGTATTCATTGGGCTTTTAATTTGAATAACAAATCCGTTTTTCAAAACTTTATCGCAAATTCTTTATGTGATCTGAGCATGATTCCACGGACCGTATTAATCAGGTCGCGGGCCGCATATAACCCCTGGGCCGGCCTTTGCCCAGGCCTGCTCTAGAGCCAACCCTGCTCACCCCTTCAAAGTAGGAGGATACATACGCAAATAAAAGATGACTGGTCATTGGTCAAAATAATCAGATCAGATTGTGATGTCATGCTGTAGGCCAAAAACTCTATCCCAACTGAACAGACTGAAATTCCAGGCATTTCTTTTTTAAGCTCTTACACTAAAAGGGCATTAACATAATTTTCACAATTTCTGAGTAATTTTGACCACATAGTACGAAAATGTCATTAAAAAAACAACACTGCCCCTTTAATGGAATTGCTGTCCCAAAAATAGAAACATACACTACTCGCCTCAAGTACAGGGGCAGTGTAGTGGAGTCTGGCTACTTCCATTTTGTGATGCTTTGGCTCTCCCCTTTCTGGAGACTTGGAGGCAAATATCACAGGCTAATTCTCAGACACACAAGTTAATCACTTTGGTTAGTGTGATGCCCTAAGGGCAAGTGAAGTGTTATTTTATGGGGGATCACTATGTCTACTCTAAACAGTAGTCATAAATGCCTTTCCACAAGTTGCCAGACATGGTGTTTTATGTTTACACAATGTGATGATGTTAGAAAAAGCCGTGCCCTAACATGTGGGAGGCACTCTTTTCAGGTTATTCGACCACAGTATACTACCTCTCTAAAGTCCACTTGCAGCCATAAAGGCAGAGGAAAAACAAATACTCTAAAAGGCAACAACTGTGGGTGATATCAGTAATACATTTTAAAAGCTTCCCTATTGGAAGATAGTCTGTAAGAGACATCAAAGTGCCTGGGCATCATGTATTAAGGTAACATTTTGACATCAAGCTATTTTTTTTGCCATGATTGACCCCAGTATGTGAGGGGTTATTATCTACTTTGGTTAAGGCTTATTTATGAATGCATATTTGAACAACACACAGTTACAGTATGTCTGTTTTCAGCTGCTATACAAACCTCTGTCCATTTTAACATAACTCAACAAGCTAATGTTGAGTTCACTTATCACCTCTATTGGAGCGGTTATTAAGCTGATAAATCATTCACTTTTTAATAAAAGCACCAAATTTGGCAGAGATGCTGTTTTATGTACCCTTAAAATAATTAGATAAGGAGCCACCCCAGATTTGGCCCCTGGAGCCGAGGCAGCCATATTTCAAAATGGCACGTACTGGTGTACTACTATTTTACAAACCTTTAATATACAAAAAGTTATGGCCTATAAGTCGTGGCCTGGATCTCCGGAAAACCAAAAGATTTTGCAGTTACACACAGTATAATACAACGAGGGTCAGACGGAAATAATAGCAGTCGTGTAGGCCAAATTGTAGAAAAACAATATTAATGGGATTGTATGTACAGCGGAGGTGATTTTGACTACCCTGCCATGAACCTTAGTCACTGTTACTAGCCGGCTACCACCTGGTACTCTACCCTTCACCTTAGAGACTGCTGCCCTATGTACAGTATATAGTCATGGAACACTGGTCACTTTAATAATGTTAACATACTGTTTTACCCACTTCATATGTAAATACTGTATTCTAGGCAAGGCTCGTCCATTATAACTACTGCTGTACACACCTTTTATATTCATATACTGTCCATACTGTCTGTACATACATACTGTATATACAGTGCCTTCGGAAAGTATTCAGACCCCTTGACTTTTTCCATGTTTTGTTACGTTACAGCCTTATTCTAAAATGGATTAAGTAAAGTTCAAACAGGTGCCATTAATACAGGTAACGAGTGGAGGACAGAGGAGCCTCTTAAAGAAGAAGTTACAGGTCTGTGAGAGCCAGAAATCTTGCTTGTTTGTAGGTGACCAAATACTTATTTTCCACCATAATTTGCAAATAAATTCATAAAAAATCCTACAATGTGATTTTCTGGATTTTTTTTCTCATTTTGTCTGTCATAGTTGAAGTGTACCTATGATGAAAATTACAGGCCTCTCTCATCTTTTTAAGTGGGAGAACTTGCACAATTGGTGGCTGACTAAATACTTTTTTGCCCCACTGTATATTTGTATGTACATATTCTTATTCATTCCTTTACACTTGTGTGTATAAGGTCGTTGTTGTGAAATTCTTAGGTTAGATTACTTGTTAGATATTACTGCATGGTCGGAACTAGAAGCACAAGCATTTCGCTACACTCGCATTAACATCTGCTAACCATGTGTATGTGACAAATAAAATTTGATTTGATGGTCACTCTGACAGAGCTCCAGAGTACCTCTGTGGATATGGGAGAATCTTCCAGAAGGACAACCATCTCTGCAGCACTCCACCAATCAGGCCTTTATGGTAGAGTGGCCAGATGGAAGCCACTCCTCAGTAAAAGGCATAAGACAGCCCACTTGGAGTTTGCCAAAAGGCACCTAAAGACTCTCAGACCATGAGAAACAACATTCTCTGGTCTGATGAAACCAAGATTGAATTCTTTGGCCTGAATGCCAAGCTTTCACGTCTGGAGAAAACCTGGCACCATCTCTTCGGTGAAGCATAGTGGTGGCAGCATCATGCTGTGGGAATGTTTTTCAGCGGCAGGGACTGGGAGACCAGTCAGGATCGAGGGAAAGATGAACGGAGCAAAGTACAGAGAGATCCTTGATGAAAACCTGCTCCAGAGCGCTCAGGACCTCAGACTGGAGTTAAGGTTCACCTTCCAACAGGACAACGACCCTAAGCACACAGCCAAGACAATGCAGGGGTGGCTTCAGGACAATTAACTCTACCTCAATGTACATACTACCTCAACTAACCGGTGCCCCCACATATTGACTCTGTACCGGCACCCCCCTGTATATATTGTTATTTTTTACTGCTGCTCTTTAATTACTTGTTACTTTTATCTCTTATTCTTATCCGTATTTTTTGAAACTGCACTGTCGGTTATGGGCTCGTAAGTAAGCGTTTCACTGTAAGGTTGTATTCGGTTGTATTCACTGTACCTGTTGTATTCGGCGCATGTGACGAATAAAATTTGATTTGATTTGAAGTCTCTGAATGTACTTGAGTGGCCCAGCCAGAACCCGGACTTGAACCCAATCCAACATCTCTGGAGAGACCTGACGCTCCACATCCACTTGACAGGACTTGAGAGGATCTGCAGAGAAGAATGGGAGAAACTCCCCAAATACAGGTGTGCCAAGCTTGTAGCGTCATACACAAGAGGACTCGAGGCTGTGCTTCAAAGTACTGAGTAAACGGTCTGAATAATTATGTAAATGTGATATTTCAGTATGTATTTTTATACCTCTGAAAACTTTTCGAAAAACCTGTTTTTGCTTTGTCATTATGGGGTATTGTGTGTAGATTGATGAGAGAATTTTTTTTTTTACAATAAGGCTGTAACGTATCAAAGTGTGGAAAAAGTCAATGGGTCTGAATACTTTCCGAAGGCACTGTAAATATATACACTGCTCAAAAAAATAAAGGGAACACTTAAACAACACAATGTAACTCCAAGTCAATCACACTTCTGTGAAATCAAACTGTCCACTTAGGAAGCAACACTGATTGACAATAAATTTCACATGCTGTTGTGCAAATGGAATAGACAAAAGGTGGAAATTATAGGCAATTAGCAAGACACCCCCAATAAAGGAGTGGTTCTGCAGGTGGTGACCACAGACCACTTCTCAGTTCCTATGCTTCCTGGCTGATGTTTTGGTCACTTTTGAATGCTGGCGGTGCTTTCACTCTAGTGGTAGCATGAGACGGAGTCTACAACCCACACAAGTGGCTCAGGTAGTGCAGCTCATCCAGGATGGCACATCAATGCGAGCTGTGGCAAGAAGGTTTGCTGTGTCTGTCGGCCGTAGGAGGGCAACAACCCAGCAGCAGGACCGCTACCTCCGCCTTTGTGCAAGGAGGAGCACTGCCAGAGCCCTGCAAAATGACCTCCAGCAGGCCACAAATGTGCATGTGTCTGCTCAAATGGTGAGAAACAGACTCCATGAGGGTGGTATGAGGGCCCGACGTTCACAGGTGGGGGTTGTGCTTACAGCCCAACACCGTGCAGGACGTTTGGCATTTGCCAGAGAACACCAAGATTGGCAAATTCGCCACTGGCGCCCTGTGCTCTTCACAGATGAAAGCAGGTTGACATTGAGCACATGTGACAGACGTGACAGAATCTGGAGACGCCGTGGAGAACGTTCTGCTGCCTGCAACATCCTCCAGCATGACCGGTTTGGCGGTGGGTCAGTCATGGTGTGGGGTGGCATTTCTTTGGGGGGCCGCACAGCCCTCCATGTGCTCGCCAGAGGTAGCCTGACTGCCATTAGGTACCGAGATGAGATCCTCAGACCCCTTGTGAGACCATATGCTGGTGCGGTTGGCCCTGGGTTCCTCCTAATGCAAGACAATGCTAGACCTCATGTGGCTGGAGTGTGTCAGCAGTTCCTGCAAGAGGAAGGCATTGATGCTATGGACTGGCCCGCCCGTTCCCCAGACCTGAATCCAATTGAGCACATCTGGGACATCATGTCTCGCTCCATCCACCAACGCCACGTTGCACCACAGACTGTCCAGGAGTTGGCGGATGCTTTAGTCCAGGTCTGAGAGGAGATCCCTCAGGAGACCATCCGCCACCTCATCAGGAGCATGCCCAGGCGTTGTAGGGAAGTCATACAGGCACGTGGAGGCCACACACACTACTGAGCCTCATTTTGACTTGTTTTAAGGACATTACATCAAAGTTGGATCAGCCTGTAGTGTGGTTTTCCACTTTAATTTTGAGTGTGACTCCAAATCCAGACCTCCATGGGTTGATAAATTTGATTTCCATTGATAATTTTTGTGTGATTTTGTTGTCAGCACATTCAACTATGTAAAGAAAAAAGTATTTAATAAGAATATTTCATTCATTCAGATCTAGGATGTGTTATTTTAGTGTTCCCTTAATTTTTTTGAGCAGTGTATATATATATATATATATATATATATATATATATATATATATACACTACCGTTCAAAGATTTGGGGTTACTTAGAAATGTCCTTGTTTTTGAAAGAAAAGCACATTTTTGGTCCATTAAAATAACATAAAATTTATCAGAAATACAGTGTTGTCACGTCCTAACCATAGTGCTTATGTGTTTTGCTTGTTTAGTGTTGGTCAGGACGTGAGCTGGGTGGGCATTCTATGTTGTGTGTCTAGTTTGCTGTTTCTGTGTTCAGCCTAATATGGTTTTCAATCAGAGGCAGCTGTCAATCGTTGTCCCTGATTGAGAATCATATATAGGTGGCTTGTTTTGTGTTGGGATTTTGTGGGTGGTTGTCTCCTGTGTCAGTGTTTGTGCCACACGGGACTGTGACGGTTAGTACGTTTGTTGTTTTGTATTCTTGTCTAGTTTTCATGTCATTAAATTATGGAAACTTACCACGCTGCACATTGGTCCTCCGATTCTTCTCGCCTCTCCTCGTCCGATGAGGAGGACGACTTAGACTGCCGTTACAGAACCACCCACCTAACCCGGACCAAGCAGCGTGGAAACGGGCAGCAGCGACAGCAGCAGCGGTACCAGGAGGAATGGACATGGGAGGAAATCCTAGACGGTAAAGGACCCTGGGCAGAACCAGAGGAGTGTCACCGCCCCAAAGCGGAGCTGGAGGCAGCGAAAGCGGAGAGGCGGCATTATGAGGCGCTAGCAAGGCAGAGCGGCTGGAAGCCCGAGAGGCTCACCCAAAAATTTCTTGGGGGGGGCTAAAGGGGAGTGTGGCGAAGTCAGGTAGGAGACCTGCGCCAACTTCCCGGGCTTACCGTGGAGTGAGAGGGCGTCGTACTGGTCAGACACCGTGTTATGCGGTGGAGCGCACGGTGTCCCCAGTAAGTGTGCTTAGCCCAGTGCGGGCTATTCCACCTCGCCGCACTGTCCGGGCTAGAGTGGGCATCGAGCCAGGTGCCATGAAGCCGGCTCAACACATCTGGCCTCCAGTACGTCTCCTCGGGCCGGTGTACATGGCACCAGCCTTACGTAGGGTGTCCCCGGTTCGCCAGATTAGCCCAGTGCGGGCTATTCCACCTCGCCGCACTGGCAGGGCTACGGGGAACACTCAACCTGGTAAGGTTGGGCAGGCTCGGTGTTCACGAGCTCGTGTACGCCTTCACGGTCCGGTATATCCGGCGCCACCTTCCCGCCCCAGCCCAGTACCATCAGTGCCTACACCACGCACCAGGCTTCCAGTGCGTCTCCAGAGCCCTGTTCCTCCTCCACGCACTCTCCCTGTGGTGCGTGTCTCCAGCCTAGTACCTCCAGTTCCGGCACCACGCACTAAGCCTCCTGTGCGTCTCCAGAGCCCTGTACGCACTGTTCCTGCTCCCCGCACTAGCCTTGAGGTGCGTGTCTCCAGTCCGGTACCACCAGTTCCGGCACCACGCACCAGGCCTACTGTGCGCCTCAGCCGGCCAGAGTCTGCCGTCTGCCCAGCGCCGTCTGCGCTGTCCGTCTGCCCAGCGTCGCCTGAGCTGCCTGCCTGCCCAGCGCCGTCTGAGCCATCCGTCTGCCCAGCGCCGTCTGAGCCATCCGTCTGCCCAGCGCCGTCTGAGCCATCCGTCTGCCCAGCGCCGTCTGAGCCATCCGTCTGCCCAGCGCCGTCTGAGCCATCCGTCTGCCCAGCGCCGTCCGAGCCATCCGTCTGCCCAGCGCCATCCGAGCCATCCGTCTGCCCAGCGCCATCCGAGCCATCCGTCTGCCCAGCGCCATCCGAGCCGCCCGTCTGTCCCGAGCCGTCAGAGCCGCCCGTCTGTCCCGAGCCATTAGAGCCGCCCGTCAGTCAGGAGCCGCCAGAGCCGTCAGTCAGTCAGGAGCCGCCAGAGCCGTCAGTCAGTCAGGAGCTGCCAGAGCCGTCAGCCAGTCAGGAGCTGCCAGAGCCGCCAGCCAGTCAGGAGCTGCCAGAGCCGCCAGCCAGTCAGGAGCTGCCAGAGCCGCCAGCCAGTCAGGAGCTGCCAGAGCCGCCAGCCAGTCAGGAGCTGCCAGAGCCGCCAGCCAGTCAGGAGCTGCCAGAGCCACCAGCCAGTCAGGAGCTGCCAGAGCCGCCAGCCAGTCAGGAGCTGTCAGAGCCGCCAGCCAGTCATGAGCTGCCAGCCAGTCATGAGCTGCCAGCCAGTCATGAGCTGCCCTCCAGTCATGAGCTGCCCTCCAGTCATGAGCTGCCCTCCAGTCATGAGCTGCCCTCCAGTCATGAGCTGCCCTCCAGTCATGAGCTGCCCTCCTGTCCGGAGCTGCCCCTCAGTCCGGAGCTGCCCCTCAGTCCGGAGCTGCCCCTCAGTCCGGAGCTGCCCCTCAGTCCGGAGCTGCCCCTCAGTCCGGAGCTGCCCTTCAGTCCTGAGCTACCTCTCTGTCCTGAGCTACCTCTCTGTCCTGAGCTACCTCTCTGTCCTGAGCTGTCTCCTAAATCTAGGGGGGACCTTTGTGAAGGTTCCTAGACCAGGGTCGGGGGCGAGGGTCGCCACTCAAAGGACGCTAAGGAGGGGGACAAAGACAATGGTGGAGTGGTGTCCTCGTCCTGCGCCGGAGCCGCCACCGCGGACAGATGCCCACCCAGACCCTCCCCTTGAGTTTTAGGGGTGCGTTCGGAGTCCGCACCTCAGGAGGGGGGTACTGTCACGTCCTGACCATAGTGCTTATGTGTTTTGCTTGTTTTAGTGTTGGTCAGGACGTGAGCTGGGTGGGCATTCTATGTTGTGTGTCTAGTTTGTCTGTTTCTGTGTTCAGCCTAATATGGTTCTCAATCAGAGGCAGCTGTCAATCGTTGTCCCTGATTGAGAATCATATATAGGTGGCTTGTTTTGTGTTGGGATTTTGTGGGTGGTTGTCTCCTGTGTCAGTGTTTGTGCCACACGGGACTGTGACGGTTAGTACGTTTGTTGTTTTGTATTCTTGTCTAGTTTTCATGTCATTAAATTATGGAAACTTACCACGCTGCACATTAGTCCCTCGATCCTTCTCGCCTCTCCTCGTCCGATGAGGAGGACGACTTAGACTGCCGTTACAAGTGTAGACATTGTTAATATTGTAAATTACTATTCTAGCTGGAAATGGCAGATTTTTTATGGAATATCTACATAGGTGTACAGAGGCCCATTATCAGCAACCATCACTCCTGTGTTCCAATGGCATGTAATGATAGCTAATCCAAGTTTATAATTTTAAAAGGCAAATTTACCCGCAAAAAAACAGTCTCAACGTCAACAGTGAAGAGGCGACTCCAGAATGCTGGCCTTCTAGGCAGAGTTGCAAAGAAAAAGCCATATCTCAGGCTGGCCAATAAAAAAAATAAAAAAAGATTAAGATGGGCAAAAGAACACAGACACTGGACAGAGGAACTCTGCCTAGAAGGCCAGCATCCCGGAGTCGCCTCTTCACTGTTGACGTTGAGACTGTTTTGCGAGTACTATTTAATGAAGCTGCCAGTTGAGGACTTGTGAGGCGTCTGTTTCTCAAACTAAACTCAACAAAAAAAGAAACGTCCCTTTTTCAGGACCCTGTCTTTCAAAAATAATTCGTAAAAGTCCAAATAACTTCACAGATCTTCATTAAACACTGTTTCCCATGCTTGTTCAATGAACCATAAACAATTAATGAACATGCACCTGTGGAACGGTCGTTAAGACACTAACAGTTTACAGAAGGTAGGCAATTAAGGTCACAGTTATGAAAACTTAGGACACTAAAGAGACCTTTCTACTGACTCTGAAAAACACCAAAAGAAAGATGCCCAGGGTCCCTGCTCATCTGCGTGAATGTGCCTTAGGCATGCTGCAAGGAGGCATGAGGACTGCAGATGTGGCCAGGGCAATAAATTGCAATGTCCGTACTGTGAGACGCCTAAGACAGCGCTACAGGGAGACAGAACGGACAGCTGATCGTCCTCGCCGTGGCAGACCATTTGTAACAACACCTTACACAGGATCGGTACATCCAAACATCACACCTGCGGGACCGGTACAGGATGGCAACAACAACTGCCAGAGTTACACCAGGAACGCACAATCCCTCCATCAGTGCTCAGACTGTCCGCAATAGGCTGAGAGAGGCTGGACTTAGGGCTTGTAGGCCTGTTGTAAGGCAGGTCCTCACCGGCAACAAAGTCACCTATGGGCACAAACCTACCGTCGCTGGACCAGACAGGACTGGCAAAAAGTGCTCTTCAGTGACGAGTTTAAATTAATGGCTAATAAAGCTTCTTTGCAATGCAAGGAGCCATTGAGTTAGAATTGTTTACAATTTTTGTGGAACATTTCTAAAGCTGTGCTTCAATCAGACAAGAACTGTGGCTGGCACACATCTTTTACATTCAACCCGTTTCATGAACAAAAGTACTGTATGATACACTAGGTTTTCTACTTGCAGTTGAACATAATGTCCTGCTATTTCAACAAAGTAAAGGCTATGCCACAGTTCGCTATGCTATGGACATTTGGTGGTGAATATTGGTTTAAGGCAACATCAGGTCATGGTGTACTTACTGCTCCCTAAGAGACCTCCAAAATCTTAATTCAAGATAGCCTAATTATTATCTTGAAGAACAATCTGGCCTCAATGGCCATGTACTCTTATAATCTCCACCCGGCACAGCCAGAAGAGGACTGGCCAACCCTCAGAGCCTGGTTCTTCTCTAGGTTTCTTCCTCGGCTCCTGCCTTTCTAGGGAGTTTTTCCTAGCCACTGTGCTTCTACATCTGCATTGCTTGCTGTTTGGGGTTTTAGGCTGGGTTTATGTGTAAGCACTTTGTGACATCTGCTGATGTATAAAGGGCTTTATAAATACATATGATTTGATTGATTGGGTCAGTGAAGCAATACACAGCAACAGACAGAATATCAAAAGAGATGAGCACAGCATCAAAAGCCCTAACCTGATACCCTGTATTTAAGTGTACGCTGTACAACCAATTCTGTATATCAACCAATAGCAGGTATGTTACAAAAACGTTGGGAGATGTACACAAGGGTCTCTAAACTATAATTAAGCAACAAGGCCCAAGGGGGTGTGGTATAATGGCCATTATAAACTGGGAGGTTCAAGCCCTGAATGCTGATTGGCTGACAGCCTTGGTTAACAGACCATATACCACAGTATGACAAAACATTTATTTTTACTGCACTAATTACGTTGATAGCCAGTTTATAATAGCAATAAGGCACCTCTGGGGTTTGTGATATATGGACAATATACCACGACTAAGGGCTGTATCCAGGCACTTGCGTCGTGTGTAAGAACAGCTGTTAGCCTGGTATTTTGGCCATTTAAACAATGGGTGGGTCTAATCCTGAATGCTGATTGGTTAAAACCGCATTCCAGCGGTTTCTATTCCACAAATTGCCACCGGCTATGACGTTAAAATGCCTATTTACTCTGTTCCATCTCACTGCGCAATCCATTGTCTCGTCAGCCCAGCAAGTTATTTTTTTTAAATGTTATTTTACCGTTATTTTACCAGGTAAATTGACTGAGAACACATTCTCATTTACACCAACGACCTGGGGAATAGTTACAGGGGAGAGGAGGGGGATTATAAACTTGATCTCCACTATAAAAAGCATCTAGACATTATCTCAAAAATTTTTTGACTAACATTTCGTTTTCATTAGCGGCGATTTGCATAAACCTTGCTTTCTGTCACGCCGACATTTGCAACATTGTTTCAATATTCAAATTCGATCTGCTGTCCCATCATAATGAACGTGTCGAGAGTCGGGATGAGCAGACAGGCAGGCAGCGTTTCTCATCCGAAATTATGAATCAGCTGTCATCATTTTTATGGATATATACCAAAAAAATGCAGTTGAAAAAAGCTACAACGAAACGCAGCTAATTTGCAGTCTTTCCAGCTTGAGGTGATTGTGTTACTGTAGCTGTGTTGTTGGCTAGCTCATCTGAACAACAGTGTCCTGACGAGTGAGCACATTTTCTATGTCAGTTTATAGTGATGGATGTATCCAAATAAATGTCACTAGAAAACACCTTAAACAAATGCAAATGCAGCTACTTTGCTGTTATTCTGGCTGCACTTTTTGACATGACTGTAAATTAGCCTGTAGTTGGCTAGCGAGCAAGCAAGGGATAAGAACGTTGCCAGCCAGTATGGCATTGGAGTTGTTTGATGTGAGTCTGGAAGGAGAGTTTACAGTCTAACCAGACACCTAGGTAGTTGTCCACATATTCTAAGTCAGAACCGTCCAGAGTAGTGATGCTGGACGGGCGGGCAGGTGCAGGCAGCGATCGGTTGAAGAGCATGCATTTAGTTTTACTTGTATTCAAGAGCAATTGGAGGCCACGGAAGGAGAGTTGTATGGCATTGAAGCTCGTCTGGAGGGTTGTTTACGCAGTGTCCAAAGAAGGGCCAGAAGTATACAGAATGGTGTCGTCTGCGTAGAGGTGGATCAGAGACTCAGAAAGAGCGACATCATTGATGCATACAGAGAAGAGAGTCGGCCCAAGAATTGAACCCTGTGGCACCCCCATAGAGACTGCCAGAGGCCCGGACAATAGGCCCTCCGATTTGACACACTGAACTCTATCAGAGAAGTAGTTGGTGAACCAGGCGAGGCAATCATTTGAGAAACCAAGGCTATCGAGTCTGCCGATGAGGATGTGGTGATTGACAGAGTCGAAAGCCTTGGCCAGGTCAATGAATACGGCTGCACTGTATTGTTTCTTGTCGATGGCGGTTAAGATATCGTTTAGGACCTTGAGCATGGCTGAGGTACACCCATGACTAGGTCTGAAACAAGATTGCATAGCGGAGAAGGTGCGGTGGGATTCAAAATGGTCGGTAATCTGTTTGTTGACTTGGCTTTCGAAGACCTTAGAAAGGCAGGGTAGGATAGATATAGGTCTGTAGCAGTTTGGGTCAAGAGTGTCCCCCCCTTTGAAGAGGGGGATGACCGCAGCTGCTTTCCAATCTTTGGGAATCTCAGACGACACGAAAGAGAGGTTGAACAGGCTAGTAATAGGGGTTGCAACCATTTCGGCAGATAATTTTAGAAAGAAAGGGTCCAGATTGTCTAGCCGGCTGATTTGTAGGGGTCCAGATTTTGCAGCTCTTTCAGAACATCAGCTGACTGGATTTGGGAGAAGGAGAAATGGGGAAGGCTTGGGTGAGTTGCTCTGGGGGGTGCAGTGCTGTTGACCGGGGTAGGAGTAGCCAGGTGGAAAGCATGGCCAGCCGTAGAAAAATGCTTATTGAAATTCTCAATTATAGTGGATTTATCGGCGGTGACAGAGTTTCCTATCCTCAGTGCAGTGGGCAGCTGGGAAGAGGTGCTCTTATTCTCCATGGACTTTACAGTGTCCCAGAACTTTTTTGAGTTTGTGTTGCAGGAAGCAAATTTCTGCTTGAAAAAGCTAGCCTTGGATTTTCTAACTGCCTGTGTATATTGGTTTTTAACTTCCCTGAAAAGTTGCATATCACGGGGGCTGATGCTAATGCAGAACGCCATAGGATGTTTTTGTGTTGGTTAAGGGCAGTCAGGTCTGGAGAGAACCAAGGGCTATGTCTGTTCCTGGTTCTATATTTCTTGAATGGAGCATGCTTATTTAAGATGGTGAGGAAGGCATTTAAAAAAAAATAACCAGGCATCCTCTACTGACGGGATGAGGTTAATATCCCTCCAGGATACCCGGTCCAGGTCGATTAGAAAGGTCTGCTCGCTGAAATGTTTCAGGGAGCGTTTGACAGTGATGAGTGGAGGTGTCACGGTTTTCTTCCTGGGATGAAGGAGAGGACCAAAATGCAGCGCGGCTAGTGTTCAACATGATTTAATAAAGAATAATTGAGAACACTACAAACAACAAAACAAGAAATGTGAAAACCGAGACAGCCCTATCTGGTGCAGACAAAACACAGAGACAGGAAACAATGACCCACAAAATCCCAACACAAAACAAGCCTCCTATATATGATTCTCAATCAGGGACAACGATTGACAGCTGCCTCTGATTGAGAACCATATTAGGCTGGACACAGAAACAGACAAACTAGACACACAACATAGAATTCCCACCAAGCTCACGTCCTGACCAACACTAAACAAGCAAAACACATAAGAACTCTGGTCAGGACGTTACAGTACCCCCCTCCTGAGGTGCGGACTCCGATGCACCCCTAAAACTCAAGAGGAGGGTCTGGGTTGGCATCTGTCCGCGGTGGCGGGTCCGGCGCAGGACGAGGACACCACTCTACCACTGTCTTTGTCCCCCTCCTTAGCGCCCTTTGAGTGGCGACCCTCGCCCCCGACCTTGGTCTAGGAACCTTCACCAAGGCCCCCCCTAGATAGAGGAGATAGCTCAGGATAGAGAGGTAGGTCAGGACAGAGAGGTAGCTCAAGACAGAGAGGTAGCTCAAGACAGAGAGGTAGCTCAAGACAGAGAGGTAGCTCAAGACAGAGAGGTAGCTCAGGACAGAGAGGCAGCTCCGGACAGAGAGGCAGCTCCGGACAGAGAGGCAGCTCCGGACAGAGAGGCAGCTCCGGACAGAGAGGCAGCTCCGGACTGAGGGGCAGCTCCGGACTGAGTGGCAGCTCCGGACTGAGTGGCAGCTCCGGACTGGAGGGCAGCTCATGACTGAGTGGCAGCTCATGACTGGAGGGCAGCTCATGACTGGAGGGCAGCTCATGACTGGAGGGCAGCTCATGACTGGAAGGCAGCTCATGACTGGAAGGCAGCTCATGACTGGAAGGCAGCTCATGACTGGAAGGCAGCTCATGACTGGAGGGCAGCTCATGACTGGAGGGCAGCTCATGACTGGAGGGCAGCTCATGACTGGAGGGCGGCTCATGACTGGAGGGCGGCTCATGACTGGCTGGCGGCTCTGGCAGCTCCTGACTGGCTGGCGGCTCTAACAGCTCCTGACTGGCTGGCGGCTCTGGCAGCTCCTGACTGGCTGGCGGCTCTGGCAGCTCCTGACTGGCTGGCGGCTCTGGCAGCTCCTGACTGGCTGGCGGCTCTGGCAGCTCCTGACTGGCTGGCGGCTCTGGCAGCTCCTGACTGGCTGGCGGCTCTGGCGGCTCCTGACTGACGGACGGCTCTGGCGGCTCCTGACTGACGGACGGCTCTGGCGGCTCCTGACAGACGGGCGGCTCTGGCGGCTCCTGACTGACGGACGGCTCTAGCGGCTCCTGACAGACGGGCGGCTCTAACGGCTCGGGGCAGACGGATGGCTCAGACGGCACTGGGCAGACGGATGGCTCAGACGGCACTGGGCAGACGGATGGCTCAGACGGCACTGGGCAGACGGATGGCTCAGACGGCACTGGGCAGACGGATGGCTCAGACGGCACTGGGCAGACGGATGGCTCAGACGGCACTGGGCAGACGGATGGCTCAGACGGCACTGGGCAGACGGATGGCTCAGACGGCACTGGGCAGACGAGCAGTGCAGGCGGCGTTGAGCAGACGAGCAGTGCAGGCGGCGTTGGGCAGACGGCCAACTCTGACCTGCTGAGGCGCACAGTAGGCCTGGTGCGTGGTACCGGAACTGGAGGTACTGGGCTGGAGACACGCACCATAGGAAGAGTGCATGGAGGAGGAACAGAGTTCTGGAGACGCACAGGAAGCCTGGTGCGTGGTGTAGGCACTGGGCTGGGGCGGGGAGGTGGCGCCGGATATACCGGACCGTGAAGGCGTACAGGAGCTCTTAAGCACCGAGCATGCCCAACCTTACCTGGTTTAATGCTCCCCGTAGCCAGGCCAGTGCGGCGAGGTGGAATAGCCCGCACTGGGCTGTGCTGGCGAACCGGGGACACCATACGTAAGGCTGGTGCCATGTATGCCGGCCCGAGGAGACGTACTGGAGGCCAGATACGTTGAGCCGGCTTCATGGCACCTGGCTCGATGCCCACTCTAGCCCGGCCGATACGTGGAGCTGGAATGTACCGCACCCGTACTCTCGCACCCGTACTCTCGCTCTCCACGGTAAGCCCGGGAAGTTGGCGCAGGTCTCCTACCTGACTTCGCCACACTCCCCTGTAGCCACCCCCCAAGAAATTTTTGGGTGAGCCTCTCAGGCTTCCGTACCTTCATAACGCCGGTTCCTCTCTCCGGTTGCCTCTGCTCTCCTAACTGCCTCCAGCTGTTCCCATGGGAGGCGATCCTTTCCAGCCAGGATCTCCTCCCATGTGTAGCAACCCTTGCCGTCCAAAACATCCTCCCATGTCCATTTCTCCTTTCTCTGCTCCTGCTGCCGCTGCTTGTTACCCCGCTGCTTGGTCCTTGGTTGGTGGGTGATTCTGTCACGGTTTTCTTCCTGGGATGAAGGAGAGGACCAAAATGCAGCGCGGCTAGTGTTCAACATGATTTAATAAAGAATAATTGAGAACACTACAAACAACAAAACAAGAAATGTGAAAACCGAGACAGCCCTATCTGGTGCAGACAAAACACAGAGACAGGAAACAATCACCCACAAAATCCCAACACAAAACAAGCCTCCTATATATGATTCTCAATCAGGGACAACGATTGACAGCTGCCTCTGATTGAGAACCATATTAGGCTGGACACAGAAACAGACAAACTAGACACACAACATAGAATTCCCACCCAGCTCACGTCCTGACCAACACTAAACAAGCAAAACACATAAGAACTCTGGTCAGGACGTTACAGGAGGTCGTTTTGACCGTTGACCCATTACGGATGCAGGCAATGAGGCAGTGATCGCTGAGATCTTGGTTGAAAACAGCAGAGTTGTATTTAGAGGGCAAGTTGGTTAGGATGATATCTATGAGGGTGCCTGTGTTTACGGATTTGGGGTGGTACCTGGTAGGTTCATTGATAATTTGTGTAAGATTGAGCTTAGATTAGATTGTAGGATGGCTGAGGTGTTAAGCGTGTCCCAGTTTAGGTCACCTAGCAGCACGAGCTCTGAAGATGGATGGGGCCAATCAGTTCACATATGGTGTCCAGAGCATAGCTGGGGGCAGATGGTGGTCTATAGCAGGCGGCAACGGTGAGAGACTTGTTTTTAGAGAGGTGGGTTTTTAAAAGTAGGTTCAAATTGTTTGGGTACAGACCTGGATAGTAGGACAGAACTCTGCAGGCTATCTCTGCAGTAGATTGCAACACCGCCCCCTTTGGCCGTTCTATCTTGTCTGAAAATGTGGTAGTTAGGGATGGAGATTTCAGACTTTTTGGCGGTCTTCCTAAGCCAGGATTCAGACACGGCTAGGACATCCGGGTTGGCAGAGTGTGCTAAAGCGGTGAATAAAACAAACTTAGGGAGGAGGCTTCTAATGTTAGCATGCATGAAACCAAGGCTATTACGGTTACAGAAGTCATCAAAAGAGAGCGCCTGGGGAATAGGAGTGGAGCTAGGCACTGCAGGGCCTGGATTCACCTCTACATCACCAGAGGAACAGAGGAGGAGTAGGATAAGGGTATGGCTAAAAGCTTTGAGAATTGGTCGTCTAGGATGTCTGGAACAGAGAGTAAAAGTAGCAGGTTTCTGGGGGTAAAATAGCTTCAAGGTATAATGTACAGACAAAGGTATGGTAGGATGTGAATACAGTGGAGGTAAACCTAGGCATTGAGTGATGATGAGAGAGATATTGTCTCTAGAAACATAATTGAAACCAGGTGATGTCATCGCATGTGTGGGTGATGGAACTGAAAGGTTGGATAAGGTTTAATGAGCAGGGCTAGAGGCTCTACAGTGAAATAAGCCAATAAACACTAACCAGAACAGCAATGGACAAGGCATATTTACATTAACGAGAGGCATGCTTAGCCGAGCAATCATAAGGGTCCAGTGAGTAGTGAGGTTGGTTGGGGTCACGGCGATTCAGACAGCTAGCCGGGCCATGGGTAGCAAGCTGGCAGAGGATGGAGGTCTGTTTTTAGCCACCTCGTGCGTTTCCGTCAGTAGATTAGTGGGGTTCTGTATGGTAGAGGGGACCAATCCAATTGTCAAAATAGATATAGTTATAGTGGCCCAAGAAAATTGTCCGATAGACCTATTCAGATAGCAGCCGATAAGACAGCTAACGATTAGCGGGCCGCAGATGGGCGTTCAGGTAACGTCGCGTCGGAGGGGCCAGTTGGATAACTCCCTCAGGCAGAATAACGTCGGTAGTCCAGTCGTGAAGGCCCGGTGGGGCTCCGCATCGGCAGTAAAACGGGTCCGGATAGGTGATTGTAGCTCAAGAGTGGCTGATGGAACTCTTCAGCTGGCTAGCTCCGGAATAATTTATGTTTGCTCCGGGACCGACGTTAGCCAATAGTCAATCGGATAGCAGCTAGCTAGCTGCAAGATCCAGGTGTAAATGTCCAGAGCTTGCGGTAGAAATCCGGGGATATGGAGAGAAAATAGGTCCGGTATGCTCTGGTCTGAGTCGCGTTGTACAAAACTGGCGATAGCTTTTCGAGCTAAAGGATAGCTGATGACCGCCAAACGTGGTTAGCTGAATACTAACGTTAGCCAGTGAACTGGCTAGCTTCTGGCTAGCTTCTGGCTAGCTTCTGTTGTGGATTTCAGATTTGAGGTGAATAATATATTTTTTTTTAATTGGTGAGGCGGGTTGCAGGAGAGTGTTTTGAAGTTGAGTTTTTAGAAATAAAAAAATATATATAAAAAGATATGCGAAGAAAATATGTAAATATATATATACACGGGACACGACAAGACGAGGACAAAGGACGTCTGACTGCTATGCCATCTTGGATATAGGTGATAGATATAGGGAGGAGGTCAGAGACTCTCCCTCAACGTGATCAAGACTAAGGAGATGGACTTCAGGAAAAGGAGGACCGAGCAAGTCGCCATTCTCATCGACGGGGCTGTAGTGGAGCAGGTTGAGAGCTTCAAGTTCCTTGGTGTCTACATCACCAACAAACTAACATGGTCTAAGCACACCAAGACAGTCGTGAAGAGGGCACGACAAAACCTAATCCCCCTCAGGAGACTTAAAAGATTTGGCATGGGTCCTCAGATCAGTTGCACCATGAAGAGCATCCTGACTGGTTGCATCACTGCCTGGTATGGCAACTGCTCGGCCTCCAACCCAGAGGGTAGTGCGAACGGCCCAGTACATCACTGGGGCCAAGCTTCCTGCCATCCAGGAACTCTATGCCAGGCAGTGTCAGAGGAAGGCCCTAAACATTGTCAAAGACTCCAGCCACCCTACTCATAGACTGTTCTCTCTGCTACCTCACGGCAAGCAGTACCGGAGCGCCAAGTCTAGGTCCAAGAGACTTCAAAACAGATTCTACCCCCAAGCCATAAGACTACTGAACATCTAATCAAATGGATACCCAGTACCCAGACTACTTGCATTGCCCCCCCCCCCCCCCCCACCATTTTACACAGCTGCTACTCTCTGTTATTATCTATGCATAAGTCACTTTAATAACTCTACCCACATGTACAGTACATATTATTTCCTCAATTACCTCGAACCAAACGGTGCCCCCGCACATTTACTCTGTACCTGTTACCCCCTGTATATAGCCTCGCTATTGTTATTTTACTGATGCTCTTTAATTTAATTTTGTTGTATTTTTCTTAAAACTGCATTGTTGGTTAAGGGCCTGTAAGTAAGCATTTCACTGTAAGGTCTACATCTATTGTATTCGGCGCATGTGACAAATTAAATTTGATTTGATATGCTGAGGCAGTGAGGAAACACTTTTGCCAAAGACCCAGCTAAAACACCAGACTCCAATACTCAACTAATCATGATCTTCAGTTTAGAATGCAATTCGTTTAATCAGCTGTGTTTGCCAGGGATGGGGAAAACGTGTGACACCACTCCGGCCCTGAGGACCTGATCTAACAGCGGTCAAAACATTAAGAACACCTTCCTAACATTGAGCTGATTTAACAAGTGACATCAATAAGGGATCATAGCTTTTTCCTGGATTCACCTGGTCAGTCTATACAGTTCAAGTCAGAAGTTTACATACACTTAGATTGGAGTCATTAAAACTAGTTTTTCAACCACTCCACAAATTTCTTGTTAACAAACTATAGATTTGGCAAGTCGGTTAGGACATCTATTTTGTGCATGACACAAGTAATTTTTCCAACAACTGTTTAAGACAGATTACTTCACTTATAATTCACTGTATCACAATTCCAGTGGGTGAGAAGTTTACATACACTAAGTTGACTGTGCCTTTAAACAGCTTGGAACATTCCAGAAAATGGTGTCATGGCTTTAGAAGCTTCTGATAGGCTAATTGACATTATTTGAGTCAATTTGAGGTGTACCTGTGGATGTATTTCAAGGCCTACCTTCAAACTCAGTGCCTCTTTGCTTGACATCATGGGAAAATCTAAATAAATCAGCCAAGACCTCAGAAAAAAAATTGTAGACCTCCACAAGTCTGGTTCATCCTTGGGAGCAATTTCCAAACGGCTGAAGGTCCCACCTTCATCTGTACAAACAATAGTACGCAAGTATAAACACCATGGGACCACGCAGCTGTCATAACGCTCAGGAAGGAGACGCGTTCTGTCTCCTAGAGGTGAACGTACTTTGGTGCGAAAAGGGCAAATTAATCCCAGAACAACAGCAAAGGACCTTGTGAAGATGCTGGAGGAAACAGATACAAAAGTATCTATATCCACAGTGAAACAAGTCCTATATCGACATAACCTGAAAGGCCGCTCAGCAAGGAAGAAGCCACTGCTCCAAAACCGCCATAAAAAAGTCAGACAACGGTTTGCAACTGCACATGGGGACAAAGATCGTACTTTTTGGAGAAATGTCCTCTGGTCTGATGAAACAAAAATAGAACTGTTTGGCCATAATGACCATCGTTATGTTTAGAGGAAAAAGGGGGAGGCTTGCAAGCCGAAGAACACCATCCCAACCGTGAAGCACGGGGGTGGCAGCATCATGTTGTGGGGGTGCTTTGCTGCAGGAGGGACTGGTGCACTTCACAAAATAGATGGCATCATGATGCAGGAAAATTATGTTGATATATTGAAGCAACATCTCAAGACATCAGTCAGGAAGTTAAAGCTTGGTCTCAAATGGGTCTTCCAAATGGACAATGACCCCAAGCATACTTCCAACGTTGTGGCAAAATGGCTTAAGGACAACAAAGTCAAGGTATTGGAGTGTCCATCACAAAGCCCTGACCTCAATCCTATAGAAAATTTGTGGGCAGAACTGAAAAAGCGTGTGTGAGCAAGGAGGCCTATAAACCTGACTCAGTTACACCAGCTCTGTCAGGAGGAATGGGCCAAAATGTACCCAACTTATTGTGGGAAGCTTGTGGAAGGCTACCCGGAACGTTTGACCCAAGTTCAACAATTTTAAAGGCAATGTTATCAAATACTAATTGAGTGTATGTAAACTTCTGACCCACTGGGAATGTGATGAAAGAAATAAAAGCTGAAATAAATCATTCTCTCTACTATTATTCTGACATTTCACATTCTTAAAATAAAGTGGGGATCCTAACTGACCTAAAACAGGGAATTTTTACTAGGATTAAATGTCAGGAATTGTGAAAAACTGAGTTTAAATGTATTTGGCTAAGGTGTATGTAAACGTCCGACTTCAACTGTATGTCCTGGAAAGAGCAGGTGTCCTTAATGTTTTGTACACTCAGTGTATATACCACTATCCCCAACACACCCCGCCTCCCCTTCCCACTACTTTGACCCAAACAGATCCTACACCAGGCCGTCGGCCTGGGAGGCTGGACACCCTTCTCTCAAAACCCCCTGTAGTTCTTTCGCACTAAAAAATGCGGACATATAGACTGACCAGGTGAATCCAGGAAAAAGCTATGATCCCTTATCGATGTCAATTTTTAAATCAACTCAATATTAGGAAGGTGTTCTTAATGTTTTGTACACTCAGATCAGGTCCTCAGGGGCTGGAGTGGTGTCACACGTTTTCCCCATCCCTAGCAAACACAGCTGATTAAACAAATTGCATTCTAAACTGAAGATCATGACTAGTTGAGTATTGGAGTCTGGTGTGTTAGCTGGGTCTGGGGCAAAAGTGTGACACCAATCAGGTCCCCGAGGACTAGAGTTGCCCATCCCTGGGTTAGATGGTGGTGCAACACATTTTCTTTGAGAACGAATGTGCAATGCACTTTCCAAACTGTGAAAGGCAGCAATACGCAACATATTGTCTAGTCTGCCGGAAAAACACACGAAGAAGAGGCGTAGTTTAGACACACGACAAGCAGCCCAGGGCACGTACACAACCCACTGTGTATTTCCGTGTTACTTCCTTGTTCTGTTTTATCTTTGGTATTTTTCTGGAGAGAAATGTGTAGACAGCGGTAATTTTTTTGGGATTCGGATACTTATCAATGCGAGCGACACATACGTCTAATAACTGTTTTCTTTAGATCCCCGCCTTGCGGTTACTGATTCGTCAAGACCCGCTGAGGTGATCAGGAGCTGTAGGACTTCTTCACCCCAGTACTTCTCGTCGATGGCAGACTCCCGAGAAAGAAGGAAAACAGGCGAAGATGAGCCTCGGGGTGCAGTTGGGGGTGAAGGTAAATATTAATATGCGCTTGAGACTTTGCAAGATCGTCACCTGAATTTTTTTAATCTAAAATATTGTCAACTAACACAATAGGGTCCCGTCAGAATCCTTGGTTGTGGTCGAAGCTAGACTTTGTTTTCCCCTGATCTTTCAGCATGTAGGCGTAGTTAGACTAATTAGCGAAATGGTGAAAACAGTATTAGTGAGGTCGGCTATTTCAACATGTAAAAATCTAGCACTAAAAATCTACAACTATTTTGGGCTACACACTTTGAGCTTGGAAGGCCATGGGAATGTCCTCTGACGTCACTTCACTGTAACAATGTGAAACAAAAAGTGTAATACTAGGTCAAATCAACATCATAAGGTCGGAAAGTCGAACTCTAGAAAGAGGCCCGAGTCCCCGAGTTGGATGACTGTTCAAGTCGATTTTTCCCAGTCGGGGGTCGTTTTTTTCCGAGTTCCCAGTTGTTTTGAACGCACTGAAGTTGGAGGTTAAAGATTTCCGAGTTCCCGAGCTTCCAGTTGTTTTGAACGCACTGAAGTTGGAGGTTAAAGATTTCCGAGTTCCCGAGCTTCCAGTTGTTTTGAACGCGGCATAACTCTAACCCCCAAGTAAAGTGGCATACAAAGTCTACATCATAAACGAAACATGCAGGTCCTGGGAGTGAGAAAAAGTCTCTGCCAATTTGAATTGGAGCGCAATGCGTGATTAACACATCTATCTTATCACCACAATAAACTGTCATGTCATTAAACATTGATAATAAAACATAAAATCACTAACAACATCTTTGTAACAGATGTCATCGACGACAGAATTATGGAACAAGGAGCTGTTGTTTTAAGAGGGTAAATAAACTTAGCACTACCATTAGTATCCATCCTGATGATCACATTATCCATTTTCACAAAATATTTGTACATTTTTATCCATGAAGGTATGTCATAGAGAGGGTCAGTGCAGAAAACCCAGAGAGGCGTTTGACTCCAGAGGACCTTGGTGGCAGACCCAACGAACTAGAGGACCACCAAGTCAAAGACGTGGTTCACCAGCTGCTGCTGATCGCTGATGACCTGAACAAAAATGCTGAGCTACAACAGTATGACATTATTTTCTTCTGAATTAGCAAATTAGATACAGTGCCTTCAGAAAGTATTCATACCCCTTGACTTCTTCAAAATGTTGTTGTGTTTCAGTCTGAATTCAAAATGGGTTCAATTGTTGTTTTTCTCACCCATCTACACACAATATCCCACTTGACAAAAGTTTTTATTTACATTTTCTATGTTTGCAAATTGATTGAAAATGAAATACAGAAATAGCTCATTTACATAACTATTCACACCCCTGAGTCAATACTTTGTACAATCACCTTTGGCAGCGATTACAGCTGTGAGTCTCTCTTGGTAAGTCAAAAAGCGCTTTCCACACCTGGACATTTCCCCTTAATTATTTTCAAAATTCTTCAAGCTCTGTCAAATTGGTTGTTGATCATTGCTAGACAACCATTTTCAGGCATTGCCGTAGATTTAAGTCAAAACTGTACCTCGGCCACTCAGGAACATTCACTGTCTTCTTGGTAAGCAGCTCTAAGTGTTTTAGGTTATTGTCCTGCTGAAAGGTGTATTCATCTCACAGTGTCTGGTGGAAAGTAGACTGAACCAGGTTTTCCTCTAGGATTTTGCCTGTGCTTAGCTCTATTCCATTTCTGTTTTATCCTGACAAACTCCCCAGTCCTTAACGATTACAAGCATACCCATAACATGATGCAGCCACAACTATGCTTGGAAATATGGAGAGTGGTACTCAGTAATGTGGTGTATTGGATTTGCCTTAAAAATAACACCTTGTATTCAGGACAAAAAGTTAATTGTTTTGCCACATTTGTTTCAGTATTACTTTAGTGCCTTGTTGAAAACAGGATGCATATTTTGGAATATTTTTTATTCTGTACAGGCTTCCTCTTCCAAAGTCACCATTGGCCTCATGGGGAAGTGGTTTCCTTCCTCTCCGGTAACTGAGTTAGGAAGGACGTCTGTATATTTGTAGTGACTGGGTGTATTGATACACCATCCAAAGTGTAATTAATAACTTCACCATGCTCAAAGGGATATTCAATGTCTTGTTTAGTTTTTTACCCATCTACCCTTCTTTGCGAAGCATTGGAAAACCTCCTTGGTCTTTGTGGTTGAATCTGTGTTTGAAATTCACTGCTCCACTGCAGGACCTTACAATTATCTGTACGTGTGGGGTACAGAGATGAGGTAGTTATTCAAAAATCATGTTAAACACTATTATTCCACACAGAGTGAGTTCATGCAACTTCTTATGTAACTTGCTAAGCAAATTTTTACCTCTTGAACTTACAGTATTTTGGCTTCCTATAACAGAGGTGAATACTTACGGACTCATGACATCAGCTTTTCATTTTTAATTAATTTGTAAACATAAAAAATAAAAAAACATAATTCTACTTTGGCATTATGGGATATTGTGTGTAGGCCAGTGACAAAAAAAATCAATTTAATCCATTTTAAATTCACACTGTAATGCAACAAAATGTGGAATTAGTCAAGAGGTGTGAATATTTTCTGAAGGCACTGTATTTGGCTGGTCTATGTGATTGTGGTGGTTTTATGTACTATTTCACTCAACCAACAAAGAATATAAGCCTGGATGTGAACACAAATGAGTATATTCCCATATCCTATTGTAGTGGTTTGGCAAATTGTCATCAGATTAAGAACTTTATTATTTTATCATTGTTTCGTTTCCTTGACAACAAGAAACATGGAAAAAGAAACTCTTCCTCAGTTTCTAATTATTTGTCTTTCCTTCCTCTGACAGCCTAATAAGCACAGTCCAGGTAAACTGTGCCCAGGATGTGTTCTTCTCCGTGGCCAGGGAAATCTTTGCAGATGGTATCAACTGGGGCAGAGTGGTCTCCCTGTTTCACTTGGCCTACAAGCTCATTTACAAGGTAACACTTGGAATGTGCCCGTTACTGAATATGAAATCATTGAAACTTACAAATGTAAAGTTTTTAAATGCCAGCAGCATACAAGCCTGTATCCCACTGCTGGCTTGCTTCTAAAGCTAAGCAGTGTTGGTCCTGGTTTGTCCCTGGATGGGAGACCAGATGCTGCTGGAAGTGGTGTTGGAGGCCCCCTTTACTCTGGTCTAAAAAAAATATCCCAATGCAGTGATTGGAGACATTGCCCTGTGTAGGGTGCCGTTTTTCGGATGGGACGATAAACGGGTGTCCTGACTCTTTGGTAACTAAAGATCCCATGGCACATAACCCCGGTGTCCTGGCTAAATTCCCAATCTGGCCTTCATACCATCACGGTCACCTAATCATCCCCAGTTTACAATTGGCTCATTCATCCCCCCTCCTCTCCCCTGTAACTATTCCCCAGGTCGTTGCTGTAAATGAGAATGTGTTCTCAGTCAACTTACCTGGTTAAATAAAACATGAGTAAAATAAAGCAGAATGAATCTCCCCTCACACTATATGTATATTTGTTATCCCCCTTTCCAAGGCACTGACACAGAACCACTTAGAAATCATCAAGAAGGTTATTAGCTGGGTATTACAGTTCATCAGGGAAAATGTCTCCTCTTGGATCCGACAGCAAGGAGGATGGGTGAGTACCCTGCTGGAGTATACCAACATGCCCACCCATGAAGACTCCACCGCCAGATGTACAATGAGACTATATTTTACTTCAAAATACCACAAGAGCAGAGACCCTATCACAATCAGTACATGCATGCAGTAAAGAGATTAAATGAAAACGGACAGTGGGGTGATAGAGGACTGACTTCGTCAGTGGTGCCCATTTAAAAAAATTAAATTAAAAAAAGCTGATCTAACAAAGTGGATATTTGTCAAATCTGTCAGGATGTATGTTTTCGAGAAGGCCCACAATGTGCTTACTAAAATCTGATTTGGTGCATAATATTTAATGTCCTTTTTGCATGTCTGCTAAATGTCAACCACCGTTCGGATAAGCTGATAGCGTAGCTAGCCATATAGCAATTAGTGGTGGTATTTTTAAGTTGTTTTTAAGTGTAATGCAATTGATTGGTAAAGATGACGTGAACATGTATTGCGGGTGACATACATACAAGCGTTGTACACCTATTTTTTTTTTACACCGACATGGTGTCAAATACACATGTAAACAATAGCTTAAATGTAGGCCAACTGATGGGCGGTAATGAGGAGATTCTGGACCTATCCCCCACAGCGTTTCCATGGCCTGTCCATTGTTTTGGACAAACTCTTATTAACTGATCTATTCAAGAATGCACATCTGACAAGTATAGCCATAAGTCGCACGCCCGTCTGACCAACCAAAATGTAAACGATGCTAGTTGATAAGTTCTTGTACATACTACGTATGGTGACTCACACATGCATGCACATCAAGAGGAGGAAGCGCTCACTCCTACTCAAATACGACCATGCACATGTGTGTACTCGATGGCCAATGCAGGCAGGCAGTTCCGATGTGGGCAACACCAAGTTCAACTACCTGTGCCACGTCGCAGTACTGTCAGTTCATAAAGCTAAGCTTGTTTGATGATGAGTAACCTTGCCTCACGCCTATAGATCCCAGAACTAGCACTAAGGCTTTAGCTCAGCAGGCTGAATGGTATTGAGTCCAGCCTACGACTATGGTTAGTATGGACAATTGTGATGGTTCCACTGTTGTGTGATTTGACTTTTTTCTTTTTGCTTCCAGGAGGCGGTTGTTAGCACCGTGTCACATTGGCGTACTGTGTCGCTTGTGGCTGCAGTGGCTTTCGTGATGGCCATGGTTTACTGGAGGAAAACACGCTGACATCATCTCAGGAAGTGCCCTTGGTGAAATCAAAGTGCCCTTAAAAAGTGGACAGTTCTCTAGGAAGACGGGTTAATGTGTTATGTCCTGTGCAGTTGATTTGACTTTGGGACAAAGGTGACCTAGTAATCTTTTTTTTTTTTTTTTTTTTTTTTTTTTTTTACATATATATATATATATATATATATATATATATGAATGAATGATGAATTGATCTGAAAATGGAGAGTCTCTAGAGGCTTTTTGGAACTGTACTCCACACTGAGCAAGTATTTATTAGTACCAATGTGAAACAGAATTTTTTCAAACATATTTTTCTATTGCTCAAAAAATAACCTTGTAAGGTGTTTTATTAAATGATGTTTTATTGGACATTAGATGTTTTATTCAATCCCTAATCTATTGATTTTGGAATTAAAAGTAAACCACTAATATTTTTTTCACAGCTCTAAATATGTATTATTTCTATGTATCTGAATGGACCAAATGGAATGGACCAAATGTCTTTTTAAATCGTGGCAAACATGCACGCATGTTTAATAAAAATACCTTTGCCAAAGCTAAGTAATATTGAATTTGTAATTTACTTTTAAGTGTTTGCTCGTTAACTCCACTTCCTGAGTAAACTTTAGTTTGGGACCATACTAACTCTATCATGGTTTGACCAGATCCCTCATTCACTAATATGTTTTAAGACAGACGCAATAAAATGCAAATTAATTACTTAAAAATCATACAATGTGATTTTCTGGATTTTTGTTTTAGATTCCGTCTCTCACAGTTGAAGTGTACCTATGATAAAAATTACAGACCTCTACATGCTTTGTAAGTAGGAAAACCTGCAAAATCGGCAGTGTATCAAATACTTGTTCTCCCCACTGTATGTGTTCCCTTCTGCACCTGTTCAAACCCTAGGGTCTCCTGACCACAGTGGATTCCAGGGGGGAAGAACACAACGCAAACCACTGGCACGTAGTGAGGGCAATGTACCGGAAGAAAACAAACAGAAAGGAGAAAAAAGCTGAGCACGTGTTTATAATTGTATTATCAGAAATGTTGCTTTACTATGAACAAATAGGCCAACTGCCTAAATTCCAACTGGACAATGTAATTAGCACATTTCACACTGCAATAGTCTTCATGTGGACATATTACATTAAAGCAGTATCCTTGATCATCTGAATGTATAGCTAAACAACATTGAAACAAGTTTGGCGATGGAAGTGTACATTGGGAATAGCTAACCTCTCCATTAGGAAAAACTCAAATAGAATGAGATTATGCAATTTAGTAACAGATAGTATTCGAGCATCATAATGAGCGTCTACATCAAAGAATGTTGTATGACTGTTGATAAGGTGATATTTTGTGCAAAGAGAGAAGACTTTTGGTCTGAAGCCCAGTATGTGCCCTGTGTTTGTGTCACAGCACCTGGGCATTAATGTACCCTTTTTCAATGGATAAAATACTTTTTTGTGTTCAACTTTTTTTTAATGATATTTCTCCAAACTTACACAAAGAGAAAAGTAAATTAGGTCCCTGTCACGATCGTGTGGAAGAGATTCGGACCAAAACGCAGCATGAGGAAAATAAGCCATCTTCTTTTTAATAAAATGAACGAAGATGAACATGAAACGAAAACACTATACAAACAAAACAACAAACGATCGTGAAGCTAAATAACGTAGTGCACACACACACAGGCTACAAACGTTCTACATAGACAATTCCCCACAACAAACTAAAGCCTATGGCTACCTTAAATATGGCTCCCAATCAGAGACAACAGAAACCAGCTGTCTCTAATTGGGAACCCATTCAGGCAACCATAGACTTTCCTAGACAACTACACACAACATAGACACAGCTAGACAACTATACTAAACATAAAGCCAACTACTCTAAATAAACCCCCTAAACCTTACAATCACCCTGGACACTACAAAACCCACATAAATACCCATGTCACACCCTGACCTAACTAAAATAATAAAGAAAACAAAGAATACTAAGGCCAGGGCGTGACATAGCCCCCCCCTTAAGGTGCGAACTCCGGGCGCACCAGCACAAAGTCTAGGGGAGGGCCTGGGTGGGCATCTGACCACGGTGGTGGCTCAGGCTCAGGGCGAGGTCCCCACCCCACCATAGTCAAACCCCAGCTTCTGTAGCCTCCCCACAATGACCACCCTCCAAATAACCCTACCTAAATTAAGGGGCATCTCCAGGATAAGGAGCAGCACCGGAATGAGGGGCAACACCGGAATGAGGGGCAACACCGGAATGAGGGGCAACACCAGAATGAGGGGCAACACCAGAATGAGGGGCAACACCAGAATGACTGGCGGATCCTGGCTGGCTGGCTCTGGACGCTCTTGGCTGGTTGACGGCTCTGGACGGTCATGGCTCGCTGACGGCTCTGGACGGTCATGGCTCGCTGACGGCTCTGGACGGTCATGGCTCGCTGACGGCTCTGGACGGTCATGGCTCGCTGACGGCTCTGGACGGTCATGGCTCGCTGACGGCTCTGGACGGTCATGGCTCGCTGACGGCTCTGGACGGTCATGGCTCGCTGACGGCTCTGGACGGTCATGGCTCGCTGACGGCTCTGGACGGTCATGGCTCGCTGACGGCTCTGGACGGTCATGGCTCGCGGACGGCTCTGGACGGTCATGGCTGGCTGAAGGCTCTGGCTGATCCGGTCTGGCGGAAGGCTCTGGCTGATCCGGTCTGGCGGAAGGCTCTGGCTGATCCGGTCTGGCGGAAGGCTCTGGCTGATCCGGTCTGGCGGAAGGCTCTGGCTGATCCGGTCTGGCGGAAGGCTCTGGCTGATCCGGTCTGGCGGAAGGCTCTAGCGGCTCCTGTCTGGCGGACGGCTCTAGCGGCTCATGGCAGACGGGCGGCTCTGTAGGCTCATGGCAGACGGGCGGCTTTGCAGGCTCATGGCAGACGGGCGGCTTTGCAGGCTCATGGCAGACGGACAGTTCAGACGGCGTATGGCAGACGGGCAGTTCAGGCGCCGCTGGGCAGACGGGCAGTTCAGGCGCCGCTGGGCAGACGGGCAGTTCAGGCGCCGCTGGGCAGACGGCAGACTCTGGCCGGCTGAGACGCACTATAGGCCTGGTGCGTGGTACCGGAACAGGAGGTACCGGGCTAAGGACACGCACCTTCAGGCTAGTGCGGGGAACAACAACAGGGCACACTGGACTCTCGTGGCGCACTCTAGGCCTGGTGCGTGGTACCGGAACTGGAGGTACCGGGCTGAGGGCACGCACCTCAGGGCGAGTGCGGGGAGAAGGAACAGTGCGTACAGGGCTCTGGAGACGCACAGGAGGCTTGGTGCGTGGTGCCGCAACTGGAGGCACTGGGCTGGAGACACGCACCATAGGGAGAGTGCGTGGAGGAGGAACAGGGCTCTGGAGATGCACTGGAAGCCTGGTGCGTGGTGTAGGCACTGGTGGTACTGAGCTGGGGTGGGAAGGTGGCGCCGGATATACCGGACCGTGAAGGAGGACACGTGCTCTTGAGCACCGAGCCTCCCCAACCTCACCAGGTTGAATGGTCCCCGTAGCCCTGCCAGTGCGGCGAGGTGGAATAGCCCGCACTGGGCTATGCAGGCGAACCGGGGACACCACCTGTAAGGCTGGTGCCATGTACGCCGGCCCGAGGAGACGTACTGGAGACCAGATACGTTGGGCCGGCTTCATGGCACTCGGCTCGATGCCCAACCTAGCCCTCCCAGTGCGGCAAGGTGGAATAGCCCGCACTGGGCTAAGCACGCGTACTGGGGACACCGTGCGCTTTACCGCATAACACGGTGTCTGACCAGTACGACGCCCTCTTACTCCACGGCAAGCCCGGGGAGTTGGCTCAGGTATCCAACCCGGCTTCGCCACACTCCCCTTTAGCCCCCCCCCCCCAAGAAATTTTTGGGTGTTACTCACGGGCTTCCAGCCACTCTGCCTTGCCTTTGCCTCATAAAACCGCCTCTCCGCTTTCGCTGCCTCCAGCTCCGCTTTGGGACGGCGATATTCCCCTGGCTGAGTCCAGGGTCCTTTGCCGTCCAGGATCTCCTCCCATGTCCATGAGTCCTGTTTACTTTGCCGCTGTTGTTGGTTCCGATCATGCTGCTTGATCCTGTTGTGGTGGGGAATTCTGTCACGATCGTGTGGAAGAGATTCGGACCAAAACGCAGCATGAGGAAAATAAGCCATCTTCTTTTTAATAAAATGAACGAAGATGAACATGAAACGAAAACACTATACAAACAAACAAAACAACAAACGATCGTGAAGCTAAATAACGTAGTGCGCACACACACACACACACACACACACACACACACACACACACACACACACACACACACACACACACACACACACACACACACACACACACACACACACACACACACACACACACACACACACACACACACACACACACACACACACACACACACACACACACACACACACACACACACACACACACACACACACACACACACACACACACACACACACACACACACACACACACACACACACACACACACACACACACACACACACACACACACACACACACACACACACACACACACACACACACACACACAGGCTACAAACGTTCTACATAGACAATTCCCCACAACAAACTAAAGCCTATGGCTACCTTAAATATGGCTCCCAATCAGAGACAACAGAAACCAGCTGTCTCTAATTGGGAACCCATTCAGGCAACCATAGACTTTCCTAGACAACTACACACAACATAGACACAGCTAGACAACTATACTAAACATAAAGCCAACTATTCTAAATAAACCCCCTAAACCTTACAATCACCCTGGACACTACAAAACCCACATAAATACCCATGTCACACCCTGACCTAACTAAAATAATAAAGAAAACAAAGAATACTAAGGCCAGGGCGTGACAGTCCCACTTTAAACAAACAACAGCACCAGGCTTAATGAAGCATTCATAAACAGTTTTTTAAGGCCTATGCATCATATAATTTATAAGCATATATCATACTATATAGAGGGTAAGTGGATGAGACTATAAAGGGTGGCAAAGGGCTGATGTCACTTTCGGAAAGCACCAAATGTAAGCACCTTTAATCCCCCATTATGCTCTATGACTTATAAATGATTTGCGAGGCATATATATATATATATATATATATATATATATATATATATATAGTGCTAATGAACACTTTATGAATCTACTGTAATGGACATTAGAGTTCTTGGCAGTAGAAGGGCAAAAGTTTGAGAATAAAAATAGTTGCCCTCTGACGTTTCTATGTAGTTAGATTCTACCCCACCAGATGTCAGTATTCTTTGTTTGTAGCTTAACTGTTCAGTGTTCCTATTTTTCACAAGAGACTATTAATTTACCATGCATGATAGCATTGTTGCAATTATAAACACTCTATTGTCACATTTAAGAATAAATATGTTTTAATCAGTGGAGAACACAGCTTGGAAAGAATCTCAGCACCAATACTTGGCAGTATCTTAGTTCTCTTCTTGAGGTTTAAACTCTTTGCAACTTTTCAATCCCCACCATTTTAATATTTTTGATTACCACTGACATTGCATGTATACCTGATAAATATTTCATCAGTGACAGTATCATGGTAGATAGATATATTATATGAAATCTTATTGTGCACACCAGGAATATATTATTATATCATTGCAAGGAGAACATGTCCACCTGGACAGAGAAAAAAGAGACAATGCCATTGTAACACATTTCCATGTGCGGCTTTCTGAAACATTTAGAAACACAAAAATGGTGCGCTATATATGACAATGTATAAATACCCCTCTTATCTTTATTAATAGGGAACCAGTGAATGGTTGTGCCACTGTTCCATGGTCACTTCAAATTCCATTCTGACAGCGAGGGCACTTAAAGCACTCTCCAGTGCTCATTCATGATCAACCTACAGCAATGTGAGGTTCAGCCAAAGCTTTTTTTAAGTTGAGCGGTTCACGGCAGTTATTCTAGACAAATTATCAACACTGAGGGATCCTTCAACTCCGATGTCGTCTAAGGAGGAACCTTTAACCCATTGTGTGCCTCTAATCCTCAACTCCCACCCCCATGACCCCCGTTCACATCTCTGCTGCAGGGGAGGCCAACGACAGGGCAGCCAGACTCTACACTCATTAGATAAATCCTCATCACTCATTGTGATTATATTTTACGATGTAGACATGTGTACTGAGCAAGACAACACCAATAAAAACATTGTCCAAACATTATGCCCTAAAGGAAGAAAGGCATCAGACCACTGCATGGCCCAGGCTGCTGTGCAGTGCTGTTCAGCATCACCTAGTGTTTCTGTGGATGGTTGGGTTAAAGCTTAGAGGGAGTTAATGCTCCTCCTGTGTGACCTATAATCCGCTGCTCCCTCTCTCTGGCTCTCCTGTTCAACTGAATGGAGAACTTGGGAGGTGGGTGAAAGGGAACAATTGTTATAGCTGGGGTGAACCTGCCTTTCAGACACTGTCTGTCTGCCCCTTGCCAGCTGTGCAGTTAGTGTTAGGGGATTTGTGATAATTTTCCCCACAGGGCCGTGTCCTCAACTCTGGTGAGGGAGTACTAACGGCTAGACTATGGGGAAAATGACCCCCTGCCTCTTGCAATAGGCCTCCATGGGGCTAGATGGGAGGCAACACTCTGCTCAGTGGTCTTACCCAACCCAAGGCCCCTCTTAAGGAATGCCTGAGAGAAGAGCCTTCGTTGGTGATACAACTTACTTTTTAAATGAGTGTATTTACAATTTTATTTGACCTTTATTGAACTAGGCAAGTCAGTTAAGAACAAATTCTTATTTACAATGATGGCTTACTAGGGAACAGTGGGTTAACTGCCTTGTTCAGGGGCAGAACGACAGATTTTTAACTTGTCAGCTCGGGTATTCAATCTAGCAACCTTTCGGTTACTGGCCCAACGTTCTATCCACTAGGCTACCTGCCGCCCCAAATACAAACCATAATTGAATGACCTTTTCCAAAATTGTAAAACTATTGACTGCCATATTAGAACCCATCTGTTAAATAAAGATTTTGTCTAAAATTAACTAACCTGGGAATGTAAAAGGGAAATCATTACATTATCCCAGTTTGAACATATAAATAGATGTGATGTCAGATGCCTTGTCTAGGAAAGCTGACCAATCTACCCTCTGTGACTATATAGTTTTGCTGTGATTCTCTGTTGCAGCCGGTTTGTCTGGGAAAGGTTGACTTGCATCAACCACCTCAAATAGGATAAATGTCGGTGTGGTAGGGTTCTTAACCCGTTGTTTCTAGTTCCCATCTATATGATCCTAGGCTCTAGATCCACCTGTCTCACATCTGGTCAGTTTCATCTCCAGTGACTGACCAGGTCAAGGACTGGCTTCTTGTCCCACAACGCCAGACTAAGATAACTTTGTTTTCCCTGGTGGTAAAATTACTATTTATAGAAATGCCAGCTTCACACGTTAAAACACTATAGGCCTTCTGACAGGACGGGACAGGGCCTGTAAAAGCATCTGTCTTATTTATTTTAACACTGCTGGCCGGCCGCCCTGCATGCTGTCAGTCTGTCCTGCAGCAGGCAGCACACAGGACAGTTTTCAGGATTACAGAGGGAACTTAAGGTGTCCCACAGATATTTTCTCAGCTAAGGGATCACTGGAGCTGGCATCAGACTGAGTGTAGGTATGTCATGGCTGTGGTTGACATTATAGGAGGCTCCATGAAGGAGAGAGATTGATTATCGCCCCAGATTGTGGAGTGAGCATTCGGATTTCCATGAAGAGGGGCACTAATGTTTTATTCCTCCTTATTGAACTGTTGGTCATAAAAGCAGTCACATATTTCATCACGGGATATTCATTGCTGGGATATTTATGGTGTTTAAATTTAGAGAGGGCTGTGAAAAAATGCCTCCCTCTGAGCACTGGCAGACAGTATATCACTGAACCCCAGCGATGGTGGCCCTCAGATCTCTGTAACAAACTGACGCTGATCCTCCCATGAACATTTAGAACATGTCAAGTCAGCAACCTAACATTAAACAACTAAAATGTCTTCAGAGAACAAGACACAGACAGAGGTACAAACATGGTAAGCTGACGTTCTTGTGGGATCATTTGCAGCATCCCTCCTCCTCCCCTGAACCACCACTACCAACCAACAGCTTACTTACGTATCTGTGAGTGACAACACTGCATGGTTCACTGATATAATAATGTAAGCCGTGGTGATGGATTGGATTTTGTTCACCGGATATGTTTATCTTGTTGCTTTCAAAGCATCCGCCTGACCCGCTGACATGGATGAAGGTGGCACCGCGTGCACCGGCTACCACCAAATACTAACAGGTCACGACCTTGACAAGATCCGACGAAAGACTGAGAGTTCAGATCACAACCCTTACTCACCAAGGTACTAACCCCCCCGACAAAGACTCGCCGCTCAACAAAGACGACACAATTGGAAAACAGGAATGCAGGGGCTAAAAGGAGAGGGGGGGGGGGGGTAAGAAACAAATCCCATTTGATGCAAAGTTGGTCAATGGCTATTTAACTCAGAGCATGCTTTGAGGAGTATATGGACTGTGACTTTCAGGCCCTGTTTGCACAGAAGTGATGCACCTTTGAAAAGGCTCTGAATTGACAGCTTTTTCTCGCTCTGTGTGGTTCAGGCCAGCCCTGAGACACTCATATCACTCGGGTGTGACGGTAGAGAGAGGAGTTACACTTTGAAAACACACACAGGGTCCTCGGCCCTGGCTTTTGTTCCTGGTTGCGGTCCACTGTTCCTGCTCGTCGCAAAAAGACAATAAGGGGGCAGCCATTGGATTGGCTGCCTCCGAATCAAATAGCGAACAGCCGTCGATGCAGAACTAATCTGTGAAGAGGTCTTTCCTGTGTGATAACCATTCAACCCTCCCTCCTCAAACCAGAAACCTAATCTTTGATGGGAAATGACAAAAAAAGTAACCAGCTTTAAGCATAGCTAGATTTTTTTCATTAGTTTCGAAGGCTCTCATTTGGGATGTTCCTACTTATTTGATGTGGCAGCAATTAGTGAGAGACTTTTGTGCTCTGTGAAGATGGAGCGGCCCACTTCAATGATCACATTTATGCTCTGAATAGAAAACAAAAAACCAAAGAGGACAGATAACATGTTCACATCAAACAGCAAACCGCTTACGCTGTTACTGTTATGGCTCTCTTGTCCTTTATGATGACAAGAAGAAGTGTTACTTTTCCCATGAGAAAGCTTGTCGGTTAGCAGAGTGACATCATAGGGTCCCCATGGTCTGCGCCCACCTCCAGACAGTAGGGTGCTCCCATTTCTGTGTGCACCTAAGTCCATCACTGCCTGCTGCTTTGATTTTGCCTCGCTTTAATGGACCCATTGAGCAATAACAGCCATTAGGAGCCCTGTTGGAGGCCATGCTTTCACTGGCTCAAACTGGGAGGTGATCTTTCATATAGCCAAAGGCACAAGTTGCACCTCTGCCCACGATCTACTGGACACAAATTCATAAAATAGGCCAACTAACTGTGATACTTGTAGCCTACATGTGAAAATGTATCTCAAACTCCGCATCTATTGACTGATACTTGATGACCAAAAATGTAATATTAAGTATCTATATTATATCAAAGCGTCCTAACTCCTATTTAGCTGGTCTAAGTTTCTAAAAATGTGACAGTAGTTGTTTTCCGTGAGTGATGTCCCAGTTGTTCAATCACTCTGGATCCAATTACAGCCACAGAGGCACATCCTGAAAGATTCATTTGGCTCCTGAGAATTCACAACACACAGAACATGTTCCCTGTCTTTGTTTCAGCTGTCAGAAGTGTGTGTGTTCTCTTACCACTGGGTGTTCTGCTCGTTGTAAAACTGATTTGTTAATGGACACACAATGTAATAGCGGGTGATTATGAGAGTGAAAGACGTTGGTGTAATAAGAAAGTATTCACACCCCTTGACTTTTTTTTCACATTTTGTTGTGTTGCAGCCTGAATTTAAAATGTATTAAATTAAACATTTTGGGTCACTGGCCTACACAGAATACCATATAATGTCAATGTAGAATTGTTTTTCAAAATTGTTACAAATGAATTAACAATGAAAAGCTGAAAGTCTTGAGTCAATAAGTATTCAACCCCTCTGTTATGGCAAGCCTAAATAAGTTCAGGAGTAAAAATTTGCGGAACAAGTCCCATAATAAGTTTAACGTGATTTTGGAAGGACTACCTCATCTCTGTAGCCTATACATGCAATTATCTGTATGGTCCCTCAGTCGAGCAGTGAATTTCAAACACACATTCAATCACAAAGACCAGGGAGGTTTTCCAATGCCTCGCAAAGGGCACCTATTGATAGATGGGGAAAAATGAAAAAAATGATATGTAATATCTCTTTGAGCATGGTGAAGTTTTTAATTACACTTTGGATGGTGTAAGAATACACCCAGTCAATACAAAGATACAGGCGTCCTTCCTAACTCAGTTCCCTGAGAGGAAGGAAACCGCTCAGGGATTTCACCATGAGGCCAATGGTGACTTTAAAACAGTTACAGAGTTTAATAGCTGTGATAGGAGAAAACTAAGGATGGATCAATAACATGAGAGTTATTTCACAATACTAACCTAATTGACAGAGTGAAAGGAAGGAAGCCTGTACAGAATAAAAAATATTCCAAAACATGTAACCTGCTTGCAATAAGGCACTAAAGAAATACTGCAAAAAATGTGTTATGTTTGGGGCAGATCCAATACAACACATTACTGAGTACCACTCTAGATATTTTCAAGCATCATGTTATGCTTGTAATCGTTAAGGACTGGGGAGTTTTTCCAGATAAGAAATAGATGGAATGGAGCTAAACACAAGCAAAATCTTAGAGGAAAACCTGGTTCAGTCTGCTTTCCACCAGACACTGGGAGATGAATTCACCTTTCAGCAGGACAATAACCTAAAACACAAGGCCAAATCTACACTGGAGTTGCTTACCAAGAAGACAGTGAATGTTCCTGAGTGGCCGAATTACAGTTTTGACATAAATCTACTTGAAAATTGATGGCAAGACCGGAAAATTGTTGTCGATCCATGATCAACACCCAATTTGACAGAGCTAGAAGAATTTTGAAAAGAATAATGGGCAAATGTGTGGAAAGCTCTTAGAGACTTACCCAGAAAGACTGACACCTGTAATCGCTGCCAAAGGTGCTTCTACAAACTCAGGGGTGTGAATACTTATGAAAATTAGATATTTCTGTATTTAATTTTCACTACATTTGCAAAAATCTCTAAAAACATGTTTTCACTTTGTCATTATGGGGTATTGTGTGTAGATGGGTGAGAAAAAATGAGTTTCCATTTTGAATTCAGGCTGTAACACAAGTCAAGTGGTATGAATACTTTCTGAAGGCACTTGTAGCTCTAACATCACTATTTCTAATGTTCTTGTTGAGAGAGGACATTATCACTGCTTCAATACCAGTATAATTTACAATAAGTAGGCAATCCTTTATTTGGAATTTATTAGCATCTACTGTGCATAATACCTCGAAGTCTGATGAATGTCCTTGCATGGTTTTCATGAAACTGCCTGGTGATTTGTACAAACTAAGTAGTTTGAACCATTTCATATGGATGTTTAGAGTATAACAGCAAACACCTCAAAGGCCCATTGCAGCCGGTTTATATCAATATCAAATATTTTCTCTGTAACATTTAAGTACCTTACTGTTTTCCATTAAATGGAAAATTAAGTACCTTACTGTTTTCCATTTGTTTTCCATTCAAATTGACAAAAATATACAGCACCAGTCAAAAGTTTGGACACACCTACTCATTCAAGTGGTTTTCTTTCTTTTTACTATTTTCTACGTTGTAGAATAATAGTGAAGACATCAAAACTATGAAATAACACATATGGAAACATGTAGTAACCAAAAAAGTGCTAAACAAATCAAAATATATTTTATATTTGAGATTCTTCAAAGTAGCCACCCTGCTTTGCTGACAGCTTTGCACACTCTTGGCATTCTCTCAGACAGCTTAATGAGGTAGTCACCTGGAATGCATTTCAATTAACAGGTGTGCCTTGTTAAAAGTTTGTTTGTGGAATTTCTTTCCTTCTTAATGCGTTTGAGTCAATCAGTTGTGTTGTGACAAGGTGGGTGGTATACAGAAAATAGCCCTATTTGGTAAAATACCAAGTACATATTATGGCAAATATAATTCATGCAAACAGGCTGATTAGAAGGTACTGTGTAGATTGTACTTATTTATTTTCATATTTTTACAGTGTTAGTTTCATCAGCTGTTGTACAATATGATACAAAACACAGGAAAACATAATTTTTACTGCACTGGGCCTTTAAAGAACCTGTTGATAGATGCTTTCATTGAATCCACCTCCTTCCTATGGAGATTCATTCAGAAATGTTGACCTACTGTAAGTGAGGAAAACAGACACTGTCAGTTATTAGCCCAATAAAGAGGAGAAACACAAGTCTTCAAAACGCTTCAGGGAAATGGAAAGTCAGTGAAAACTTGTCCTGGTTGATCAATAAAGTGGGTTGCAGCATTGTTGTTTTACAGTTAGCAGGGGGTTAGGGAGGGGGGCAGGGCCTTTAACACCATTGACAAGGAGATATCTGCAGGGAGCCTCTCCAGCGTGATTTAGGACAGCAATTTGCCACCTCATTACCAGCTGGATTCACATAGACAGTGTGTGACTGACTCTATACTGCTCTATGTCTGTCACTTTGGGCCTGGCTGTCCAGCGGTCTTATCCCTCTCTCTGGCTCCCATGATGGATGACTGAAAAGGAGGGATAATACAATGCTTAACAATGGGCCCTGAGGCTTATCCTGCTGTTTCTTCTGAAAATAGATGGAAATGTCTCATTTCTCAATGAGAAAGTTAAACGCGAACATATTTATGATAGCCTATAACTACAGGGTTGAATATCATGATGATGTAAGACCTCACCTGCAGTACTTTGTGTTCATAACACATAACATACGTTGAACATTCAACACATAGCATACATTCAACTTTTTAGCAGTAATAATGCTCACTAGGGTTTTGAGCCAAGCAATTTGCATCTACAGTGTACATTGTTGATTCATTTTCCTTTTTGCTGTACAGGAAACGTACGAAAACACTTCTCAGCAGCCACCCCCTTGCAAAATGCAAAAATACAATAGGAATTTGGTGCAAAATAGGTACAATATAGTTCAGTGAATTCAATAGAATTTTGCAACAATGGCAGCCACGGAGCATGTGGAGGGTCTGGACACAAACAATAGCACTGTTCTCAGTGGCAGAAAGTGTTATTATTTTTTAACAAACTGTACTGTATTTTTCTGCTCACGAATCATAATGTGAGATCTGCATGTGTATCTAAGACTTTTCTGTAAATAATGCCTTGATTTCAATGGTAGTGTTGCTGTCACGCCCTGACCCTAGAGAGCTTTTTATGTCTCTATTTTGGTTTGGTCAGGGTGTGATTTGGATGGGCATTCTATGTTCATTTTCTATGTTTTGTATTTCTTTGTGTTTGGCCGGGTGTGGTTCTCAATCAGAGGCAGCTGTCTATCGTTGTCTCTGATTGAGAACCATACTTAGGTAGCTTTTTCCCACATGGTTTTTGTGGGTAGTTGTTTTCTGTTTTGTGTTTCTGCACCTGACAGGACTGTTTCGGTTTCGTTCATTCTCTTTGTTATTTTGTTATTTAGTGTTCAGTTTTAATAAAAAGCATGAACACTTACCACGCTGCGCTTTGGTCCGATTCCTGTTCTTCAGACAACAAAAACTGTTACAGTTGCGCTGTAATAATGCATGGCCACAAGAATAGTGGACCACTTGCAGCCACAATACAGCCGTCGTCTCAATACACTAGCAGTAGCCAGCAGACGCCAAAGTCTGTCCATCATCAGTACGAATTAAGCATGGCGGTCTCTACATTTTCAACATAGAGTCAGCACTCCACTAAAAGTGGCTGGCATTCTTCTATGGCAGGATACAAGAGTAAATGAAGGACTGGAAGAATAAGAACATGATTGAGCCTATCAGAGCATCTGTAATGAGGGCCATATGATCCCAAGTTTACCCCTAAGTGTTTTCTCAACAGCTACAACAGCAGAGGCTCTATGGGCATGGCAAAACACACGTGGATCAGAAAATGTGCACAGCACACTGGGAAATGACATGAAACAGATTTTGCAATGAGCTTTAACTTAAATCAAATCAGTAATGATTTGGCCTTTGGCTTGTTATGGATACAGTGTAAATATTAAACATGATAAGGTTAGACGACGGTTTGAATTATATTATTGCTGCTGAGATGTCGAAAGAAAAGGATCCTCAATTGGGAGTCACGGGAGTTTCACATGAAATGATGCACACATAAATCAAGACCGAGCTCTCGTGGCTGCACTACGGACGTCCTTAGATGTAACAGGATATTGACATGCTGGGGTTGACAGGACAACATACGGAAGTTTCGAATTATAGTCCTCTATAGCAACCAACGCACTGCCATCAGTATGACAGCTTCCTCAAATTATGAGATGGACGAGTACATAGACTGAGTGGGCCTGGTGGCTGCTCACATCAAACGAGTGCTGAGCACACACACACACACATGAGATATCTGGATCTTGGCTGTTTTGTTTGGTCCCCGTGATGCATGTTTGGTTCTGAGGTTTAAGTTGCTTTACATCTGAGGTCAGTTAAGGACAGCTGGAAACGCGTTATAGAGGCATTGATTACATCAAGTTAGTCCGTCTTACTGTTCCTCCCCCTTAACAACAGAAGCTGCTGATTATAGGGCCAAGGGAGAACTATGGGAGTATCGCCCATGTTTCTATATTTTCATTGTCTTCAGTTCATATTTTGCTATAGTCACTGAATTATCGGCTGTAGGATACTATCTGTGTGTTCATGTCATGTCAATAGCCAACATTTAACAGAAGAGCTACATGTCAAAAGAGGACTTTACTGGGGTAATAGTCAAAGCAGATAAATCCATCTCCACGTGACCCACATTAGGAGTCCTTTCTGTTCTTAATTTCTGTACATTTCAGTATTCAAAATGTGGCCTCTGTCTCCAATAAAGAAGTGTGAGGTCATTCAGTATGTTCTAGTACTGCTTGAATAATCCCACCAGGTCTTTCTACAGCAGACAATGGAAGTTTGGGAAAAAATGGCATCGAGTTACAGGTGGTCGTATCTAAACTCCTTTGATGAACAGTAAGTATAGGGCTACCTTTGAACGCAGATAAAAGGAGAAGAGATATCTGGCTGGGTGCCAAAAAGGGACACACTCATTTCTCCATTGGCAGTAGTGCATGAAAATGGGAAGCTATGTCAGGAATCTCCTACTTTGTTGTCCCCTCTTTCTTTCTTCCATTGATGTGGAGAGAGGACCCTTCGTGGGCTGCAACGGTCACTCTCCCATGCTAGCTGGGTGTGAGGCATCTTGTAGGACAAGACTGATGACACGGCGAGGGGCACCAGGGTGGGTGGGGGAGAGGATATGGGGTGCACCATGACCATTCCATTCAGCCCATTTCAATGCAATCTGCTGATCGATTAGTGAAACAAGAGGCACACCAACTCAACTGTCTATAGGACCCTTCGCCCACCACACACACACACACACACACACACACACACAATCTCATCCTTCTCACACATACAAACCAATCCCACATGAAGTAAACATCCTTAAATCATAAAGACCAGACATAAAGCTGCACTCAATTACCATTGCAGCTTAACATTTCTCTTCAAAGGACTACCATCAGTACTACTTAAGTAGTTTTTGGGGGTATCTGTACTTTACATTACTATTTATATTTTTGACTACTTTTACTTCACTACATTCTTTAAGAAAATATTGTATTTTTTACTCCATTTACCTTGACACCCAAAAGTACTCGTTACATTTTGAATGCTTAGCAGGACAGGAAAATGGTCCAATTTACGCACTTATCAACAGAACATCCCTGGTCATCCCTACTGCCTCTGATCTGGCGGTCTCACTAAACACACAGGCTTCGTTTGTAAATCATGTCAAATCAAATCAAATCAAATGACATGTGTTTAGCAGATGTTATTGCGGGGTTATCGAAATGCTTGTGTTTCTAGCTCCAACAGTGCAGTAATATCTAACAAGTAATATCTAACAATTTCACAACAATACACACAATACACACAAATCTAAAGTAAAGGAATGGAATTAAGAATATATCATATTTGCATGAGCAATGTTGGAGCGGCATAGACTAAGATACAGTAGAATAGAATAGAATAGAATACAGAATATATGAGATGAATAATGCAAAATATGTAAACGTCATTAAAGTGACTAGTGTTGCATTATTAAAGTAGCCAGTGATTTCAAGTCTATGTACGTAGGGCAGCAGCCTCTAAGGTGCTACTGATGACTTTAACAGTCTGATGGGCTTGAGATAGAAGGCCTTTTGTCTGAATGTGGAGTGTGCCCCTGGCTATCCGTAATTAATTTTTTTTAAACAAGAAAATGGTGCCATCTGGTTTGCTTAATGTAAGGAATTTGAAATAATTTTTACTTTTACTTTTGATACTTAAGTATATTTTAGCAATTACACTTTATTTTATACTGAAGTATATTTTAAACCAAATACTTTTAGACTTACTCAAGTAGAATTTCACTGGGTGACTTTTACGTTTACTTGAGCCATTTTCTATTAAGGTATCTTTACTTTTAAGTATGAAAATTGGGTACTTTTCCCACCACTGATTATCATAATGAAAATGTGTGAGGGCTTTGTAATAAAATGATATGATGGGAAAAATAAAATAAAAGCTACTCCTCTTTGGTATCTGCACTATACTCCACTCTAACAAATCAATATACTTAAACAGATACAATAGTCAATATCCAATGCACATCATAATGATGAATTATTAAAAACTACTTTTTTTTCAAGTACTACTAATGTCCTTAAAATCAAATATTCGCAAGGCCTATGGACTAATAAGCATTGATTAGTCGTTATTATGCAGTACAGAGGAGCAAAGGTATGTTTTAAACGTTTTTCTAAGCTTGTGTACAGAATGCCACCCCTTTTTATCTTGTTTTTTTGCAGGCTGTGGTCTCGGGCTGCAAAGCAGATCAAGTTTGCGTTCCCAGGCTCGGCTGGTTAGCATTGCTTAGCGCTCGCTCATCGCTAAAACTGTAACACGGCGACATCAAACACATGCCGCAAAATTGCAACGCGATACCAAACTGCCTCCCTGCAAATGACCTCTCTCCACAGAAGTTAGGAGCACATAGCAGAATGTGCTCCTCTGTGCTCCACTGGGAGAGGGAGAGGGGAAAATAGAAAGAGTGGGACCCTGGGATATACTGTTGGCTAGGGTACTGTGTGTGTGAACATGTTTTATAAATCAGTGGTGCTTACTTCCAGGCCTTTGGTCTTGGAGATTTTCACTGCATCCATTGCTTGGTTGCGTGCAGCATTTCCAACAACATTAGAGGTGATAACTGTGGGTACGATACTCATGGGTTAAAAGGAATATAACCAATTACCACTTATAGTGCATTGACATTTGTGCACACAAGCTGAGCATGGGATCTCCCTGCCAATCCCACCCCTTCTTCGTTGGCTTCACTTGCTGACTGCGTTCAAGCAGAATACTGCATTGTTTTCATAGAGGCTGGATGTCACAAGGGAGGCCAACGCAGGTTAGCGTTTTCGTCATGAATCTTGTTCTGGAGGCAGCTCTGCAGTGGTCACTAGCTGGCACAGCCACAAAGTCATAAAATTGGATTTTAAATCTAACCTTAACCCTAACCTTAACCACACTGCTAACCCTAATGCCTAACCCTAACCTTAAATTAAGAACAAAAAGCTAATTTTACAATATAGCCAATTTTGACTTTGCAGCTTGCCTGGCTAAGGCCAATCACTCAATTCTGCCTACAGAACAAGACTCATGACAATAAACGTCAACCTGCAAGGCCAACAGGAGAGAAAAAAGGCCTTGTTCTCTGCCTTGGTCTTTAACTGTGTACTTGTGAAGGAGGTCGGGTTATGTGGTCTATACATTTAAAAGCTAAACAGACGGATACCACCCCATTGTTGCATGGTGAAGTGGGGGGCGCTTAGCGCCTGGCCACAGGCGTGGGACACATGGGCTCCCGAGTGGCCAAGCTGTCTAAGGCACTGCATCTCAGTGCAAGAGGTGTCACCACAGTCCCTGGTTTGAATCCAGGCTGTATCACATCCAGCCGTCATTGGGAGTCCCATAGGGCAGCGCGTAATTGGCCCAGCGTCGTTCGGTTTTGGCCGGGGTAGGCCGTCATTGTAAATAAGAATTTGTTCTTAACTGACTTGCCTGGTTAAATAAAAATAAATTACCTCAGTACGCTGCCAGGGAGAAACAAAACCCTGCTGGTTGGAGAAGCCTGTCTGTCACAGTGGGGAGATGATGATCCTCTTAAACGATGTGCTCTGATCCCCAGATGAGACAAAGATGTGCAGAGCAGACACCAATAGGGGACGGAAATGAATCTCCCTATAGTATCTCGCATCTTGTGACACTCACAGAAATCAGTCAGTGATCCAACTTTGTTTTAACTATTCACGACCTTTGAAAGTGATTTTTTTGATGTCAGAGTACAATTGAATGAAAAGCTAAATGATCTATAGCTGACACAATCCATCAGTAAACAGATCCAATCAATTGTCTTTCCATGAACAATTCTCTGTCCTTCCCTCACCTCGAAACAGAGCAAGAGCTGTGCGACAGAGCAGTTAAGGGCATGTCACTGAAGGGTGTCCCACACTGTGTCTTTCTCGTCTTTCTCTCTGTAAGATAACACAGTGTCCCAGTGATGGAGTACTCTCCATGTCGGCGGCCCTTGTTCCTTTGTGTATTTGTTCACTTCTCTGTAGATGTTTATACAAAGATCTCGGATCCCTCACTTTCAAAGAGCCGTGTCAGTTTGTTGCCACGGTAAATAGGTAAGCGAAACACAGGGAGGAAGAGGGATTTTCAGTCAAGCAACACGTTTGTGGACACATGACCCCAAAGTCTGAGTGGATGAATAAATTCCTGGATACATTCCTAGATGGCTTTCTGTTAGAGGTCAGGCTTTCTGGATGGATTTTCTAGGTGGTCATAGAGAAAAAATGATGGAGATTCTAGGGGTCACGAAGGATATCAAAGATCGGGATTCTGTATGGAGGAATGATCTAATGGCCTAACTCATAAAACATTTTAGAAAAAGGCTTAGTGACGGAATCCTCGCAAAGTGAGGTGTTGAAACGCATTGAAAACAGGGGTTTCTTTCTGTGAGCAATAATATCATTTCCAAACTATTTTATTGCATACAATATAGATCAGAATTTTTATTATTTATTTTATACAGTCATTTTTGCTTATCTTTATCAGGGTTGTCAATAATTTCGCACCCCACTGTATATTATGCAAAGCTTAGAATACTCAATGAAACTTCCATGAGCAAATTATACTCCAACTACCAGGTCAACTGATCGTGAACAACACATCCCAAGCAAACTGATATGGCAGAAGGAGCATACTATTTGTCAACAGGAAAGAGGCACCTTTCAATATGAGTAATAATGAAACTAAGGAACACCTTATACTCCCTGTTCAACCACCCACAGAGAGAAAGAGTGTGAGGGAGGAAGGGAGCAAGAGGCAGAGAGAGAGAGAGAGAGAGAGAGAGAGAGAGAGAGAGAGAGAGAGAGAGAGAGAGAGAGAGAGAGAGAGAGAGTAATGTTTACTGTTCATTTTGTATTGTTTATTTCACTTTAGTTTATTATCTATTTCACTTGCTAAAATCTATTTGTTTACTGTCGATGTATGACACCCCCCCCCCCCCCCACTCCCCGCTGACAAACACAGTCTCGGCAGAAATGTTTGGCAGCGGGAGGAGCAGGTAGGGAGGGTCCATCTCTGGATCAGGGCCTTGTGATTTAAGCGGCGGGCTGGCGGGCGGCTGCCAGAGAGACTTCTGCCCTCAGTAGGCTGGCCAGCGTCCAGGGCCGAGTCAGAAGTTGTTTTATATCACATTACACAGCGCCTAAACGCAGCAGGCAGGGCCCGCTGCTCATCCTGCCAGGGATGTTGCTTTGAGGAGTGCTGCCTAAGAGCCCCCCTCAATGTCTAACAGGATAACTTATTTTGTCTGGGGATGTAGCAGGATTAGCATTATCAAACGTGTTGGGTATTAGAAGTAACGGAGACCAAAGAGGGATGTGTTAGGGCATATCAGAAAGATTGTGTGGTGATGATTAAAAAAAGTTGTGTCACCCTGCTTCACTTGAAAAACCCACATGGTAGACTTCAACCATTCTGCATGTGGGTCGGCAAAATTATTTTAAAAACAGCCCCTACCGCCACTTTTCTTCCTCTAAGATTTTCTTCATACGTGTGACTTCAAATGTCATGTACCTCTCTTCAGTGACGCGGGGATTTCCTGTGAAGTGATGACGTCTGAGTGCATTTCTAACTCCATAAAGAGACCATAAAGAGCGCTCCCAAGCCCAAACGCCTTTTACAATCAGCCAAGTGTGGCCATTCTTTACAGTACGGAGCATGTTGGAACATCTAAAATGACCAAATAAAACAGATGAAGAAACAATAGGGATGAAAGATGTTTTGGAGACGATTTCTATGAGTGTGTGTGTGTGTGTGTGTGTGTGTGTGTGTGTGTGTGTGTGTGTGTGTGTGTGTGTGTGTGTGTGTGTGTGTGTGTGTGTGTGTGTGTGTGTGTGTGTGTGTGTGTGTGTGTGTGTGTGTGTGTGTGTGTGTGTGTGTGTGTGTGTGTGTATGTGTGTGTGTGTGTCTGTGTGTGTGTGTGTGTGTCAGATTGGCACCAGCCCAAGCAATTCCCAACATTCTTGTTGACATTTTAAAAATACACCCTTATGCCTCCAGTGTGAGCCATTTGTGGAATCTACGGCACTGGGAAAGAAAACACTACACACTTGAACCACAGAGCCAGCGACCTAGACAAACTGTTGTGGAGAGTGGTTTCCTTTCAAAAGCACACGTTTGGCATAAATAGAATCAGTAAATGTCCCTACTGAGAGTGGCCAAGTGAGGCGTTTTTTCTCCTAACTGTTTGAGCAAGGAAACGCAGGGGAGACTCGTTGATTGAGCTATTGAGCAAAGTCTGGCTGCAAAAAAACAAGAACATGTAACTGTAAGGCTCTGTAACTGTAGCCACCCTGTAGGTGGCATAGTGGGTTTACAGTGAGGCTCCCCCTCTTACACTAAAACTCTCCCATAAAGTCTCCACACAACCTACCAATATAGAATATATATATACATATTATGATGTATTTTATAATGTATTTTATAACGTCTTGTACATTATGAAATCATTAATTTAATAGTATGCCAGCAAGGGTTGGCACATTGATGTTATAACAATACTTTTCAGATCATTCTATGTCCCGTTAAAGCAGAATCCAGAATCATAAACATCTCCCATCCTAAATATTTGCAATTTGTAGAATGAGGTGGAATTTTATCCAATTGAAGATAATGGGACCAGGTTGATCCACTAACAATATGCCAACTAACCGTCAACCAACAACATCTGTCCTGGGAAATGTGAATGACTGGCATGGGAATGTTTATGTCTGAAAAAAGTTGATTACTTTGGAGGAGAAGCATGACTCAGTACATACAGTAACAGTGACTGCTCTCCTGATGTAGGGAAACTCCGTCCCCTGTGTCTTATTTACTGCAGTCTGGACCCAACCAGGTCTGATGATGTCTAGACCATGCAGTCTGTCACTGCTACTACTATGACTTGTAACAATAATGATATAAACCGTGTTTGTGGTAAGAATAACTAAAGCTTAACCAGAGTCTAAGCCCACTCACAAAATATATTATATCTAGTTGTTATAGCGCCACCATTTAGCTTAATGTAGCCTGCGGTGAACTACTGCCTAACCCCTGTACATGCCTACCAAAGTTCACAAAGTTATAGTGCCACTATCAGGTCAAACTATTTGAAATTCAATTAGTTATTGCTATAACCCTTGGGAGAAGAATCGTGGGAGTTTGCTATTTCAGAAACTTGGTATAGAGCCACCATCAGGCCAAATTAATCAATATTTGCTAAGGAGGTGGTGTTTTTATTATTTTTTTATTTTATTTATTTCACCTTTATTTAACCAGGTAGGCTAGTTCTCATTTGCAACTGCGACCTGGCCAAGATAAAGCATAGCAATTCGACACATACAACAACACAGAGTTACACATGGAATAAACAAAACATACAGTCAATAATACAGTAGGAAAAAAAGTCTATATACAATGTGAGCAAATGAGGTGAGATAAGGGAGGTAAAGGCAAAAAAGGCCATGGTGGCGAGGTAAATTCAAGATAGCAAGTAAAACACTGGAATGGTAGATTTGCAGTGGGAGAATGTACAAAGTCGAAATAGAAATAATGGGGTGCAAAGAAGCCAAAATAAATAAATAAATAAATACAGTAGGGGAAGAGGAAGTTGTTTGGGCTAAATTATAGATGGGCTATGTACAGGTGCAGTAATCTGTGAGCTGCTCTGACAGCTGGTGCTTAAAGCTAGTGAGGGAGATAAGTGTTTCCAGCTTCAGAGATTTTTGCAGTTCGTTCCAGTCATTGGCAGCAGAGAACTGGAAGGAAAGACGACCAAATGAGGATTTGGCTTTGGGGGTGACCAGTGAGATATACCTGCTGGAGAGCGTGCTACGAGTGGGTGCTGCTATGGTGACCAGTGAGCTGAGATAAGGCGGGGCTTTACCTAGCAGAGACTTGTAGATAACCTGTAGCCAGTGGGTTTGGCGACGAGTATGAAGCGAGGGCCAGCCAACGAGAGCGTACACGTCTCAACTCTTGTGAGACTGGAAGGAGAGTTTACAGTCTAACCAGACACCTAGGTAGTTGTCCACATATTCTAAGTCAGAACCGTCCAGAGTAGTGATGCTGGACGGGCGAGCAGGTGCGGGCAGCGATCGGTTGAATAGCCTGCATTTAGTTTTACTTGCGTTTAAGAACAGTTGGAGGCCACGGAAGGAGAGTTGTATGGCATTGAAGCTCGTCTGGAAGTTAGTTAACACAGTGTCCAAAGAGGGGCCAGAAGTATACAGAATGGTGTCGTCTGCGTAGAGGTGTATCAGAGAATCACCAGCAGCAAGAGCAACATCATTGATGCATACAGAGAAGAGAGTTGGCCCGAGGATTGAACCCTGTGGCACCCCCATAGAGACTGCCAGAGGTCTGGACAACAGGCCCTCCAATTTGACACACTGAACTCTATCAGAGAAGTAGTTGGTAAACCAGGCAAGGCAATCATTTGAGAAACCAAGGCTGTCGAGTCTGCCAATAAGAATGTGGTGATTGACAGAGTTGAAAGCCTTGGCCAGGTCGATGAATACGGCTGCGCAGTAATGTCTCTTATCGATGGCGTTTATGATGAGGTGCACCCATGACCAGCTCGGACACCAGATTGCATAGCGGAGAAAATTCAGTGGGATTCAAAATGGTTGGTAATCTGTTTGTTAACTTGGCTTTCGAAGACCTTAGAAAGGCAGGGTAGGATAGATATAGGTCTGTAGCAGTTTGGGTCTAGAGTGTCACCCATTTTGAAGAGGGGGATGACCGCGGTAGCTTTCCAATCTTTGGGAATCTCAGACGATACGAAAGAGAGGTTGAACAGGCTAGTAATAGGGGTTGCAACAATTTCGGCAGATCATTTTAGAAAGAGAGGGCCCAGATTGTCTAGCCCGGCTGATTTGTAGGGGTCCAGATTTTGCAGCTCTTTCAGAACATCAGCTATCTGGATTTGGGTGAAGGAGAAATGATGGGGGCTTTGGCGGGTTGCTGTGGAGGGGGCCGGGCAGTTGACCGGGGTAGGGGTAGCCAGGTGGAAATCATGGCCAGCCGTAGAGAAATGCTGATTGAAATTCTCAATTATAGTGGATTTATCGGTGGTGACAGTGTTTCCTAGCCTCAGAGCAGTGGGCAGCTGGGAGGAGGTGTTCTTATTCTCCATGGACTTTACAGTGTTCCAGAACTTTTTTGAGTTAGTACTGCAGGATGCAAATTTCTGTTTGAAACAGCTAACCTTAGCTTTCCTAACTGCCTGTGTATATTTGTTCCTAACTTCCCTGAAAAGCTGCATATCACGGGGGCTATTCGATGCTAATGCAGAACGCCACAGGATGTTTTTGTGCTCGTCAAGGGAAGACAGGTCTGGAGTGAACCAAGGACTATATCTATTCCTAGTTCTACATTTTTTGAATGGGGCATGCTTATTTAAGATGGTGAGGAATGCACTTTTAAAGAACCGGTGTGGTCTCTGACCCTATACATTCATGCCGTTTTAACCTCTTAAAGTAAAGATTCACCCATTTGTTATGTTTTATTGTTTTTGTGCATCTCTGAGCAATGTTATATTGATTCCCTGGGTCAATTCATGTTTTCATGTGTATCTGAGATATTGCCGTCCGAGCAGGAAGAAATTTGTCCGGTGGGACGTAGCATTGTGATAAAGTCTCTCTCACTACACTAGAGGTTATTAGGAATACGATTGTTAGATCGCGAAAACATCGATCATACATATCAGATTTCAATACCGGCCGATGTCATAACGTGGTAGGTTGTCTTTCTCTCGAATGAGCCATTGATCTTATTTTTGAGATATTGCTACCCCATGAAATGTGTAATTTAACAGAGGGTTTAACACATTTCCCCTATTTGTCTGCCTCTTCAGTCCAAGATAAATTGCATGGTGCATTGCGAATGTCAGAATCCACTCTTTGAGGCACATCGATCTGCAGGTTGAACATGATGAGACTGTAGACTCCTAAATTGATAGTGCAGTTTGTTCAGCCGATTTTACAACTAACTCGCTACTTCACATGCTGATATTGACTTTGGTAATATTGTGTGTAGCCACGTTTGCTAACTAGCTAAAACACTACACACTTTTACAAAGCATAGATTGCCAGCCAGCCCATAGAGAGAGCATTGCATTGTGGGGTTTGTAGTCGACTTGAGTTACAACAGATTTCCACAACAATGTTCACGTTGCTACCAACCTTATTATAATGACGAAGTTAAACATTTGTTCACACTCACATATTAGTGTTATGAAACACTGTAAATTATATGAATTAGTGGTTTTGGGAGGATTTATTCCTTTAAGTGTGTAACCTCAACAGCGACTGCCGGAAATATCAATAATAACAGATACTGTTGTAGCTCTATAGGAACTGTTATAGCCCGACCATGAATACCCAAAAGTCATTCCAGAGCATAAACTTCAGCCCACCTTCTAATCAAACTGTCTCATCGTCTGGTTAAAAAACCCTGTGTGGTGTAGCAATATGGGATGACTGCTAGCGGCAGACCGAACTTAAAAACAGTAACACCTGCTATAAACCACAAAGCTCAGGCCCAAGGACAAGACACAAACAAAAGGTAGAGAGAGAGGGAGAGGCTGTCTCCTGGAGATGAAAGACGCCACCGAGAAGGCTTTTCTTCTTTTGATGGAAACAAGAATCAGACAATTGAGAGCAAAGAGAACCTGCCTTATCGTGGCTACGTTCAAAAGCCACACCTGCTGTTTGCAGTGGTTGTCTCTTCACTCCTGGTGCACAGACGAAACAGCACACACAAAAAGTGCACTTCAAACAGTCCACTGTGTCCTGCACCCAGTGCCACACCCACAAAAAGAGAAGCCATATCGTTTTACAAAGCATAGAAATCAATCGTTTTCTATTTCCATGTTACGTATAGTAAGGGTTGAAACAAGTATTTAGCAAGTTAGATTATTCATGGGATATGTAGTGTCATAAACCTTTGAACGTCAACAACAACAATGGCAACCACAGGAGATCTATGCGTTGGAATAACTTTGAAACCAACGGGACAGCACAAGGGTGATGACAGGGTGTAGACCTTAGGTTATCTACAACTGGAGGGGCACTAAAAGTAGGGGTGAGGGGCCAAACACCTTGCTACGTGAGGTTCATATGATTATATTTAGCTGGCCACGTCCTGTCCCGTTTGAGGTGTCACAGCACACAATCAGGCCAATTAGCATGCACACACCAACTCCACAGTGAGGCCACAAAGCCATGTATACCTGAAAAACCTACTTGATGCACTTATTATGAGGTTGTCTACAGTCTTTAGTTGACAGCCCTCACCTTGTAAGATTCATCCCATCAAGTCACTTTACATGAGAGAACAAATTAAACAGTATTCTTCAACTGGGGGAAAAACTCTAATTTCAACAGGAAGTCATTGGGGAGGAAAACACAAACAGACACCACATATACACACCCAAACACACATGAAGAGTAAGGTCACGTTGCAGACATCAGAACACACATTCGTACAGCGCTGCGGTGACCACATCAAGAGGCCAACAGACAGCCAACTCCAAACAAAGTGCTGCCGCAAAGGGAGTCGAGACAACAGTGATTAACGCTCCACAAGGTGCCCCAGTAACACAGCAGGTTCACAACAACCGTGTCTATATACAGTACAGTATGCCTCTATCTACAGTATCTACAGACTGCTGGAGTCCACACAAATACAGGAGAACGTTTTTAATCATGTTCACCTAGAACACCTTAGAACACTGGTCACCTACAGGCCAAGATTCAAATCAGAACAGATTAGTAGGTCATATCTTTTCCCAAAAGTAATATTTCCTATAAAATGTATTACATCCAAACAAACACCTATACTATTTGGTTTCTGAATGACTTAGGGTAAGATTCTCTGAAATACTAATTCTCTGTTACTTCTCCAGTGCATAGGCGTGCTGTCTAACACAAGCAACAGGTAAGCTTGGGACGGTCTCCCGACATGTTCCTCACCATCCTCTCATTATATATGTGCCCATGTCAAGCCTACAATAGTAGCACACAGATCCCTCCCCCTCCAGCCCTGATGTAATTGTTTGTGTGTGTACCCAGCAGGAGAGGGGACCAATTTGGGAGGGATGTCGTGCTCTTTCTTTTGAGTTGTGGTGTCTGTAGGGGTTCCGTTTGCCTTCGGGGAGGGAAATTAATTTGTCGACTGCACACACTCCTGCACACTTTGAAACTAGAGTGGGCCTGACACTGTGAATGGCCTGAGGCCTTCACCGGTCTCCCCCAGCCCACTGCAGCTTTGCTCAACCCCGGTCTGGTCAGTCTAAACGGAAATGGCTGGCCAATCCAGTCCACATAGCTCATCTCCCAATGGTTACCAGAGCAGGAAGTAGAAAATGGTTGTATTCTGGGTATGCCGTGATTCAAAAATCTCTCTGGCTCCATTCCCTCTGTTTGGGCGCTTCCGATTTTTTTTTTCTACTACAAAGCTTTCCTTTTTGTTCTGCCTAAACCATGTCAGCCATTGATGTCCCACCCAAAGTTTTTTTTTTCTTCTTTTGATTCCTCTTTTTATCCAGGGATACCTGCATAGAGCTCTGTGAAGAGTGGGAGCGAGAGAGGGAGGGAGGGGACTCTGCGTTGACACATAAAACCTGAGTTTCTCCGTTTTCAAATGTTTCATTGAGCCTCTCGCTGCTTTGATATTTTAAGTAGGTATCACAACAAAGGAGTAACAAATGGCTGGAAAGGTAATTCAGAATATTAAGGCTGCTAATGGCTCAGGCCCTCTAGAGCAGATCTGCCCCGAAAGGAGAGCCCTGTCCCATGGGTCCTATTTGGTTTCCAAGGGGAGGGCCATCCTTCCTCCCGGTTACACCGGGCTACCCTCTGCATGACAAACATCCAGGCATTTTTCCTGTGTTATGAGGGGCCGCTGACTAACATAGCAACCAACCAAACCTCACATACTTAGCTAATTTGACAGGCTATGTTCTGTAAATGTTACGCCTTCAATAACCAGTTCCAGGCTATTCTATGTGTATCTTTCCTATCTCCCGAGAAAAAACCTTGCATTTGAAAGTTGCCCTCTAACACAATGTCTCAGCAAAATATTATTGTACCACCGAGACATTGTTCAGGGAAGGGTGTCATTTTTTCTTTGTTTATTAAATCTATGATAAGATTGATCATCTCTGACTCGTGTATACCTGTATACCAAGCCTTAACCATTACTGAGGCCACTTCTGAATATCTAAAATGTATATCTAAAATATATACAATTTGAAGGTGGGGCATGCTCTCTCAAAAGGCATTTGATCAGATAATGTACGCACAAACCTATGAGGTTCAGCTCATCAAACAAACCACAAAACATACTGCACCACCAAACATATCCCAAAACACAGATGAGGAGCAGAGGACTACCGTCATCCTGGGACTTAGTACCTCTCTTCAACAAATCAGTCTGATCTAGACTGACCTGGAAGCCTGCCAATTTGCCACCTCAACTCACACCAGGGATTAGAAGAGGAATCTGTAGAGCAAGTCAAGGGGAGCCTGTGCTTTAGATTCCCCTCCCAACTCACCAAGGTTGCCAACTGGATCATGTTTAAAAGATTAACTTCTGGTGTCATTTCCCAATGGAGGATCCCCCAATTAGTCAATGTATCAATCTGATAACAATTTTGAGACGGTGTGTTACATTTTTGTTGTTGTAAAATGTCTGTTTGGGAGAAACTAGAGATTAACACAACATTTTTCACATACCACAAAAGTTATCAATTTCCAGAAGGTCTGGGTGCCATATTGGCCTCATGAATGTTATGTCTGGATACCCCTCTAGGTGTGCTTATAGCACACTCACAATAAAAAATGGGTGAATATCCATATATGGTGAATAACACTGAACATTGTGCATCGATGATTACCTCTGCCTGGGCTGTCGCCATGCAGGTGGAAACACACTATGGAACTGGGAAGAGAGTCTTCCAACAGGATGTCTTTGGCTTTATTGGGGTATGCTAAGCATTGTAGCATCACACTTCCTAACTGAAGCACACTGAGCGGAGCTTTGCTTTTCATTAAGCAGCCGACCACCCTCCTCTGCTGCACCCATTCAGTTCTGAGACTAGCACTCCTGCATGATTAGTGTGTTTGAGTGTGTGTTTGGGTGAGAAGTGTTCTAAAGCTAACCTGTGAGTCCATCTGACATTTTAATTTCACACCACTCAGTCTGGAAGCCACTCGATTGAGTCGGGATTTATCAAAGTATACGAGAGGGAAATATGTAGCCAAGATACAATGAGCGGGGTTAGCAATTACTGAGATTGGGCATTCCATGCTTAGTTTCAGGACAGAACTGTAAATTCAGTCAATAACATGATGATACATCTGCTCTCTAATTCATGCATAAGGAACAGCAAAATAGCATTCATACAGTACCAGTCAAAAGTTTGGACACACCTACTCATTCAAGGGATTTTCTTAATTTTTTTTACTATCTTCTACATTGTAGAATAATAATAATAAAGTGTAGCCACCCTTTGCCTTGATGACAGCTGTGCACACGCTTGGAATTCTCTCAACCAGCTTCACCTGGAATGCTTTTCCAACAGCCTTGAAGGAGTATGCTGACATATGCTGAGCACTTGTTGGCTGCTTTTCCTTCACTCTGCGGTCCAACTCATCCCAGGTCATCTGATGCAGCACTCCATCACTCTTCTTCTTTGTCAAATAGCCATTACACAGCCTGGAGGTGTGTTGGGTCATTTGTCCTGCTGAAAAACAAATGACAACAAATCCCACTAAGCGCAAACCAGATGGGATGGCGTATCGCTGCGGAATGTTGTGGTAGCCATGCTGGTTAAGTGTGCTTTGAATTCTAAATAAATCACCAACAGTGTCACCAGCAAAGCACCCCCACACCATCACACATCCTCCTCCATGCTTCACGGTGGAAACCACACATGTGGAGATCATCCGTTCACCTACTCTGCGTCTCACAAAGACACGGCTGTTGGAACAAAATATCTCAAATTTGGACTCATCAGACCACTGGTCTAATGACGATTGCTCATGTTTCTTGGCCTAAGCAAGTCTCTTCTTCTTATTGGTGTCCTTTAGTAGTGGTTTCTTTGCAGCAATGCAACCATGAAGGCCTGATTCATGCAGTCTCTTCTGAACAGCTTATGTTGAGATGTATCTGTTACTTGAACTTTATTTTGGCTGCAATTTCTGAGGCTGGTAACTCTAATGAACTTATCCTCTACAGCAGAGGTAACTCTGGGTCTTCCTTTCCTGTGGTGGTCCTCATGAGAGCCAATTTCATCATAGTGCTTGATGGTTTTTGTGACTGCACTTTTCAAAATTGACTGACCTTCATGTCTTAAAGTAATGATGGACTGTCATTTCTCTTTGCTTATTTGAGCTGTTCTTGACATAATATGGACTTGGTCTTTTACCAAATAGGGCTATCGTTTGTATACCACCCCTACCTTGTCACAACACAACTGATTGACTCAAACGCATTAAGAACAAAAACAATTCCACAAATTAACTTTTGACAAGGCACACCTGTTAATTGAAATGCATTTCAGGTGACAACCTCATGAAGCTGGTTGAGAGAATGCCAAGAGTGTGTAAAGCTGTCATCAATTAAAAATAAAGAAAAACCCTTCAATATGTAGGTGTGTCCAAACTTTTGAATGGTACTGTATATAATTTGCCATCACTTGTCAGTGGACCATTTGTGATTATTTCTACAAGCAACAAGCAAGCTTTGGATGTCAACATCTACATTCTCAAGGAAACGGTGTTCAAGGAAACCTCTCATCTTAGTATCTATTTATGGGAGAAACAACCATACTTAACCCAGCGGTTCCAAAACTAGGGGTCACAACCCCTTGATATGAAAATGGGGTCGCTGGAGAATTTCCAAAATCCCACCAAACCTTAAAAATCTAAATGAAAATGATTGAAATCTAAAAGATATAATTCGACCAGAGAATGCCCAAGTCAGATTCCCTAACTTTTTTCGTCCACGACCCCATTTAGATATCTGAAAATTCTTGAGAACCCAACCATGTGAAAAAAATTATGTAATTAACAGTCAATGTTAACTTTTTTATTTTGGGCTATGGCAGTCAATTGCAAAACATTCTAACAGTATTTCTGATTGTCTTCTTAAATCACGATCACATACTTTTAATGTGGGGCTATGACAGTCAATTTCAAATTAGTCTCACATAATTTCTCTAATGCCAACTGAGAACTTGGAAATCGCCGACTACAACCCCTTCACCAGTGCAAATTACTATTTTGATGGATTGGCTACCGTTAGCACCGACAATTCCACAACGTCACCTCATGTCATTACAAAGCACATTATTCTCTGCCTGGGAAAAAAATCTATCTAGAATCAATGATGATGTAGTCTGGGCAGTGCGAGATTGATAAATCATGGAGTGTTTTCAGTGACAAATATCTAGAAGAACAACCTGGTCTCAGAGCATTTTGTATTGTTCTGTATGTAAATCTGAGACACTCCATTTAGTATATGTTACGTTTGGTATGGTTACATAAGAAAGATAATTACTTAACGCAAAATCGAAAGGAGGATGGTTGGCCGGGGTGGATTACGTGAATGTCTAGCAACCAAAAGGTTGCGAGTTCGAATCTCATCCCGGACAACTTTAGTATTTTAGCTAATTAGCAACTTTTGTTCTACTTACTACATTTTGCTACTTTGCAACTATTTAGCATGTTAGATAACCTTTCCCCTAACTCTAGCCTTAACCCTTTTTGCTAACACTTTGGCTAACCCTAACCTTAACCTTTTTAGCTAACCATTTCCCTAACCTTAACCCTTTAACCAAACTCCTCAACTTAACCCTAACCTTAACCCTAACTCCAACCCCTAGCATAGCTAACGTTAGTGAGCTAGCTAACGTTAGCCACCTAGCTGCCTAGCTAGAATTCGTAACATATCATACGTTTTGAAAATTCGTAATATTTTGTACATTTTGAAAATTCATAAAATATTGTACTTGTTGCAAATTTGTAACATATAATATGAATTGTAATTCGTAACATATCATACGAAATGGGTGATGGACATCCACAAATTAATACCTACCATACGAAACATAACATATCATACAAAATGGAGCCTCTCGGATTAACATACAGAATAATATGAAATGCTCTGAGACCAGGTTGAGGAGAAGGCTGTAAATGGAAAATGTTAGCATTGCCGTGGTTTCCAGCTGTACTCTCTAATATCATCTGCAAGCTTCCTGCAACCAGCTACAGCTTTTTAACTCTTTGTTTGATGTGTGCATCCTCAGTAAATATAAGTACTCTTAACTATCATTATGGCAAAACCATACACATCTGTGACATTTCCATGAAAAATTGGTAGAACGTTGAAATAGAAACCAAGAACCCTTTTTTGCTCCTAATACAAATGGTTGTTATTCCCTAAGGGGGTGGATACAAGCTGGGTAGCTTCTCTGACCACGAAGGAAGAATGTGTGTGCGCACATACGTATTCTAGAGTTACCACCCAGTATGTCAGAAGTAGTGACAGTCTCCGCATTCAGACAGGCAATACACTCTCAGTGGCCATAGGCTGTGCCGGGCCACATAATAGGAACCCCCCCCTCTTCTGTCCCCTGAAATCAGAGAGCAAGACCACTGGCCTCTAGCTTTACAGTCTGCAGCTCCGTAACACCTGTTCTCAGTCTGACTGACAAACAATTGTGTCTTTATTCATCACTAAAGAAGCCAGGCCAACTGGCTAGGCCAACCGGCTAGGCCGACCGGCCGCACCCCCCTCAACCAGTCTTGCCCCTAACCCCAATCTAGCATTGAATTTACATGATCCTTTCTATAACGATTCCTGCAAAATCGGGTGCCAGGAATGCTTTTACGACACTGTAAATTGACGTAGCACGCTCCAGGTTGTAATTTTTGTCCAGAAGTCTAAACAGGTTGTAAGGTGCCTCATCACTAAAACCTTGTGTTTGTGTTGTTTGTTTGATACATACCATTCTATATTTTATGGAGAATCATAGTCGTTTTCTTTTCACACTGAACAAAAGATCCAAGGCCAAACCCTGCAATAAGCGTTTCATTTAGGACCATCACAATACTGCATAAGCTATAATATACTACTACACAAACCCATTTTAAGTTACGTATTCATACATGTTGTCAGTGCATTATTGCAGAAACGCTAATTCCATTGCTTTTGACAAGAGTTTACGCTCCCTCTAAGAGCTCTAGGTTAAATCTTTGTTGTATGGTGAATTCAATGATAATCCTAATCCCCTCTTCACAAACAAGAGTTAAGAGGGGGAGAGAGAGAGAGCAAAAGCCAGGCCCTTACCGCATGCTTCAGTGTTATCACTAATTGCATTGTTGTATGATGTCCTTTATAATGGCCTCAACATTTACATCAATTGCAGAGCATACAATTGGAAGTATGCAAGGAATATGTGACACTTCCCCTCGTTTGGCAGTCTTTCCCACAACCACTTCTAATAGAGGATCAACTTCAGTCCCTGAGTTGGTATGCTTCTACATATTATTCAGAATTTTGACTCATCAAAATCAAATTATTGGTTGCATACACATACATAGCAGATGTTATTGCGGGTGTAGTGAATTGCTTGTACGTGGCAGTTTTTTTCCCTGATGTATACTATGACTGTGAGTACAGAGAAGAGTAATCATCCACTTGTGTCCATGTATGCCGTAACTATTGTCTGATTCCTAGGAACAGCACCACATACCCTCTCCCCTTCTTAAAGGTACTATATCCAGCAGGGTGGTGAATTATGTGGAACCACTTCACACACAAGGTGCTATTTTGGGTCACTCAGAACCCATCAGAAAGAATGGTATTAACATAGCTCAGCCTTGTCGGCTGAAAGACATCAGCAAACAGCGCAGTGGTGTTAAGTACCTGCAGGACAGAGATCTGTCAGTGGGCCAATTTGCTCAAATAGTGACAGTCAGAGCTGTCTGAGGAGAGAGAATGTGGCCAGGGAGACACACTCTAGGAAGATGGCCCAGTTCTAGGGCAGAAGCCTACTGTACATATGGGTATACTCATTGAAAGAAGGGTTCTTTGGCTGTCCCCATAGGATAACTATTTTGGGTTCCATATAGAAACCTCTTCGGAATTGAATTGGATTGCGTGAAGACAAAAATCACAACCATCATCAATCCTTGAGTCATGTCATAGGTCATCCTGGTCTCTTCCTTGGATCAGCCAGGTGTTGATGGATACCAGTCCACCCAGAAACCGTGCAACACGTGGCCCTCCACAGGTCAATGCAAACTCCACAGACACGCCAGCCAACTGCTCTATGTTGCCATCACCTTCACACTTGGGTTGATTCGTTGCCAACACCGATTATCAAAATTCCCATCCATAAAAAAACACACAGAAACATGATCAAGCCTCATCAAGCTTCTTCCATCCTCAAATACAAACACAAACATTTTTTTAATCATTTCATATATCTAAAATGTAATGATGCATACATCAATTTAATGACGTACAACAGCTTAACCATCTAAGCATGAAGCTAGGGCTATACTCATGTAGCCTCTGTGGTATTTTCTTGGGTTTCTATCGTGTGTCTCTCTGGAGGGGGGCACAAAAGAAGCCCAGAGTAAAAGTCCACCTAGGGTCCATATAAATGTCACTGTGACGCTTTGAAAAGGAGACCTGAGAACAATACACCATGCTGTAAACAATCCTCTGCCATCCGTCTTTTACACTATAAACATGCAGCTTTCTTATGCAGCGGCCCCTGTGGAGCACCCCACCCCTTGTTTCAATGGCCTTATATTAAAGCGAAATTAGGTGACATTGAGTTTTAAATGAGTTTCCGACATCTGCTCCGTCGCTGTCACTCCAAACCATTCGTCTCGCTGCGACAAGGCGACGGCATTGCCCACCTCCCAAGCCCTGATGGTAAGTTCAGCCACTTGAGGGGGAGCAAAGGGTGGCAACCACAGGGGAACTTATCTAGAACCGTTGAGAGGAGCGCTGTTTGACAGATAAACTAAATCCGATCATCATCTAGTTGTATTTGCAAAAGGAATGGGTTTGAATGGAGAAATGGTTGTGGGTGTGTTATGACCGTTGGCTGTACTGATACCGTTTGAGTGAGTTTAACGATTTTAGGACATCTGTATTGGAGTACTTGTTATCAACCTGTGACAAGAAATGGGCTAATGTTTTTGTCTCTCCCACAAGCTAACCCTTGCCCGGTGACTGTTTGGTGTGTGACAGCCATTGATGGCTTATAGAGTTACAACCCACCACAATCATTTTACTGTTGGAAGGTGCAGTGCACTCCACTGTCCCACCGAAAGGTATTTGAGATCTGCAGGTAGGAATCAAAGGGCTAGAAGTTTAGGACAGCCCTATCCAGTTTCAAGGGGAGCAGAGTGAAAGAGCGAGAGAGTGAGAGAAAGAGAGAGAGAGAGAGAACCCTCTTACCAGGACACAACTTGAAGTACTGCTGTTTAATCAGGCACAGCATACAGATTTGTACCTGTCTCTCACAAAAGGTCCATGGATGAAGTCTGCTCACCCTTCAAGCCATCCATGCTCACATAGTGCAAACATATCCAGTGCACTATATCAGAGCTATCCTGCACAAGGGAAAATGTGCATGAAGGTGACATGATATTATGATTTTACATCTCCAAAGTGCAGTTTGAGGTGACTTTGTAATAGACCTTCTTCTCATAATAAAAATAACATCCCTTTTGTTGTCCTTCAAATAAACAAATACATGTCAAAGGTGCACCGCTGAACCTGAGCACCAATATGACATAGATACAGAGATTGTCAGAGCTTTACCTGTAGTAAGTCAATAGAAAACATAGATAGTGAGAGAGAGGTTGATATCCACATGCAAAACTCCAGCACAGATGCTGTGGCAACCATACGTGCAATGTGTCTTGTTACAGTGCGCCAGGTACTATTTAATATATATATTTTTTTATTTTATTTTTTTCTTCTTCTAAGGGGCCAGGTACTATTTTAGATCAAATGATTTTGATAATTCTGTGGTTAAAAAATATGTTTATACTGCTATAATATCTGGCCATATACATGACAGCAATTGGGTGTGATGTCATTTCTATGCTGTCTAACATTCACATTCATTTTCAAATGGAGCCAGTTAATACAAATAGGACGACAACCATACTATCTAAATATATACGACAATTTGGTGTATAAGCTCCATCAGAAAATATATATAGTAGATGACTATAACTTCCCACAGTCTATTACAAGATACATTTGAATGGGGAAGCCAAAATCATGTTTCGTTTAAAAATCATTGTACAATCACTAAAAGTGTTGCAGAAAATCAATGTGGATGCGAAACTAGGGTTAATATTTTCAAACCAACTTGGGTTAAAGGGGTATGAGAGAAGAAAATTGTTGCCAATTTGTTTGCAATGCATTCGAACTGTACGGGAGTTCTTTCTTAGTCTCTGACAAGCAGGTGAGATCAAAGTAAAAGTGGACAAAAGAGGCTCAGCGGTGATTTGTCAGGGGACGAGAGGCATTCCCGTCTGGGAAAGTGGCTGCAGCCTTGGCCAGACCCTCAGATCACTAGCTCACTAAAGAAACCATGCCATGAGAAAAAGTACAGCAAAAAAGGTTCAAAGGTCACTTTGATTTGGTCTGGATTATTGGTAACTCCCTTTTTCTGCAAAGAGGCCAAGCAAAGGACCTGTGGCTAATAACCTTTGTAATGTCAGAAAATACCCTATTGTGCACTTTTGGGGGGAATTTGGGGTCAATTAAAAAAGAAGCCCTGAAATTCTTGCTTTCATTCTTCAAGTAAAAAGGTTCATATGTATGTGTTGGTTGCACTTGATATAGAATAGTTTTTAATCATTTGTCAAATGAATGATAACACACTTGGCTGCAATAGTTGGGTGTACACTTTCAGAAAAAAAGGTTCTGGATAGAACCAAAAAGGGTTTAGTTGCTTGCTTCATATATGGCACCTCTAAAGGTTCTATATAAAACCTTTTTGCAGGGTTCTTTGATCAGAACCCAAGGGGTACTTCTTCACTGAACCAAAATTGGTTCCATTTAGAGCCCTTGGGTTCCATATAGGGTTCTATATGCAACCAATTTCGGTTCTACGTATATATAGAACCTTAAGGGATGCCACATATGAAGCAAGAATATAATGATTTTTGGTTCTATCCGGAACCTTTTCTTCTAAGAGTGTGGTAATTAATGAAGCAGTCTTTCTAACCCATTTAACCAAATGGACCATGGAGATGACACGTGGTTTAAAGGAATAATCCACTCGTAAAAACTATATATATATATTTTTTTTAATTAGTCCATTGTTGACACACTCCCAACATGTTTTACATGTCATGTTTTGCATCATATGATGCAAAACGGCAAGTTACAATTTGCTTTTTGAAAGTCCTATATCTTGAAAGATTGATTGCAGACATGCAAAACATGTTGGGACTGTATCAACAGTGGACGAATGAAAAACATACCAAAATACAGTTTTTGAGTGGATTATTCCTTTAAGTTACTTGAGGATAAAACTGGGGAACCATAACCAAAACACAACTCTAAACAACCAAATCAAGCCATATAATCAAGCCGGACATTTACAGTTTGGTTCAGTTGTTAAAACCTGATTATGCCCAACTTAAAGGGGTCTTTATTCCAAAAGGATTGATGAAAGATAGGTCAAACACTGTGAAAGTTACAGTAGGTCGTATAAAATCAATAGTGAGTTTGTCACTAAGAATAATTTAAGCATCAACCATTCAGTCTATCTCATCCTTCCTCTCCCTCCGTGTGTGTGTGTGTGTGTGTGTGTGTGTGTGTGTGTGTGTGTGTGTGTGTGTGTGTGTGTGTCGCGCAAATCAGACTGTTCATACTGATTATTACTGAGATGCTTTGTGGGCTGCTATAGGCCATAATTAAAATACTTGCTGAAAGAAACAGCAGACCACATCTTAAGCCCCAGCAACCCACCGTCTGTCAGAATCAAGCCACATCAAGACAGTCTCTCAGAAATGGTCACCAGCACAACGTATGACATACATTGGTTGGCTAATGTTTTGGTATGTTGTCTGACTCGCTGGCGTCTACGATGCGCAATGCTGAGTATGTTATGGTCACCTTTCTATTGATTCAAGTAAACCTCTTATATTTGACAGACAGAGGTACCACAGTACGTATGGGAAGGGAAGACAAATGAACAGTTCACTCCTTAGGGAGTTTTTAACCATGGCCTTCGTCGCATTCTCTGGAGTAGCGCCAAAGGGCAGAGAGATGTGTAGATGGTGCTAATTACGAGAATGGTAACCATAATGTGACCAAGATGGAAGCAATTTAGGCAGTAGTAATTTCCGTGTTACTCTTCCGCCCACCGGCTGCAACATAGCCCGAGCCTTAATATTAGGAATAGAATAGCCTAGGACTTCACAATCTCAGACAGAGGAATGAATGCGCATATTGTGCAGGAGGAGACAATACAATTGTGGAGCACTGGGACTCAAACATTGGCTTAATGCCAATAATGGTGCTTCTCTGCTTGTTCAAATATGCTGGAAATGTATCATGGCGAATAAACTTTTCATCTTTTGATTATAGAAAAACAAGTCGATAGTTTGAGGTCAGTAGTGAATTTAACGGTTTGCTCTCCGGGATGGTAATGATTTGAAGTTCTGAGGATACCCGTCTGTGACAAAAGGAAGATTCCCTAAAGTTGTTCTGTGGCTTGCCACGCTCCGTCCCCGTGCGTTTCATGCCTTATTGGAGATAGGCGATGCTCTCCATCAGAGGCACATTGCTTGAAGATTCCGTTGTGAAACGATCTCACCAAAAGAAAGATTCGGGCAAATTAAAAAATACTAAAGCTTATAATAATATATTTATTTCGTAATCTTTAATGACACCTGCTAGGGTTAATAAATTGGTAGGACAGTCACTCTGAGATATTTGGACCACCCTAAAAATGACTGAAATTAATATTTAAATAAATACATTTCAACTATTTGAGAGTGTGATAGTGGAAACACCTCATATATGTTAGGCTGGTTAGATTATCTGATCAAAATCAAATAGGAAAAAGTCTGAAATGTAACATAATTATGAAAATAATTTACACAAACCGAAGGCCTGGGCAAACAAATGAAATGCTCTGAAATGCTCAGTTACATGTCATCTATCAAACCACTTAGACAACCCGTAGCCTAATTTATAATATTATGTGAGACACTATTTTAATATGGACCTAATAGGCGAAAGAAACTAAACCCTAAAAGTTGGTTTACTGATCCCTGGGAGTGCTTGGTTAGGATAATTTAAATTATATAAAAGTTTGCAGATGTTTCAAATAACCCTATCTTTGAGCCACGACCCACATGTTTTGTTTTGTTTAAGACTCCTACCTTAACCTGTTAAACTGAATTGATAGGGCACTTGGATAGGCGCACATGTCTTATACCACAGTGTATAATTTGGTCTTTGGGATATTTCAAAAGAGGAGTTCAGAGGGAAACTGCCATCAGATGGCTCGCTCTTTGTGATGCGGTTTTCCGCAATAAGCCACTGTGTGTAATGCTGTGTAATTTTATCCACGCTGCACTCTCTTGATTCACGCAAGGCTGATACCTTGCCTCCCCCTTTCCTTTGTATCAATTGGTCGGAGTTCAGGCTATTGTCACTGGAAGGTTCTTTTAGATCTGTGCACGCTGTCGATCAGCGAAATCTCACGATAGGCTCCTTGTAGTATCCAGAAGTTTTTACAGTCCACTGTAGGGAGAGCAAAGGAGACGACAACCGCCAGGACGAGACCACACGGTTGTCAACGCACCGGCCCTAATCAACCACGGCTTCACCAGATCACGTCAGATAAAGAGACGGCAGAGGAACACATCTGCGTGCCAATGTTTCGTGGGCAGGATCATTACGTTTTGCCAACACTACGGCAAAGGCATACGCCAACTCTTTAATGGGACCCCGGAGGCCATTTCTATCCATTCTTGTCAGAATCATACGATATACAGCCATGCCACAATGGTTATAATTCAGCTCCTGTTGTTGCTGAGTTTCTTGGACCAAAGCAAGCAGGATTATCTGTCTCCGAGGCTTGCTAGGACTTCAGGGGCGCCTTGTGCCAGGGGCCAGGCGTGTGACCCAAGGCAGCGGAGAGATGCTGGGGGACGTGGTGGAGTCTACGAGCACCTCGGAGGAGCACCAAGATGCAGAAAACTTTACTGTGCAACTAAATATCATTTGCAAATACACCCAAGCGGGAAAATAGACGGTTCTCTTGAGGAAAACAACCAATTTAGTAAGTATAGGCTATAATACATTTTGTATTTCCTTTATATGTGTAGCCTACACGTAGAAACAAAGGTTATGGGTAGAACCAAACATGGTTATATGCTTGCTTTATATATGGCCCCCCTTAAGGTTCTTCCAAGAACCAAGGGTTCTATATCGAACCAATTTTGTTTGAGTGAAGACCCTCCGGGGTTCTGATCAAAGAACCCTATAAAAGGGTTCTATATAGAATCTTTAGGGTACCATAATATATGACGTACGCAATATAACCCTTCTTGTTTCTATACAGAACCTTTTTTTTCTAAGAGCGTATATATTTTATTTTATATTGAAGATTTCATGTGGTTAAAGAACACTGTTTCATAAGCATTTGAAAAACTTATTTATAACGGAAATATCTGTTGAATTTAATAATTTATGTTTTAATTGTGTGGCGCTGGGATTATCATTCCATGCGATTTGGACTATATTTTCATTCATAGCTGCATTAGGTCAGGCATGCTCTTTATAAAACGGTATTCGCCTATGGGGTACAGTAGATCATATAGACGACAACACCGGTAGGTAAGCTGTCATACATGTGATGCAATATATACCAAACGGATCACTTCCCACTGTTTCCCATATAAACTGCCCCCCAGGCTACTTCATCAGGGTCACAATTACGGTGTTCACAGATAATTGGTATACTGAATGGTTTCCTCTTGCACATTTGACTTGGGCAGTGTAATCATGTTTGTATATCTTTGAAAACGTGACCAGAGGACACGTATTAACTGTTGTATTTAAACACTTAGGCATAGTCACTTATCAGGCAATAGAGCGCCCATTAGCCAAACCCAAACAGTAAAATGAGGCCTATTTTACATATGAACATCATAATTAACAGACTATGAGAGACACAAAAGCTGGGTCGTAGCGGATGTATTTATCCAATCAATGACGATTATCTGAAACCACTGAATACCCTACATAGACTAATCAATGGGTGACGAAAGAGCAAATAAACCCTAATGTAATATTTTTTAATCTTACAACTTCTAAACATCCAATTAGATCTTAATTTATCCAAGTTATTGGTGAGAAAATTGACTTTTTTTGATGACATTGCAACCAACAATGAAAAAAAGATACACAGTAAAGCTATTTTTTATTAACATTTCATAGACGTTGTGTTTCTACATCCGACACTTAACCAAAACGCATAACGTTTATTATCATGATAAAGCCCAACGTGTTTCTGTGCGTAATGGAGCCCGAGAACCGCGAAGCCTCTGCACGTCATCCAAATGATAGCGTCATGAAGGACAGTACTACTACTACTACTCCTATAGTCTACTATAGCTCGATGTAAACGTTCTTCAGAATGCATCAATGCATAACCTTTGGTCTCATCTTCTCAGGCATCATGGAGATCACAGCAGTGGATGTTGGAGTGGTAGCGATAAAGGGGATATTTTCCGGGAGGTATCTGGCCATGAATGATAAAGGACGTCTATACGCCTCGGTAAGTGTTGTCACATTTGCCAAGATACCTAGATATGCATTAAGAGGATTCGGGTAACAAGGAGGGCTATTTGATTCCATCTATCCATTGGGGTGTTTATCTTGCTAAAACTGCACCAGACTGTAGGGATTTCCCGAAACAACATATCTTATATGAGGCTTGTGCGACTGCTCCAACTAATTGGTCACTGCTCTAGTTCTCAAGAGTTTGAAGCAACCTATCATCAATGCAAGGCATTATGATCAATCACATGGATTGTGTTTGTGTGGGTGTCTGTGTTTGGTTTTACTATCTTTGTGGGGCCTTAAAGTCCTCACATTTCGCTCGTACCCACAAGGAAAAATGCTATTTTAGGCTTAGGGGTTAGGGAAAAAGTATTTTGAATGGGAATAAATTGTTTGGTCCTCACAAGGATAGCAAAACAAAGGGGTGTGTGTGTGTGTGGATGTCAGTGAATCAAGGAGGCCTAATTGAATAGCTTTCATGTGAAATTGTGATCTCGTAGATTCAGGTCTATTGAGTATTGGTCCAATGCCATTAATGAAAGGTTGATTGACATTGTGTTATCTTTCAGGATGTGTTCAACCAGGAGTGTGAGTTCCTGGAGCGGATTCATGAGCTGGGCTACAACACATATGCTTCACGACACCACTCCACCCTGCAGCCCCCTGCAGTGGGTGGCAGTGGCAAACGACGAGCCAGTGCCAAGAGGCAGTGGTATGTGTCCATCAATGGGAAAGGCCGGCCAAGGAGGGGCTTTAAGACACGCAGCACTGACAAAGCCTCCCTTTTCCTGCCTCGGGTGCTAGGCAATAAGGACCATGAGATGGTGCGAAAGCTCCGTGACAGCCAGAGGCCTCCAGCTGGACAGCAGAGTCCCACTATGGGCCGGGCTGAGCACCGGAGACGGAGACACCGGGCCCGGGGCAGAAAGGGCAGAACCAAGAGGCCTGGTGACTGACTGACACTCGCCACTGCCTGAGAGCAGTAGGCCCTATTTCCCCGCTGAGGAGCACCAGTTCACGGCACATGAAACTGACCAAAAACGGACTTACTGAAATATCTATCTTAGAAGGAGAAAATTTCACTTGGATCAGTCAGTGGCAGCAAACTATACTTCGTTGTACAAGCTCCCGCCATAATCCTTGCTTGAGATGGATGCAACTCGAACCATCCCCCACAACTATTGCAATACCAACACAAGATTTGCCTGGGAATTCGAGTCAGGCACATACATCTAAAGTTAGATCTACCACTACACAAGTATGAAAGGATGATAGGTTTTGTGTTTGTTTTGTACATACACGTGTGAATGTGACTAAAGTCAACACAGCTGGATCTCTTTCTGCTGTTGTTTTTGTGTTCTTGTGGAACTTTTTAAAGATCATAAATAACGTATGTATATATGTGTACAGTTATTTTTCATGTCCGTTTCATTTATCAGCAGCTTCAAGTTCGAGTAAGAACTGGACATCATTCAAGTGCTTACAGATACCACGCAGATGGTATGCTCCATCATTCAAGTGCTTACAGATACCAAGCAGGTGGTATGCTCCATCATTCAAGTGCTTACAGATACCAAGCAGGTGGTATGCTCCATCATTCAAGTGCTTACAGATACCAAGCAGGTGGTATGCTCCATCATTCAAGTGCTTACAGATACCAAGCAGGTGGTATGCTCCATCATTCAAGTGCTTACAGATACCAAGCAGGTGGTATGCTCCATCATTCAAGTGCTTACAGATACCAAGCAGGTGGTATGCTCCATCATTCAAGTGCTTACAGATACCAAGCAGGTGGTATGCTCCATCATTCAAGTGCTTACAGATACCAAGCAGGTGGTATGCTCCATCATTCAAGTGCTTACAGATACCAAGCAGGTGGTATGCTCCATCATTCAAGTGCTTACAGATACCAAGCAGGTGGTATGCTCCATCATTCAAGTGCTTACAGATACCACGCAGATGGTATGCTCCATCATTCAAGTGCTTACAGATACCAAGCAGGTGGTATGCTCCATCATTCAAGTGCTTACAGATACCACGCAGATGGTATGCTCCATCATTCAAGTGCTTACAGATACCACGCAGGTGGTATGCTCCATCATTCAAGTGCTTACAGATACCAAGCAGGTGGTATGCTCCATCATTCAAGTGCTTACAGATACCACGCAGATGGTATGCTCCATCATTCAAGTGCTTACAGATACCAAGCAGGTGGTATGCTCCATCATTCAAGTGCTTACAGATACCAAGGAGGTGGTATGCTCCATCATTCAAGTTCTTACATATACCAAGGAGGTGGTATGCTCCAGAGAAATAAAAATACAGCAAAGCACTTTTTCAAACTAACATAAAAAGAAAACAAATAAAAACATGGGAACACATTTATTTTGAAATGTACTTATGATGTGATAGTGCACTGTCTGTAAACTGCGAGAAGTACTTTGTATATTGCTAATGATATGAATATTTATTTGGTACCTGTGTTTTTTAAATTATTGATGAGATTGTTTCTACATTTACCAATGTTATTATTTTTTACTTTGCTGTAACCAAACAGGCGTACCCCTCACTCAAATGTATGGTAACAAGAGATATTGTCAAAACAAATGGTCAATCTGGCTTGTCAAACATTACTTTGTTTTGTTAATTGGTGTAACTAGTTAGTGCAACTGAACAGACAAAATACATCAAATTTTCTTACCAAATCCTCTTTGTCCATTTTTGGACATGAGATCACACTCAACTGACTCCATTTTGTCCTGCCCATGACCATGTTTTGTACTTCAACCCAGGTGGGGATAATCTCTGTCAGTTCTGACACCACTGTTCCTACACCAATTAGGCCTAGCTTTGGCCTTCCATGTTGCTCATCTATGTTAACACAACTATGTAATTGTCATGATTTTTTTCACCACCAATCAATTATTTTATGGTGAATGTTGAGTCATGAGGCTATAGTGAACACTGTAACATGTAAACAATAAACTATCAAGTATTTGTTTTAATGTCATACGGACATTTTTAACCTGTGGACGTTGTGTTTAAAAAGGCTTCTTGGGGTTAAGAGGAAGGTCTAATGTTAGCATCTGAGTTACCTCTGTCAAGGTGAGGTGATTATTACACAGTTTCAAAATAATATAGGCTAAGATGTACATTTTAAAAGCTGAATGGTTGTTTCTTTATTTCCAAGTACCATGACTTTGTGCTAGCCTTCATCAACCCCAATATTGTAATCCCACGGTCCTGAAGTAAAATGGCTCTCACGGCCTTCCAGCAGAATGGAACTCTCTCAGGGGAACCAATCCCTTCTCTGCTGTACTGTACCCTTCTCGCTCATTCAGAGTGACTGCACCTGTTTTAATGACAGAGAAAGTGTTAGGGATACAATAATATGTTTTTAATTGCAAGCACTGTCATTGAATGTTTAATTAAAGTTTATATGAAAAACTGAACCTAGCAACCAACCACTAACGGTGTATTGCTAAATCTATAGGAGCATATAAAGAAGTGTTATCCTATACCTTGAGGGTCTGAAAGCTTCCTGAGCATGACAATAGAGCGTCTCTGGGGGAACCTGGGAAGCTGTCGCCCGAGACATTCAGCTTTTTTTCAAAAACGACCAAAGCCTCAGATCCAATAAACAAGGCAATCCCTCCTGAAAAAGAAACTGTGTCATAGAAAGTGTAACATGTTGCTATAGTTTGTTATGAATGCCAAACTCTAATATTACTTAACCGGAATGTGTGACTTTTGATAAGTGGAAGTATTGAATTAGCCTTTGTGTTTCCCCGCCCGCTGTCTTATTTTCAACAATCAGCTGCATCTCGTCTAATCTCACGTCAAATAGCCCTTACACAGCTTGGAGTTGTTTTGGGTCATTGTCCTGCTGAAAAACAGATGATAGTCCCACTAAGCGCAAACCAGATGTGATGGAGTATTGCTGCAGAAGGCTGTGGTAGCCATGCTGGTTAAGTGTGCCTTGAACTCTAAATAAATCACAGACAGTGTCACCAGCAAAGCACCCTCACACCATCACACCTCCTCCATGCTTCACGGTGGGAACTACACATGCGGTAATCATCCATTCACCTACTCTGTGTCTCACAAAGACACGGCAGTTGGAACCAAAAATCTCAAATTTGGACTCATCAGACCAAAGGACAGATTTCCACCGGTCTAATGTCCATTTCTCGTCTTTCTTGGCCCAAGCAAGTCTCTTCTTATTATTGGGGTCCTTTAGTAGTGGCTTCTTTGCAGCAATTCGACCACGAAGGCCTGATTCATGCAGTCTCCTCTCAACAGATGATGTTGAGATGTAACTGTTATTTGAACTCTATGGAACATTTCTGGGATCTTAACCCATCATCAATGTGTGACCACCCGGCATTTTTGAAGAGGAAAAGACAGGATCAATTTAACTTGCGTGTAAAGGTTGTAGCCTAGTCTGACGTGATAACTGTAACTGGGTTATTCACTAGGCCTCTATTTTATACCCACAATTACATCCAGCTTAGAAACAAGGTATGAAATTTACTATTTTGATAAAGCGATATCAATATTTAATTGGGGGTTATGGGACATGTTCATTCAACTTAATAGGAAGCATACAGAAATCGGGAGTTAAAACTGATAGAAATTGAGGCTAGCATGCAGCTTGGCCCCTTCTGCATATTCCCACACAGATCATGTTGTTCTCCTGTTCCCCTCCGTGCTCCCGCAGAACATCTATTCAGGCACATGACACTCTTATTAGTTCAGTGGCACCAAGCAAGTAAACAAAAAGTCAGTAGTCTCGACATGGCGACTTCTGTTGACCCGCACAACACAATGATGTGTCTGGCTGTCGCCATGTCAAGGGGAGATGCTCATTAGTGCACTAGCAAACTTCCCCTCCCACAGTCGACACGGTAAAACCTGTAATGACATCCAGTGATTGAAGGCATTTTATTCCACAACTACGTCAGACGGCGGGATCAACCATAGGCTATCACAGGTAAGCAAGCGCAGATTCTCTTTTCCCATCTATGGAAAGCATCTCTTGTGTTAACTTGTAGACACTGCACCCTAGGGGTAGGGTATTAGGCTAGTGGTTTTCTAATAAGACAAACGCTTTACAGAAAATTACAAAATAGGCCAAAAGTTTATAACGTGAAACATTAACATTAAACGTTTTACACTTTTCTGCCAAACAACGACTGTAATAATGAAACAATGCACATCAATGTGGCACCAAATTGGATTTTTCAGCAAATGCATGGAGTGCAAATACTTTTTCTTTGAAACGTCAAACGCTTATATACGCATATATGACACAGAATGTGACCTATATAAATCAATAATGAGCTTATGAACAGCAAGTTATAATTTGAGCAAATTCAATATAATACCAAGCAATCATCAGAATAATGCTAAAAAGAAGAGGAGTGATGATGCAAAGATGATGAAATCGAAGAATTTGAATAAGCTACTATTATTGTTGCTGCTATTGTAGTTTGAACATGTAATCTTAACAATCAGTGAAATGTGTCCCACCAAATTAAAACCGCAGGTATTGAGTGTCTCTCCAAAAGGAGACAGGCCCTCATGCCTGCCAAATTGGTGTGGCCAGGAATTCCGCCTTCACAGAACCTTGGAGGCTTTTGTGTCTGTCCTGTGCAGGCCGTCTGCACTGCTTACCATGACCTCTCAGCCAAATTGACACTTCACTGTTTTGGTTTTCAAATATTTTATTTGTTGAGCATCTTCCCCTAATGGTCAAATAACAACTTGCCTGAGAAGTGACATATTGATGTGATCTAAATTGTGCTTGTATAAATATAAATATAGACACAATTTCCAAATTGTGAGGCTCTTTGTCTCAAATAATATTTGGTGCACATCAGACAGTATTTATAAGATGCCATAAAATAATGAGCAACAGTGTTAAAATCACGACTTCTATCCCACAAGAGTGAGAGGACTACGTTAAAGGCCTATTGATCTATTAACTTTAAAATAAAAGTGACGTAGCCTACCTCTGAGTCTATACCAAAATGATGTTATATAATTGTTTTCGGAAATACATTTGACACAATTTGTGAATTTCACGTTCAATTTCATTTTCTTTCACCAGCAGCAATAAAAATATAAAGAAATTATAGTCACTGAAATGGCTACTGCCAGTTACCCTGGCTGACGCAACCCACGTGATATAGGAGGTCTTCGAGTTTGGTATCAGCAGTAACTGCCAGTAGCAAGCATCAAAGAAGATCAAACCAGGATGATTTCTCCCTTTATAGGCAAAAAGATTGACACTGTCCAAATCAAACTTGAAAATCATCAAGTGGGTGGTATTCAAATTAACAATTGGGAAAATTCTCAACGTTTCAGCACTGAGGAAATATTAAACAATACTAATACAGCTTTGAATAATTTTACTCATAAAATACATAGTCGAGTATGACTTTAGGTCATGTGGTGCACTATATGCAAAATGCATAATCCTAGACCTAGAGCATGCTAAAATGTTGTCATCATGTACATTTTTACAAAACAGATTTCAAATAGGGCTATCGAGTGTACGGGTTGTATCTGTTTGTTTTACGACTAATGTGCGGTTATTATGGTTAACAGCAACACCTAAACTCAAAACACGGAAGTGTGACTATCACAGTTTATCAACGCATAGCCTACAATTTGAGTGTATAGATCACAGTTGCATGCAGTTGGGTCAATGTCCTTTAAAGCGCGCACATTTCTATGTATAAATACCGATTAATAACGATTACAACAAAAACAAAAGGTTTAAAGTTGAGGGAATGGAACTGTGAACAGTACCTTGCACAATACACTATAGGTCTCTGCCAGCTGTCTTTTGTAAGGGGACAAGGGGTGTGTTTTCACGTGCAGACTTGAGGGCAATTTAAGTTTACGGTGTCCCTCGATTTCGTCAGGTAAAGGGTGACCAGGAGAGATTGCTGACCAGGAGAGATTGAGCCAATGGAACAATAGATTTGGACCAAAACAGGCTACAACCACCTGCCATATGATGAAAGTGCTGCCTGATTCAAGGTCTGACGCAAACATCCTCTTTACATATTAATGTTGTCCTTATTTAACAAGTTTAAAGACATGCTCAAAAGTTACAGACTTAAACGTGGAGTAATCTCAAGCAATCAAGACAGCAACGTCGAAAATATATTCAGTCAAATATGTGAGTGAAAAGTTATTGAGCAACCGAACACAGTTAAAAAGTAAAACAAAACGTTACCTTTTGATAGTGAATCGCTATGCAGCGCGATGTGTAGCCTACTTAAAAATGCAGAGACAAATTACAGTACCATGGAGAGCGGCACCCCAGGACTACGTGAAAGGAAAAACGTCACTTGTTGAAGTATGGGCTAATACCGTGCATCTTTAAAGGACAGTTATAAACCGTGTAAGTCCATTATCTTTGCTTGAAAAGTCAGCAAGTTATTAAATACATTTGTTTGTTGTTCGATTTTCGTCCAGAAAAAGCTTTTTGATGTATACCTGTTTCATCTACACAATAGTTTATTTCCCATCAGCTATAAGGAATTGATCCAAAACGAAACCAGGGGAAAGTATAGGCCTGAAGCTCAGTTGACATGGGGGAAACCTCCATAGTCGATGCTCAAACGTGTACAACTAGACCAAAGTTGTACTGGATGTGTACAATGGTAATGAATGATAATCCATGGAGTACCTCAGTGATCGCTGCCAACGCAACAAAAAATGTCACTCCCGATCTATTTGATTATCCATAAGGCAGATAACAAACAATCCACTTGTGAGACACAGAAAAAGATCAAATGAACCGACTGAAAAAGACGCGTCTTCTGTGTCATCAGTAGGCAGCGTTTACTGAACTAGCGAACCCAGGAGAGAGGGGTCGCCAAGCTAAAGGTTGAGCAACTCGGGGTACGGCTCCAAGATCTGACTGCATTCAAAGTTCAACTTTGCAGCATAGAGTGGGGACATTTTATTAGCCTATACATTGAGGATTACCCAAACGTGAACATGAGAATGAGAATGAGAATCATCAGCTTGTGACTGGGAGGTTCAGGGTCCACAAAAGGGCGCCTGTAAACCCACCAATGATTTCCAAGAGATACACGAAAAGGCAAAAAAGCATTTTTTTTTATCAGAGATGAAGTAGAGTACTTATACGGCACCAGTGCCATTCAAGTTGAAACATATTTTACCTAACCGTTTTGACTAGCCCAATGAAAATGTTGTTTCCCCAATCAATTTCACCAACGTGTAGAGATGTACGTAACTTAAGTCTTGTAGAAGCAAATTGGTGGCTTATAGTAGACAGTTCATGCATGTCACTGATGGAATTTGGCCATTATTTGGACACAGACGAACGCAGTAACTGAAAATAAGAAAACCACACTTTCATTGCTTTAGGACACTCTGATATTGACTATGTAACACCACATGAAACCACATTGAACCCTACCAAAAATTCTGCATTGTCCACATTCTCAAAAGGATCTTTCTCCTAATGAAGCATTGGCACTGCAAATTAATTCGTAAATTGAGTAATAATAGTTTATCATTATCAGTGATGTTATGTTATAGTCTACTACTTTATTGATGTTATTATAACTTCAGAACATTGACAGAGTTAGAGCCAGCAATAGCTTAATGACATTGTCGCGATATCCTCCACAAGGTAGGCAATAAAAACTGAAATAGTCGTGAATGGCTTTTCTGTGCCACTATCTTCACTGTGCAGATTATCAACCGGAGCGTCTACTTATCATGCTTTTTCATATTATATTTAGTCTCACCATTGTTCTCTTTAAGAACCGGGGTCATTTTTTGTGTGTGTCAGTCTTAAATTAGTGTTTCCAACTCGTTGAATTCAACTTTTGTTTTTTCCTGTTATTGTTCATTTATAGAACTGTCTCCTGTCTGACACCGCAGTCTGTAAACTTGGCTATTTCCTATTTTACATCCTCCCATACATAAATTATTTCATTTCAGTCCGATAATGAAGGAAGCTTTACACAAATAAACCCTATTACAAAGTCTTTATTCTAATTTTCACTATTTGATAAGGGCATTATTTGTATAGACAACTTCCCGCAGTCTTGCTCGTTTCAATATGAGTGTACACTGGCAAATGTTGTTTTGTTATCTGGGCAAGTCTAGTTTTGACATTTGTTAAACCCCCCCCCCCCCCCCCCGGCACAGCATGTACATTATGAGGGATCCGTCTGTTTAGAGTGGCTTAGAATACTGTCCCGTGATGCAGTAGGTAGTGCGTGATGTAATTTCGCAGAAGATATAAATATCGTCGTCGAGGGAAATGCGGCATGGCTGAGCCGCGCTTGCCTAGACGGCCAACGCTTCTCAACTTATCCTTGGACAAGTTCGACTCGAATCTATACACGTTACTTCGGAGAGGACAGTCAAACCAAGCAAGAATTGATGTCGCACCAAAGGGAACTCGTCATCTTTGTCTTGGAATGAGCTTCTTTCGTTGCTTTTTGTCATTCGTTCATTTTGTCTTATTCGGAGTTCAACGTAAAGGCCGGCACAGGGGTGATATTTATAGTCCCTTAAACTCCCTCAACAAACACTGTAGGCTACTGCAGTGTTGGTAAGGATGGCCTTTCAATCGGCCTTCTTACCAATATTGGTCTTGGGACTGATGACTAGTTTGGTGCGTTGTGCCCCCTTCACTGGCAGGCTGAATGGCACGGTGGAACGACGCTGGGAGACACTGTACTCGCGGTCCTTGGCTCGGATCCCTGGGGAGAAGAGAGAGATAAACCGGGACAGCGACTATCTTATGGGCATTAAACGGCTACGACGCCTTTATTGCAATGTAGGAATTGGGTTTCACATTCAAGTTTCACCCGATGGGAGAATAACAGGGGTGCACAATGAAAACCGTTACAGTAAGTTCAAAATGATTATTTGCACTTTTATGCATAAGATTGACTTCTCGCATTAGTTGCATGCGCCTCTTGTGCTGGCATTCCCAACCTGATCTCTGGCCTGCCTGGTCATTCCATGCACTTATCCCGTTCCCGTGCGAGCCATTGGTATTAGAATAGGCCTAGGCTATTCATAAAATGAAGGGAAAAAATCATATATTATAACATATTTCATGCAATCAATTCTAAAGAACTTTAGTGACTTACGCAAATGTTTTTTTTGTTAAATGTATAAAAACACGTTTTTATGTGCCACTTGGGTATTCCAATTAGCCTATACTTATTTGAAGAGACTGCTAGATCGTGTCTTCATAAACATATTATCGCGATATGAATATATGGCATATTATGTGATAGTGTCAGTGTCGGGGCAGGGGTCTCTTGGAACTGTTTGAAATGCCTCACCAATCTGCTTAATTTGAACGTGGAATAGATATGACTTGTTTGGAGGATTAGAATGTGCCTCTTATTTCACTGCTGATGAAGCACGTTGTCTGTGTGGCATCCGTGACATGCAGTGCTATGCTAGCTAGCTAAAAAGCGATGCTCCTATTAAATAAATAGGCATAAGTGTCTTGTGTCAAAGGAGCGAATAAGGTGGGCATGCGTTGGAACATCTGGAGGCTAAAAATGACGTGTGGGTGCTTTCCACTCTGAAACCAGTGTCTGAAATCAGAGATTTCTAGGAACCAAGCCAATATCCAATACGTCCTAACGTTAGGACGGAGATAAACCCATCTGTTACGGTAAATTAACCTCTTGGCCTTGCGTGTCAAATGAATGTCCACTGGAGACAAAGTCATATTCAATTACATTTGCAGACACCAAGAATAACAAGCATTTATTTGTCTAACAGTTGTCATTGCAAATATGAACCTGTATCTTCAACGATATAATGTGACAAATACGCCCCTATCGCCTATATCGACAAGGTCTGCCTGTGAACTTAAAGGTTGTTTTGTGTTCCCTTGGCCTATTTTGAGACATGACATAAAATTCAAGTGAGATACATTACATAGGTTCTGTTTGAACAGCTCTAGTCGCCATAACATTAAAAAAAAAAGGGAGTCAGACATCATTCTGGACTCAAAAGTCCAGGAACTAAAGTTCAAGTGAGGACTTAAATTGGACATAAGGTGACATATGGACACTTTTAATAAAAAAGCACAAGAACAGCATCAGAGGTCCATAGGCTGCTTGATTGACCTTATCTGTAACAAATTATGTCAATGTTTGTTAATGCACTGTCAAACATTTCCTGTAAAATGTACCTACTGGCAGCAATTGGCCAGTAGGTTACTCTAATTTATTTTACAGTACAGCTACTGTTATCAATTTTATGGTAATCCATTTTACGGTACCACAAATGTTACTGTAATATACTTTACAGTATATTTACAGCATATCACTTGCACTCTACAGTATATTACTGTAAGTACCAATGCAGCGACACAGTGTTCTTTGCAAGTTTTTATTTTTACATTTACATTTTTTTAATTTAGCGGTGCTTTTGTCCTTAACAACTTACAACTTACAGTGCATTCAACCGAGGTTGATAACAAGTAAAAAGTCATAGCAAGTAAAACGTTTCTGTAACCATTACTGGAAATGTTGTTGTAGTTGAGGATACATTGGTCTTCAAAATAATTGTAATTACATCAAGATATGTTATGATAATTCTCGGACTATCTCTGGATAGTGCCAATACAACTTTGTATTTTTTTTTAAACCTTTATTTAACTAGGCAAGTCAGTTAAGAACAAATTCTTATTTACAATGACGGCCTAGGAACAACGGGTTAACTGCCTTGTTCAGGGGCAGAACGACAGATTTTTACCTTGTCAGCTCGGGGATTCGATCTAGCAACCTTTCGTTTACTGGCCCAACTCTCTAACCACCAGGCTACCTGCCGCCCCAATACTGAGATATTCATGGTAACTTGTTGGCAGAGCAATGCATCACAATGCAATACGTTAAAAGTGACTATTAAACTGTAAGACAAGTATTTAGACAGTATTTTACAAGGGATTAGAGCAAGCAAGTTGGCTGTAAGCATTTGCATATTAATGAACACTTGGTGTTTTCTATCACTTGCACTTCTAGAGGCCTAAACAAAGGCTTCCAAACTGGCCATGATTAGAGGGCAAAACAGGTCACATGGACATGGGTAAATATTCAACCATTAAAAGGTTTAAGACCCGTTACCACTCTGATCTGTTCCCTATATACATTTCATTGTTAGGGATCTACTACCACATATCACTTAAATTGGTACACGACTCTTGCTATCAGATGCAACACATATAGCCACAACAGCCTTAAAATATGTTAATGAGCCAGCGATTCTTTTTCCTCCCACAATATTTCTCCACAATGCACAATAATTTATAGTATGCTGCAGTAAATACATAGCAAAACAGCAATACAGTACTTTATTGTTGAATTGCATTGAATATTTAATATTCACAATTGCTAATAGTGAATATTTCATTATATATTACACTATACCAACTGATATTTGGTGTTTTATATCACGTGCACTTTAGGCCTTAACAAAGGCTTCTAAATTGACAGTGAGTACAAGCCTCTTTCTTGGAGGATGCATGCTTGTGCAACTTGAACCTTTGTTTCTGTCTCCAGACATGAGTGAAATCAACTGACGACGTGATATGAAGTTAGTTGCATGTGAACCACATACAAGACTATTTGTTTTCTTCTTTCCAGGTCTCCTTGAGATATCTCCAGTAGAGAGAGGAGTTGTGACAATCTTTGGCGTCCAACGCGGTCTATTCGTGGCCATGAACAGCAAAGGGAAGCTGTACGGATCTGTGAGTGCACGAGAGGATTTACGGTTGATTTCCGCCGGTAGATGTTCTTATCCGTAGCCTACTCGATGACATGCTACCACTTGAGCTGTAGCGACCACTTCCTCTGTTACATACACCACAGCACCCCCGGCAGCTCCTTTCCGTGTCACGTTGTTGGACTAGGTTATGGCATGTTTCCAGTGCCTGGCCGTGTTTTCATTGTGGGCCGGATAAACCCAGGAACGGTAGCGCAGTAGATCATTCAGACTGCACATTCCATTCTTAGCATTGCCAGCCACCACATGCACCTACTGTCCTTCCCAGAGTAAAGATGAACTGGCCAAAAAGACGACGCACACACACTGCCTATAGACCCCACAACACAGCACATTCATGAATGTTCTTGATGGGATAGTTAAATAGTTGGATTGCGGCTCTTACAGAATCGGTTTTATCACCTGCCCCGGTTATCCCTACCACACAAAAGCATCAACATCAAAGACAAAACCAAGCAGTCAAATGGACTAGCCTACCCCTATGTCATTCATTAAGGATATATGGAATATAACTGTTAAGAGACATAATCAAATATTTTGTCAAGTTTCAATATCCACAAAGTGGGTCACGTCTAGGTCACGTCTATGCCATTATACTGCTCACACTAAACATATAGCCTATAATTATAATTAAACATCTTTCTAATCTTCTCTGTTTTAGGTTCATTACAACAACGACTGCAAATTCAAAGAAACTCTCCTGGCAAATAATTACAATGCTTACGAATCGGTGGCATACCCGACGATGTACATTGGACTAAGCAAGACTGGTAAAACAAAAAGAGGAAACCGAGTGTCACCAGCCATGACGGTGACGCATTTCTTGCCAAGAATCTGAGTCACTCAGAAATAGACTTAACCTCAATGTGGGGTGAGGGGGACTCAAAATGATGCACTTTCAACTGGAGTTTTATGCAAGACTAAGTGTATCATCCCGTTGAAATTGTATGTATACGTTTGTATATCAGTTTATTTATTATGAAAAACAATTTTGTATTTGGGGGAAACAGGTCCTCACTTCAGGGGGAATTTCAGAAATCAACACATTTATTTAAGTTTTTTTTAATTTATCAGAAGTCTGCTGCTATTAAGTGTTTGGGTAAGTGAGATTCCTTTGTTGAATTATGCTTTTCTTTGAATTGTTTATAGACAAAATATTCTACAGCGACAGAGCAAAGGATACTTTTATATTCTTTTTCTTCTATGGAAATAACTTTAAAGTCTTAGACCGAAGTTCAAACAAGTGAAATTAGATCAAATTATTGGTTTTAGAAGCAGAAGCAATTGTCCAATGGCAGGACTCTTTGTATGGCTTTGGAGTCTAATTGAAACAGTATCAGCTTGCTACTGGTTACAGAAAGAGCCACGGTGAAGTCCTACCCTCTCAAATCTGTTTTTAGCTCTGCCAGGGGGTTGAACTTTGAACTTTTCTGCAGTCAATCTTTGTCACATCTATAAGACTCTGGACAGAGAGAGGCATCTTCTTGACATTGTATAAGCAGAGAATTTGAGAGTTTAAAGGCAAGGTCAGTGTGCTGACACACAAGGCAGAAACCATAGCCATGGCTCTTTAACATACAGCTTTTATGATGGGAAGTAAAAAATCAAAGTCCTCAGCAGTATGGAGGATATATGGATCTCAAAAGGATTCATTGAAATCATCACAAGTTCAGCATCAGAGCTCCTCACTGAGTGCAAAAAAAGAAGGCAAGATAATGTAAAGATTGTCAAAGGTTATGTTTTCCCCCAGTTGGTACACCGAAAAGCTATACATTATTTTTGGGGGGAGACATGTATCGCCGCCTATTTCTTCCCATTGCCAAACTTTCCTTGTTATCTATCCTCTACCTCACATAACCAACAAACCCCACCCCCCAAAAACTTTTCTAGAGTTTGTCCTGAAGTAATTTTATTGAACCAGTTTGAGATTAGCCCCAATCTCTTCTCGGAGCACCATGCCATAGGCAGAAGTTCAGGCAGCCATTTCGTCCCAGTTGCGCCTTGTCACGTTTGAGCTATCTTTACCCTGTGATTTACTTTTAGAAAGGATGATCATGGTGGGAATATTTACAGACAGCTGTTAGACTGCACTATATGCTTAACCAGTAACCCTATATTTTTCTTTATATATTTTGTAAATATAACCCCTGGTAACTGGCAGAGCATAGCGATGCTGCTTCAAAGTCTGTTTTTCCGCCTTTGGGAACATTCATTCACAGACGAAGGGGTTTGACCAGGAGATGGCCCATGCTAGAGGGTCTCTCTCTTTCTCTCTATAGTCCCAGTCGGTATTCACATAATAATAAGGATTTCCCTCAACCACGCCCACAAATTGGGGAAAACCCTCATTCTTTCCTATTGACCCCCATTGTAAAAGAGGCAACTTTTTTTGTCATACAGAAATAACGAAACATTGCTGAAAAGCTGCTGTGTTGTTCAATGTAACCAGGTCAAAAGCCCTGACCTATGGTTTGCAATGCTCCCATGTAGGGAAATAGAGCCTGCGAGAAGAGCCCTGTGCTGTGGCTTCAGGCTATTTGGCGTTGGAGTGGGAAATGTGGGGACCTGTTGTCCAGGTAGGCTACACGTAGCTATATGTGTGGAAAACATTTCATCACAGGTAAGATTTAACTTGCTTAGTATAGTTTGTTTGTAACTCCACTCACTACTTGTAGCTGTGTAGTCCGTTTGTTTGTGTTGCTGGTCTTGGCTAACGTTCGCTAGCTAGCACTCACTCACGTGGCTGCAAGCACTGTCATGAAAAGTGTCATGAGGGAAGAACTACAATATTACATGTTGAAAAGTTATCTTGAGGCATGTTGTACTTTTCTTAAAGGCAGTTTTGTAATTGACTAAAACAAGCAGACAAGAAAATTGCGTTTGAAAATGTAAAGTTTTTACTCTGAGCCAATAGGGTAACCTATGTAACCACCGGTTGTTTTCCCCACAAGCGGACAGGGCTGCAACGTTCTATCTAGTACCGACTGGGACTATTAGAATAGTTCTAGATTGTACGATGGTGTTCATTCTCTTCTGAGAGGGTTCCATCTCAGGTTCAACATTCCACATACCATGGCAGTTTACAATGTACAGTACTGATTTTAGACAACTCAAACTGGAAGCGATGGCCCATTGTTCTATATTCAATAGAACAATGGTAACAATAACGTCCAAATCCTGAGAAATCTAATGAGGCGTAACTTTGACACAGCAAATAGCTTTGCTAAATGCAGTCAAGGGAAAACACATCACTGGGTAGTAGTAAATAATAGAATGGCTGGAGCGCCAGCAAATATCTCAGTGTGTCGTTGGTGAACTCTCTGTGTCCACGTCTAAACACCTGCTGTGGAAGTCTGTCTCCCGTAAAACAATCCTATCCTGGATCCCGTCTTCCCCTTCAAAAAGACACGAGCACATGGCAGCCAAAATGAGTCAAGACTATGATGCTCTAGCATACCATCCAGCTCCTGAGACTGACTAGTCAGAGAGCTAGCCAATGCTGTACCTGACTTAATATTGTCACATATGACCTGGATGCTCAAACACCTGTTGGGAATATTATTTAGTCACCCGAGACACCAGGCTGCACTGCCAATCTCATAACTATTTTCCTTTGCCACAGCTGTGCCAAACGTTCCCCAATAGACTGTTTTGCATGGCTCACCATAATGTTTACAAAAGACTGAGAAGCCACGGGCAAATATTCTGTGACCTCTCCCTTCAACCCTTTTCCAACCCCAGGAGAGTCACCTCATTTGCGTATACAGCAAGTGTACAAGCAACACGGCACAATGTTCTGAAATGTGCACCTTATCCCAGACAGTTTGAACAATTGTTCAGACATTTAAATCTATCCCTGATGCTACAGAGACAATAGCGTAAAATGCAGAATAATGAGCATGTTTCAGTGTGAAAATGTTCATTATCTATGGTCTTCTATGGGTGCTCATTTCTTCCATTGCTGTGCTGTTTCTGCATCCAGGGGAGGGCTCTTGGGTCTCAAGTAACAAGTGTCTTTGAGTCATGTGGTCTTGTTACTCTTGTTTCCATTGTCTTTTTTTAATATTTACTAGATATTATCTGTAGTTTTATACAGGTCTTGTTGAATATCTTGATGTATGTGCTGTGCACATGACTAATGCCTAACTTAAATTTGAAGTTAATAAAACTCCCAATGTTGTTTTTTCATGTCTGAACCCTTGTTGGTACAAGTCTTCACAGATTAATACTGGTTTCTGACAACATCAATTGTACAATCATTTGACTGAACGGTTTGGAATGAAGTGTGATTACATAGGAGTTCAAAATTCCAGTGGTTCTCTAACTCACAGAATTTCAAACTGTTACATCAAATTCTATTTTAACTATCGTACTACAATACACATTATTCAATAGAGAAACCAGAAATATATTTGTCAAACTGAGGAGAGGAGAGCAAGTTGTGTAAATTCAAAGTTATTTCTTTGTCGAACTGTCCATTTTGATAAATACCTCAAAGAAAAATAGCCTTGGAAGAGTGAGACAGGTGTGGCCACTCAATACACATGTATTTCTGTCCACTGGGTAGCTCGAGCTAAATGGAGCCTTGTCTTTGCCTGAAAGAATGACCGCTTTCTGCTCAAGTAAACTGAGGCTGCAATGTTTATGGATTGTAAAACTATCCCTAAAAATAGTGGCTGCACTCCATCTATGTGCCTTGTCTCTATTGTCTGTCAACCAAATAATCATCCATCCACCCATTGGCCAGCACGTCTTTCTATTTCAGATGTGCCTTTCAAGTTCTGTAAAACACAAAAGACTTCACCGAGACAGCCAGGGAAACTTGCAACGATGTGTTCGCTAACAGAGATGGGTAAGAAACTTGAGCTTGTAAGGGCCTGTAAAGTAAACAGTTCACTGCAAGGTCTACCTGTTCTATTCGGCACATGTGACAAATACAATTTGATTTGATTCGAGTGGTTGTTCGATGGTCCTATGTAAATAGGCCGCAAGGTGTTAGAGGATTCCAGCGAGGTAGAATTTCCAATGTGATTTCGTCACTCTGCCACACTGCCCTAACAGAGTTCAGTGAATACTAGGGGTTCAGCACTGGGGAACTGACACAAGGCATGTGATATGAGGTAGAGTATCAAAGTATTTGTTAAACAAACAGCAAAACGAAACATTTATTTTGCAGAAACGCAAAATAAAAGTGAACATGCAGAATTGTGAACGGCACAGGCAATCTCCACAAATTATGTTTTTCACTGCCAAAAGCTATTTAAGACTGACACCTGCACGCATGCACCCCTAACATACACATTATACACACAAATCAGTATTTTTAACTCCAAGATCATCAACAGTGTCCAAAGCCATCCGTGTAGATACCAGTTGTAAAGATTAAAACATGCTGCAGTGGGATGAGGCCAGGCGTGTTGCAGACTGGCAGGGGCACCTTGATCACTTTGTTATCTAGGCCCTCTCACAGAGTCCCTGGATTCCATGGGTATCGCACCTCCTAAGCCCCAGCTTATAGGGTTTTGCTGCTTTATCCTGCCGGCAAACACAACTGAAGCCTGAGTCTTTAACGCCAGCGAGCCTGGATCATCATCTCTGGGGAAAAGGGGAAATGAGAGGAGATGGATGAAGCGACTCGGGGCTCAATTGTTCCCTACTGTCAAAACAAAATTAGATTGTGTGGGGCTTGCCCTCATAAGCGCAGAACAGAGAGGATGCAATGGGGATGTTTCTGGTGGATGTTTTCATTTACTAAGGTTATTCCCTGCTTTTCAACCACAATATAGATGCTTCAGATTTACTAACTTCTTCCAAGAAATAAATGCGTGGAGTTTTGATCTATGGCACTATGACACTTTTAATTGGCTCAGACAGAGCAAAACAAAACAGCAAGGCGCTGAAGCACATCAGCCAGGCAAGGATATTCAAATAGCCACACCTGGCCAAAACCACATGCAAACAACTGTTTGTGCTAATAAACACCTGGTATACTATCAGGTGACTGGCTCCTCAGTGTTACCCTTGGTTTAGCTTTATTCAGCCATGATAGTAGGCGGCATCTTTGGCAAACCGAGTGTGTTTGGCAGAACTTGGCACACGGGAGGGCATCAGAGCCGAGGCGTGTCACACTGCTGCACATTTCAGAGACATTATTATATCACATAATGTTACAGTGTAACACAGTTATTAAAACCTTGATAGTGTCTCACTTGAAATGTACTATGACACTGACTGAGTAATCTTTTTGTTCTAAATGGCTAAATCTATGGCTTGAATTAGCCAAAACTCGACTTGAAGTTCAATACTTTTCTACAAGTCGAAATGCACTCCACCCATGTTTGCACCGCGGTGACGAGCGCAGGATATGGCTCGAAAACGTACTTCAATCCAGGGATGGAAGATGTCGCTGTACTCCTAATTATCCCATTATCCGAAATGACAAATCGAGAAGATTAAAATACTGCTCGTTTTTTAAAATTAAACTGCTTTTTTCCATCCTACCTTAAGCATTTACTAGCATGAGGACGAGTCAGATTAATTACAAACAAGCAGTATTTAAATCTTCTTGATTTGTCATTTCGGATAATGGGATTGAGGTACGTTTTCGACTCATATCAGCTGATCTGCCTGGGGGTCTGGGCCAGAGGGAGTAAAGGGGTACTTAGAGAGGGTGTTTGTACCCCATACTCTCTTTGTAGGGCCAGCTGTGAGGTGTCTATTTGAGATCCTCCAGATGTTTTCCTATAAAGACAAGTTACTTCAAAAGGTGCTGAAAAGACCCCCCCCCCCTTTCACTTCCACGCTGTGTAATGCTTTCTGTACTGGGGCATTTAGGAAATGACATGGACCATTGCCCTGTAACCATGGAGCCTACGGTCACCATTTCAGCAGAAACAGTGGAGGCCATGGGCCAATTGCCTTAGTTCATGCACAAACACATTTCCCTGGAGCTCTAGAAAAGCCTACTTCTTGGAAACTAGAACTTGACTTTTAGTAACACCTATTATGCAGCCTATGACATCACTCTGTGTGTGTCAACATGTTTTGCAGTTTACGGAGGGACGATGGTATCTCTTATATGTTCTACTCTTTTCTCTCGGAATATTGTAAGACGGTCTATTTGAATGAGCCCCAAGAGGAGTGGCCTCAATAAATCTTGGGCAACAGGTGATCAACACTACGTTACACTATGTTATCCTATGCTACAATAAAACTACAATGTATGTATAATGACAGGTGGATGTTGCCTGCCAGTGAGTGCATTAGCAGAGCAATCGACTCTCATTTGATGGGACATCAGGATGACCACATAGGTCAATCGTACTGTACATCAGTAGGCCTATGAATGTCACATCCTCTGCACTGCATCACACAGAAGCCATGCATTCATTTTAGCATGACATAATTTTTCTAAAGTCTTTCACCAGACAGTTTGGCCTGGCAAGAGAGCCTAGTTTAACTGTGACTCAAGCAGTGCAACGCCTTCATCCAAAGCATGAAGGCGTTCTTTCAAATGTCACCATCAGGTCACAGCACAGGATTGCCATGCAGGCCTTCAATTCACTATTGTTGAGGAGGCCATTGATCGAGGCACGCCAACTGACTCTTACGGCTCGTGTTCACTAGCACAAAGTAAATTGCCTCGTGCTGCTTAGGCCGCCCAGAGTGGCTCGCTTGTGGGCGTGCTGGCAGCATATGGCAGCACGTTCGATTGTGCGTCAAGAATTCAGCATAGCAAGTTTGTACAAACGTCTGGTTATTAAATGGGTAAATAGTTAAATAGTAATATGCTCTAAAACCCTCTGGTGACAAACAAACTTTGCTGCCCTGTTTCCAATTGTCCACATGGCTGGGAGAACCTATTCAAGTAAGTAAATGCATTTCGAAAATGTAAAAAAAAAAGTTTTTGTTATTAGCTAACTAGCTACAGTGCAGGCTAACTCAAATTATCTGCTAACATAGCTTGTTAACTATCTAGCCAACTTTACATACTGTATAAATAGCTAGCTAAGTGAATTAAATATCACTAGCTACCTAACTTAATATTAGCTAGCTATCTTGGTGTATTTAATACTGTAAAAAAAAAGAAATCCCAAATGCATTGGTAGGTAGCTAGCTAACAGACATGGAGGAGGGTGAAAGGATAGCAGCCCCAACTGTCAAAGTGAGAGTAGGCTATTCTGGATAGGGCAGGTACTTTTGTGTAGTTAAAGTCCCTAGAAGTGAGGACAGATATAAAAGTAACATAATATTCAGTGTGGTCTAATTTGAGTATACTGAAGTCTGTTTCTTGTGAGGTTTTCTGTCCTCAGATACAGAGAGCTGTGAAAGCTTGTCTGCAGATGAAGAGGTCCCAATGAAGAGCAGTGGTTCTCAGTCCTGGTCCTGGGGACTCAAAGGTATGCACATTTTTGCTTTTACTTTAGCACTGTACAGCTGATTCAAATGATCAACTCATCATCAAGCTTCAAGTGGTATTTATGTATACATTTGTGATGCTTTCCTTGATATGATCCTGCTATTGTCACATGCTACACATGCACATGTGTTTGCACATGCATCTTCCAATCCAATGTTATCATGATTTGTTATAAGGGATATTATACTTCAGTAATCCACAATGACCTCATGATGTAAGTCTAATAATGACATTATCTTCCATATTCCTACAGATACCTTGTCACTGGAGATTTCCTTCAAAACGATTGCCTACAGTTACCGTGTAGGGCACTGCAAGGTTGGGTGACCGGGGCCATCTGGGACTGCCTCCTGGAGGAATTCAGGCGTGTGAAGGCTACCTGTTTCCTGCATAACTTTATAAGGATGGACACGAGGACCAGGAGGGGATCTGCAGCTCGCCGCTGTGTGCCAGAGGAGAAGTCTGCTGCTCTGCAGGATGTTTCAAGGATGGGGTCCAACAATGCAGCAAGCGAGGCAATCCGTGTGCGGGAGATCTTCACCTCCTACTTCTTCAACGAGGGTACTGTTCCCTGGCAACACCATAGGCTACACTATGCACAACCAAAGCCTCTTTTAAGAGCCATCCACAATGCAATAAGAGTATTCTACCGTTTACTTAGCTATGTCAACTGCAGTTACTCAATTCCCAATTTCTCTCCCTTTGATTTCTACTTCTCAGGTGAGGGTGCTGTTTAGGTAAGGGTGTGATGTCTGTACAAAAACAAAACAGGCTATTTTAAGTCACCCACATTGAAAAAATGTAGAACTATTAGACATAACCCACACCTACACACTCATGTATCAATCTGATTGATGGATTTTGTTGTGCAGTAATAAGCAGGCTCAGGTGGGCAGGCTCAGGTGTATACGATGGCGCTGGAGAAGGCAGATGTTTTACGTGCCCCCAGCTGATTGTGTTTTTTGTTTGTTTATTTGCATTGTTTGTAACTTGTTTGTTTACTTATTTTGTACATAATGTTGCCGCTACCGTCTCGTATGACCGAAAATAACTTCTAAACATCAGGACTGTGATTACTCACCACGGACGAGCAGAATCCTTTTTTTCCTTTCACGACTCTGACAAGCCCGACACAAAGGATATACTGCTTCCTTGGGAACAGACCCCGATACCCGTGATCTGCGTAAAGAGGAGGCTGAGAAAGAGGGGCCGAATAGCGGGCTGCCTTCTGAGAATTCGTAGGCGATTGAATAAACCCCCACTTCCCTCCATTCTGCTAGCAAATGTGCAATCCTTGGAGAATAAAGTTGACGAGTTACGCGGAAGATTAAACTACCAATGGGACATTAAATACTGTAACATCTTATGCTTCACAGAGTCGTGGATGAACGAAGACAATATCAACATACAGCTGGTTAGTTATACGATGAACCGGCAGCATAGATCAGCAGCGTCTGGTAAGACAAGGTGCGGCAGACTATGTATTTCTGTAAATAACAGCTGGTGCACGATATCTAAGGAAGTCTAGAGGTATTGCTCGCCTGATGTAGAATATCTCATGATAAGCTGTAGACCACACTCTCTACCGAGAGAGTTTTCATCTGTATTCTTCGTAGCTGTTTACATACCACCACAGTCAGAGGCTGGCACTAAGACAGCATTGAATGAGCTGTATTCCGCCATAAGCAATCAAGAAAACGCTCACCCAGAGGCGGCGCTCGTAGTAACCGGGGACTTTAATGCAGGGAAACTTAAATCCATTTTACCAAATTTCTATCAGCATGTCAAATGTGCAACCAGAGGAAAAAGAACTCTGGACCACCTATACTCCACACACATTGTCACGCCCTGACCGTAGATTGTTTTGTATGTTTCTATTTTTTGTTTGGTCAGGGTGTGATGTGGGTGGGTATTCTATGTTGTATGTCTAGGTGTTGTTTTCTATGTTTAGGCCTGGTATGGTTCCCAATCAGAGACAGCTCTCAATCGTTGTCTCTGATTGAGAACCATACTTAGGTAGCCTGTTTTCCCACTTTTGTTTGTGGGTGGTTGTTTTCTGTGTCTGTGTTTTCACCATACAGAACTGTTTCGATTTTCATTTCTTTCATTCACTTTGTTATTTTGTATTTTTCGTGTTCTGATATAATAAATTATCATGGACACTTACAACGCTGCATTTTGGTCCGATCCTTCCTACTCCTCATCCGATGAAGACGAAGATCGTTACACACAGAGATGCATACAAAGCTCTCCCTTGCCCTCCATTTGGCAAATTTGACCATAATTCTATCCTCCTGATTCCTGCTTACAAGCTAAAATTCAAGCAGGAAGCACCAGTGACAAGATCAATAAAAAAGTGGCCAGATGAAGCAGATGCTAAATTACAGGACTGTTTTGCTAGCACAGACTGGAATATGTTCCGGGATTCCTCCGATAGCATTGAGGAGTACACCACATCAGTCATTGGCTTCATCAATAAGTGCATCGATGACGTCGTCCCCACAGTGACCGTACGTACATACCTCAACCAGAAGCCATAGATTACAGGCCGCATCCGCACTGAACTAAAGGCTAGAATTGCCGCTTTCAAGGAGCGAGACTCTAACCCGGAAGCTTATAAGAAATCCCGCTATCCCCCCGACGAACCATCAAACAGGCAAAGCATCAATACAGGACTAAGATCGAATCGTACTACACCAGCTCTGACGCTCGTCGGATGTGGCAGGGCTTGCAAATCATTACAGACTACAAAGGAAGCACAGCCAAGAGCTGCCCAGTGACACAAGCTTACCAGACGAGCTAAACTACTTCTATGCTCGCTTCGAGGCAAATAACACTGAAACATGCATGAGAGCACCAGCTGTTCCGGAAGACTGTGTGATCACGCTCTCTGCAGCCGATGTGAGTAAGAACCTTGAAACAGGTCAACATTCACAAGGCCGCAGGGCCAGACGGATTACCAGGACGTGTACTTCGAGCATGCGCTGACCAACCAGAAAGTGTCTTCCCTGACATTTTCAACCTCTCCCTGTCTGAGTCTGTAATACCAACATGTTTTAAGCAGACCACCATAGTTCCTGTGTCCAAGAACACTAAGGTAACCTGCCTAAATGACTACTGACCCGTAGAACTCACATCTGTAGACATGAAGTCCTTTGCAAGGCTGGTCATGGCTCACATCAACACCATCATTCCATGAAACCCTAAACCAACCCTAATTTGCATACCACACCAACAGATCCACAGATGAGGCAATCTTTATTGCACTCCACACTGCCCTTTCACACCTGGACAAAGGAACACCTATGTGAGAATGCTATTCATTGACTACAGCTCAGCCTTCAACACCATAGTGGCCTCAAAGCTCATCAATAAGCTAAGGAACCTGGGACTAAACACCTCCCTCTGCAACTGGATCCTGGACTTCCTGACAGGCCTCCCCCAGGTGGTAAGGGTAGGTAACAACACATCCGCCACCCTCAGAGGTGCGTGCTCAGTCCCCTCCTGTACTCCCTGTTCCCTCATGACTGCACGGCCAGGCACGACTCCAACACCATCATTCAATTTGACACAACAGTGGTAGGCCTGATCACCAACAACGATGAGACAGCCTATATGGAGTAGAGGTCGACCGATTATGATTTTTCAACGCCGATACCGATACCGATTATTGGAGGACCAAAAAGAGTCGATACCGATTAATCTGCCGATTTTTTTATTATTATTTTTTTTTTTTATATATATATTTTTTTATTTGTAATAATGACAATTACAACAATACTGAATGAACACTTATTTTAACTTAATATAATACATCAATAAAATCAATTTAGCCTCAAATAAATAATGAAACATGTTCAATTTGGTTTAAATAAAGCAAAAACAAAGTGTTGGAGAAGAAAGTAAAAGTGCAATATGTGCCATGTAAGAAAGCTAACGTTTAAGTTCCTTGCTCAGAACATGAAAACATATGAAAGCTGGTGGTTCCTTTTAACATGAGTCTTCAATATTCCCAAGTAAGAAGTTTTAGGTTGTAGTTATTATAGGAATTATAGGACTATTTCTCTCTCTACCATTTGTATTTCGTTAACCTTTGACTATTGGATGTTCTTATAGGCACTTTAGTATTGCCAGTGTAACAGTATAGCTTCCATCCCTCTCCTCGCTCCTACCTGGGCTCGAACCAGGAACACAATGACAACAGCCACCCTCGAAGCAGCGTTACCCATGCAGAGCAAGGGGAATAACTACTCCAAGTCTCAGAGCGAGTGACGTTTGAAACGCTATTAGCGCTAACTAGCTAGCCATTTCACATCGTTACACCAACCTAATCTCGGGAGTTGATAGGCTTGAAGCACAGCAAAGAGCTTCTGGCAAAACGCAGGAAAGGGCTGTTTGAAAGAATGCTTACGAGCCTGCTGCTGCCTACCACCGCTCAGACAGACTGCTCTATCAAATCATAGACTTAATTATAACATAATAACACACAGAAATACGAGCCTTAGGTCATTAATATGGTCGAATCCGGAAACTATCATCTCGAAAACAAGACGTTTATTCTTTCAGTGAAATACGGAACCGTTGCGTATTTTATCTAACGGGTGGCATCCATAAGTCTAAATATTCCTGTTACATTGCACAACCTTCAATGTTATGTCATAATTACGTACAATTCTGGCAAATTAGGCGGCCCAAACTGTTGCATATACACTGACTCTGCGTGCAATGAATGCAAGAGAAGTGACACAATTTCACCTGGTTAATATTGCCAGCTAACCTGGATTTCTTTTAGCTAAATATGCAGGTTTAAAAATATATACTTCTGTGTATTGATTTTAAGAAAGGCATTGATGTTTATGGTTAGGTACACATTGGAGCAACGATACGCACCGCGTCGATTATATGCAACGCAGGACACACTAGATAAACTAGTAATATCATCAACCATGTGTAGTTAACTAGTGATTATGATTGATTGATTTATTGTTTTTTATAAGATAAGTTTAATGCTAGCTAGCAACTTACCTTGGCTTCTACTGCATTCGCGTAACAGGCATGCTCCTCGTGGAGTGCAATGTAATCAGGTGGTTAGAGCGTTGGACTAGTTAACTGTAAGGTTGCAAGATTGAATCCCCCGAGCTGACAAGGTAAAAATCTGTCGTTCTGCCCCTGAACGAGGCAGTTAACCTACCGTTCCTAGGCCGTCATTGAAAATAAGAATGTGTTCTTAACTGACTTGCCTAGTTAAATAGAGATTAAATAGGTGTAAAAAATATTCTTTTTTTAAATAAAAAAATCGGCCAAATCGGTGTCCAAAAATACAGACTTCTGATTGTTATGAAAACTTGAAATCGGCCCTAATTAATCGGCCATTCCGATTAATCGGTCGACCTCTAATAGGGAGGAGGTCAGAGACCTGGCCGTGTGGTGCCAGGACAACAACCTCTCCCTCAAAGTGATCAAGACAAAGGAGATGATTGTGGACTACAGGAAATAGAGGACCGAGCACGCCCCCATTTTCATCAACGGGGCCGCAGTGGAGCAGGTTGAGAGCTTCAAGTTCCTTGGTGTCCACATCACCAACAAACTAACATGGTCCAAGCACACCAAGACAGTCGTGAAGAGGGCACGACAAAACCTATTCCCCCTCAGGAGACTAAAAAGATTTGACATGGGTCCTCAGATCCTCAAGAGGTTCTACAGCTGCGCCATCGAGAGCATCCTGACTGGTTGCATCATTGTCAAAGACTCCAGCCACCCTAGTCATAGACTGTCCTCTCTGCTACCGCACGGCAAGTGGTACCGGAGCGGTGTCATCTATGCATAGTCACTTTAATAACTCTACCTACATGTACATACTTCCTCAACTAACCGGTGCCCTCGCACATTGACTCTGTACTGGTTCCCCCCATGTATATAGTCTCGCTGTTGTTATTTTACTGCTGCTCTTTAATTACTTGTTACTTTATCTCTTATTCTTATCCGTATTTGTTGGTTAGGGGCTCGTAAATAAGCATTTCACTGTAAGGTCTACATCTGTTGTATTCGGCACACGTGACTAATAGAATTTGATTTGAATTGTGGCTCCTTCCACCTTCAAAGAATAGGCAAGAGGGCCAACCATGGAGAAAAGTAAGACACTTCATTATTTCTATAATTATGCTATATTGTTTGTCCTCGTGTGTCTGTGCATGTTTTTCAGCATAAAGTACTCTGCAGCCACTTAGCGTGGACACCAGGTGAGGCCACACACACAGATTCCTGTTGAACACTGTCTCTTTAACTACCTTATTTTCTCAATAACAGTCTCTCTCCTTCACATCATCCCTCTCTCCCCCCTTCTCCCTAAATCCTCTAGGTTATATCAGCTGTGTCGGTGAACCCCTCCTGCATCTGAACCTGCTACATAGAGGGCACAGCATGATCAGAGGTGAGAGGTCACTTGGTCGGGTCAACAGGAAGTATTATTAAAGAGATGCTTGACATTGAAATACAGATAGAGATGCAGTAGACCCAGAGTTAATGATCCAAGGTCAGTTTGCATTTCACCTCCTGATGATTGATGACTGACAGTGTTAGAATAAAGAAAAAACACAAGGCTTAAACATGCTCTCTCTTTCTCCATCTGTTTCTCATCTGCATGTATGTTTTGATGTGAGAGAGGATGCCAACCCCGAGTCCCGTCATCGCCACCTCACCCGCTCTTAAGATAACCTTCGAGCTGACTGGGAGCCCAAGGCTGTTTAGGAGACACCACTAGAGACACTATTATGTAATTGTGATGAACAGAGAATATTAGGGTAGCACTGTGATTCATATGCTGCCTTCCCCTTCTGTCTTTTACACCTCTCTCGTCACCTCCTCTTTCTTCCTCTGATTTTATAATGCACAACAGATGTGCATTGAAGTTCAGTTTGAACTTGCATTATAAATATTATATTATAAATACATGTATTATGTATTTATAACACTTGGATAATGAACTTCTTTCAATAAAGCATTTCACATTCTCTACTGGTTGAAATTAAGTCTCTCATTTGATGAAATGCTACACCTTTCCTGTGTTTATCAGATCAATGCAGATGAAGGAAATTAGATATTGAGATGAACTGGTTTTAGAGTATTTACATGATGCATAGAAAGTGTAGTGTACTGTTTTTTAAATTATGCTTCTGTATATATGAATTACAAATCAGCCTTTAACTAGTTAAATCCTGTTTCTAGCTTATTGCATAGTTACAATGTGTAACCATTGATGTCCCAGGACCAAGATTGGTAAACACTGTTGAAGTGTATAATTGTAATACATACATGCAGACACAGCATCATTCAAAGACTGGAATTTGACACTCCTGGTAATGGATATGACTGAAAAATAATCTCAAAGACATTACATTTACATTACATTTAAGTCATTTAGCAGACGCTCTTATCCAGAGCGACTTACAAATTGGTGCATTCACCTTATGATATACATTCATACCTGAACTGCACCTTTATTTGCCAAAGTAGAGTGCATGATCAGTGAATATATTAAATGTACAGGCTACAATGTGGGGATCTCATGTATATACGACTTGCATCCTTGGCACAAAGTTATATTATACTCTATTCAATCCATAGGCTTCGTTAATGTCATTCAGACTGTTTTGAAGTTGATACAACTGGCTATGATAGCTGAGATTCATAGCTAGGTTCTGAACTAATATGTATACCAAACGTGTTCTGTTCCATACACATATCGGCTACTTAGCTAGCTACACATCCATAGGCATACAGGTATTTTTATCCTCCACTGAACAATAAGCAAGAAAATAGTTAGCTAGCTACGTTACTTCATCCATCTGCATAGCATGGCAAAGATTTTTATTTATTTATATTTATAAAATGTAACATTTATTTAACTAGGCAACTCAGTTAAGAACAAATTCTTATTCACAATGATCGCCTACAGTACACCTGCCAAGCCCGGACAACGCTGGGCCAATTGTGCGCCGCGCTATGGCAGGCTGGACAATAGAACGAGTCAAAATTCACCCAAGGCTGAAAAACGGAAATAGAACGTTGGCTAAACTGGAACACTAACGCGAGTCCATAGCAAATTAATTGAAACGAGCGTTCGCAGACCCTATTTTGACTGGAATTATGTTTAGAATTCCATGTCGCCTAAATGGCTCAAAAAAATTTACACGCTCTCACATAGAGGCCTAGTTTACATATTAGTCATTTAGCAGACGCTCTTATCCAGAGCGATACCACTACAATTTGTTCTTTGGACGAAACTGAAGAAAACAAAAACTAGTGTAGAAAGTAAACATACGCACCTCGATGGTGTCAACTGTGTTCATGTCTGCATGACGAGGAAGTAGGAAACGAATTGCAACTAAGGACTATTTTTGATCTAACGATCGATTACAACGAGATACACTGCCCAGACTTACATAATTAGATAGAAGAGATTATCCTGATTAAAATGGTGTCCTACTTGAAAAAAATCAAAATATACACATTGCGAGATATTTGGCGAAATATACCGGCTTGCATCTCCGTAGGAAAACAATGGGGGAAGCTCAGCGTTCCAAGTGCAAAAACTATTTCGGGGCTAGCGATCGATGACAACGAGATACACTGCCCAGCCTTACATAATTAGAAAGAAGAGATTTTCCCGATTCAAATGGTGTCCTACTTGAAAAAAATCTAAATACTGTATACACATTGAGAGATATTTGGCGAAATAGACATACATACCCCTATTTCCCCAAAACAATGGCAGTATGAAAGTTCTAAGAACAGTCTTTTATTTAACCAGTTTAACATTTATTTACTACCATTTGTCTTTTTGTGTTTAACATTTTGTGGTTTGTAATCTAGCGGTTAAGAGCGTTGGGCAGTAACTGAAAGGTGGCTAGTCCCTAAACGGACTAGGTGAAAGATCTGTCAAAACCTTGAGCAAGGCACTTAACCTTCATCGCTCTGGATAAGAGCGTCTGCTAAATGACTAATATGTAAACTAGGCCTCTATGTGAAAGCGTGGCAATAATTTATTAACTTTTCATTATTCACAGATCTACTCCTCTGATGTCATGGCAGGCAGGTTGGCAGACAGACTCCTCTGATGACAGGCAGGCAGCACACTCACGAAAACGAACTGCTTAGCAAAGCAAAGGCTCTTTTGAGAGCTACCAGATTTATAATTAAAAACAACAAAATTTTACTGTCTGTGTCCAGTGTCTGTGTTTATATTGTAACGACCCTGGGTTTATAAGCGCGGATATCGACTCTGCCGCTCGAGCTTGCTCTTATAAACCCAGGGTCGTTACAATATGTTAAGGGGGTGTTACTTTGGCAGATAATGTCACCCATCTAAATAAATAGTTTTTTAAATGTAAAATAATTAACTAAATGTATGGTGTTTATGTCAGTTTCATTGTTTGTTATGGTTTAAATGGTTATTTTATGGTTGTAAGTGATAAAATGAACTAGAAAATGTTATATTTTGCAATTCGGAATAATTACCACTTTAGTAAGGATATACAATTTATTCAGTACTACTGCAGTTGCTAAATAATTGTAATATATGGCAGCATAAGATCACAAATGACATTTCAGAAGATTAGTTTTCTCCCTGGATACACCACTCCCCTCACAGGCTGACTACACAGCTCGCGTCGTGTGCACGAGCGTTGCAAAATAAATTTAGAAATCCATGTTATTCAATTATTGCACCCACACTGCTCGAGCGCGCAAACGAGCGTCTGAGTTGTCAAGGGCTAAAATAGAAGTCAGTTCTATTTCAGACGCAGATCGCGCTGCAAGTCCTGCCTCTCCCATCTCCTCATTGGTTTATAGAAGCAGGTGCCCACATGTCATCTCCTCATTGGTTATACCCACGTGGGTGACTGAAAGAGAAGTAGCTCGGTGGCAGTAATGCACCTAATTTATGAAAGTTGCCAATCGCAATATAAAGTCAAGAGAAGACAAAGCCTGGAATGAGGAGATGACTAGAAAACGATTCATTTGACCGTTTTATGTGTGAATTAATTGGTGGAGTACAGGACCTTGTGCATTTCAGGTAAAATAACAACTCAATGTTTATATCCCAGTACAAATTAGCTAGCAACAGCAAGCTAGCTAAATAGGACAAATTAACTAGCAAGTGCAAGCTAGCTAGCTAAATTGCCATAAATGTTTAATACTTTTCGACCTGTTCCCAAATTAATATAATTGGTTCAGAGTTTGTTTTGATATTTTAACCTGCGTGTCGTGATCGCGTTTGGTGTAGGGGGACAAAATACGTTTACGCACAATGGCGCAGGCGGTTTGGGTTCCGTGTCACAGGAAAACTTCTGTGCACCCTTTTTCCTGTCCCTTTCCACGCTGCAAACGCAAGAAGGCCTGAAAAAGCATTTAACAGATTACTGTGAAGTAATATAATGATGATGATTCATGTTTATTATTACCTGTTTTTATGCTCATGTTTTGAAATTATACTTCATTACTATAACGATTATCAATAAGCCTGAACATTAATTCAGTCACCTCTGGTCGACAAAAACGTATTTTCCTCGCACATTCATTGTCAAATTCATCAACCAGCATTCGACCGGCTCTGCCTTCTCGCAAAAGTAGCCAACTCTACAAGACCCGCCAAAAGCTTGTGCTGTCAGCGGCAGCGAGCACTCTGTCTTCTCGAACAAGCGATGGGCATCTTGAGGTAAATTTGCTAACCGCTAAGGTTGCATGATGTTATTTATTGGCGGGCTGGAAGAATCACTCGTCTTTTCTATTCGAGGCTGTTTACTCATATCATACTCATAATATAATTTTCTAGTTCAGAACTTTTTTATAATACATGTCTACTAGTGTTGAGGTTAGCGCACCTGTCTGGTGATTATTTGGCCGCGGTTCAATACGTGCTATAGTCACACTTTCTTTGCTCTCCCAAAAGCAACACAGGCCTAATACGAGATAAGTAACGTGGGACATAGTCTTTGGTTGCATTGCTATTTTATGTCAATCATATTGCTGCTATAGCCTATAATTGATGTTTCGTGGTCTTATGCTGCCATCTATTGGAAATATTTAGCAATTCAAAGTTATTAATTCACATAAAGACATTGGTGAAGCAGCTGAGAAATAAAGTGTATTTTTCTTATTAATTCCTGAGATCAGCAATTGGCTGGGATAGGTGGGGCAGGTTTGAGACTGGACTTTCACATATAGGTTACTAGGTCACACCCAGTTCAAACCACATTTGAAAAATAAAATGTGGCTTATCAAGTGTTCTGCCTTGCAATCATAAATATCATAAATAACTAATAACAAAAAAATTGCTAAATGTTTTTATTAAAAAAAGAACAATCAAAATGCTATTTAGTACTATAATGGTATTTACTAACATAATATTACTAAAATCGTTTTTAAAAGTTTCTAGGCTACCCTACCCAATAATTAGGGTTAAGGTTAAAATAGGTTATACCTATTATTAGGGCTAAAATAAGGGTTAGGGTTAAGGCTAATTAAGGGGGGAAAACAGTATGGGTTTATAGCTCTCTTGCTCTGCTCTGTGAACTTCTGTGGGTACTACATAACTCATTCGTGACACTTGCTAGGCTCATAATCTGAGGTAGCAACTGCGCCAGATCTACAAATCAATGAGCTAGACCGATCCATTTAGTTTGCGCAGCATTCGCTTCATTCGATGCCTACTAACAAACAGATTTCGACGCATATCAAGTTACCCAGCAGCCATTTCAAAACAACAAATTGTCCAAAAATGTGGTTATTTCTTAATTTAAAACTGTATTCTGTCTGTTTAAATCGGCCACATCTTGAAAAAGAGGACAGGGACATGAGTTTTGTTTAGGTTTACACCTTTTTCTGAATGAAAATATGGTTAACCATCAGAAGAAAATGTTTAACGTTTGATGGCATTGCGCCAACCATTAATTAAAACTGCCAATCATAACATGTACCTAGGTAAACAATGAGCGTACTCATTAAGTAGCTGTAACTTAGTTAATGATACATTACTTGAGGTAAGATCAACGTGTCTCATTGCCAATAGCACCGAAGCAGTCATTGTGACGTAGAACAATGGGCTGGGAATATAACGTTCTGAAGGCGTGAAAAAATCCCCTAAAATAAGACCTGTTTTTCGCGATTACTTCAAAACTACGGATGCAATTAACTAGTTTTTATCAGAAAAAAGCGTTAGAAATCACAGCTGGTTGTGATACAGCCTGGCAAGGCAAGCTTACGAAATTGTACGTTCAATTTGCACTAACTAGATTCTTTACATCCATTGTTTCACAAGATGGCAGCCTGGTTTGCTGGTTGTTTCAGGAGTCCCTAACAGCCAGAATTACAATTTCATACTCATGTTACAACATGACTAGCTTGCTAAATCGTGATTTTCGTTAATTAACTTTATGACAAGAATATGCATAATCGTTTGTCTCTACATTAACTAACATATTCCTCTTAATTGTAAATTTTTTGCATGATTCGTTATGACGTTATAGTCATTTACATGTGCTTCCGTCATAGCATTTTGGTCAGCCATCTTTGCTGAAGAAAGTCTCCAGCCTTGGGTCGCATAGCGTCGAGTTCGTCATGGGGAACCACTCGATATGATTGGTCCTCGCCCAGCGGTCGCCGCTGGTGATTTGAATATGAGAAAAGTTTTTTGCCCTGTGTTCATTTGATGCACCACGTGGTGCCGCGCGGTGAAACACCGCTTCCCATTCATTTTCAATTGAAGGAAGGCAGCGGAGAGGACAGGGGACCAAAGGGCAGCGGGAAGGTGTTCACTGATTTGTCTGGAGGGTCTGTGAACAACTCAGCCAGAGGAGGTCCCACTCCCAACATGTGCTAGAAGCACCGAGTTACTAGTCTGTGATCAGGTTCTGTGACGTCTATAGTGACCATCTGGAACTCACAGGTGAACACAGAACAGCTTATCTGTGTCTTTTCAAGGTTGTTGTTTTTACCACATTCCAAAACACAATTTAATTGGGCGATGTTGCAACAGCAAGCTAGCTAAATAGGACAAATTAGCTAACAAGTGCAAGCTAGCTAGCTAAATTGCCATAAATGTTTAATACTTTTCGACATGTCCCCAAATTAATATAATTGTTTCCGAGTTTGTTTTGATATTTTAGCCTGTGTGTCGTGATCGCTTTTGGTGTGGGGGGACAAAATACACTGCTCAAAAAAATAAAGGGAACACTTAAACAACACAATGTAACTCCAAATCAATCACACTTCTGTGAAATCAAACTGTCCACTTAGGAAGCAACACTGATTGACAATAAATTTCACATGCTGTTGTGCAAATGGAATAGACAAAAGGTGGAAATTATAGGCAATTAGCAAGACACCCCCAATAAAGGAGTGATTCTGCAGGTGGTGACCACAGACCACTTCTCAGTTCCTATGCTTCCTGGCTGATGTTTTGGTCACTTTTGAATGCTGGCGGTGCTCTCACTCTAGTGGTAGCATGAGACGGAGTCTACAACCCACACAAGTGGCTCAGGTAGTAGAGGAGCACTGCCAGAGCCCTGCAAAATGACCTCCAGCAGGCCACAAATGTGCATGTGTCTGCTCAAACGGTCAGAAACAGACTGACACATGCACATTTGTGGCCTGCTGGAGGTCATTTTGCAGGGCTCTGGCAGTGCTCCTCCTTGCACAAAGGCGGAGGTAGCGGTCCTGCTGCTGGGTTGTTGCCCTCCTACGGCCTCCTCCACGTCTCCTGATGTACTGGCCTGTCTCCTGGTAGCGCCTCCATGCTCTGTACACTACGCTGACAGACACAGCAAACCTTCTTGCCACAGCTCGCATTGATGTGCCATCCTGGATGAGCTGCACTACCTGAGCCACTTGTGTGGGTTGTAGACTCCGTCTCATGCTACCACTAGAGTGAGAGCACCGCCAGCATTCAAAAGTGACCAAAACATCAGCCAGGAAGCATAGGAACTGAGAAGTGGTCTGTGGTCACCACCTGCAGAATCACTCCTTTATTGGGGGTGTCTTGCTAATTGCCTATAATTTCCACCTTTTGTCTATTCCATTTGCACAACAGCATGTGAAATTTATTGTCAATCAGTGTTGCTTCCTAAGTGGACAGTTTGATTTCACAGAAGTGTGATTGATTTGGAGTTACATTGTGTTGTTTAAGTGTTCCCTTTATTTTTTTGAGCAGTGTACATTTATGCACGATGGCGCACGCGCGCAGCCGGTTTGGGTTCCGTGTAAACTGACAGTTTTTCTAAACCAAGGCTGAAATAATGTTTGGATTTTTTCCAGTTTACAGTACAGTGTGTACCTTTTTATCAGTTATTCAAATAGACATGTCTGTAAATTAGACATTTCCCATTAGCTAGTAGACTGTCCTACCTGAGAGACCTGTCAACCTTAAGTCTGATGGGACTCTAATGGGCTGCCCCTGGTCAGCTGTGGACGGTAGTGTGTGAATAGGCCCTGTTGTCTTGGTGTAGTGCTGATGGAGCAGTGAGTTAATGAACACATTGTTAAGGACCCTATTCTACGTGTGTGTGGCTCAGCTAGCGTAAATGTCACTGCAGCACATTGCTTTCTGACCCTCATGTCCACACAGACCAGCTGTCCTTCCAGGTGTGCTGCTAGACATGATTGGCATCCTGCTAATGTCTGGAAACTGGACCTCAGACTTTGGAGCTAAATTCACACACACAACAACACACCATCAATGTGTGTCTGGCAAAGTGTGTGTGCATACCCATGTTGTTTCCATTATGGCTCCTACTAAATGTGTGTTTTCTCCCTGCCTGCAGCAATATTCCAAACCGTTCCACCTTTTCATGCCCGTTCTGTGGAGCCCGCAATCTGGACCAACAGGAGCTGTATGGAGAACCACCGCAACGATCTCAACATAGTGGTTAGTATGCTATGTGATACCCTGAACTATGGACACTGTCCTAGTCTGAACATGGACACTGTCCTAGTATGAATTTCCTCAAGCATGTATGTGCTGATATGAAGTGTTACGCAATGTTGACGTAACTGCATGAGAGTGCATCCTAAACCAACAGAGATTCTACTGCATTCTGTTTTGGTGTACTGGTGAGGTAATGACAGGGTTGTTGATTGGTTGGTGTGCCTCCAGGTGTGTCCTGTATGTTCAGCCATGCCGGGGGGACCCCAGCTACAAGAGCTCCAACTTCCTCCAGCACCTGCTCCACCGGCACAAGTTCTCCTACGACACGTTTGTGATCAGGATATGGGTTGGGGTCTGGGCACTGTGTCTTCTATTCTTTTGTCAATAATCATATCCTCTCAGCCAGCAGCAGCCCCTTCACTTCCTGTATACTGGGGAGGAGGGGAGCTTGGCCTCCAATAAATGTTGCGATTTAAAACCAATGCAAACCAATGAGTACTGCATGGACATGGTTGTTCTTCGGCAGAAAGTAAAAATAAAGATTTAAGGTATTTCCTTTGACTCTATATTTTTCACTGTTCAAATGAAACATTTTCAAACTCCAGGGAAAAGTCATCACATGACAGACGTTCTTGTAAAAGTACCACAGATTAGTTCTGTTAAAGTTTATTCTGAAGTGCATAGTTTGATGTCTTTTTGATTGAGGGACTACAGTTGAATGGCTTGACCCCATTCTCAGTGTGATAATCTTACAGCTGGGTGACAGTCTAGACATGATCAGTTAAACACAGAGAGTGAGGATATTCTCACATCACTGTTTTCTTTAACTAGGAAAGTCAGTTAAGAACAAATTCTTATTTACAATGACAGCCTTACCTTTGCCAAACCCTAACACAGACGATGCTGGACCAATTGTGAGCCGCCCTATGGAACTCTCAATCACGGCCAGTTGTGATACAGCCTGGAATTGAACCAGGGTCTGTAGTGACATCTCTAGTACTGATATGCAGTGCCTTGACTGCTGCGCCACTCGGGAGCCCACTGTTTACAAAGCGAATCAAAACAAATGATCAAACTATCCCTTTTTGTATTCGGAGTTCTTGTGAATACTTGCACTTGTCAAATTTTTATACATTATTGAAATTGTTTTTATTTCGTAGTTAAGAAGCAAATTTTATTTGTCACATGCGCCGAGTACAACAGGTGTAGTAGACCTTAGAGTGAAATGCTTACTTGCAAGCCTTTAACCAACAAAGCAGTTTTAAGAAAAATACATATGAAATAAAAGTTACAAATAATTAAAGAGCAACAGTAAAATAGCAATAGCGAGGCTATATACAGGGGGGTACCGGTACAGAGTCAATGTGTGGGGCAATGTTTAGTCGAGGTAATTCAGGTAATGTATACAGTTGAAGTCGGAAGTTTACATACACTTAGGTTGGAATCATTAAAACTTGTTCAACCACTCCACAAATTTCTTGTTAACAAAATATAGTTTTGGCAGGTCGGTTAGGACATCTACTTAATTAAGTAATTTTTTCCAAAAATTGTTTACTTACAGATTATTTCACTTATAATTCACTGCATCACAAATTCCAGTGGGTCAGAAGTTTACATACACTAAGTTGACTGCCTTTAAACGGCTTGGAAAATTCCAGATAATGATGTCATGGCTTTAGAAGCTTCTGATAGGCGAATTGACATCATTTGAGTCCATTGGAGGTGTACCTGTGGATGTATTTCAAGGCCTACCTTCAAACTCAGTGCCTCTTTGATTGACACCATGGGAAAATCAAAAGAAATCAGACAAATAATTGCAGACCTCCACAAGTCTGGTTCATCCTTGGGAGCAATTTCCAAATGCCTGAAGGTACCACGTTCATCTGTACAAACAATAGTACGCAAGTATAAACACCATGGGACCACACAGCCGTCATACCGCTCTGGAAGGAGACGCGTTCTGTCTCCTAGAGATGAACGTGCTTTTTTGCGAAAAGTGCAATTCAATCCCAGAACAACAGCAAAGGACCTTGTGAAGATGCTGGAGGAAACAGGTACAAAAGTATCTATATCTACAGTAAAACAAGTCCTATATCGACATAACCTGAAAGGCCGCTCAGCAAGGAAGAAGCTACTGCTCCGAAACCGCCATAAAAAAGCCAGACTACGGTTTGCAACTGCACATGGGGACAAAGATTGTACTTTTTGGAGAAATGTCCTCTGGTCTGATGAAACAAAAATAGAACTGTTTGGCCATAATGACCATCGTTATGTTTGGAGGACAGAGGGGGATGCTTGCAAGCCGAAGAACACCATCCCAACCGTGAAGCACGGGGGTGGCAGCATCATGTTGTGGGGGTGCTTTGCTGCAGGAGGGACTTGTGCACTTCACAAAATAGATGGCATCATGAGGCAGGAAAATTATGTGGATATTTTGAAGCAACATCTCAAGACATCAGTCCGGAAGTTAAAGCTTGGTCGCAAATGGGTCTTCCAAACGGACAATGACCCCAAGCATACTTCTAAAGTTGTGGCAAAATGGCTTAAGGACAACAAAGTCAAGATATTGGAGTGGCCATCACAAAGCCCTGACCTCAATCCTATAGAAAATTTGTTGGCAGAACTGATTAAGTGTGCGAGCAAGGAGGCCAATAAACCTGACTCAATTACACCAGCTTTGTCAGGAGGAATGGGACAAAATTCACCCAACTTATTGTGGGAAGCTTGTGGAAGGCTAGTGTATGTAAACTTTTGACCCACTGGAAATGTGAGGAAATAAATAAAAGCTGAAAGAAATAATTCTCTCTACTATTATTCTGACATTTTGCATTCTTAAAATAAAGTGATGATCCTAACTGACCTAAAACAGGGAATTTTTACTAGGATTAAATGTCAGGAAAAGGTGAATAAAAACAGAATTTGAATAAGGTGTATGTAAACCTCCGACTTCAACTGCATATAACATTCTATTGGTTGCACCTTCCACTTGCCTCTTCCATTTTTGTGGTAATGCTACAATTAGTTGGTTTTAATTTTGGGTAGAGCAGACATTTCCGTATGTCTGTGTTAGCTGCATGTGTGACATAACTCCACCAGTACTATTTATGATATGATTTACAAAGATTATACCTTTTTTTTTATCGAAAAATACGTATTTTGTAATCAATTAGTATATTTGAGTTTAACCACATACTAAGAAAGGTCTTAGTTTATACATTTTTTAAAAGTTACATACATATGGTTAGCAGATGTTAATGTGAGTGTAGCGATAATTTAGTTTAATGATATACATTTTGTCATTATAACTGTCTATATTTATTGTACCATAGCAGTGAAAGAAGGATAGTTCAAAGGATACATTTCAAATGCTACATTTCATCTCGTATTCGCCAGACAGCAGAGTGGCGCAGCGGAAGCGTGCTGGGCCCATAACCCAGAGGTCGATGGATCGAAACCATCCTCTGCTATGTCTTTTACATGTGGACAATTCAGCAAGGAAAAAAAAACACAAATTAAAAAGATAATATAAAACATCTTTATGCAATGGAGATGATACCTACGCAGTTATGATTAGACAAAATAAAAGGAGAGATTTGTTTTCAAAGAATGTGTTAAAATAGTGTTCGAAAGCAAGACTATATATATATAGTCTTGCTTTCGAACACTATTTTAACACATTCTTTGAAAACAAATCTCTCCTTTTATTTATATATATATATATATATATATATATATATATATATATATATATATATATATATATATATATATAATACATAAACTATAACTATTAGAATGGTTGAGTTAGACCACATTAATATTGCATCATCCTGAAGGTTAAGTGCACATTTGAGGTGCTCACTACCACCTTCTCATGGACAATGGATGAAATAACAGGTCATTTTATCTGAGCAGTTCGAGAACTTTCATTACACAATGAGAGGCTGTGTCTGTTAGCAAGAAGACTCCAGACCAGATCAACTAAGGCTCCTTTTCGTACATGTAGTCGGTAAAAGGTTAGCCTAATTTTAACAAAAGTTCAAACTAAAAGTATGTGAGACTTGTCAGGGGACCATCAAATCAAATCAAATTTATTAGTCACATACACATGGTTAGCAGATGTTAATGCGAGTGTAGCGAAATGCTTGTGCTTCTAGTTCCGACAATGCAGTAATAACAACAAGTAATCTAACCTAACAATTCCGCAACTACTACCTTATACACGCAAGTGTAAAGGGATAAAGAATATGTACATAACGATATATGAATGAGTGATGGTACAGACGGCATAGGCAAGGTGCAGTAGATGGTATAGAGTACGGTATATACCTATGAGATGAGTACTGTAGGGTATGTAAACATAAAGTGGCATAGTTTAAAGTGGCTAGTGGTCCATGTATTACATAAGATGGCAAGATGCAGTAGATGATATAGAGTACAGTATATACATATACATAAGAGATGTGTAATGTAGGGTATGTAAACATTATATTAGGTGGCATTGTTTAAAGTGGCTGGTGGTACATTTTTACATAATTTCCATCAATTCCCATTTTTAAGGTGGCTGGAGCTGAGTCAGTTTGTTGGCAGCGGCCGCTAAATGTTAGTGGTGGCTGTTTAACAGTCTGATGGCCTTGAGATAGAAGCTGTTTTTCAGTCTCTCGGTCCCTGCTTGGATGCACCTGTACTGACCTCGCCTTCTGGATGATAGCGGGGTGAACAGGTAGTGGCTTGGGTGGTTGTTGTCCTTGATGATCTTTATGGCCTTCCTGTGACATCGGGTGGTGTAGGTGTCCTGGAGGGCAGGTAGTTTGCCCCGGGTGATGCGTTCTGCCGACCTCACTACCCTCTGGAGAGCCTTACGGTTGTGTGCGGAGCAGTTGCCGTACCAGGCGGTGATACAGCCCGACAGGATGCTCTCGATTGTGCATCTGTAGAAGTTTGTGAGTGCTTTTGAGGTGGCAGCATTGTCTTTCTAGCAGTTTGAAAAAGAACGTGTGCGTGATTATTTAATTAATGTGGAGGCATTTGTCACTCCCTGTTAGAAAATATTAATGGTCCCGAAGTCAACTGAATACATCGAACAGCCAACTACACACCTTAGAAAATAATGAGAAAGTGTTTTGATGTCTATTTATGTAGTGATTTTTGGTACGTTTACATAGTGCAGCCGAAATAGCTCAGTTGGGAGAGCGTTAGACTGAAGATCTAAAGGTCCCTGGTTCGATCCCGGGTTTCGGCAGGTGTTGTTTTTGCGAGAGTTGTAAAATCTAAATTTGGCCTGAAAAACGAAAGGGAAGTGATTGTAGTGAGATTATCGTTTGGACAAAGATCATCCTCTCCTCAACTCCTCCATCTGTATGTATATCAAATATACATTTAGTATATGTTACGTTTCATATTGTAGTAATATTTGGGAATGTCCATTATCCATTTCGTATGATATGTTATGAATTATAATTCGTATGATGTTACGAATTTAAAAAACTTACTATACATTACGAATTAGCCAAATAAGCCAAATATGTTAAGATTTTGAAAAACATATGATATGTTATTAATTCCAATTTGTCTTACACAACTGACTTAATTTGCTTTTATGACTTTACACATTTATTTTGGGATCCAACCCTGTAAACGTAATTTTCCTTATGACCCACGAGCTTCTCATTTCATACAAGCGCATTTTCGTCCACGTTGACTTTCCTTGCCGCCGTAACTCGATTAAATTTGACCTTTTTCAAAAGGAGGCGAGAGAGGACCCAGAAAAGAGGACGCAGGACTTGAGCAAATGTTTATCGAAGGAAGAATGATTACTGGGTAACTCTGTTGACATTAACCAAATTGGAACTGTGAGTACTACCATGAGTAGTTTTTCTAATTGAATTTAATTATCTTATTAAAACATTAACCCTAGTGAATAACAACAAGAATAACATCTTCATGAATCATTATAATAAGATATTTTCAGAGTGAATATAATTGCACTTCAATTGTTTACTTTTTGTATTATTTTATTTTTATTTATATTTTTTCTATGTTTGAGTATTGTTAATACCTGTGTTTGGTTTGCTAGACATGTTTGATGTAGCAATGTAAGTAGATTTTTGTATTATGAATAAAAAAATTAAAGTTAAAATTTAAAAATAAATAAAAAAATAAAAAAATTAAAAAAACTTGAGCAAATGTAATTGAGTATGGAACGCCGTTTGGGTCTTAAAGCACGTGGTCAAAATGCAATCTTTTTAATGCTACATGTGTAAAGTAAAGAGGTGCAGGCGCTAAATTAACGTTTTCACACGTCAAATAAGCATATGCAAATGTTCTTGCAGGCGATTCAAAAGTAAGCCAAGTAAGCGGCTTCAAGCGGTCCTGCACACGTCAAGTTAAGGCCTACAGCTGCTAAATATACACCTACACAGGCTAATTTAACTCGTTCTTTAATATGCTAATTTTACTAGCCAATTTCCCTAGCTCCTCCTTTCAACCAGATTTCAGTTTGAAGGAACTTCCTTTTCCACTGCAAGCAGTTTGAACCTTTACAAGGTAACAGTTTTGTCTTTGAAATTTGTTGTTACTGAATCGTAAAGTTTATCAGCTAGTTTACAGTGGAAGGATCTGTTTCTCATCACTGGCTATAAAATGCAGCTAACATTAATCTAGCACCAGGATCAGCAGTGCTTAGCATAAGCTAAGTCAGATAACGTAAACTCACTCACTTTTGTACATCGCCTTGGTCAGTACAATTTACCTTATTTTAGCGCCCCAAAAACGTAATACTTCCAGATCAACTGTAATGTCAATACCATTGTAAAGCACAATTTCTCCCCTTTCCAACAGAATCAATTACATGACCCCCACACTGCCCGTTTCTGCATGATTCAAGAAGGCAATGCGCCCCGTTGTTTTTTTTTTTTTAATGGCGGGTGGGGAAGCGAAACTAATGCGTGGTAGTGAGAAGGAGAGATGTTGTGTGGGAAAATTGCTTTTTTCACACAACAAGGTAAATTACATACTAGCAAGATTGTTGCTTGAATGCAGGGCCAGGCATACGTAGATTAGACAACGGAGATGCTCAAAATCCTGGTAGTTCTCGATTTTTGGACTATTGTCTTTATTTTGCTTTATCATTGACTTAAGGAAGACAAGCTACCTAAATGTGACTTATCGGCTAGTACTGAAGCAGGACATGGTTTTGAGTTACGTTTTTAGCCCAAAGCTGTGTATTTAAGCAAAACAACTTAAGCTAGGCAACTTCTTCAGCCTGACTGGCTTTCATTTAAATGCTAGCGTTAGTCGCGCTAGCTCATGATTAGCATGAAAACACAGAAAAGCTCACATCAAGCAAATTTGGCTAGTGACAACCTTGTAAAACCTTAGAAGTTAGCATACTTGTCAGCTTTCGAACAGAGTAGACTTTAATGTGCACATTCACTTTTTGAATATTTATATTACATCGAAGCTTATTAGGGTAGAATAACTTCAGGCATATACCCAGTACTTCTTCAAAGGAATAGGGTTCCCATTCCTTCCGCTTTATTTTCACACAATTGTGTCTTGCAGAAGGGAACCATGAAGAGGAGCTTGGAGTGGGCAAGGAGGAGGCTGATAAAGCAGCAGAGAAGACCTGATTCATCGAGTATCAATTAATTCTGGTGATTCTTACCTGGTTGGCATGCATGCACAACACAAGGTATGCAACATTAAGCCCAATCAAATAGCCAATGTTATTAAAACATGTATTCCAATTTACAGTCAAGCAACGTTTGTCAGTTGTGTTAATGTTATGAACTACAGGCAATCTATGGTTCTTGGAGTCAATGAATCAATTGAAAGTGACTACAATTAGACATACTAAAACTGTGCCAGTAAAGATGACAAAAAAGTAATCTGCTCTTATGGTTCTGTTTACATTTTTTCCAGACACTTCAATCTGACACTCTTGTTAATGTTTGACGTCAGGCAAAATGTCTTCAGCCACTGTAGGACGGATAGCCGCTGGTTGGCATGTGACTGCAGTGTCTGTGGGTGTACCAGGAAAGGACGTTAGAAGTTAGGGCCCCATGATATCGAAGCTTCTTACCATTTCCACTGCAGCCCAGTCGATATCGATTTAAAAAAACTGGAACAATAGATTGTGTAGCACAATGTACAACTCCAGTTTGCCTATTGTCCCAACAAATGTCAATTATACATTTTTACATACGTCAGAGTGCAGTTTATTTTATAGCTCTGCTTTCAACGCCATCCTTACCCACAAACTGGTTAGCAGACTCAGGGCTCTGGGTGTAAATCCTGTAATAACAGATTTAGATTTTTTACATTATCATAAGAATTTGAATCCCCAGAATGGACCCGACACTACCATGGTACACATGAGTACATGAAGGAGCTGTGGGACCTGACATAATGGTGATACGTCAACAGTTTCAGCGTAAACAAAACAAAGTAGATGGTGATACTTGACCATTCTCCCATCTACTGTACATTGACATGGAGATGATCAGCAGCTTCAAGTTCCTGGGCACCCCGATATCCTTTTCTGCCCTCAGTTACTTCACTCAAAGTCCCACTTGTGCTTCTCCACTACCCTTAAACTTGCTGCACCACGACCTATATACCAACTACAGTGTATTTTATTGCCATAACACATGTAAATGAAATGTTCATATTTACTGTAAGATTTATTTATGGTAACATTGAACATATTGTAACATAGTCCCTTGACATACATGACTTAACTACTTTGCATAATGCTCAGTTTACCCACTCTAAGAAATCATACTTGTATTAAAATATTAAAGCTGCATTATGTATTACTGTGTCCAATTGATTCTGGTTGGTTGTAATGGTTAATAATGGGAATTGATGGAGATTATGTAAAAATGTACCACTAGCCACTTTAAACAATGCCACTTAATATAATGTTTACATACCCTACATTACTCATCTCATATGTATATGTATATACTGTACTCTATATCATCTACTGCATCTTGCCATCTTTATGTAATACATGTATCACTAGCCACTTTAAACTATGCCACTTTATGTTTACATACCCTACATTACTCATCTCATATGTATATACTGTACTCTATACCATCTACTGCATCTTGCCTATGCCGTTCTGTACCATCACTCATTCATATATCTTTATGTACATATTCTTTATCCCTTTACACTTGTGTGTATAAGGTAGTAGTTGTGGAATTGTTAGGTTAGATTACTTGTTGGTTATTACTGCATTGTCGGAACTAGAAGCACAAGCATTTCGCTACACTCGCATTAACATCTGCTAACCATGTGTATGTGACAAATAAAATTTGATTTGATTTGATTTGAGTAATGTTTTTGAAAACTTTCACCACATAACTTTTTTTTGCTGATGGACAATCCTGTCGGAAACTTTCATAATATCAATTATTTTTCACCAATTAACATCGGCTGCAGTATTGCGAACTTACTAGGTAGTCATGCAATAAACGTTTAGGATAATTACCCTTAAATGAATTCTTTAAATCAAATCAAATTGTATTTGTCACATGCACCAAATACAAGGTGTAGACCTTACAGTTAAATGCTTACTTATAAAAATAAAAGTAAATAATTAAAGAGCATCAGTAAAATAACAATAGCGAGGCTATATACAGGGGATACCGGTACAGAGAATGTGTGGGGGCACCGGTTAGTCATGTCTACCTACATGTAGGTAGAGATATTAAAGTGACTATGCATAGATAGAGTAGCAGCAAATAGTCTGGGTAGCCATTTGATTAGATGTTCAGTAGTCTTGTGGCTTGGGGGTAGAATCTGTTTAGAAGCCTCTTGGACCTAGACTTGGCGCTACGGTAACGCTTGCCGTGCAGTAGCAGAGAGAACTGTAGCTGTGTCTCCACTGGCAATCCCAGCCTAGGAATGCTGAAGCCCCTGACGTGAAAATGAAAACCTTCTCCATGGTTAAAGGGTATGTGTTCCCCCCTGAAAAAGGGAAGGGGGGAACATTAAAGTCCATAAGTAACACTTATTGGAGAACACAATACTCTAAGTGAAAGTAGTTTGGGATTTAATATATTACATTCTTAGGGGGCCTATGGAAGAATAAGGCTATAAAATGCTGTCCCACAGTTGTGTGAGTGATTAGGTGATGTTTTACTGATGTGGGCCGTGTTACTTCAATGATCATGGTTTTGCATCTAACCTTCCACCTCCAGAAGTCAGTCCCTCCAGAAACATATGACTCTTCTCTCTATTGCTCTTTGATTGGTACCAGGTGGGGAGCGCTCTGCTTTAAAGAGAGAAGCTATGTCTTTGGCCAAAAGAGATTTCTCAGCATAGTTGAAAACCTCTCTGAAGAGGCTTGAGTGTCTATTCATGTAAGGCAGGAGACCTAGACATTCCAGACCCTTTTTGAATCTATAAAGTAAAAAAAGTCAATGAATTTGCCCTGAAGAATTTAACTAAACTTGAGATTCCTTAGAAATATGGAAACTCACTACTCAAGAGCATCCCGTATCCTGCTTTCTAAGTAGAACTTAGAAGGGCCCTAAGAACTTAATTTAGCGCGTGAAGAAGTTAATTTAACGCGTGCACACGTTAATTTAGCGCCTGCATCTGCTTACTTTACACACGCAGCATTAAAACTATCGCGTTTTGACCACGTGCTTTAAGACCCAAACGGCGTTCCATAACTGAGAAAGGGCCAATTAGTTAGCAGGCGAACGGAGGAGTGCCCTCGCCTGCGCGATAGCCTCCTCACAGAGAGGAAGCGCAATAGTATCTTACCTGTCCTTCACGGAAGCGTTTTGAGATCCGCTACAACACATTTGAAACAGCTGTTGTTTACTGGGAGGAGAAAAGCATGCACATATTTCAAAACATTATGCTACTTAGCCTTTTCTCTATAAAATGTCTAGCACAACTACTACTTTTACTTTACACATTTAAATTGTGATTAAACCCTTGTAGCCTAAATGTAATTTGAACGATGCCGCTTGAGTGAAGGAGTCTCATCTCCTTCCAGCGCATTTGTTTCCACATTTCCTCCCCTCCCCTCCTCTCCTTGGTTACGTTTGACCTTTTTCAAAAAGAGGCGAGGAGAGGATGGAGGAGTTGAGCAAACCAATTGAGAATCTCCCCTACACCTAGATGCCATCTCCTGACAATTGCATTGCAAAACAAGACACATTTCTGTTCTCTGTAAACATGGACAACAGAGCTCAGTAATTGCAGTCCCCCTGGCAATGGTGAGTCAAGGAAATTTCTGGTTGCTACATATCGGTGTCTGCAACCAAGCAATAACCAAGAATTGACCAATGAGAACACAGGTATATAAATTCACGGAACTACTATAGAAGATACGTTTTAAAACTTTCGCGGCTTATGTGATCTTTTTCTGAAATCAGAAGTTTTGTTGTCTGCTGTTTTCGATTGGAATAACTAGCACCAGCAGGTAAGATCAGTGCATTAGGCAACATCACGTTAGTACAGTTGGCTAACAACTTAGTATCACTGTACATTATTTACAGTAACAGAAGCTAGCTGCGTGTTTTGACAGGTTGTTAGAATAGTTTGTCACATCATCATCAAAATAATCTGTCAGCCCCAATATTTCCATACTGGGCTGAAATCATTGTGTGATTTTATTTTAGGCCTATGTATTGTCACACCCAGCTAGCTAACATTAGATACTTTGAAATGACTCAACAAACGCTACAGCTAACTAGTTGTTGATATGCACTTAAACATGCACTTGCTTATGCTTGTGTGTGTTCTAATGTGCTGAGCAAGTTGAGATGTTAAAGGTTAAACACTATTCATTTAATGTTCCATCTATACATCCGATCTGGTCACTGTGATTAAATGTTACATCTTATAGTCATAATTACAAACTTTCCAGACATGAAGCGGCCCATCTTCAAAAAGTTGCCAGATAGGAGCCTGAAAGACACCAGCCTTTGTCTGTTGTATGTGCCCTCAACACCTGTGCGCTGCTGGGCCTGTGTCCAAGCCCTCGACACCTGTGCCTGGATGGGGCTCTGTCCGTCCCCTCGACATCTGTGCCCGGCTGGGCCTCTGTCTGCAGACTGGTCTCATAGACCAGACATAACATGGTAAACATAAATCAGGGACACTCAAATGAGTGTTACATTTATTTATTTTTTTATTATTTTTTAAATTTTATCCCATTTTCTCCCCAATTTTCGTGGTATCCAATCGCTAGTAATTACTATCTTGTCTCATCGCTACAACTCCCGTACGGGCTCGGGAGAGACGAAGGTTGAAAGCCATGCGTCCTCCGAATCACAACCCAACCAAGCCGCACTGCTTCTTAACACAGCGCGCCTCCAACCCGGAAGCCAGCCGCACCAATGTGTCGGAGGAAACACCGTGTACCTGGCCCCCTGGTTAGCGCACACTGCGCCCGGCCCGCCACAGGAGTCGCTGGAGCGCGATGAGACAAGGATATCCCTACCGGCCAAACCCTCCCTAACCCGGACGACGCTATGCCAATTGTGCGTCGCCCCACAGACCTCCCGGTCGCGGCCGGCTGCGACAGAGCCTGGGCGCGAACCCAGAGACTCTGGTGGCGCAGCTAGCACTGCGATGCAGTGCCCTAGACCACTGCGCCACCCGGGAGGCCCCATGAGTATGTTACATTTAGTATGGTTACATAAGACATAAGGTTACGAACGTCTACCAACCCAAAGGTTGGTGTTTGAATCTCATTATGGACAACTTTAGCTACTTAGCAACTTTGTAACTTCTTACCATTTTCTTGCTACTTACCCTAAACCTAACCTAACCCTTTTAGCTAACCCTAACCTTAAACCTTCAACCTAACTCCTAACCTTGAATCCTATCCCCCAGCTAGCTAACATTAGCGTTAGCCACCCCAGCTAACGTTAGCCACAACAAGTTGGAATTCGTAACATATCATACTTTTGGTTACAACATTTGGTTACAACGCCAAGCTGCAGTCAGGTCAAGACCCTGGGGAGTTTGATGAGCACACAGATGAGCTTCCCTGAGATGGTTTCTGATAGTTTGTGTGGAAATTCTTCGGTTGTGGAAACCCACAGTGGCTGGTCTCAGACAATTCCGCAGGTGAAGACGCCGGACGAGAAGGTCCTGGGCTGGCGTGGTTACACATGGTCTGCAGTTGTGAGGCCAGTTGGACGTAGTGCCAAATTCTCTAAAACGACGTTGGAGGCGGCTTATGGTAGAGAAATTAACATTTAATTATCAACAGCTCTGGTGAACATTCCTGTAGTCAGCATGCCAATTGCACGCTCCCTCAACTTGAGACATCTGTGGTATTGTGTTGTGTGACAAAACTGCACATTTTAGAGTGGCTTTTTATTGTCCCAGCACAAGGTGCACCTATGTAATGACCATGCCGTTTAATCAGCTTCTTGATATGCCACACTTGTCTGGTGGATGGATTATATTGGCAAAGGAGAAATGCTCACTAACAGGGATGTAAACAAATTTGTGCACAGAATTTGAGAGAAATAAGCTTTTTGTGCAAATGAAACTTTTCTGGGATGTTTTATTTCAGCTCATGAAACATGGGACCAACACTTGACATGTTGCGTTCATATTTTTGTTCGGTGTATTTCATTTCCCCAACATGTGTGCTATGTGCACTGATTTCAAACAATACGGGTAGATTTGTCATTCTCACGGCTTCAATTACTTCCTTGATTTACACTCAAAACAATTTAGCTAACATTAGGTTTTCGGTGTGAAAATGAACTTAAATGTATAGATTAAGCCCTTTCTCTTAATAGAGATAAACAAGATTGAACTCCTGTGGTGTTTTGATTTAACACATTTACCCTTTTACAAGTTTCAATCCTGACGAAGGAGAGCGGTTTGACAAAAAGAAACAGGTTTTCATATTAAAAATGTATGGGTGATGATGACAGATTTACGGGGTAAGAGGAGCGAGAATTGTCAGAAGAAGCCCGATGCTTTTCTACTGTCAGATTTTCACAGTAGGAAAAGATAGCATAAAAAACTAAGATTCAAGGCTAAATACAGCAGCCGTGTCGGGATTCGAACAAGGGGTGGCATTGGCGAGTATGTTCCTTCTTGGTAGAAAATGCCCCCCCGAATTCCCTTCACTTGTTAATTCCTGGTGTCACAACCTCATCTAATGAGCGATATCCTTGATGCAGTAGGGAAAGAGTTAGACTGAAAATCTAATGGTCTCTGCTTCGGTTTCGGCAGGTAGCGTTTTTCTGGCAGCAGCAACCTAAAGGTTAGTGGTAAGGCTTTGAATCCCAGGTCCAATGGGAAAATCTGGTGGGGAGCGATCCTAGACCTAGATGCCATCTCCTGACAATTGAAACGTAAAACAAGACAAATTTCTGTTTTCTGTAAACATGGGCAATAAAGTATTCTTCTTTAAACATGTTAAACTGAGGATAAAGTAAACCATACCTTTTAACTTCCTATGGCTGCAGGGGCAGTATTGAGTAGCTTGGATGAAAGGTGCACAGAGGTGCCCATAGTAAACTGCCTGCTCCTCAGTCCCAGTTGCTAATATATGCATATTATTATTCGTATTGGATAGAACACACTCTGAAGTTTCCAAAACTGTTTGAATTATGTTTGTGAGTATAACAGAACTCATATGGCAGGCAAAAACCTGAGAAGTTCCACTTCCTGTTTGAATTGTTTCTGAGGTGTCAGATTTTCAACCAAGCTCTCATTGAAATTACAGCGAGATATTGATGAGTTTTCACTTCCTACGGCTTCCACTAGATGTCAACAGTCAATAGAACTTTGTCTGATGATTCTAATGTGAAGGGGGCCGAAGGAGACAGGAATGAGTAATCACTGCCACGAGCTGATCACACATTCACCATACGCCTTCACATGAGGAGGACGTCCGTTCCACCGCTCTTCTGAAGTCAATCTAATTCTCCGGTTGGAACGTTATTCAAGATGTATGTTAACAACATTCTAAAGATTGATTCAGTACATCGTTTGACATGTTTCTACTGACTGTTACGGAACTTTTGGACATTTCGTCACGTTATAGTGGAGGAGCTTTGTGACTTTGGAATTGTTTACCAAAGGCGCTAACCAAAGTAGCTAATTGGACATAAATAACGGACATTATCGAACAAATCAAGCATTTATTGTGGACCTGGGATTCCTAGGACTGCATTCATCAAAGGTAAGGAAACATTTATCATGTATTTTCTGGTTTCTGTTGACCCCAACATGGCGGCTAATTTGGCTATTGTCTGAGCTCCGTCTCAGATTATTGCATGATTTGCTTTTTCCGTAAAGTTTTTTTGAAATCTGACACAGCGGTTGCATTAAGGAGAGGTATATCTATAATTCCATGTGTATAACTTGTATTATCATCTACATTTATGATGAGTATTTCTGTTGAAACGATGTGGCTATGCAAAATCACTTGATGTTTTTGGAACTAGTGAATGTAACGCGCCAATGTAAACTCTGATTTTTTGTTATAAATATGAACTTTATTCAAACAAAACATGCATGTATTGTGTAACATGAAGACCTATGAGTGTCATCTGATGAAGATAATCAAAGGTTAGTGATTCATTTTATCTCTATTTCTGCTTTTTGTGAAAGCTATCTTTCGCTGGAAAAATGGCTGTGCTTATTGTGGTTTGGTGGTGACATAACATAATCGTTTGTAGTGCTTTCGCTGAAAAGCATATTTGAAATCGGACACTTTGGTGGGATTAACAACAAGATTACCTTTAAAATGATATAAGACACATCATGTATGTTTGAGGAATTTTAATTATGAGATTTCTGTTGTTTGAATTTGGCGCCCTGCACTTTCACTGGCTGCTGTCATATCGATCCCGGTAGCGGGATGCAGCCATAAGAAGTTTTAACATTGCATGCTACCTTTTTTAGAGTTAAATGCGGTAGTTAATTTAGGACTAGCCTACTGTGATTAATAAAATGTGTGATTATAATTTGTTTGAAACAAAGCAAAATGAAATAAAATTGTAGAAATATTCTAGAGTTATTTTCCTCTGAGACTTCTCTGTTACCACTCGAATCTGCTGCCATTGCTGTGCATTAAAAATGGATGAGTGATACGGTTTCTTGTTCCATTTTGCCCATTTAAAGACCATCTCCAATTCCCTGAGGGTTGTCAGTGCCTTCCACCAAAATAGCACCAAATCTATGTGTGAGGACAGACACTGGGAGACGAGAAGCAAGTACAGGGAGTGAAAATTTCATAACAGACATGAAACAAAACACGGACAGTGTCTGGACATGGGAAACATAACAAGAATACAGGAATACAGGAATAGACAAATAAAGAGGAGGCAATCATAAAATGATGGAGTCCAGGTGAGTCCAATGAAGCGCTAATGCGCTTAACGATGGTGACAGGTGTATGTAATGATGGGCAGCCTGGAGTGAGAGGGGGAGCGGGAGCAGGTGTGACACTATGCTGTTACCGATGCACAACAACCAAGCGGTCCCGTGTGGCTCAGTTGGTAGAGCATGGCGCTTGCAACGCCAGGGTTGTGGGTTTATTCCCCACGGGGGGACCAGGATGAATATGTATGAACTTTCCAATTTGTAAGTCGCTCTGGATAAGAGCGTCTGCTGAATGACTAAAATGTAAATGTAAATGTTAGCTATTTGAGGTAATTTACCCATATAAAAGTCCACTAGTTTGTGTTCACCTGAAAGGCTGTTTTGTGTGAATGGTCATCAGAGGTCAGAATGGGGGTCAGTTTGATGGGCTACACAGTGTTGCCAACTGTCGCTATATTTAGCAAGTATTCAGACCCCTCTAGCGACAAAAAAAATAGACTGGCGACAAATATAGCGACTTTTTCTGGTGTTATTGGAGACTTTGAGACTCTGACGTGAAAGCACGTATCGTTCTTACTCTTCTCAATGAGCAGCGGGTGCTGCCGTGGTCCCCACCCCCGTCCCAAAGCACTCACAGGCGGCCCAGTCCTCGCGCAGCAGTCCCTCCCAGCTGCAGTCAGAGCAAGAGATGTTCACCCCTCCGCGTCCAGATTGCAAATGAATCGCGCATGCGGGAAGCCGTCGCTGGCTGATCCCGCCCTGGCTTACATTCAGGGCGGGATGTAAATGTAAAATGTTCTTTGTCTAAAATAAATCACTGCACAAAAATAAATCACTGCATTTGACTCACACAGCCTCAGTCACTTACTCACCTTGTCCACTGTGTGTGTGCCTCTATGTGACATAAGCTAAACATCTAGCTGCCTAACTGTACACTCAAAAATACAGAAAGGAGTGGGAATCAAACCCTGAATTCAAAGTCTGGTTGAAGTCGTTTATTGGAGATGATACACAGGCATACTTACTGCCTGTATTGTAAGGCTGATTTCTACGCCAAACTTAGTGATGTAAAAAAACACATGCCAACTCAAAAACATACTCAAAAGGCAAAGCCTTATAACAGTTCCACCCAAAACAAGCTGCCAAATCTATAGCCCGTGCTGTTGTGGCTTTCCTCAAGAAGTGTTGTCTTAAAAAAGAGAAACTCCTGGGGATAGGGACTGACAATGCCTCTGTTATGACGGGGATGAACAAATATCTGGCCTCTAATATCTGGTCTCAAATATCTGGTTCTTATTCGCTGTGTGTGCCACGCTTTGCAGCTTGCTCATTTGTAGTTCTAAACATACTCACTTTTTGTCTCTCCCACGACGTTATTCCTCTCTCCTACAGCGTCCATCACAATTACATGCACATGGCCAATTATGCAAATTAGGCGATGACGTCATTCAGCGACTTTTAGGACAGCCAATAGCTACATTCCTTACTGAGGAGTTGGCAACACTGGGGCTAATTTAAAAGTTACCATTGCATTTCCAGCTAACATGTGGTGTCTTAGATTGGGGGCTAGAGAAGAGTTGTTACAGACTCCTGTAGATACAATCTGCCTATTCTGAAGTAGTCTCCTCATTGCATTGGAGGTGACGGGGTAGACTATCCGAGCTGCATTGGTTGAGTAGTATTGTACAAAAGCAACATGAAGATTTCTTATATACAGCATGTCTCAGTGGAGCTGACTATTCCTTGCACAACTACTAACTTACTCCGCTTCATTCCCTATGGGACATTTAAGTACATAAGACTATTCCTTGTGACATAGGTTATTATTGTGTTATTACCATTTTACCATTTATTTTTAAAGTAAATACCTGAAAATGCCAGAGCCAGCCTGCAGACCCTTATTCTACGAATGTAGTTTGAGAAGTTAGCGAGGTAACTTTGGTCAACTCTGAGTTCAACTCGGGATAACTGCTACCAATGAAGTCGCTCTCCTTTTAGCCAGGTACATTTACATGTCACCGAAATCTTCAGATCTAACGTGCTCCAAGGCAGGCTAACTCAGGCCTAACTACATTTATCATGAATTAAGTGTCTGAGCCGCGAGTTGAGGACCAATTAAATCAGATTCCCTCCCTCTCGCAAAGATTGCGTCGTAATCCGCTTCATTCATTTGAGGAAGACAACTGATGAAATAATTTATTAATAAAATATGCCAAATATGGTAGTGAGGGGAAACCCAGTGGGCGGCAGTGGGAGAAGATGGAACGAGATGGATTTTGGCCAACATTCCGCACATTTTCTCATCGATGAATCATTTGATCTCAATACAGATTTCTGTTCCCAAATCTAGAATCTGTTCCGAACAGAGTGGACTAAGATTTGTAGACTTTACCCTTCCTTCGCCAAAGTTTTTTTTAAATTGCGTTGTTTAGAAGGAGTGCAAAGGCGAATTCCGTTATTGCACACGCGCACTTCACAGAGTAGGCGTTCCCTAACGGAAATATGCAAATGTACTTCTGTAAATAACAACAAGCTTACACCCTGGGTTCTCACGCTGAGGTGTTCATACTTATATAGCCCACAATCAGTGATCACCACTGACACCACTCAGCAGGCTTCAGCAGGCTACGTAAACACTGACTGTTCTATTATTCAATGTTAAAAATGTTATGCTAATGAAACTACAGGAGCAACCCAATATAGCTAGAGTCACTGAGGACAAAACAGCTGGTAGCTTAATGTGGACTGTTTATAAGAATGGAGAAAAACATCTCCTCCTCCAGACTGTTCTGCATGTGTATGTGAGTGATGGAGACAGAAGATAAAAACATGTACTGAACACATACACAGAGTGGGATTTTTGATTAAAGAGCCCCTATGCAAGGTCACTTTCCTTGTTAAAGAGACAGGTCATGTTGATCCTCCCGCTAATGGGGAACCAGAGACGCTTATCCAACCCTGGGGGAGGAAGGCCCGTTCTTCTCTTCCTGTAAATAACTGTTTCAGTAGTGTATATATGGCAGTGTCTGATCCATTTAGAAAGTACAGGCTACCACTGAATCAGAGCAACCCAGTGAGTCAAACACGTTTCATAGAGCACCTAAAGAAGCCCTGGCAACAAATAAAAAAATCTATCAATGAAAAGATCTGATCAATACATGTTTTTGGAAACATTGTGCTACTCAACTGAAAACCTTTGGAAACTGGGTTACTGTTAATGTCACTTGAGAAGGTGTTTAACTTTAGTCTGTCCACCAATACACCACCCAATTGACTTTATGCATTGAGCATTGTCATGAGGAATGAGGCTTGCCAACTCGCCAGAGATAATAATGAAGCAAGCTAAGTAACTCTTCCTTTGTCACTGGTCTTCTCTCCTTCTCAGCAGCCTACTACATAATCACCACCAGATGGCGACTACAGACTAGGTTAAATAACCTCAATCAGACTGATGCAGGTGAAATCATCATTCATTTGGATCGCAATGGTTTTCTTTCATGGTCTTTCTTTCCTGTCGCCTGCTGAGTCTTGTGGGATACCTGTGTCCCCAGTGAAATGTCTAGGCGTCGTTTTAAGAAATAATGTGTCCTGTTTCTGTGGTGAACAGCTGCTTTTTTTTCTCACATTAGCCTCATTCACAACTCGTGTCACCAAGGCTACGCGACCTATGGGCCGAAATGCTGAGAAGCATCTATTGGAAATGCTTGATGTCTCAGATGCTCTTGGCTAATCCACTGACAATTTGTAGCACATAACTTATCAATTACAAACAAATCGTGTTATTTAAAAGGATTGATTGAATATGGTCAGCCTTGCGAATGGCTGGTAAAAACCTCACCTGTCCAAATTAATTTTAGCGCCCTCCATCACCAACTCTCCATGGCTCTGGGCCAACTAGTGTTAAAACTATGCTAGTTAGCCAACCCCTTCAACGCAGGTAGGCTATAACTTATGGAGAGTAAATGGCCGATTTATTCGGCAAAATAATTACATCACTGGCATGATGGCATTGCATTGCAGAAGAGGAGAATCCCTCAGCCCGCCTGCGCATCATTTTCAATCACGTCTCTGTAGAGCGGTCCACACTCCCTCTCCTCCTCGAGACGTGACTCTCCAGAGGCAAACCCTGCCTCGTGGTGACGTCACTCGCTCGGCTACTAGATAAATATGGGGATCCGTACGTTTCACTGGATCAAACCGAAACTTCTCTTCACTGAAGGATAGATCGCAAGTGGATTGCCTGGTTCAGGATTTTGGAATACGTCAGACCCACATCAAATGTAAGTTTTCTTATGGAATTTAATGATTTTACAGTCGTGATAATACATTAATTAGGCTATGACTGTTTCAAATCATTTGAGTTCAACTTCAATTTTAACATTGCTCAATGCTCCATCAAACCGTAATTAATATTATAGGATACAGGCACATTATTGTCTTAAATGACTTTGTTCAAATAAATATGACACAAAAGTTCATATAAACTGTGGCCTAATAAAGGATTAAAAAAAAAAAATCAACAGCTAGGCGTAGTGATGCGAAATGCATTTATTTTTGTCGGAGTTGGTTGCTTTTCATTTTTACAGCCCAATCTTACTAAAGAGTGCATCTATTTCACAGACAAAAAAGTAATGACTTTGAACAAAAGTGACAAATTGCGGAACATGGACAAAAGAAGAGGGAGCATGCCATTTCCCATGCACCTGCAGAACCTGCACAGAAGAAGCATGCCAGTGGACGACCGCGAGATGCGCAAGGCGCAAACTGGAGAGCTGTCCAACCTCATGCGCCGCATGTCCTACACTCCCGGCGACCCTCACAGAGACAGCTGTGTATCGGACTCGTCCGATTCGGTTATATCCTCCGGCAGCGACTCCGAGGGACAGGTGTACAAGGTGGTTCTCCTCGGCGAGCAGGGTGTCGGCAAGTCTAGCCTGGCACGTATTTTCGGTGGAGTCGAGGATGGTCACGACTGCGACGAGACAGGTGTGTGTCTGACGACCATTGCTGATGATGGTGGCGTTGAAGTTTATATGACATTGAGAATCCACCACAAAGCAATACTTTTTTAAAGCAAAGACAATAACTGTTTGACTGTGGCTGTCCTCAGCACCCCATTAGAGCTAATGCACATAGGCTCCAAACTAAGTAAATATAGGATTGGTTTCCATATCATCTTGGCACACAGGCTGAAGTACATTGATTATTGCTATTTCCATCCAGTCAGTAAGGCGCCACACATATCAAAGTACTGCTGTTGACATATACAGCCACAGACATAGTGGATGGGAGATATGAAAATTAATGACCGAGGGAAGGAGACAGTAATGCACAGTAGTACCCATCACAGATATAGGTTAATTGAAAGTTAATGAGCTGTACTAAAGGCATCATGAAATGGGCAATAGTGAGTGAGACCTCACACTTGACCCAGTTAGTGGGTATATATCATTTTGGCCAGGAGTATTTATCTGTCTGCTTGCTTTTGTTTCAGGAAACACGTATGACAGATCGATTGAGGTGGACGAGGAGGAGGCGTCCATCTTGTTGTACGACATTTGGGAACAGGTGAGGCGTATAATGCAATTTCAGTTTGACCCTCAGGAAATTGGTCTTAGTCGTAGCATATCATTTGATGTAATGTGTAGTGCTCTAATGCTGGTGTATAATATAAAATACCACTATAATAACTTTAATTTGAGCACCTGCAGCTTTTGATTAGATAAGGATTGTAACTAATCAAATTATATTTCTCTTTGCTTACAGGATAACAGTCAGTGGCTGAAGGAACAGTGCATGAGGATAGGTGACGCCTACATAATCGTCTACTCAGTGACAGACAAGTCCAGCTTTGAGAAGGCGTCAGAGCTACGCATCCAGCTACGCAGAGCTCGCCAGTCTGAGAACATTCCCATCATCCTCGTGGGCAATAAGAGCGACCTGGTGCGGTCCAGAGAAGTCTCTGTGGATGGTAAGTGACGGTGATCTCTTCTGTCCAAGGCATCTCTGTATTTGCATAGTGCTACTTCTTTAAGAATGACTGCTGTAGTTAAAGCTAGTATCAAGGTGTTATGCGAAGGCATAATGATGAGGGTGAAGTCACTGTCCCCAGGGAACACTATAGATTCTCACATGCGCCTCCCCTCCTTTTTTGTTGTTGCAGAGGGCAGCACCTGCGCTGTGGTGTTTGACTGCAAGTTCATCGAGACCTCAGCCAATCTCCACCACAACGTCAGGGACCTGTTCGATGGCATCGTCCGGCAGATCCGACTGCGCAAAGACAGCAAGGAGGAGAACGCTCGCCGTATGGCCAACTGGAAACGACGCGAGAGCATCGGCAAGAAGGCCAAGCGTTTCCTGGGCCGTATGGTGGCCCGGAAGAACAAGAAGATGGCCTTCAGACAGAAGTCCAAGTCCTGCCATGACCTCTCGGTCCTCTGAGAGTACAGTATCTGGACTGCTGTTCTCTCTTTGGCCTTCAAGACCAGACGCTGTGTGTTTTTAACACTAACCCCAAGGACTGATAGAGCTGTACAGAAATTATATATTTTATTATATTCATTAAACACAACAGACATGTCTATGTTAATGATCTGCATGAGGTTTCAGTTTAGTCTTTTGTCTTGATTATGTATAGATGTTGATACTTCTTGTGTATGTATATTCAATCCACAAGGCTTGTTATTTTCAACCATGAGTTGTAAGATTGCCTTGATAATGGGGGACAGTGTGTTTGGTTCTACTCCATTTAGTGTTGGTAGAGTTGTATATAGCCCTCATTAAAGATTAGATTATGGTCCTGAAAAGCAATGGAACTGTAAGCACCATGAGTGATGTCATTGCATTCTGTCACATGGAGTCATTTTTACTTGAAACTGGGTACGCAGGTTCGTACTTTGGCCATGATACTAAGGACAGGAATAATGTGTACTGGGGGTTAGGTCAGGTTTTGGAAAAATATATTATTCTATTGTCCTAACCTTCAGTCCAGATGTGAATGAAGAAAGCAATAATAAGTTATATTTGTCATGTGAATTTAATGTTTTGTTTCAAATACAGTTGATTTTCACTTCCTTTTAATATTCAATCATTTTGTTATGTTTACTTTTCTAATAAAAAAATGAAATACAACTATTCCATATTTTTTCTTGCCCAGATCATAAAACAATGAGACTACACCATAAACGAAAGTTAAATACACTACCGTTCAAAAGTTTGGGGTCACTTAGAAATGTCCTTGTTTTCCATGAAAACATACATGAAATGAGTTGCAAAATGAATAGGAGATATAGTTAAGATGTTGAAAAGGTTATAAATAATGATTTTTAATTGAAATATAATTATGTCCTTCAAACTTTGCTTTCGTTAAAGAATTATCAGTTTGCAGCAATTAAAGCTTTGCAGACCATTGGCATTCTTGTTGTCAATTTGTTGAGGTAATCTGAAGAGATTTCACACCATGCTTCCCGAAGCACCTCCCACAAATTGGATTGGCTTGATGGGCACTTCTTACGTATCATATGGTCAAGCTGCTCCCACAACAGCTCAATAGGGTTGAGATCCGGTGACTGTGCTGGCCCCTCCATTATAGACAGAATACCAGCTGACTGCTTCTTCCCCAAATAGTTATTGCATAGTTTGGAGCTGTGCTTTGGGTCATTGTCCTGTTGTAGGAGGAAATTGGCTCCAATTAAGTGCCCTGTCCACAGGGTATGGCATGGCGTTGCAAAATGGAATGATAGCCTTTCTTCTTCAAGATCCATTTTACCCTGTACAAGTCCCTTTTTACCACCACCAAAGCACCCCCAGACCATCACATTGTCTCCACCATGCTTGACAGATGGCATCAAGCCCTCCTCCAGCATCTTTTCATTTTTTCTGCTTCTCCTGAATGTTCTTTGTGATCCGAACACCTCAAACTTAGATTCGTCTGTCCATAACACTTTTTTCCAATCTTCCTCTATCCAGTGTCTGTGTTCTTTTGCCCATCTTAATCTTTTATTTGTATTGGCCAGTCTGAGATATGGCTTTTTCTTTGCAACTCTGCCTAGAAGGCCAGCATCCCGGAGTTGCCTCTTCACTGTTGACGTTGAGACTGGTGTTTTGCGGGTACTATTTAATGAAGCTGCCAATTGAGGACTTGTGAGGTGTCTGTTTCTCAAACTAGACACACTAATGTACTTGTCCTCTTGCTCAGTTGTGCACCGGGGCCTCCCATTCCTCTTTCCATTCTGGTTAGAGACAGTTTGCGCTGTTCTGTGAAGGGTGTAGTACACAGCGTTGTACATGATCTTCAGTTTCTTGGCAATTTCTCGCATGGAATAGCCTTCATTTCTCAGAACAAGAATAGACTGACGAGTTTCTGAAGAAAGGTCTTTGTTTCTAGCCATTTTGAGCCTGTAATTGAACCCACAAATGCTGATGCTCCAGATACTCAACCAGTCTAAAGAAGGCCAGTTTGATTGTTTCTTTAATCAGCACAACAGTTTTCAGCTGTGCTAACATAATTGCAAAAGGGTTTTCTAATGATCAATTAGCCTTTTAAAATGATAAACTTGGATTAGCTAACACAGCGTGCCATTGGAACACAAGAGTGATGGTTGCTGATAATGGGCCTCTGTACGCCTATGTAGATATTCCATAAAAACATCAGCCATTTCCAGCTACAATAGTCATTTACAACATTAACAATGTCTACATTGTATTTCTGATAAATCTTTTCTGATGTTATTTTAATGGACAAAAAATGTGCGTTTCTTTCAAAAACAAGGACATTTATAAGTGACCACAGACTTTTGAACGGAAGTGTATATATAAAACAGACTTCCTTGTTATTTGATTTATGTTTTAGTATTTAGTATGAAAATGTGATGCAAGGGATTTTGCCATCGACAGCCATCAACACTGTTAAGCCCTGCACAACTAACGTGCTGTTTCCAATTTAACAACAGCAGAAATAAATGATGCTCAACTGGGACTACTGGCCGAAGTTATTTATTTTGTGAAAACACAACGCATGGAGAGTACATTATACATCTGTTACACTGTCCTTCCGGAGACACCTGAAACCCCACCTCTTTAAGGAATACCTAGGATAGGATAAAGTAATCCTTCTAGCCCCCCCCCCCCCCTTAAAAGAGTTAGATGCACTATTGTAAAGTGGTTGTTCCACTGGATATCATAAGGTGAATGCACCAATTTGTAAGTCGCTCTGGATAAGAGCGTCTGCTAAATGACTTAAATGTAAATGTAATGTTCTCATAAATATTAATTCATTAGATTGTTCAGTGGACTGGAGTCTTGTTGACTAACAGCATTACTGGAAAGAAAAAAGGTAGAAAAACATTAAACTGGAGAGTCCTGCAAACGCACTTCGTATTTCCACACTATTCAAACCATTCTCCCACTTTCATAGGGAACACGCATATGGTTGAGAGAAGGTAAGACAAAATAAATACAACGTTTTCGAATGAACATTTTATTATAAAAATGATCGTGGAGTGTTAGGTAAATAAGTGATGTTTGCCAATCATTGATTCAGTTTTTGTGAGGTATAGGCTCTTATTCTGGCCTACAGGTTGAGGTTCAGAGAGTGAGTTTGTTTTCATTCGCTGGTCTTTGTAAATCATAATGAGACATGTAAATATTGTTGCAAGCGAATTGCCTATGGATGTTGTGAATTGCTGTCTGCGGCTCGATGGGCCATCAGTGAGGCCCAGAGGTTCCCGCGTCTTGTGCCCAGCATTGTTTTATTTTGGGGGGATTTATTGGAGTGCCAAATCTCATCATTAACTATTTCTTGTGCCTATTGCCTTGTCTTTTGTGACCATCTAACACATACTATAAAGTCATAATATTTATTTATGTATTCTTGTTATAGAGAGAAGAATTCATTGCTAGGCTGTTTTGCGTCGCAGGTGTAATCGTGTGCTGGGAAACATAGAGTGCACCCTGGTCTCATAGACTAGACGTAACATAGTGCACTCAAAATAGTATGGATTTGGTATGGTTACATAAGGTTACTTAATTATTAAGGCAACAACTAAAGGAGGGTGGTTGGTCAGGTGTATAACTTTGCAAATACTTACTACTTTTTTTGTGACTTTGCAACTACTTAGCATGTTAGCTAACCCTTCCCCTAACCTTAACCCTTTAACCTAACTCCTAACCTTAACCCTAACCCATAACCTAGCTAATTTTAGCCACCTAGCTGACATTAGCCGAAACAAATTTGGAATTCGTTACATGTCATATGTATTTCAAATTTGTAACATATTGTACAAATGAGCAATTCATAACATATCACACAAATTGTAATTTGTAGCATGTACAAATTGTAATTTGCAACATATCATACTAATTTGAGTGACCCAGGTTCCAGGTTGCAGGGCTAGTTCTGCTGTTAAGTCTGTGAATATGCTGCAACATTAATGTACCATGTAGGCCTACTGCCTGTGGTTACTGAGTATATGTTCAACCTAACAGGCATTTTAAATGCAACATTTTCTTGCACAAGTGTAGGCCTATTGAAGTTGTCTTTACAGTGTAAAGATGGTTGATTCCGCAGATTGGCAGGTGTCATTTTTTTTAAAACAATTTAAAAGATGAATAAAATAGAATAGTTAGCATTCACATTGTTTTTTTCTCTGTCTTTCTCCATCTTTCTTTCTCTGCTTCATAACAGTGAGAATCAATCAGTAACAAGACAGAAATCATAGAAACCATGTGTTCCCAAACGTAAAAGATTGCCACTGTTTGACTGGAAATGTTGCGCATCCTGACTTTACAGATATACAGTTAGAGAAACACATGACTAGAAGATAAGTTATGTTCATCTTTATTATTACATTGACTGGAAGTATGCTTCCTTTTAATGTGGCCTTCACAAGTTATTACAGCAATCTCAGATTAGTATTATTATTTATACTGTTTTTGGGAAAACAAACTTCAACTAAATGATTGAAATTCATGCGGTCCATTGTCTCTTTGGAATTGTGTGGTTGGTGGTACTTCAGACTCCTGCACAGTGCTCAGGGGCCAATCTTAAAATTGGCATCCCTGAAAACTACAATGGTATTTTCCCATGGTACCTGGCCAAGGTAAGACTTTTCAGTTAGTTTGAACATTTTTTTTTTTTTTTACATTTACATCAAAGCAGCTCGCTTATCGGGAAATAATCACGAAGGAATAATTCTCTCCATATTTCTGCCAGTCTATGTGATGCATCATACCCTGGTCCTGCTGAGATTGATGTATTAATGGCTATATGCAAATGAAAGAGGGAGAAGGGCCATAAAAAAAGCTACGTTTCGCTGTTGCACGGCTCTCAGCGCTCAATATATAATTATTACGGAACCACTCCCGCACAGCCCCCTCATCACTAAACAAAAATTGGAGCGCCTCTGGCTGTCTGTTCAATGCTAGACCGCCAGCACTGCATTCATGGCAGGGGGATTCTTTTCGAAATGCCACCTAGAAATCACCAGGTTTGTCCTGTCAGCGCATGTGTTTGACACATGTAATTGGAGGCCTTTTGAAGCTGTCAAATTAAATCCGCGGTCCAGTCAATGTTCTTCCTTTTTGCATGATGTATGATCAAAACACACCTCAGATTCACTCTAATGGCGGACGTGGTGAAGGTGTGGAGGTCGGATGATTGGCACTACTTTGTGTTCGGGTGGAAAGGACAACATTATTACTCAAAAATGTGTGTTCTTGAGCAGAAACGGCACTGACAGACAGGTCTATGAGTCAGAGTTGGTTTCTCACCCGCTTGACTTTTTGAATGACTCTGAACTTCTCAGGTATTCTGCTCTGGCACATGATAGCTGGTGTTTAATCATACCATGAATGTTTTTTATTAAAAAAATTACCAGGCAAGTCAGTTAAGAACAAATTCTTATTTTCAATGACAGCCTAGGAACAGTGGGTTAACTTCCTTGTTCAGGGGCAGAACGACAGATTTTTATCTTGTCGGCTCGGGGATTCAATCCTGCAACCTTTCGGTTACTAGTCCAACGCTCTAACCACTAGGCTACCGGCCTAAGAATGACAAAGATACTTTTTTGTTATGAAAACATTTGCATTTCATGTCAACGCATTAGAGGCATAACAAGAGAAGAATGTTTGGTGTGAACGATTAGCTACTTTGTCAAACACGGCACAGCCTTAAATATAGACTTTTCAGCCTGTTGGTCTAAAATTAGGTTATGGAGCAGTCAAAAAATAAGTTTCCCAGACCAAATCAAAATGTTTGGTTCTCAGGAGTTGAACGCATGCCGAGATCATTGGCACGGCTGTGGCAGCTGAGAGCCAGTTGCTATGTGGTATGTGAAGCCGTAAAACATGCAGTGCTGAGTGGCAGCACGAGATCACCAGCATGTTCCTGTTTCATAGGCTGCTCTAGCCATGCCACAGTCACACCATGCCAAGCCAGGCTGCATGACAGTCCTCTACGACATTCAGTCACACAGCACCATGACTAGGATACCATGACCATTCACACCTGACCACGGCTGGGCCAGACACGGGCATTGTGGATCTGGAACAGAAGGGTGTCTGTTTCGTGACAGCCCCTCTGCCAGCAACTTGTGACATCCTTGAGAAAAAACTGTCAGCGGTGAACACGTTTTCCATAAGGGGGAAAATATCAACGGCCATTTTGACACATAACCGCTCACTCAAAAGATTCAAAAGGATTGCCAGATGGAGCTATACATATACTCAACCATTTACACATCATAGAATGGGTGAATGTTCAATTGACTTTAAATGAGCAGAGCAAAAATCCATTACACAAGGCCCAGAGATCTCGTGTGCTTGCAGCGACATATAGTTATCCTCTCAGCTTTGATGTGAAAGGTCAACATTTGCCAACACACAGTAAGAAGAAGTTTTATTTTAACTCCAATCTTACTCTTGCCGAGAATACTAAACTAAAAGTCTAATTGTAATGAAGGGGGAATTGTAGATTGAAATCATATTTTGTCCTTGTCCAACACAGCTCCCTAACCTCCCAGCTCCCTCCACTGACGTGGTGGTGACAGGGGACGGTGAGGGGATCTTTGTTGAGGCAGGATTTCTTTACTCCTTGAAGCCTCTGGACAGAGAGAAGCAGCCATCTTACTCTCTGCAGGTTGACAATCACACATTTATGGCATTATCTATGCATGTAGTGATATGTTTACAATACATGTGATTCGTCATCCATGCGGTTATTATGGCCATTGGCAAAGATGAAATGCAATGTGACCTATGAGATTGGATGGGATGGAACGATACTGTAACAAAAATACCATAAAATTGAATGCAATATATTGCAATGATTTGTTTTAATTGGGGTGTATTATCTCTGGCTTGTCCTCAAACAATGTACTGTCTAGCAAGACCAAATGAGACACAGTATCCTTAGTTAATTACAATCCGATTAGATCTTTAGGCTACCGTATGTGTCTTAATTCACTTACATTCGCCATTCATACTTACAGTTGCATTTATTTTTAGCTGGAAGTAAGTTTTTCCCCCCAGCTTCTCAGCTGTAATTGCCACTCAAGAAAATAATTAGCACAGGAAGTCAATGAATGTCACACACATTAGCCCAGAATTGAGTGACAGGCATAGCCAGTCATTACAGGAACGGAAGACAGACCTACAGTTGAAGTCGGCAGTTTACATACACTTAGGTTGGAGTCTTTAAAACTCGTTTTTCAACCACTCCACAACTTTCTTGTTAACAAACTATAGTTTTGGCAAGTCGGTTAGGACATCTACTTTGTGCATGACACAAGTGATTTTTCCAACAATTGTTTACAGACAGATTATTTCACTTATAATTCACTGTATCACAATAGCAGTGGGTCAGAAGTTTGCATGCACTATGTTGACTGTGCCTTTAAACAGCTTGGAAAATTCCAGATAATGATGTCATGGCTTTAGAAGCTTCTGATAGGCTAATTGACATCATTTGAGTCAATTGGAGCTGTACCTGTGGATGTATTTCAAGGCCTACCTTCAAACTCAGTGCCTCTTTGCTTGACATCATGGGAAAATCAAAAGAAATCAACCAAGACCTCAGAAAAAAAATTGTAGACCTCCACAACTCTGGTTCATCCTTGGGAGCAATTTCCAAACGCCTGAAGGTACCACGTTCATCTGTACAAACAATAGTACGCAAGTATAAACACCATGGGACCACACAGCTGTCATACCGCTCAGGAAGGAGACGCGTTCTGTCTCCTAGAGATGAACGTACTTTGGTGCGAAAAGTGCAAATCAAACCCAGAACAACAGCAAAGGACCTTGTGAAGATTCTGGAGGAAACAGGTACAAAAGTATCTATATCCACAGTAAAACGAGCACTATATCGACGTAACCTGTCGAATCAATAAGACGAGATTGGAGATTTTGGTTAGAACTGCCCTGCCCCATAAAAAACACTCACAAAATATGAGTTTGCTATTCACAAGAAGCATTGCCTGATGTGAACCATGCTTCTAACCAAAGAGATCTCAGAAGACCTAAGATTAAGAAATGTTGCCTTGCATAACACTGGAAAGGGTTACAAAAGTATCTCTAAAAGTCAGTCCACTGTAAGACAAATTGTCTATAAATGGAGACATTTCAGCACTGTTGCTACTCTCCCTAGGAGTGGCCGCCCAGCAAAGATGACTACAAAAGCACATTGCAGAATGCCCAATGCTTAGTGTCAGCTAAAGACTTACAGAAATATCTGGAAGATGCTAACACCTCTGTTGACGAGTCTACAATAGGTTAAACACTAAACAAGAAACGTGTTCACGGGAGGACACCATGGAAGAAGCCACTGCTATCCAAAAAAAACATTGCTGCACGTCTGAAATTTGCAAGAGAGCACCTGGATGTTCCACAGCGCTACTGGCAAAATATTTTGTGGACAGATGAAACTAAAGTTGTGTTGTTTGGAAGGCACACACACAAAAAAAAGGTACAGCACACCAACATCAAAACCTCATCCCAACTGTAAACTATGGTGGAGGGAGCATCAATGTTTGGGGCTGCTTTGCTGCCTCAGGGCCTGGATAGCTTGCTATCATTGACGGAAAAATGTATTCTCAAGTTTATCAAGACATGTTGCAGGAAAATGTAAGGATATCGGTCCGCCAATTGAAGCTCAACAGAAGTTAGGTGATGCAACAGGACAACAACCCAAAAGACAGAAGTAAATCAACAACAGAATGGCTTGAACAGAAGAAAATACGCCTTCTGGAGTGGCCCAGTCAGAGTCCTGACCTCAACCCGATTGAGATGCTGTGGCATGACCTCAAGAGAACGGTTCACACCAGACATCCTAAGAATATTGTGGAACTGAAACAGTTTTGTAAAGAGGAATGGTCCACAATTCCTCCTGACCGTTGTGCAGGTCTGATCCGCAACTACAGAAAACGTTTGGTTGAGGTTATTGCTGCCAAAGGAGGGTCAACCTGTTATTAAATCCAAGGGTTCACATACTTTTTCCAACCTGCACTGTGAATGTTTACACAGTGTGTTCAATAAAGACATGAACAATTATAATTGTTTGTGTGTTATTAGTTTAAGCAGACTGTGTTTGTCTATTGTTGTGACTTAGACGAAGATCAGATCAAACATTATGACCAACTTATGCAGAAATCCAGGTAATTCGCCATTCAGGAGAAAACATTGTTAGTTCACAGAAGGGATTGTAATTGATGACAGTTTATGTGTGAGTGAGTTTATTTTTCAATACATCCTGATGAGTGATGTTTGCATTGTCTGAATCTTCATGACTTGTACAGAAATAGCATCACTTGAACTATCCACATGTCTCTGGTGAAGGACATACACGCTATGTGTATTAGAAGTAGAGGTGATGAACAGTACTTCCTTTTTTTTGTCTTACTACAGTCTGACCTTGGGCTATTGTGGGTTAGTTCTTTGAGTTTTTGCGTCAGAGATGACTCAAGCGTCTGGATTTATGTGACTGAGGGGACTCGCGTTTGAGTGGATGAACAGAGGGAGCTGTGTGCGTGTGTGAGCATCACGCCACCAGATAATCGTGGGTTACCATCGATTACATTGTGACATGACTTTCAGGAAATGATAGAGCAGACTTCACGTTGAGAATATATTATAGTAATAACCCTATAAAGTGTGCCTCTATTCAAATGAACAACAGTAGATATGAATATGTTAAACAACTCATGTTTTATCCAAATGTAAAATTTTGTTAGAATAAAGCCAGAAGGTTATCATGATTAAATCAAGATTGTCCAGGAGGAATACTAGCGTTTGAACTGAGTAAGGATGTTTAACTATAAGAACTAGCTATTGTCATCCTTGCTTATGATTGACTAGTCAAGTCACAGTGTGAATGTACACAGCTGTACAGAAGCTTGTCTATCTTTCTCTTGGCTGAGGATCTCATTCATGCAAGTGGGGGCATCTGACCGTGACGACCGTAACACAGCCCGTGCTGACCTGCGCATCAGCCTGATGGACCAGACCCCCAGGATCCCCTCCGGTCACATGTTCTTCATAGACTCTGTGACCTGCGAGGTGTCTCTCACTAAGGACGGTGAGTTACAGGCCCCTAACTCAACTGCCCTGTTTAATTCGACATAGTATTGTCTTACGTTTCTCCGTTCCCTGTTAAAAATATTACTTAGTACACCCCTTCTCAATCCACATACACACACACGCATGTACATACGCACATGCACGTACACACACACATACGTACACCAGGTAACTCTGATACAAAAGTCCCTATTTGGGCAGTGCTGGTGCTATTTCTGGACTTCTGGTTACCATGGTGCCCCTATGTTACAGCTTGACTGAAGCTAGACAACACTAACAACCCCAATCCACCCCATTGGCTGCCACCATAGGGCCATTAAATGTGAAATGGTCTAATTACGTCTTTATGACTCTGATGGCCTTGTTTGAGGGTTATTAACAACGTTTCCCCGCTTTTTTCCCAACGTGCTGTCTGTGAACAACGTAAAGCAGGGCTTTACATTTTACAGGTCAGCTGTGTGTTTCTGGGCACTGACACGTATCCTATAAAATCAGACGGAAAACACTTTCAGTTTAACACCTAATATGCCACCACAATCATTCAACAACCCAATGTCTCTCCTTGTTTATTTCCTCCTGCCCCACTTGTGGAGGTTATTGTATATTCAACTGCTATATATAGCCTATACCATACAGCCCCCGGTCATCGTTATATATGATAATAATCATGGCGTATGCTCCTGCTGACCTCAGGGATTTCTTGTGTGTGTTTGTGTACATGTGTCTAAATGTCTGATTTTAATATATTGATGTGTGTGTGTGTGTTCCAGGGGCTTCCAACCTGGACCCAGAGATTTGTGGCCGCTACAAGCTGTCAGTGATGGTGAAGGACATGGGGGGGAAACCCAACGCTTTCTTCTCCACGGGCATCATGACAGTGGAGGTGACGGGAAACACCTGAAACACTTGTGTATTGCGCTGTCATGGTGAACAAACCCTGTTTGCCTCCAGGAGAACCTCCTTAGCCCCTATCCCATCCCCTTCTCACAGGTACCTCCCTGGCCCCTATCCCATCCCCATCTCACGTGTACAACCTTCCTGGCCCCTACCCCATCCCCATCTCACAGGAATAACCTCCCTGGCTCCTACCCCATTCCCATCTCACAGGTATAACCTCCCTGGCTCCTAACCCATTCCCATCTCACAGGTACCTCCCTGGCCCCTACCCCATCCCCATCTCACAGGTATAACCTTCCTACCCCATCCCCATCTCACAGGTATAACCTTCCTGGCTCCTACCCCATCCCCATCTCACAGGTATAACCTCCCTGGCTCCTACCCCATCCCCATCTCACAGGTATAACCTTCCTGAATCCTACCCCATCCCCATCTCACAGGTAAATCAAATCAAATCAAATTGTATTTGTCACATACACATGGTTAGCAGATGTTAATGCGAGTGTAGCGAAATGCTTGTGCTTCTAGTTCCGACAATGCAGTAATAACCAACAAGTAATCTAACCTAACAATTCCACAACTACTACCTTATACACACAAGTGTAAGGGGATAAAGAATATGTACATAAAGATATATGAATGAGTGATGGTACAGAACGGCATAGGCAAGATGCAGTAGATGGTATAGAGTACAGTATATACATATGAGATGAGTAATGTAGGGTATGTAAACATAAAGTGGCATAGTTTAAAGTGGCTAGTGATACATGTATTACATAAAGATGGCAAGATGCAGTAGATGATATAGAGTACAGTATATACATATACATATGAGATGAGTAATGTAGGGTATGTAAACATTATATTAAGTGGCATTGTTTAAAGTGGCTAGTGGTACATTTTTACATAATTTCCATCAATTCCCATTATTAAAGTGGCTGGAGTTGAGTCAGTATGTTGGCAGCGGCCACTAAATGTTAGTGGTGGCTGTTTAACAGTCTGATGGCCTTGAGATAGAAGCTGTTTTTCAGTCTCTCGGTCCCTGCTTTGATGCACCTGTACTGACCTCGCCTTCTGGATGATAGCGGGGTGAACAGGCAGTGGCTTGGGTGGTTGTTGTCCTTGATGATCTTTATGGCCTTCCTGTGACATCGGGTGGTGTAGGTGTCCTGGAGGGCGGGTAGTTTTCCCCCGGTGATGCGTTGTGCAGACCTCACTACCCTCTGGAGAGCCTTACGGTTGTGGGCGGAGCAGTTGCCGTACCAGGCGGTGATACAGCCCGACAGGATGCTCTCGATTGTGCATCTGTAGAAGTTTGTGAGTGCTTTTGGTGACAAGCCGAATTTCTTCAGCCTCCTGAGGTTGAAGAGGCGCTGCTGCGCCTTCTTCACAACGCTGTCTGTGTGGGTGGACCAATTCAGTTTGTCCGTGATGTGTACACCGAGGAACTTAAAACTTTCCACCTTCTCCACTACTGTCCCGTCGATGTGGATAGGGGGGTGCTCCCTCTGCTGTTTCCTGAAGTCCACAATCATCTCCTTTGTTTTGTTGACGTTGAGTGTGAGGTTATTTTCCTGACACCACACTCCGAGGGCCCTCACCTCCTCCCTGTAGGCCGTCTCGTCGTTGTTGGTAATCAAGCCTACCACTGTAGTGTCGTCCGCAAACTTGATGATTGAGTTGGAGGCGTGCATGGCCACGCAGTCGTGGGTGAACAGGGAGTACAGGAGAGGGCTCAGAACGCACCCTTGTGGGGCCCCGGTGTTGAGGATCAGCGGGGTGGAGATGTTGTTACCTGCCCTCGCCTCCTGGGGGCGGCCCGTCAGGAAGTCCAGGACCCAGTTGCACAGGGCGGGGTCGAGCCCCAGGGTCTCGAGCTTGATGACGAGTTTGGAGGGTACTATGGTGTTAAATGCTGAGCTGTAGTCGATGAACAGCATTCTCACATAGGTATTCCTCTTGTCCAGATGGGTTAGGGCAGTGTGGTTGCGATTGCGTCGTCTGTGGACCTATTGGGTCGGTAAGCAAATTGGAGTGGGTCTAGGGTGTCAGGTAGGGTGGAGGTGATATGGTCCTTGACTAGTCTCTCAAAGCACTTCATGATGACGGAAGTGAGTGCTACAGGGCGGTAGTCGTTTAGCTCAGTTACCTTAGCTTTCTTGGGAACAGGAACAATGGTGGCCCTCTTGAAGCATGTGGGAACAGCTTCCCACAGGACACCAACAGACTGGGATAAGGGTTGATTGAATATGTCCTTAAACACACCAGCCAGCTGGTCTGCGCATGCTCTGAGGACGCGGCTGGAAATGCCGTCTGGGCCTGCAGCCTTGCGAGGGTTAACACGTTTAAATGTTTTACTCACCTCGGCTGCAGTGAAGGAGAGCCCGCAGGTTTTGGTAGCGGGCCGTGTCAGTGGCACTGTATTGTCCTCAAAGCGAGCAAAAAAGTTATTTAGCCTGTCTGGGAGCAAGACATCCTGGTCCGCAACGGGGCTGGTTTTCTTTTTGTATTCTGTGATTGACTGTAGACCCTGCCACATACCTCTTGTGTCTGAGCTGTTGAATTGCGACTCTACTTTGTCTCTATACTGGGACTTAGCTAGTTTGATTGCCTTGCGGAGAGAATAGCTACACTGTTTGTATTCGGTCATGTTTCCGGTCACCTTGCCCTGGTTAAAGGCAGTGGTTCGCGCTTTCAGTTTCACGCGAATGCTGCCATCAATCCACGGTTTCTGGTTTGGGAATGTTTTAATCGTTGCTGTGGGTAAGACATCGTCAATGCACTTTCTAATGAACTCGCTCACCGAATCAGCGTATTCGTCAATATTGTTGTTGGACGCAATGCGGAACATATCCCAATCCACGTGAGCGAAGCAGTCTTGAAGCGTGGAATCAGATTGGTCGGACCAGCGTTGAACAGACCTGAGCGAGGGAGCTTGTTGTTTTAGTTTCTGTTTGTAGGCTGGAAGCAACAAAATGGAGTCGTGGTCAGCTTTTCCGAAAGGAGGGCGGGGGAGGGCCTTATATGCGTCGCGGAAGTTAGTATAACAATGATCCAAGGTTTTACCAGCCCTGGAAGCACAATCGATATGCTGATAGAATTTAGGGAGTTTTGTTTTCAGATTAGCCTTGTTAAAATCCCCAGCTACGATGAATGCAGCCTCAGGGTGTGTGGTTTCCAGTTTACAAAGAGTCAGATAAAGTTCGTTTAGGGCCAACGATGTGTCTGCTTGGGGGGGGATATATACGGCTGTGATTATAATCGAAGAGAATTCCCTTGGTAGATAATGCGGTCGACATTTGATTGTGAGGAATTCTAGATCAGGTGAACAGAATGACTTGAGTTCCTGTAAGTTGTTATGATCACACCACGTCTTGTTAATTATAAGGCATACACCCCCGCCCCTCTTCAGACCAGAAAGATGTTTGTTTCTGTCGGCACGATGCGTGAAGAAACCAGCTGGCTGCACCGACTCCGTTAGCGTCTCTTGAGTGAGCCATGTTTCCGTGAAGCAGAGAACGTTACAATCCCTGATGTCTCTCTGGAATGTTACCCGTGATCGGATTTCATCAACCTTATTGTCAAGAGACTGGACATTGGCGAGTAGTATGCTAGGGAGTGGAGCGCGATGTGCCCGTCTCCGAAGCCTGACCAGGAGACCGCTTCGTTTGCCCCTTTTTCGGCGTCGCTTAGGGTCGCCGGCTGGGATCAGATCCATTGTATTGGGTGGAAGGCAAAACACTGGATCCGCTTCGGGAAAGTCATATTCCTGGTTGTAATGATGGTGAGTTGACGTTGCTCTTATATTCAGTAGTTCCTCCCGACTGTATGTAATGAAACCTAAGATTACCTGGGGTACCAATGTAAGGAATAACACATAAAAAAACAAAATACTGCATATTTTCCTAGGAACGCGAAGCGAGGCGGCCATCTCGGTCGGCGCCGGAAGTTGGTACCTCCCTACCCCATCCCCATCTCACAGGTATAACCTTCCTGGCTCCTACCCCATCCCCATCTCACAGGTATAACCTTCCTGGCTCCTACCCCATCCCCATCTCACAGGTATAACCTTCCTGGCTCCTACCCCATTCCTATCTCACAGGTAGAACCTCCTTGGCCCCTACCCCATTCCCATCTCACAGGTATAACCTTCCTGGCTCATACCCCATCCCCATCTCACAGGTAGAACCTCCCTGGCCCCTACCCCATCCCCATCTCACAGGTATAACCTCCCTGGCCCCTACCCCATCCCCATCTCACAGGTATAACCTTCCTGGCTCCTACCCCATCCCAATCTCACAGGTATAACCTTCCTGGCTCCTACCCCATTCCTATCTCACAGGTCGAACCTCCTTGGCCCCATCCCCATTCCCATCTCACAGGTACAACCTTCCTGGCTCCTACCCCATCCCCATCTCACAGGTATAACCTCCCTGGCCCCTACCCCATCCCCATCTCACAGGTATAACCTTCCTGGCTCCTACCCCATCCCCATCTCACAGGTATAACCTTCCTGGCTCCTACCCCATCCCCATCTCACAGGTATAACCTTCCTGGCTCCTACCCCATCCCCATCTCACAGGTATAACCTCCCTGGCTCCTACCCCATCCCCATCTCACAGGTACCTCCCTGGCCCCTACCCCATCCCCATCTCACAGGTATAACCTTCCTGGCTCTTACCCCATCCCCATCTCACAGGTATAACCTCCCTGGTCCCTACCCCATCCCCATCTCACAGGTATAACCTTCCTGGCTCCTACCCCATCCCCATCTCACAGGTATAACCTTCCTGGCTCCTACCCCATCCCCATCTCACAGGTAGAACCTCCTTGGCCCCTACCCCATTCCCATCTCACAGGAGGATCTCCCTGGCCCCTACCCCATTCCCATCTCACAGGTGGAACCTCCCTGGCCCCTACCCCATTCCCATCTCACAGGTATAACCTTCCTGGCTCCTACCCCATTCATATCTCACAGGTAGAACCTCCTTGGCCCCTACCCCATTCCCATCTCACAGGTATAACCTTCCTGGCTCCTACCCCATCCCCATCTCACAGGTAGAACCTCCCTGGCCCCTACCCCATCCCCATCTCACAGGTATAACCTCCCTGGCCCCTACCCCATCCCCATCTCACAGGTATAACCTTCCTGGCTCCTACCCCATTCCTATCTCACAGGTCGAACCTCCTTGGCCCCATCCCCATTCCCATCTCACAGGTATAACCTTCCTGGCTCCTACCCCATCCCCATCTCACAGGTATAACCTCCCTGGCCCCTACCCCATCCCCATCTCACAGGTATAACCTTCCTGGCTCCTACCCCATCCCCATCTCACAGGTATAACCTTCCTGGCTCCTACCCCATCCCCATCTCACAGGTATAACCTTCCTGGCTCTTACCCCATCCCCATCTCACAGGTATAACCTCCCTGGTCCCTACCCCATCCCCATCTCACAGGTATAACCTTCCTGGCTCCTACCCCATCCCCATCTCACAGGTATAACCTTCCTGGCTCCTACCCCATCCCCATCTCACAGGTAGAACCTCCTTGGCCCCTACCCCATTCCCATCTCACAGGAGGATCTCCCTGGCCCCTACCCCATTCCCATCTCACAGGTGGAACCTCCCTGGCCCCTACCCCATTCCCATCTCACAGGTATAACCTTCCTGGCTCCTACCCCATTCATATCTCACAGGTAGAACCTCCTTGGCCCCTACCCCATTCCCATCTCACAGGTATAACCTTCCTGGCTCCTACCCCATCCCCATCTCACAGGTAGAACCTCCCTGGCCCCTACCCCATCCCCATCTCACAGGTATAACCTCCCTGGCCCCTACCCCATCCCCATCTCACAGGTATAACCTTCCTGGCTCCTACCCCATCCCAATCTCACATGTATAACCTTCCTGGCTCCTACCCCATTCCTATCTCACAGGTCGAACCTCCTTGGCCCCATCCCCATTCCCATCTCACAGGTATAACCTTCCTGGCTCCTACCCCATCCCCATCTCACAGGTATAACCTCCCTGTTCCCTACCCCATCCCCATCTCACAGGTATAACCTTCCTGGCTCCTACCCCATCCCCATCTCACAGGTATAACCTTCCTGGCTCCTACCCCATCCCCATCTCACAGGTATAACCTTCCTGGCTCCTACCCCATCCCCATCTCACAGGTATAACCTCCCTGGCTCCTACCCCATCCCCATCTCACAGGTACCTCCCTGGCCCCTACCCCATCCCCATCTCACAGGTATAACCTTCCTGGCTCCTACCCCATCCCCATCTCACAGGTATAACCTCCCTGGTCCCTACCCCATCCCCATCTCACAGGTATAACCTTCCTGGCTCCTACCCCATCCCCATCTCACAGGTATAACCTTCCTGGCTCCTACCCCATCCCCATCTCACAGGTAGAACCTCCTTGGCCCCTACCCCATTCCCATCTCACAGGAGGATCTCCCTGGCCCCTACCCCATTCCCATCTCACAGGTGGAACCTCCCTGGCCCCTACCCCATTCCCATCTCACAGGTATAACCTTCCTGCCTCCTACCCCATTCCTATCTCACAGGTAGAACCTCCCTGGCCCCTACCCCATTCCCATCTCACAGGTAGAACCTCCTTGGCCCCTACCCCATTCACATCTCACAGGTAGAACCTCCCTGGCCCCTACCCCATTCCCATCTCACAGGTAGAACCTCCTTGGCCCCTACCCCATTCCCATCTCACAGGTAGAACCTCCCTGGCCCCTGCTCCATCCCCATCTCACAGGTGACATAGTATCATGCTCCATCTCCATCCCCATCTCATACGTAACACACAGTGATGCTTTCAGGAATCACAGAGATATCTGTATATTCCTGCAGGTGTCCTGTGTATTCCTACATGTGTCCCTGCCCAGGTGTCCTTTGCCTCTAGTCTAGAATAATGGAAAGCGGTCATCTGACAAATTTCAAACACTGCGAACTTTCATCCAATGTTTTATTTGACTGTTCATTGTAAAATGTCATTATGTAATGGAATGGGTGAAGCATCAGGATACTGCTGTTGTCATTTTAGTCCCCCCCTGGGCTTTCCTAAGCGACCAAGGTGTGCATTATTAATGTCACTCATACCCCTAGGCTTTCCCCTGCCTGAGTCCCTGTAGCCTGAGGTTCCGTTCCCGCTGTTGGTGTGTGTGTCTGTGTGTGTGTGTCCATAATGTCGAAGATTGTTCAATCAAACCTATTTTTTTTTAGCGGTTGTTATTGAATCAGGGATCAGTCTCTGTGCTCTGTGCCGGGCCAGCGTCTCTGTATCTCCACCTGGCCTCTTTTACAGTCGGACCTTTAGCTTGTTATTCAACATTTATAATATTAGCCACGGCCTAGCGCTTGCATCAGCATCAAATCACTAAAGCTGTGTAAATAACTGGAAACATCTGACATGATCAAAAAGAGGAAAACAGGAAGTTCTGTTACTGCTCAGTGGTATGGATCTTATCTGCATCTCCATCAACATTTATTAGTCTGGAAAACAATAGTCTGTTTTCTATATGTAGGTACTTACGACAATGGAACAATAGTCTGTTTTCTATATGTAGATACTTACGACAATGGAACAATAGTCTGTTTTCTATATGTAGATACTTACAACAATGGAACAATAGTCTGTTTTCTATATGTAGATACTTACGACAATGGAACAATAGTCTGTTTTCTAGTTATAGGGGCTTACAACAATGGAACATGGTCAGAAATGCAAACTCAAGACCTCAAGACAGTAATGCAAACTCGAGAACATAAAGTCATGATTTGCTGTGAAAATGTGTATTTCTACATTGCATTGTGGTCTGTGGGTGTCGCCACAGTAACTCCCCTCCTCCTCCTCCTCCTCCTCCTCCTCCTCCTCCTCCTCCTCCTCCTCCTCCTCCTCCTCCTCTTCCCCCTCTCCTCCTCCTCTCCTCCTCTCACTCACGCCAGCTCCATCCGCCCACTGAAAACGTGTGGACTCAAAACATGTGGTATCAAAACGTGGGCAGATTTGATCTTTTTTTCACATTTTCAATGCCAATTTACCAACCTAAAATATGGACAGGCAAAATCTCAAACAAGTCATACAAATCTCTGCCGGAACATAAGAGTGAGTGAGTGAGTGAGTGAGTGAGTGAGTGAGTGAGTGAGTGAGTGAGTGAGTGAGTGAGTGCGTGCCTCATGTTTAAAGTACAAGACTACTTTGTCCTTGAGATTCTCAAACCCTCATAAAAAATATAATCTGCTTGTCAAAATGCTATTACTATATTACAATTAATTAGGCTATAACTTGTATTGTAGGGGCAGAACACAACACCATATCTGCATGTCCATGTAAAGAGGTAACAGTATAGAATCCACCACTGGTCGACTGTGCCTACATGATGGGAAAAGCCTCTCTCCACCCACTCTGCCTTTACCACCATGTGTATGTAGGTGGTAGGACTCACAGCTGTGCTGTTACCAAACAGATGGGGGGTCATGTTGAAAGACTCTGAGTATAGCTGGGAGCCCTTTACTATCGGCAGTATGGAAAGTCATTTCTCTACTCAGTGAAATGTTGTGCAACACGTATGCATTATGCTGATGGGTTTTTCTTCCATTATGCATTTTTCTTTCAAAATATTTTCCTTCAGTCATTGATATTGATGTAGGTGCACTTTGGTTGTTGATCTCAAGAAGCATTGCTCATCTTTGGTCTTTTTCCAAAAGAACAATTATGCTAAATCAAGGCAGGAGAATTCCACATTGTGGATACTTCTTAAACATGTAAGTCAGATTTGTAAAATGAAATTGCTGTATTATAAATACAGTTGTTGTGCACTTAAAGGGCAATTACACTACTTTTCACCCCCATTTTCATTATCTCCAGCACAGTACCAGTGTCTACAAATGTGGAAACAGCGCATTCCTATACAAAGTTAAAAGGTTCTACATGATGACATCATCAAAGGTGAAAACATTTTAAAAATTGTGATTTTCAAACACTATGAGAATTTCTTGATGACGTGATGAGCAAGAAAATACCCTCCATCTGGCTAGAAACTCGTTGTAGGTTTTGAAAATCACTGATTTAAAAAAAAGAAAATGTAGGACTTTTCTTTACATTTCTTCTCGTCTTTTTAACTACAGGTCATAGAAACGCGCCGTTTTCACATACGTAGACACCGGTATGGTGCTGGAGCTAATGAACATGAGGTTGAAAAGTGGCGGAATTGCCCTTTAAGACTGCTTATTCACAAGGTGACATAGAAGACAGAGCGTGCACTGCAAGCTGTTAAAAAAGCAATGAAAGCAACACATTACATCGGCTACGGTGTACTCTACTCATCCATTTTTAGAGCAACCAAGTCATTAATCACGCTGTTATATACTACATCTCTTCAAAGCACTGAGGCCCAGAAACACCATAACACTGGTTATGAGAAGCCGTGAGAAGAGGGACTTGTGTATACACAGCCTTGGCGTTTGGGGAGCCATCTCCAAAACAATGGAGTGGAGTGTGACAGTGGGTTGAGGAGATGCACATGCCCCCTGTGTCTCTGCCGGTGACTGCTCCTTCTTGGGTGCTGTTTCATGGGGTCCTCTGAGCTAATCATACAGCTCCCTGTCCGGCCCTGTGCTTTAAATCAGTGGAAGCCCACCCCCCATCCAACATGTATGAGCTTTTGTACATTGACTCAGCACTTTATAATTTAAACACCTCACAGGTTTTTACTAAATGTCAGGGGTTTCCCTCTCTAGTAAAGCCTAGGTATCTATACTTTACTAGAGAGAGAGAGAAGGAGAGAGTGGGAACAGCTGAAGGGGGGCTCAATCCTACAATCCTGCAGTGCAGAGAGACCTATGTTCAGTTTGAGCTGTTCTGTGCCTTCCCTGCTTCCCTGTGCTGTGTCTATGTGAAGTGGAGTGGGGGGGGGTCTGGTAGGGTACAGCCTGGAGGGGGAATTCCCAGAGATGCTGTTCACTGCCAGCAGAAAGGGAGTCATCTCTCTCAATGCCCCACTAGTCAGAGAGGCTCAGGACTAGGCGAGTTTTCATTCATATTGTATCGTACCTCCTTGTCTTTAACATATAGTAAGGACTTGTTAGGGCTGTGAAAGCATAGTCATGTCCTGTGATGTACGGCATTACACTGTAAGGACAGAGGAAAATCGGGGTAAACAAGAAAAGGAGGATCATGACTCAAATCACAACGTGTCTTTTTTCCTCCTCGGCAGTTTTCCAAAAAGCTAAGCTCCAAAGCTGTACAGGATTAGATAAACATCCATTTGTTTGGCACAGGTTGACTTTGGGGTCATTCTGCAGAGTAGCAAGCAACGTGTTTGGCCAGAGACCTTAACTGCTCACTGGTCTGACACAAGTAAGGAGAAATCCATCAGGTTATTGGATGTTCTGTTTCTACAGAAAGCCCTCAGAGTCTATTCTGTCTGAACTATACCTATAGTACAGTAATTATAAAGCCAGATACACCCCCTCTCCCCTCCTTCTCCTCTCTCCCTGCCTGGCAGTGACTGTCACCTATCATGATGGAGCTGTCATGTTCCAGCATGCATCACACATGAGTCACAGCCTATTGATCCACCTCCTCACGCAACACAACACGAGTGAGGCACTCCAGGTTCCCTGATTGAGACGGTTCCACGCTGACTGACTGAGACTCATATGTCAGTGCCATGTGACTCTTACAGCTGATGGAGGGAAGAGGGAGGAGAGGAGGAGTGGATGCATGCACATGTACAGTACCTCTCGCCTTGGTGTTGACAGAGTTGCGTGCCCGTATGATGAATCATCTCTGGACGTGTCAAAGAAGGCGCTACACAAGCGAAATGGCTCAGTGCTGTGAGCTGAATAGCAGTCCAGGAATCAATGGACACACTGAGTGTTAGCACTGTCACTGCCTATCGGTCACCTAATGGCTTCATCTTCTAAAGACAGGTCAGAGTGAAAGGGGAGAGGGGGGTGAGCAATCTGCACTCTAAAAAAGCAATTTCATTCATTCACACACACATACACCCCACACACCTCTCATCCCCCTATCTATTCTAAGAAAGCTCAATAAATAATGAATACAAAATCGTTGGGGCTTTATCTCAGACTGGGGTTCCAGTGTGTAATTGTGCATCGCTCAATACAGAACACGAAGCTCTTTCCATGGCTGAGAACTGGCACTTTGTGTTATTCCAGTGTGACTGTCTGTGGTCTCATTGTGCGTCCACACAGGGAGATTTGATCTGGACACTTTGTGAAAGCACATGACCCCATGTGGCTCTGGCTGATAGTTCCAGACCAGCATCGTGGTGGAGCGTCCGGACGGCAGGGCGATCGCCAAGCCTGTGGAGCTGAGAGTGATGGCGGGCGATGCCAACGACAACAGGCCCACGTTGCCTACCACACAGTACCACACCGTGGTCAAGGAGCTCGCCCCACGGGGTGAGGCGCAACCCTCGGAACACTCATATGACACACTCCTACAGACAACTCTGGAACATACTGGATCACAAAGGCCTTTTGTTTACGCTTAAAACGAAATACTCCGAAATAAAAAAACTATGGAGAAATTCATCAGGATGCTCAAAATAGGATTCTGTGTTTCTCACTTGAGGGTTCAAAGAAAATTTGTTTTTGCCCACACACTAATCTGTGAGGACTTTGCTCTTTTCCCAGGGACAGAAATCCTCACAGTTCAAGCAGCCCACAACGATGATCCGAAAACCGATAACGTGAGAATCTTCTACCGGCTGGTTGGCCAGATCCTAGAGAGCTCTCGTGCCTTGTTCCAGGTGGACCGTGACTCTGGGGTGATCTCAGTGCAGGCAGGCAACCTGGAGGGAGCTGCCCCACAGTACACACTGACCATCACTGCTGAGGACGCTAAAGGTGACCAACAGTACTGCATGGCAATGTGGTTCTGTGGTGTTAGGGAGAGGGTTGAGGGATTACTTCCACAAAGATAATGTATACATAGTACAATGTAAAGATAATCCAGAGATACTCTATAGTAGTAACCTATTGTGATATGTAGACGGGTGCAGTGGTAGGGTAAATTAGTTTTAGACTGGCAGATGTAATGTTGGAGATTTTCCCTCTGCTTCTTCTGAGGAGAATATTGTTTAAATATGACACTGCAGTGACTGATGATCATGATTAAGACTGAAGGCATCAGTATGACAGAGGCATGCCAAACTAAGTGACTCACTAACGGAGCCTTTCTCTCTCTGATGATGATTTAGTTCGCAGGCTTAAACAGCTCCTGCACTGTGGTTGTGACCGTGCAGGACGAGACCAACAACCCAACCATCTTCAATCAACACGAGGTACCTTTACCCAGGCTGACGACTGACAGCGTGATTTTTGGTTTGGGGGATAGAAGTGATTCAGAGCCCTCATTGCAAATCTATCTGCTTATACAGTATATTCGTTTTTTCTTTTCTGTTGGACGGCTGCTGTGTGAACTCTCCCTCCAGGTCACTGATTTGATTTCCCAGAGGGGAGAGAGATGGAGTGCTTTTAGGGGGATCCAAGCTTTAATCTCAGGCTTATACAAATGTAGGACCTTCATTGGAGCCAGTTTGCTACAGCAGTAAATTAATCCTTCAGCAACAGAACATGTGAATTATTACGTGGATTATAATTAATGGACAATGAATTAAGTCAAGTCTGAAATGTAAAAGTGGAAGTTACAAACTTCAGAAGCATTTAAAAAAAATCTCAAATACACGACACGTTTTACATTTCCTGCATTGCAGGAAAGTTCTCCTACAACAGGGTGATCAAATTAACATGCTACATCTGTGGAGATGGAACCATATTATTGTAGGGTTTATTTCTCATTGTGTTCCAAAATGGACAATGTTCTCTGAGTTAATCTGAATAAGCCTCAGATGAGTCCTGTGAGAATCCTTTATTTATAGAATAGGCAAATCCCCAGCGTCACCATAAGAAAGCTCTAAATGATATCCCTGACACTTGCGGCAGTCAGAACATTTCACATCTTTATAGGAAAATCGTTGCACTGAGCAATATTTACTATTATGTCTGAGCTCACTGGTTAAAAAAAAGCAGTTTTAAATGAAATATGAAATACTTTGTTAAAAGTGAAAAAATGCATCCCTTCTAGTACAGAAATGAACTGCATCGTTCTGGAATTTGTCAATAAAAAAGCCTCTGAAGTGACTCATAAGAGCTCTCATTAGCCGCACAGTGTTGTCATCTCCTCTGGTTCGGGGGGAGTGTCACTGAACCGACCAATGAAATGGACCTTAGTCTTAACATAAAGGCTATTTCTGATCTATGAGAGCATCTTTGGGGACAGTTAGTGTTTCCAGTGGTCTTTTCCATAGTCGGTCCTCATGAATAATGAAGTCACCGCTGAGGTCTCCATGAGACAACATTGGGTTAGCGCTGGCCTCAAGGTATGCAGTATACGGGCCAAAGATAGACCCTTTTCTCACACACTGTTACGGAACAGAAAACAGTCTACACCCACACCTCCTGAATAATGCAGGAGACAGGATAGTCATCTTAAGATGGGGACGTGACAATGGAACACAAAGCTCTCGTTGTCCTCACTGGTGCAAGACTGAGTCAATGTAAACCCCAACTGTGCTTGTTAAGTTCAGATGCTCTCGGAGTGAGAGAAGGTACTGTTAAGATACAGTAGACGTGCCCTGCCTTCATATTCTAGAGTCATTCCAGAGTCATCCAGTGTCTTCTTCATTGGGTGCAAGCCATGACAAGATTTACAGCTCATTTTGGATTCTCATTTTGGATTCTCTATGCACCTCAACAATGCTGTCAATCATGTTTTGAGTCGATGCCAGCCTCAGGCTCATGTTCTCTCACTCTGGCACACGCACACACACACACACACACACACACACACACACACGCGCACACACACACACACACACACACACACACACACACACACACACACACACACACACACACACACACACACACACACACACACACACACACACACACACACACACACACACACACACACACACACACACACACACACACACACACACACACACACACACACACACACACACACACACACACACACACACACACACACACACACACACACACACACACACACACACACACACACACACACACACACACACACACACACACACACTGAGGTGGAAAAAGCTCTTGAGTGGGTCACGCCAGAGTGCCCCTGCTTTTTCCAGCAACATGTGAACGGGTTTGTAGGGAGCTGGCAGGTGAGTGGTGAGACCCATGGTATCAGCGACCCTCTAGCCCGGGCAGGCAGATCAGAGACTCAGCCACTTCAGTGGAGGGCCACAGTGAGTGGCTGATTAAAGGACTCCCAAGCAGAGAGATAGGAGGTGTGTGAATGAAGGTCAACAACACAGGACCACACGGGACATGCCTGCATACACACACCAGACCTGGGTCAAATACATAACCTAGATTATGTCAAATATGTTCAAATTTTTGCACTTGATGTGGTTTGCCTGGAACAACGGAACCAATGGAGTAGTCCTAAAAATGCAAATTCCAAGATAAATCAATCTAATACTAAATAATATACTTTTAAACTATTTCTCAATCAATCACATTTATTTTATTAAGCCCTTTTCAGCAGTTGTCACAAAGTGGTTTACAGATACCCAGCCTAAAACCCCAGAGAGAAAAATATGCAGATAGTAGCCCCTGCTTCATTATCTTTTTCTTCTCCATGTTCTCATCCCCCCTCCTCTCCCCCTTTCTCCTCTCACCTTTTTCTCTACCTCCTCCCCCTCTCTCTTAGTACGGCCCCTTCCACCTGGCAGAGGATGCTCCTTTGGGAGCCACGATAACAGCGGTGTTGGCATGTGATGCTGATGAGAGGGGAGGAGACAGCTGGCAGGTGAGTTACAGGCTGGAGTCTGGCAATGAGGAGGTGTTCACACCGGTCACAGACAAGCAGACCAATGAGGTTTCACTCATCCTCTCCAAGGTACGGCAATCTCCTTCATTCAACCGTCTCTATTCTCTCTTGTTCATTCACAAATAAGACACAACCCAGAGAGCCCTAGACGTCGATGAATAGGATGCATTTGAACATGATCTCAACATGGTAATAATAACTACGTAGAAATATTCAATATTGACTCTAATAATTATGCATTTTGGTAAGTAACCATAAGGAAAAGATACATGCATATTGAATCTTGCTTTCTATATCACGTTCTGTGTCTCTTCATACACTCACATGTGGGTATTTCAACGGCACGTGTCCCAAAAATAAGCCATGACACAAACAATAGTTTATCGCAAAATAATCTCAGCCCATCCCTGGGGTGTTTCTCTGGCTCTTCCCTGGTCTCCTGTAATCCCAGCCCCGCCCCAGCACCGCCCTGCCTCAGCTCTCTCCCCTGGTCTGGACAGGAGGGCTTTGGAGACAAAGAGGGGGTGTTTGTCATTGTTTGTGTCCCCATTCTCTGGAAGCGGGGCAACTATGTTCTACTTCTCTATGGGAGTAGAGGAATGTTACCTATATTCCGCAGAGGTAAACCAGGAGTTGCCTCCGGTATTGTCTAAACTGATACAGGACTGGAGCACAACCCCTTTGTCTCTGATGAACCCTGCCATACAGTAATGATATCAAATGTATGGCTCTGACATAGGCCTACTGTATCCAATTTTGAAGCACCACATACGGTGTATATTTAGTGCAGGAGTTACAGGCTTAAAGCCAGCCAACGACCGTCCGTCTGATAAAATAGCTTGTTAGTACATCCGAGCACGCTCACTAACACGTGACCTTGTGGCAAGACTGAGACAACCCAGAGGGTCGTCCCGTTGTCTCAATAACAGCAGCTTGCACAACGTCTAACTGAATAATGACACAGTGCCATTAGTCTGTAGAAAGTAGTTACCTGTTTACCACACAGGCAAGGGCACCGCTAACTAAACACTAGCTAATCTGTCTCTCTGGTGTTGTGCTACGGTTGTTTTGATAGCGTGAGGATAATATCAATTAGAATATTCAGCTCCTGCTGTGCTGTAGGCGGATGTGTCTGAGGTTGGGTGTAGCATGCTAATCCACGTGACCTGGTCAGGAAAAACTCCAGGCCTTTTTTTACCAGACCCATGTCAAGCATGTGTTCTGTTCAAATGTCTCCTACACGCGTACATACAGTACCTGCCGTCATGAATGGTGAATGAGAGAGGATGGCGTCGAAAAGTGCGTGGTCGGTGGCCGTGTGCTAGGTGGCAGGTGCACATACTGTAGCTGATTCAATCATTTTCAGAAGGGAAGAATAGAGATTACAGACGAACACATGCCATACACACACACACACACACACACACACACACACACACACACACACACACACACACACACACACACACACACACACACACACACACACACACACACACACACACACACACACACACACACACACACACACACACACACACACACACACACACAGGACTTCTTCTTTGATCTTATTACGATCTTGATATGAAAGAGGGGATCACTAGTAATCGTCTCCTCCTTTTATACCCATTGAGCTGGAGACTCTCATGCTTCAAGTGTCCCCATTTAACCCAGTGGGCCACCCTCCACACAGCAACTTAAGGCCAGCAACAGCAGCTGAGTGGTGTTTGGATTCTTCCGGTTGTTGCCTGATACAAACCTGCACTTCACTTCCAGTCAGCACCATTAGTCACTCCAACACTGATCAACACTGTCTGTGTTTTCTCTCTAGCAACAGAGGTAGCTATTTGGGCCAATCGACGTGTTATGAGCAACAGCAATCACTTCATTTCACCCGAACGTAGACAACACAGGGGATACAATCCTGGGCTGTGACCTCACAGAGTAAGCATAGCAACGGCTGTCCACTAACGGGATTCTCCGTCACACTCAGGATTCATGTCAGGTGACACTTGAATCAAATGGCCGTCCCTGTCATTCCAGTTTCCATTTTACAGTGGGAATAAAACTCCTCTCTGCCGGAAAATCAGCTTGTCTGACCGAATTATGCAGGTGACGGTATTATAGAGGCCTTGTTTAGAGTCACTGTGTATTGTTCCTCAACCCTCTCCTTTCCAGTAGGATCAGTCTGTAAATCTGTGGAACACGCCGATTAGCAGCAGACATATGCAGGCTCTTTCTGACCTCCTGTGTTTGCTCCGTGAGCGTAATACAATCCCATGCCTCTGTTGGAGGGGGCGGTTCGATATGTTGCTCAGTCTAAATGAGCTGTGTGTCTCATGGAGTACTGAAATGGCACATTCACAACAGATTCATTGATTGCTTTTTTGCTTTTTAGATTAAGTCTGCTGTTTTCTGGGAAATGTTAGTAAAGCCCTCCCGTGATTATTTTCCTGGTGTTCATTCTTGCACCGTAGAACACTATGTTCCCATGTTTTACAGCTATTCGAACACTACATATACAGTTGAAGTCGGAAGTTTACATACACTTAGGTTGGAGTCATTAAAACTCATTTTTCAATCACTCCACAACTTTCTTGTTAACAAACTATAGTTTTGGCAAGTCACTATAGTTTTGGCAACTTTGTGCATGACACAAGTGATTTTTCCAACAATTGTTTACAGACAGATTATTTCACTTATAATTCACTGTATCACAGTTCTGGTGGGTCAGAAGTTTACATACACTAAGTTGACTGTGCCTTTAAACAGCTTTGAAAATTCCAGATAATGATGTCATGGCTTTAGAAGCTTCTGATAGGCTAATTGACATCATTTGAGTCAATTGGAGTTGTACCTGTGGATGTATTTCAAGGCCTACCTTCAAACTCAGTGCCTCTTTGCTTGACATCACGGGAAAATTAAAAGAAATCAGCCACATCAGAAAATAAAATTGTAGACCTCCACAAGTCTGGTTCATTCTTGGGAACAATTTCCAAATGCCTGAAGGTACCACGTTCATCTGTACAAACAATAGTACGCAAGTATAAACACCATGGGGCCACGCAGCCATCATACCCCTCAGGAAGGAGACGCGTTCTGTCTCCTAGAGATGAATGTACTTTGGTGCGAAAAGTGCAAATCAGTCCCAGAACAACAGCAAAGGACCTTGTGAAGATGCTGGAGGAAACAGGTACAAAAGTATCTATATCCACAGTAAAACAAGTCCTATATCAACGTAACCTGAAAGGCCACTCAGCAAGGAAGAAGACACTGCTCCAAAACCGCCATAAAAATGCCAGACTACGGTTTGCAACTGCACATGGGTACAAATATTTTACTTTTTGGAGAAATGTCCTCTGGTCTGATGAAACAAAAATAGAACTGTTTGGCCATAATGACCATTGTTACGTTTGGAGGAAAAAGGGGGAGGTTTGCAAGCCGAAGAACACCATCCCAACCGTGAAGCACGGGGGTGGCAGCATCATGTTGTGGGGGTGCTTTGCTGCAGGAGGGACTGGTGCACTTCACAAAATAGATGGCATCATGAGGAAGTAAAATTATGTGGATACTTTGAAGCAACATCTAAAGACATCAGTCAGGAAGTTAAAGCTTGGTCGCAAATGGGTCTTCCAAATGGACAATGACCCCAAGCATACTTCCAAAGTTTTGGCAAAATGGCTTAAGGACAACAAAGTCAAGGTATTGGAGTGGCCATCACAAAGCCCTGACCTCAATCCTATAGAAGATTTGTGGGCAGAACTGAAAATGCGTGTGCGAGCAAGGAGGCCTACAAACCTGACTCAGTTACACCAGCTCTGTCATGAGGAATGGGCCAAAATTCACCCAACTTTTTGTGGGAAGCTTGTGAAAGGCTACGTGAAACATTTGGCCCAAGTTAAACAATTTAAAGGCAATGCTACCAAATACTAATTGAGTGTATGTAAACTTCTGACCCACTGGGAATGTGATGAAATAAATCAAAGCTGAAATAAATCATTCTCTCTACTATTATTCTGACATTTCACATTCTTAAAATAAAGTGGTGATCCTAACTGACCTAAAACAGGTTAATTTTACTTGGATTAAATGTCAAGAATTGTGAAAAAACTGAGATTAAATGTATTTGGCTAAGGTGAATGTAAACTTCCGACTTCAACTGTATGTTAGTGCATGCACTTCCATTTGAACATTTGAACTCCATTTGAACTCCCCCTCTCTGACGGTGACCTCGTCAGAGAGGGGGAGGAGCCAGGACGGGTTATTGCCACTATTCTTGGATATGACCCAGACTCACACCCAATCAGGTGAAACATCATTCATTGGAAACAATGAACAAATTAAACTGTGAATTCACAGTTTAAAGGCATTAATCATGGTGTTATCCCACCCCGCCTATACTTTGTTTTTCTCCAGATACTCGCTCAGAGGAGACACAAAGAGGTATTTCTCTAATGGGAAGTACTCAGGTGAGCTGAAGACCATCTAGGCCTTGGACAGAGAGGAAAACAGCACCTACACCATGGAGGCCATGGCTAAATGGACGGAAGATGGTTTTCTGAGAATAATGTATATTTCTATGTTTCCAGACAGAGGCTTCAGGGCAGCTTAGACCTCGGCCTTCTGTTTGCCCCAGTGAGTGTCAAATTTAATAAGGCAAGGCTAAAGCATTACTTCCATTGACAATTCAAGACCAGACAGTATTCAGTGACAAAGTAATAAGCAGGGAGTGAGTCATGCGAAGTGACAGCCAGTGTGTCGCTAGCTAGCTGCTGGGTGTAGAGTGGGAAGTGAGGAGGGGGTTTATGTTGTATAGAAAACTCAGATCCAATCCTCCCCCACACTAGATAGGCATGACTCAGAACAGAACAGAAGACAGACTCGCAGGGTCTGAGAGCTGCACACGGCACCTCCCCAATTACCTTGCTGCCCTTATCCCTCGCCTGCACTTATTATCACATCGAGTGAAAAATCTTTTCAGACTGGTCCATTACCTGAAGAATGGGGGCTCTGACTCACATCTTGAGTCCACACCTATAGAGGCTAGAGAGAACAGTGGTGTTAATTGGTGGAGATACTGTATTATGTTGGTTGGATCGAAGTGTACAGGTATCAGAAACATTTAAAAATCTGCTTTGTAGTTCAGAGAGGTTGTGGTTTCTAATGTCCTTCTCTGTGCCTGTCAAAGCCAGTCCAGCACCACCCAATACGGTACACCACGAGGACCGTTGTTAACAATGATAAAGTTTATTAAAACTGTACTATTTGCCTCCCAGGGAACTCTTCTCTGTCAGCCTCCACCCTGGTGACAGTCCATATCCTGGATGTGAATGACAACAGTCCTGTGTTGCTGGGGGACTACTCCTGGAAGTACCTGTGTACCCCTCGCTGGGAGGACCAGTTCTTGGTGCTGGCATCCCGGGACGGCGATGGTCCCCAGCACGGTGGCAGGCTCAATTTCTCCCTCCGCAGTGACGCCACCGTGCGCGGCAACTGGAAACTCACCACCATCAATGGTCTGCCTCATCATCCATCTTCCGTTTTTTCACTAAGACATTTTTTATTTTATCTTGACCCCCAGAAAAATCAACACAGGCTCAGACCAAACCTCTTAGCCCATCAGATATTTTAGTAACCAATCCAGGAGTGGAAATAGTTGTGTATATTACCATGACAATACTATAGGTGTAATGATCGGCTATGAAAAGCCAACTGACATTTACTCCTGAGGTGCTGCACCCTCGACAACTACTGTGATTATTATTATTTGACCATGCTGGTCATTTATGAACATTTGAACATCTTGGCCATGTTCTGTTATAATCTCCACCTGGCACAGCCAGAAGAGGACTGGCCACCCCTCATAGCCTGGTTCCTCTCTAGGTTTCTTCCTAGGTTTTGGCCTTTCTAGGGAGTTTTTCCTAGCCACCGTGCTTCTACACCTGCATTGCTTGCTGTTTGGGGTTTTAGGCTGGGTTTCTGTACAGCACTTTGAGATATCAGCTGATGTACGAAGGGCTATATAAATACATTTGATTTGATTTGATTTAGTCACTGTAGTAGCGACAGGGTGACCCAACGCTATGACATTGTAGGCTAGCACCACACTGTAGGAAGTAAGACCCCGGAAACATTAACCTCTCTGCAGGATCAATCAAATCAAACCAAATCAAATGGTATTTGTCACATTCACCGAATACAACAAACGTAGACCTTAGCATGAAATGCTTACTTACAAGCCCTTAACCAACAGTGCAGCTCAAGAAAGACTTAAGAAAATATTTACCAAATAAACTAAAGTAAAATAATTCAAAAAAGTAACAAAATAAAATAACAATAACGAAGGCTATATACAGGGGGTACCGGTACCGAGTCAATGTGCGGGGGTACATGTAGGTAGGGGTGAAGTGACTATGCATAATAGTTAATAAACAGCGAGGGGTGGGGGGGGTCAATGTAAATAGTCCGGTGGCCATTTGATTAATTGTTCAGCAGTCTTATGGCTTGGGGTTAGAAGCTGTTAAGAAGCCTTTTGGTCCTAGACTTGGCGCTTCGGTACCGCTTTCCGTGCGGTAGCAGAGAAAACAGTCTATGACTTGGGTGACTGGAGTCTCTGACAAATTTTTGGGCTTTCCTCTGACACCGCCTAGTATATAGGTCCTGGATGGCAGGAAGCTTGGCCCCAGTGATGTACTGGGCTGTACGAACTACCCTCTGTAGCGCCTTACGGTCAGATGCCGAGCAGTTGCCATACCAGGCGGTGATGCAACCAGTCAGGATGCTCTCGAAGGTACAGCTCTAGACCCTTTTGAGAATCTGGGGACCCATGCCAAATCTTTTCAGTCTCCTGAGGGGGAAAAGGTGTTGTAGCGCCCTCTTCACGACTGTCTTGGTGTGTATGGACCATGATAGTTCGTTGCTGATGTGGACACCAAGGAACTTGAAGCTCTCGACCCGCACCACTACAGCCGTGTCGATGTTAATGGGGGGCCTGTTCGGCCCTCCTTTTCCTTGTAGTCCACGATCAGCTCCTTTGTCTTGCTCACATTGAGGGAGAGGTTGTTGTCCTGACACCACACTGCGAGGTCTCTGACCTCCTCCCTTTAGGCTGTCTCATCGTAGTCGGTGATCAGGACTACCACTGTTGTGTTGTCAGCAAACTTAATGATGGTGTTGGAGTCGTGTTTGGCCACACAGTCATGAGTGAACAGGGAGTACAGGAGGGGACTAAGTACACACCCCTGAGGGGCCCCAGTGTTGAGGATCAGCATGGCAGACGTGTTGTTGCCTACCCTTACCACCCGCGGGTGGCTCGTCAGGAAGTCCATGATCCAGTGGCAGAGGGAGGTGTTTAGTCCCAGGGTCCTTAGCTAAGTGATGAGCTTCGTGGGCACTATTGTGTTGAACATTGAGCTGTAGTCAATTAACATCATTTTCACATAGGTGTTCCTTTTGTCCAGGTGGGAAAGAGCAGTGTGGAGTGCGATTGAGATTGCGTCATCTGTGGATCTGTTGGGGTGGTATGCGAATTGGAGTGGGTCTACGGTATCCGGGAGGATGCTGTTGATGTGAGCCATGACCAGCCTTTCAAAGCACTTCATGGCTACCGACGTGAGTGCTACGGGGCGGTAATCATTTAGGCAGTTTACCTTCGCTCCATTGGGCTCAGGGACTATGGTGGTTTGCTTGAAACATGTAGGTGTTACAGACTCGGTCAGGGAAAGGTTGAAAATATCAGTGAAGACACTTGCCAGTTGGTCCGCGCATGCTTTGAGTACACGTCCTGGTAATCCGTCTGGCCCCGCGGCTTTGTGAATGTTGACCTGTTTAAAGGTCTTGCTCACATTGGCTACCGAGAGCGTATCACACAGTTGTCCAGAACAGCTGGTGCTCTCATGCATGCTTCAGTGTTGCTTGCCTCGAAGCGAGCATAAAAGGCATTTAGCTCGTCTGGTAGGCTCGGGTCACAGGCCAGCTCGCGTCTAAGTTTCCCTTTGTAGTCCGTAATAGTTGCCAAACCCAACGAGCGTCAAAGCCGGTGTAGTAGGATTCAATCTTAATCCTGTATTGACGTTTTGCTTGTTTGATGGTTCGTCTGAGGGCATAGTGGGATTTCTTATCAGCGTCCGGATTGGTGTCCCGCTCCTTGAAATCGGCAGCTCTAGCCTTTAGCTCGATGCGGATGTTGTCTGTAATCCATGGCTTCTGGTTGGGATATGTACGTACGTTCACTGTGGGGATGTCTTCGTCGATGCACTTATTGATGAAGCCAATGACTGAGGTGGTATACTGCTCAATGTCATTGGATGAATCCCGGAACATACTCCAGTCTGTGCTAGCAAAACAGTCCTGTAGCATAGCATCCGCGTCATCTGACCACTTCCGTATTGAGCGAGTCACTGGTACTTCCTGCTTTAGTTTTTGCTTGTAAGCAGGAATCAGGAGGATATAATTATGGTCAGATTTACCAAATGGAGGGCAGTGGAGAGCTTTGTATGCATCTCTGTGTGTGGAGTATATGTGGTTTAGAGTTTTTTTTCCTCTGGTTGCACATTTTAACAGATTTAAGTTTGCCTGCATTAAAGTCCTCCGCCACTAGGAGCACCGCTTCTGGATGAGCAATTTCTTGTTTGCTTATGGCCTTATAGAGTTGGTTGAGTGCGCTCTTAGTGCCAGCATCGGGTTGTGGTTGTAAATAGACGGCTACGAATAATATAGATGGGAACTCTCTTGGTAGATAGTGTGGTCTACAACTTATCATAAGGTACTCTACCTCAGGCGAGCAATACCTTGAGACTTGTTTAATATTAGACATTGCACACCAGCTGTTATTGACAAATAGACACACACCCCTACCCCTTGTCTTACCAGACGTAGCTTCTCTGTCCTGCCGGTGCATGGAAAATACCGCCAGCTCTATATTATCCGTGTCGACTCGGTGAAACATACGGTTTTACAGTTTTTAATGTCCCGTTGGTAGGATAATCTTGATTGTAGGTCAATTTTATTTTCCAATGATTACACGTTGGCCAATAGAACGGATGGCAGTGGGAGTTTACTCGCTCGCCCATGATTTCTCAGAAGGCAGCCCAACATCCGCACCCTTTTTCTCCATCTTTTCTTCATGCAAATGACGGGGATCTGGGCCTGTTCCCGAGAAAGGAATATATCCTTTGCGTCGGACTCGTTAAAGGAAAAAGCTTCTTCCAGTTCGAGGTGAGTAATCGCTGTTCTGATGTCCAGAAGTTATTTTCAGTTATAAGAGACGGTAGCAGCAACATTATGTACAAAATACGTTTAAAAAAAAAAGTTACAAACAACGCCCCAAAAAATGGCAAAATAGCACAGTTTGTTAGGAGCACGTAAAAAGTCAGCCATCCTCTCCGGCGCCATTCTAGATCGAGGTGTTGTATTGGTTGAGTCAGGCCTGTGTAAGAACCACTACCAGGCAGCTAAATTAAAGTGACAAATTAGACCATTCTATTTGAGTCGTCGTGGTGATATTAGACCTGACACTCTCACTGTGGTTACCTGTGTATCGGGTGACGTCGCCGACAATAAAATGCTTTTCAAAATAGAAAGAATGTACGTGTAAAAACAATGCAGGGTGTTTTGCTACAGTGTGATGAATGGGGTATAGGATGTAATTCAGGGATCCATTCAGGCCACCTGTAGATCCACAGTCACATGTAGAGAAGATTGGAGTGAGTGGCACTGAGACACTGACTGGCAGTGGAAGTAAATGGCCCCCATCCTTTCTTCTGAGGCGCTCTGACTAGGCAGTGTCAGTAATACGCCTAATGGCCCTCTTCCTGTCGCTGTACTTGTCTGTAATGTGTCAGGCTGACATACATTAATCAGACTTGTCCACTTTGCTGTGCTGACATAGTCTCTAATTGATTCACTGTGACAACCTTTTCTCTTTTTTTTTTCTTTCTCTCGCCCTTTCTCTCTGACGCGTTATTAATGGAAGCGGCGGAGGCTGGCCGTAATTATATTTCCCCTTTAATTTGTGTGATGTCACAGCTGGGGCCCGCTGGGCTGAAAGGCTAAGAGTCTAAAAGTGTGTTTTTCCCAGCAGTGCCTAGCAGCTGCAAGACTTGTCCCTAATAACACCTGCTGCAGACGTGCCATGGTGCACCTATTTACCTCACCTTTGTGGTGCTTCGCCCTCCTCCTCCCTGACAACTGGGGAGGCTGGAGAGAGTGACGGAGGTGTGACGCAGCATCTGTGCCGTGCTTGTTCTGAGAGGGTACCAGTAGACTCCACTGTTCCTTTCCACCACAGAACAGACAGTCAGTCAATTATAATTAATCATACAGCAATCATTTACCTCTATATTTCCCATTATTCCTGGGCCGTGATAAAACCAGGTATATTAAAAACCCCCCTCTCACATACACTATTCCTGTCAATGATGACGTCAAAGAAAAGTCACAAATCAAATCAAATCAAATCAAATCAAATCAAATTTTATTAGTCACATACACATGGTTAGCAGATGTTAATGCGAGTGTAGCGAAATGCTTGTGCTTCTAGTTCCGACAATGCAGTAATAACCAACAGTAATCTAACCTAACAATTCCACACTACTACCTTACACACACACACAAGTGTAAAGGGATAAAGAATATGTACATAAAGATATATGAATGAGTGGTGGTACAGAACGGCATGGCAGATGCAGTAGATGGTATAGAGTACGGTATATACATATGAGATGAGTACTGTAGGGTATGTAAACATAAAGTGGCATAGTTTAAAGTGGCTAGTGGTACATGTATTGCATAAAGATGGCAAGATGCAGTAGATGATATAGAGTACAGTATATATACATATGAGATGGGTAATGTAGGGTATGTAAACATTGTATTAAGTGGCATTGCTTAAAGTGGCTAGTGGTACATTTTTACATAATTTCCATCAATTCCCATTTTTAAAGTGGCTGGAGTTGGGTCAGTATGTTGGCAGCGGCCGCTAAATGTTAGTGGTGGCTGTTTAACAGTCTGATGGCCTTGAGATAGAAGCTGTTTTTCAGTCTCTCGGTCCCTGCTTTGATGCACCTGTACTGACCTCGCCTTCTGGATGATAGCGGGGTGAACAGGCAGTGGCTTGGGTGGTTGTTGTCCTTGATGATCTTTATGGCCTTCCTGTGACATCGGGTGGTGTAGGTGTCCTGGAGGGCAGGTAGTTTGCCCCTGGTGATGCGTTCTGCAGACCTCACTACCCTCTGGAGAGCCTTACGGTTGTGGGCGGAGCAGTTGCCGTACCAGGCGGTGATACAGCCCGACAGGATGCTCTCGATTGTGCATCTGTAGAAGTTTGTGAGTGCTTTTGGTGACAAGCCGAATTTCTTCAGCCTCCTGAGGTTGAAGAGGCGCTGCTGCGCCTTCTTCACAACGCTGTCTGTGTGGGTGGACCAGTTCAGTTTGTCCGTGATGTGTACACCGAGGAACTTAAAACTTTCCACCTTCTCCACTACTGACCCGTCGATGTGGATAGGGGGGTGCTCCCTCTGCTGTTTCCTGAAGTCCACAATCATCTCCTTTGTTTTGTTGACGTTGAGTATGAGGTTATTTTCCTGACACCACACTCCGAGGGCCCTCACCTCCTCCCTGTAGGCCGTCTCGTCGTTGTTGGTGATCAAGCCTACCACTGTAGTGTCATCCGCAAACTTGATGATTGAGTTGGAGGCGTGCATGGCCACGCAGTCGTGGGTGAACAGGGAGTACAGGAGAGGGCTCAGAACGCACCCTTGTGGGGCCCCAGTGTTGAGGATCAGCGGGGTGGAGATGTTGTTACCTACCCTCACCACCTGGGGGCGGCCCGTCAGGAAGTCCAGGACCCAGTTGCACAGGGCGGGGTCGAGACCCAGGGTCTCGAGCTTGATGACGAGTTTGGAGGGTACTATGGTGTTAAATGCTGAGCTGTAATCGATGAACAGCATTCTCACATGGGTATTCCTCTTGTCCAGATGGGTTAGGGCAGTGTGCAGTGTGGTTGCGATTGCGTCGTCTGTGGACCTATTGGGTCGGTAAGCAAATTGATATTTAGGCATGTGGGAACAGCAGACTGGGATAAGGATTGATTGAATATGTCCGTAAACACACCAGCCAGCTGGTCTGCGCATGCTCTGAGGACGCGGCTGGGAATGCCGATGTAAGAAATAACACGTAAAAAAACAAAATACTGCATATTTTCCAAGGAACACGAAGCGAGGCAGCCATCTCTTTTCGGCGCCGGAAATAATAACCATCACAATAAGAGCCATTGAGGACGCGGCAGACCAAGGGCTCCTCTACTATTTATGTCACTGACGCCTGCCGGCTGCAACCTTACCTAACAAGATGATATACAGTGCATTCGGAAAGTATTCAGACCCATTGACTTTTTCCACATTTTGTTGCGTTACAGCCTTATTCTAAAACGGATTCAATTGTTTTTCCCCCTTCATCAATCAACACAGAATACCCCATAATGACAAAGCAAAAACAGGTTTTTAGAAATGGTTGCAAATGTATTACAAACAAAAAACCTAAATATCAAATTTACATAAGTATTCAGACCCTTTACTCTGTACTTTGTTGAAGCACCTTTGGCAGCGATTACAGCCTCGAGTCTTCTTGGATATGACGCTACAAGCTTGGAACACCTGTATTTGGTGAGTTTCTCCCATTCTTCTCTGCAGATACTCTCAAGCTCTGTCAGGTCCGATGGTGAGCGTCGCTACACAGCTATTTTCAGGTCTCTCCAGAGATATTCGATCAGGTTCAAGTCTGGGCTCTGGCTGGTCCACTCAAGGACATCCAGAAACTTGTCCCGAAGCCACTGCTGTGTTGTCTTGGCTCTGTGTTTAGGGTTGTTGTCCTGTTGGAAGGTGAACCTTCGCCCCAGTCTGAGGTCCTGAGCGCTCTGGAGCAGGTTTTCACCAAGGATCTCTCTGTACTTTGCTCCGTTCCCCACAGCATGACGCTGCCACCACCATGCTTCACCGTAAGGATGGTGCCCGGTTTCCTCCAGACGTGACGCTTGGCATTCAGGCCAAAGAGTTCAATCTTGGTTCCATCAGACCAGAGACTCTTGTTTGTCCTTTAGGTGTCTTTTGGAAAACTTCAAGCGGATTGTCATGTGCCTTTTACTGAGGAGTGGCTTCTGTCTGGCCACTCTACCATAAAGGCATGATTGGTGGAGTGCTGCAGAGATGGTTGTCCTTCTGGAAGGTTCTCCCATCTCCACAGAGAAACTCTGGAGCTCTGTCAGAGTGACCATCGGGTTCCTGGTCACCTCCCCGACCAAGGCACTTCTCCCCGATTGCTCAGTTTGGCTGTGTGCCAGCTCTAGAAAGAGTCTTGGTGGTTCCAAACTTCTTTCATTTAAAAATGATGGAGGCCACTGTGTTCTTGGGGACCTTCAATGCTGCAGAATTTTTTGTTGGTACACTTACCCAGATCTGTGCCTCAACACAATCCTGTCTCGGGGCTCTACAGACAATTCCTTTGACCTCATGGCTTGGATTTTTCTCTGACATGCACTGTCAACTGTGGGACCTTATATAGACAGGTGTGTGCCTTTCCAAATCATGTCCAGTCGATTGAATTTATCACAGGTGGACTCCAATTAAGTTGTAGGAACATCTCAAGGGTGAGTAATGGAAACAGGATGGGCTTGAGCTCAATTTCGATTCTCATAGCAAAGGTTCTGAATACTTATGTAAATAAGGTATTTCTGTTTTTTATTTGTAATACATTTGCAAACATTTCCAAAAACCTGTTTTCGCTTTGTCATTATGGGATATTGTGTGTAGATTGACGAGAAAATGTGGAAAAATGGAAGGAGTCTGAATAATTTCCGAATGCACTGTGCATCTGACATTACATACGGTACATAATGACACGTCAAACTGTGTAAGGCTGTGTAAAGTGTAATATACTATAATGTCTGTCAGACCTGAGGACCTGTCGTGATAATAGTAGAAGTTAGAAGAAGATAAAAATGTTCTTTGTGTTGGTCCAGAGGTGTGTCACAGTCTCTCCATCTCTTTCAGAACAGAGGCACATGAAGGGGAATAGTGTCAGAGGCCAGCCTGGGGCTTTTGCACACCCAGATAACAGCTAACCCTCTGTTTACGAGACGGGAGCTCCTGCCTCTATGTTATATGCCGCTGTATTTTGAATTCGTTCATAGATTAGTTAAAGTATCAGAGCATTTGTACTAGAACCCTCCCCCCTCCAAACCTTTGTCACCCTTTGGCCAGTTTGTTTGTTTTGAGTTACAGAGGCTCCACCACACACAGGTGACAGGGTCCCTCACACATACAGTATGTGTATGATAAATAGACCTAGGTCTTTCCTCTGTTAGAATAATGTTGATGTGGGCTGTTGATCATGCCAGTATTTTACTCGTGTTTGCCAAAACCTAGTTAATCTATCAGCCATGGTTATTTATACATTGCTGTGAATTACATTTCCAATGAATTAGCCTGTATCCAAGGACTCTTTACTGAGTACAAGCAGATGTTTAAAAATATATTTGAGGTAATGTTTTTCGTTCTCGCACAGGCTTTGGAGCTTTTGGAATTTCCCTCTGATGTTTACTTTGCTTTTAGACGCTAGCCAAAATGGACAAAATACCTCTGTGTATCGTCAGTCAAATTGGTCTTATAAGTAAACTACAGGATCACAATTATGTGGACACCTGCTCGTCGAACATCTCATTCCAAAATCATGGGCATTAATATGGAGTTGGTCCCCCCTTTGCTGCTATAACAGCCTCCAGTCTTCTTGGGAGGCTTTCCACTAGATGTTGGAACATTGCTGCAGGGACTTGCTTCCATTCAGCCACAAGAGCATTAGTGAGGTCGAGCACTGATGTTGGGCAATTAGGCTTGGCTCGCAGTCGGCTTTCCAATTCATCCCAAAAGTGTTCGAGGGGGTTGAGGTCAGGGCTCTGTGCAGGCCAGTCAAGTTCTTCCATACCGATCTCGATATACCATTTCTGTATGGACCTCGCTTTGTGCACAGGGGCATTGTCATGCTGAAACCGTAAAGGGCCTTCCCCAAACTGTTGCCACAAAGTTAGAAGAATGGAATCATCTAAAATGTAATTGTATGCTGTAGCGTTAAGATTTCCCTTCACTGGAACTAAGGGGCCTAGCCCGAACCATGAAAAACAGTCCCAGACCATTATTCCTCCTCCACAAAACGGTACAGTTGGTACTCTGCATTGGGGCAGGTAGCGTTCTCCTGGCGTCTGCAAAACCCAGATTCGTCCGTCGGACTGCCAGATGGCGAAGCGTGATTCATCACTCCAGAGAGCGCGTTTCCACTGCTACAGAGTCCAATGGCTGCGTGTTTTACACCATTCCTGCTGACGCTTGACATTGCGCATTGTCTGAGGCTGTTAGGCCATGGAAACCCATTTCATGAAGCTCCAGACGAACAGTTCTTGTGCTGATGTTGCTTCCAGAGGCAGTTTGGAACTCGGTAGTGAGTGTTGCAACCGAGGACTCAATAATAGATGGCCATTATTTGTTGTGCATTCCTTTCAGTAGAATATACATTTCTGTCAGCACCACCATTGTTCGCTCTGGTAGCTGTGCTGTTATTACAGTCTTGTCAATGGATTATTGAACTATCAAAAGAAACATGCAGTGTTTACAATCAATGTCACTTCTGGGCTTTCCTTTCATACTGGGCCATTGGAGCTGTAATTACTCTGTAATGTCTGTCCTTTCTCTGAAAGCAAATAGGACTGGGTTGGGCATATGCTGGGTCTGTGTTCATCTGCTAAATGACTTAAATGTAAATGTAAATGTGTTTTCTCCTGGCCCTCCCTCCCCTCAGAATATCTCCACAACTCAATCTTGTCGACAGCATCTGCTCTGTAAATAGAAAAGGACATCTCATAGATCCCTGGCGATTTGTTTCCTTATACGCCTGATGTATGGCAGCATGTTGGAATAGAGTACTGACTCAGTCTCAGGGCAGGTTGGGCCGCAGGTTTAGTGATTTAGTAAAACCCTGAGGCCTCAGGGGCATGGAGACGTTCTCTCCCTGTCATCGTGGTCTGCTCAGGGTAGCTGTGATTTTCTTATGAGGGCTGAATATGTCCCTGTACTGTGTGAGTGGTGTTGACTGTGTCTTAAATCCCAGTGACGGTGTGCCCGTCAAATGTGAGAGGAAACTGCAGGACCGCCGTTAAGCAGCAGCAAGGCATGCCAATTGTCCAGTCCACCGTTGGCATCCTACTGGGAACCCTGGGGGTCATAGGTTAGAGTAGCTGCTGTTGGATTGTAGACTGAACACCTTTAAGCTACCAAGTTAAAACGGCAAAGTTAATCAATCAATCAAATGTATTTCTAAAGCCCCTTTTATATCAGCAGTTGTCACAAAGTGCTTGTACAGAAACCGAGCCTAAAGTAGAAGCAATATGGTCCTTTGTGTAATTTTGTGTCATGATGATCTGAGTTCACTTAGGATCTTTTTTCAGGATCTTACACTTGAGTGAGTCATGGGAGATTTTAGTACGGTGGGCTTGATTTTATCTTTCTTATTTATCCCAGGAATCATTCTAATCGTTGTGTTTGTGAGGCTGTCCTACCAGAACCCTAAACCGCCGTGCAAAACCAACCAGGAGAGAGAGCCCCTGAGGATCTCACTGTGAGGGTACTGCCTGCATATGTCTCTGACTTTGCCCTTAGTAGAGCGATGATATAGTGAGAATGTTTATTCAGTAATTTGCATATTATTTACCTAGTGAGTAGTTCTTGGATTGCGGTGGTATTTAGGCAGTGCATTTGGGGGAAAAGTCCACTTAATTTGTCTAGATTTTAAAATTGTATTTACAGTAAATGTATTTGGGTACATCTTCCCAGTCTAAATCAACTAATGGCAGGTTAATGACTTTAAATAATTTTCACAATAATGATAACATTATACCACCAGTAGGAGTAGTAACACCAATGACGATAACACCAATGATACATTTTTGGCAAATGAGGATTTTCTGAAATGGAGGCCACATATACTAAAATCTAAGGTCATTACCCCTTTAAAAATCCCTTACTAAAGTGATATGATTAATAATTCTGCTCACAATGTAATTTCCCTTCATTTAAATAGAGTAACACCAAGTGACACTTTGGATTTATACACACCAAATTGTCAATGGAATCCTCAAATGTATGATATACTAAAAGGGTATGATTAGCTTGTAATTGTATTTAATATAGACCACTTCCCCGTTAACAGTTTGCCCTTGGAGGGAATCCGCTAGCGCGTCGTGGAACACACCTTCCAAGTCGTTCATTATTTTGCATAGAACGCATGCCGATCGTTAATTATCCATTATGTAATGAATGATTTTCAAGGCGGTAACACCAATGACATAAAACTGAGGGACACATTATATTAGTAAATACATTTGTATTTTAATAGCATACTTTGATTTTATAGATATATACAGTATGTTAAATACTTTTGTTTACTTTCTAGCAGTAAATATAATAGATAGATATCTCTAAACCCTCAAAAACATGTCAGAAAACAACCAGAGCCATACAGTATACTGTATATAGAGTTTGGCCAATGTGATTTCTTTCTGAACGTTTTCCTCCATAGCCATTGCTAAGTGATAATCGATGCATCTACGTTGTAATGTCTATTTTGGATTATTTTCTAAACCTATGAAGATGTCCAGTGAAAGCAGATGTGCAATTGGTTGACACCACAACACAGTAAAGACATGGATACACATGATCCTGAATGCTAATCATTAAAAACATCTGTACAAATTTGCTGCTCTGTTGTGCTTGTTTACAGACCCATCATGAAAAAGTACTACTGAATTACTACACAACCTACTGGTTTTACTACTTGATTTCTATTGATGTGTAGTAAACCAGTAGTGGTTTATGTAGTAATTTAAGTAGTAATGAGTGATACATTGGGACATTTCACTACTGGTGAACACACAATATCTCCTACTCAAATCACGACATAATTCTCCCTTAACGACTACTGTGTAACTTCTGAGCTTTTGGGTATCTACTACATTACTGCTGTACTGCATGCCTACTCAACCCTATTGAGTTACTACTGCCATCTGTGTGTGTAGTGTTGTGTCACTACTGATCACTACCGAATTGCTCCGGATCCCTTTTCATTTCCTACATAAACCCTTTTGAAAAAAAGTATTACTGTTTGCCTATTCAAAATCACTATTGAGATCGTGTTTCACTACTGTGTCACTACTAGACTAGTGCACGTGTTATTTCCTCAAGTTGCTAACTGTAGTTATATCATCAAACAATTATATACAGTATACATGTTTTATTTGTATTCAATTAATTACATATTAAATTACACATTTACACTTTTTTGATAAGCCATTTGAGGCCTTGTCTTCATTCAGCTTTGACTTGACTATCTTCAGATCCTCTTTTTAGTTGCAGCCACACATCACCTTTTAGAAAATACAGACAAGCAGAAGAGACAACCAATAATAAGCCACTATCAATCATCTGCTAACAGAGGTCACATAAGACAACACAGAAACACATTTGATAAACAATGTTAATCTTACCAAGAGTGATCTCCAGTCTTCTTATGTCAAAAGAGGTAAGTCGAACGGGTAAATATACCGATATGAACATACCCAACATTTGCATACAAACACACATACTGATTAACTAGCATGACAAAAAACAGAGGCTACATATCTAGATTTCAATGTGGCTAGCAAACAGCTAAGCTAAACTCAATACATCTCTATGACAACGGCTATCAGCTAATACCGTTTCGGTTAGCAATCGTTTTGATGTAGTAAAAAGTTCTAGAAATGCCTAAACGACATGAAAGTTTTCATAAAATATAAAAGATGGTGCCAGCATGAGGGCTATGAAGGACAGAATGACGAAGGATGGGAGATGATTACATTCGGGAGTAGCTACGACTTCCTGTTTTCTCTTCTTCTGAGGTCGCGAAAAACCGGGGTAGTCTGGCTGTAGTGTTGTGATACTTATTTACTACCAAAATCAAGTAGTAAAAACTCTACTTGACTGCTATAGACAAGCCTGTGTAGTAAAGCTGTAGTGTTTTGACTACTTATTTAGTACCAACAATAAGTAGTAATAATCTCTACATGATTACTCCCGAAAATACTACTGTTTTCCTACTGAATACTACAAAACTCTACTTGTGTATCTTGAGTAGTGCATAATCTACACATTCACTACACACTCCCTACTACAAAAATATGTTTTGTATAGTAATTCAGTAGTACTTTGTCATGAGGGGTGGGTCATTTCATAGGGAATCGTCCGGATACGCTCTCGTATAGTTACATCAACAAAACATTGTGAATAAAGGTGCTAACAAGTATTTTGTTGGACAATGTATATTATGTATAACATGCGTATCCCGTACATACGACTAAGAAAACTTGAAACCAACGAATCCAATTGAGAATCTGTGGTATGACTTAAAGATTGCTGTACACCAGCGGAACCCATCCAACTTGAAGGAGCTGGAGCAGTTTTGCCTTGAAGAATGGGCAAAAATCCCAGTGGCTAGATGTGCCAAGCTTATAGAGACATACCCCAAGAGACTTGCAGCTGTAATTGCTGCAAAAGGTGGCTCTACAAAGTATTGACTTTGGGGGGGTGAATAGTTATGCACGCTCAAGTCTTCAGTTTTTTGTCTTATTTCTTGTTTGTTTCACAATAAAACATATTTTGCCTCTTCAAAGTGGTAGGCATGTTGTGTAAATCAAATTATACAAACCCCCCAAAAATACATTTTTATTCCAGGTTGTAAGGCAACAAAATAGTAAAAATGCCAAGGGGGGTGAATACTTTCGCAAGCCACTGTAAATCTACTGAAAAGAGAAGCCTACTGTTCATTCACAATGCTTTTTAGGAGGCTTAACCACATCGAGGTTGATATATTGTTAAAGCAATCCCAGGTTTAATACCCTGTACGTACCTTTACTTTTATGGTTTTCTAATAAAACTGTTTCAAATAACAAAAATAGCTTCTTAGTAAAGAGCAATTTCTCAAGCAAGATTTTTGCTAGGGCTGTCTGAGTGGAACTGAAAACTAGCTATTATTGGCAGAGAAGTTTGGAATTCTCTTTCTTATTGGTCTATTATCTAATTCACCGCCTGATGATGTCAGCAGGCAGGCCAAAGCTCCATCCCACCAAAACAGGCTGAAATTTCAGGGGGTCTTTTTAAACAGCTCTAGAAAACTCTAAAATGGCATTATCATCATTTTCACAATTATTCCAACCTCATAGTGTTGAAATGTATATAAAATACAGGCAAATCACGTTTTTGACTGCACTGGGCCTTTAATCATTCCATCCCTTGTGGATCTATAATAACCCCCTCAAAATGGTTGTACATGTAATAGGACAGCCAGGATTATCCAGAGAGCAGTCTTAATCACATTTAGAAATGTGCCTCCAATTTACAGGATGATGACAATAGCTTAAGTGACCTTGATGACCTGACAAGCGTGCTGGGCTATATATACACCCAGGGGATGCCATAAATAGCCCAAGGCTCAAGGTCCTCTGAATGACGCCCAGCGGCAAACCAACACAATTTTATAAAAAAAGATGTTTAGCCAAGTTGATGCATTCTGGTTTACTAATGGTACATTTTTCCTTGGAGCAATTGGCCCTAGCTCCATTGGAGGCACTTTAAACAAAGTTCAGCAGCCACGTTATTCCCTTTCATGTATCTGGTTTATGTGAACGCTGAGATAATAGCTATTCATGTATACATCTGTGTGCAGGTTAGCAGATGGGTTAGCGATGTCATCTCCCATGCAGGGTTAAATGGGCTGTGGTGTATCAAAGGAGAAAGGAGTTCACATCCACAGACGCTCCGCTCAGCCGTGTTCCACAAGCGTACTAGGCTGTACTAGGAAGAACACAATAATAATAACAACAACAACAGGAAGTATTAGGACGTATAAAAATAACATTTAAATCCAGTATACTATATATAGAACAGGCAGGCAAGTTGCTCCTTCCTCCATGGCGTCTTCTAATAGTAGCCAACAGTACATGTGCATGGAATCATACACAAGGGAATTACACTGGAACTAATACACACGTGACCCAGCTAAAAACAGCACATGCTCATGTACTTCAGAATCAGAATAACCGCAAAAGCCCTGTAGAAAAGGCCCAACGAGCCTGCTTTTGACATAGGGTCAAGCATTAGTACGGCTGTGAGGGACTGTTGCTCTATATTTAGCCTCTCTGTGCCCATATTCTGTGTCTCTGTGGACCAGAGTAGTTCAGCTGGCTATGGGGCAGGGACATGTATGAAGGAGACATTTTTGACCCTGTCCCCGCCAACTGGCTCAAGGAAAATGAGAGGTAATGTACCACATATGGATGCTCTGTAACTTTGCTTGCGTTCCGTACTGTTTCCATTGCTGGGTCACTTAACATTGTTGTGTGTTTTCTCCCCATTTTAAAAAGTATATTTTGAATTCTCTCAGTGAGCAATTTGACTTTGGCCAAACATGATAATGTGCTCATCTGTAATGGGGGTTATCTGTATATCAGCAGCATGTAGGAAAGTTCAGTGCTTGACTCGGGCAGAAGCTCACCGGAGGTGAGTACTGGTCCCTCATAATGTTCTACTGCTTGAGCTCCTGTTCCTCTTATCGAATATTAGCTCAAAAGTATTGTGAGCTCAAAAGTATTAAATATAAACAGTACCGTAACCCAAAATGAGTCCCGGAACCAATTTCACTCCAAGTCAAGCACGGGGGAAAGTTTGACATCACAGTAACCATTTCAGAACCTAGCAAGAGTTCCATACTGAATGTTTCGTTAGGGAATCCCTGGGGTACCTCTGCTGGGCTTGACCGTGAGTGGGGGGCCCACTTCTACTGTCTATCTGCAGCTGGTAAGGGCAGGAAGTGAATGACCTTAAAGTGATGCCATGCCAGCCTTGGCAGCAGCGTGAAAATTAGCTGCTCTCACCACTGCCAATTCTGACAAAACTCTGGGCAGATAGAAAGTTACACACTTGGAAGGAATTTACCATCACTGCCACCGCCTATTTATAAACCCACTTAATCTCTCAGAAAGAGAGGGCCGTTTCACTGCCTTGATTAATTTAATAGGGCTTTGGCCACTTAGTCCCTCTCAACCTACCTCCATTGCACCGGCCTGTTTACAACGGGCAAGATTACAGAAGTCGACTGATGGTTAGAAGACAGGAAATTGGAAAAGCCTTCCTCTCTCTACCAGGAAACCTGTCATTTCCCTGATCTGAAGTATATTAAACATATCGAGCATTTCTATCTCCTGTGGGTTTGGGAAAGGGACAAGCATGAAATCTAATTTTGGGGTTGTGATTTGGATCTGCTCTGCGACACACAGAATAGGTCTGCAGAAAATGACTACTCTCTTTCAAATGGGTCTGCGTCTGTCTACATTACCCTCGTCTGAAATTAAAATGCAGAGTCTCATTTGAATGAAGTTCAAATCAAGAAACAGGGTGTCTGAATTTAGCATTTTGATTACAAAATGATTGGATTCACTGACAAAACACCTAGGTATAATTTATTATTTTCTTATTCCTACTAGTGTCCTACCTATGAAAAGCCCTGGCTATTCAAGCTCTTTCCAGATGAACTTGTAAGCAGACTCAGTGACAGGAAACATTGAAAAAGTGACTGAGGCATTGGTATTGCATGACAGTGAACCTCATGCTCCAGCTGGCTGCCTCTGCTCTGTGGTAGCCTAACTGTGTTGCATGGAACTATATCCAACTGTCCCCAGTTGCTCCTCGTGACGTCATAGCCTTCCCAGAAACGGAAAGGCATGGTTTGGCTCCAATAAGGTCCCATTTAGTGACAGAAACGGATCCTGCCAAAGGGGGCTGGCACAGACGTGGGAGGGGTTTATTCCAGAAACCGTGTCGCTCCACTGGCTATGCTGAGTGGCGTTAATCCTGTGTTTACTATAGCCATCACGTCCTAGAACCACAGGAGAGCATTCTCTGCACTCTTGTCCTCCCCTTCACACATCAATAGAAAATAGTAGCCTAAAACCATTGATATACCACTTCTGAAGAAAACAACAGACTAAATCTTATGTATACTGCAAGAATATGCACACTACAAATGATGAATTTGTATTTCATAATGATTTTACAGTCATTTCCACCGTACATGTTCACGTAACACCACATGTGGCATTTGCATTGTGCTCCAGCAGAGCAAGGTCATCACTTCGTCAAAGCACAGAGGTGTGTAAGTAGGCAGCTAAATAAATGGCACTCTCCAGTCTCCAGACCCACTTTAGAAATTGTTTGCCAAGCAACAGAGTATGAGCAGAAAGTCCTTTGAAAAGAGAGAAGTACATTACTGCCTGTTAGACTGCTGAACAACACTTAGGAACAGCTTGTACGAGCTTTATGTCTGAGTCCATCTGATTTCGTGTCACTTTTTGTATGAAAAATAACCCTTTTGGATGTTTGATACTGTAAGTAAGCAGCAGGTTGGACCAGGTCTGTGCGTCACTCATGCTATCTGCGGGATGGCCATGCGGTGGACGAGATGTGGATGGTGCTCTTAATTCATTTGGACCTTGAAGTCTTGTGACTTGTGACGTAGCACACAATAATTCACAGAGTCACAGACGATTAAATTCATATAGCAGCTAATGGGCTCTGCATCTTCCCTATCAAAGTAGTGTTGCAGGCGTGGGCTTTGGAATAGACCTTTGTGTAATTGCATTAACTTCTTATGGCTGCAGGGGCAGTATTGAGTAGCTTGGATAAAAAGGTCCCAGAGGTGCCCAGAGTAAACTGCCTGCTCCTCAGTCCCAGTTGCTAATATATGCATATAATTGTTAGTATTGGATAGAAAACACTCTGAAGTTTCTAAAACTGTTTGAATGATGTCTGTGAGTGTAACAGAACTCATATGGCAGGCAAATCCTGAGAAAAAAAATCCAACCAGGAAGTGGGAAATCTGAGGTTTGTAGGTTTTCAACTCATCGCCTATCGAATACACAGTGGGATATGAGTCAGTTTGCACTTCCTACGGCTTCCACTAGATATCAACAGTCTTTAGAACCTTGTCTGATGCTTCTACTGTGAAGTGGGGCCGAAGGAGAGGGGAATGAGTAAGGTCTGCCGTGAGCTGACCATGCTCTGACCATGCGCGTTCACATGAGAGGGAGCTCTGTTCCATCGCACTTCTGAAGACAATGGAATTCTCCGGTTAGAACATTATTGAAGATTTATCTTAAAAACATCCTAAAGATTGATTCAATACATCGTTTGACATGTTTCTACTGACTGTTACGGAACTTTTTGACATTTCGTCTGCTTTTAGTGAATGCGCTTCGTGACTTTGGATTTGTTTACCAAACGCAATAACAAAAGTAGCTATTTGGACATAAATGATGGACATTACCGAACAAAACAAACATTTCTTGTGTTTGTGGGAGTCCTGGGAGTGCATTCCGACGAAGATCAGCAAAGGTAAGTGAAGATTTATAATGCTATTTATGACTTTTGTTGACTGCACAATTTGGCGGGTAACTGTATGGCTTCCTTTTGTGGCTGAACGCTGTTCTCAGATTATTGAATATTGTGCTTTTGCCGTAAAGCTTTTTTGAAATCTGACACAGCGGTTGCATTAAGAACAAGCTTATCTTTAATTCTATGTAAAACATGTATCTTTCATCAAAGTTTATGAGTATTTCTGCTATTTGATGTGGCTCTCTGCAATTTCTCCGGATATTTTGGAAGCATTTCTGAACATGGCGCCAATGTAAACTGAGGTTTTTGGATATAAATATGAACTTTATCTAACAAAACATATATTTATTGTGTAACATGAAGTCCTATGAGTGTCATCTGATGAAGATCATCAAAGGTTAGTGGTAAATTTGATCTCTATTTCTGCTTTTTGTGACTCCTGTCTTTGGCTGGCAAAATGGCTGTGTTTTTCTGTGATTTTGCGGTGACCTAACATAATCGTTTGTGGTGCTTTCACTATAAAGCCTTTTTGAAATCGGACACTGTGGTGGGATTAACAAGATGTGTATCTTTAAAATGGTGTGAAGTACTTGTATGCTTGAGGAATTTTAATTATGAGATTTCTGTTGTTTGCACTTTCACTGGCTGTTGTCATATCGATCCCGTTAACGGGATTGCAGCCCTGAGAAGTTTTAAAGCAGTCAGATTTGGCCGCCCTGTGAGAATGCTACCGCTTGGCTTTGCTAATACAATTAGCTTAGCTTTAGGTCTAGCACCACTTCTTATTGTACTCAGTCAGATGAATAGTAGAACATGGCAAAAGCCACTGACGGGCTACAACAATATGTCACAAAATACACTATAATGTCGTGATAGGTACAGTTGAAGTCGGAAGTTTACATACACCTTAGCCAAATACATTTAAACTGAGTTTTTAACAATTCCTGACATTTAATCCTGTTAAAAATCCCCTGTCTTAGGTCAGTTAGGATCACCATTTTATTTTAAGAATGTGAAATGTCAGAATAATAGTAGAGAGAATGATTTATTTCAGCTTTGATTTATTTCATCACATTCCCAGTGGGTCAGAAGTTTACATACACTCAATTAGTATTTGGTAGCATTGCCTTTAAATTGTTTAACTTGGGCACTGCATCGCAGCGCTAGCTGTGCCACCAGAGTCTCTGGGTTCGCGCCCAGGCTCTGTCGCAGCCGGCCGTGACCGGGAGGTCCGTGGGGCGACGCACAATTTTGGCCCATTCCTCCTGACAGAGCTGGTGTAACTGAGTCAGGTTTGTAGGCATCCTTGCTCGCACATGCTTTTTCAGTTCTGCCCACAAATGTTCTATAGGATTGAGGTCAGGGATTTCTGATGGCCACTCCAATACCTTGACTTTGTTGTCCTTAAGCCATTTTGCCAAAACTTTGGAAGTATGCTTGGGGTCATTGTACATTTGGAAGATCCATTTGCGACCAAGCTTTAACTTCCTGACTGATGTCTTGAGATGTTGCTTCAATATATCCATATAATCTTACTTCCTCATGATGCCATCTATTTTGTGAAGGGCACCAGTCTCTCCTGCAGCAAAGCACCCCCACAACATGATGCTGCCACCCCCGTTGCTTCACGGTTGAGATGGTGTTCTTCAACTTGCAAGCCTCCCCTTTTTCCCTCCAAACATAACGATGGTCATTACGGCCAAACAGTTCTATTTTTGTTTCATCAGACCAGAGGACATTTCTCCAAAAAGTACGATCTTTGTCCTCATGTGCAGTTGCAAACCGTAGTCTGGCTTTTTATGCTGGTTTTGGAGCAGTGGCTTCTTCCTTGCTGAGCCGCCATTCAGGTTATGTCGATATAGAACTCATTTTACTGTGGATATAGATACTTTTGTACCTGTTTCCTCCAGCATCTTCACAAGGTCCTCTGCTGTTGTTCTGGGATTGATTTGCACTTTTCGCACCAAAGTACGTTTATCTCTAGGAGACAGAACGCGTCGCCTTCCTGAGCGGTATGACGGCTGCGTGGTCCCATGGTGTTTATACTTGCATACTATTGTTTGTACAGATGAACGTGGTACCTTCAGGCGTTTGGAAATTGCTCCCAAGGATGAACCAGAGTTGTGGAGGTCTACAATTTTTTTCTGAGGTCTTGACTGATTTCTTTTGATTTTCCCATGATGTCAAGCAAAGAGGCCCTGAGTTTGAAGGTAGGCCTTGAAATACATCCCCAGGTAAACCTCCAATTGACTCAAATGATGTCAATTAGCCTATCAGAAGCTTCTAAAGCCATGACATAATTTTCTGGAATTTTCCAAGCTGTTTAAAGGCACAGTCAACTTAGTGTATGTGAACTTCTGACCCAATGGAATTGTGATACAGTGAATTATAATTATAAGTGAGTTTATGCAATAGTTTATGTGTCGCAAGGCTAGGGTCAGTCTGTTATATCTGGAGTATTTCTCCTGTCTTATCCGGTGTCCTGTGTGAATTTAAGTATGCTCTCTCTAATTCTCTCTCTTTCTCTCTTTCTTTCTTTCTCTCTCTCGGAGGACCTGAGCCCCAGGCCCATGCCTCAGGACTACCTGGCAGGATGACTCCTTTCTGTCCCCCTGTCCACCTGGCCGTGCTGCTGCTCCAGTTTCAACTGTTCTGCCTGCGGCTATGGAACCCTGACCTGTTCGCCGGACGTGCTACCTGTCCCAGACCTGCTGTTTTCAATTCTCTAGAGACAGCAGGAGCGATAGAGATACTCTCAATGATCGGCTATGAAATGCTAACTGACATTTACTCCTGAGGTGCTGACCTGTTGCACCCTCGACAACTACTGTGATTATTATTATTTGACCATGCTGGTCATTTATGAACATTTGAACATCTTGGCCATGTTCTGTTTTAATCTCCACCCGGCACAGCCAGAAGAGGACTGGCCACCCCTCATAGCCTGCTTCCTCTCTAGGCTTCTTCCTAGGTTTTGGCCTTTCTAGGGAGTTTTTCCTAGCCACCGTGCTTCTACACCTGCATTGCTTGCTGTTTGGGGTTTTAGGCTGGGTACAGCACTTTGAGATATCAGCTGATGTAAGAAGGGCTATATAAATACATTTGATTTGATTTGAAATAATCTGTCTGTAAACAATTGTTGGAAAAATGACGTGTGTCATGCATACAGTAGATGTCCTAACCAACTTGCCAAAACTATAGTTTGTTAACAAGAAATGTGTGGAGTGGTTGAAAAACGAGTTTTAATGACTCCAACCTAAGTGTATGTAAACTTCCGACTTCAACTGTAAAAGGTTACAGATAATCATGACCCATAATTATATAGGAGGGATGAAAACATGGAGAGCGTTTTGGTTTGTTGTTTGATTATTGTAACCCTCCTGAAGATCGCCCTATGCCTCAATTGTATGCCATGACGATCCTTTTTCTCCTCAGTCAACTACTACATAACGCCAAGAAGAGTATCATTCATAATTTTTCTTTGAATGCGTGACATTTTCACTTCACAAAAGAGCGGTGTGATTACATGGCAGAGAGGGAAGAAAGTAGGCCTACCCGTGTGATTCACAGCTAGGCGGAGAGAGAAGAGGAGAGGAGTGGATGACTGTGGAGAGAGGGAAGGTTGTTCAGGGACAATGGTTTCATTAAATCACATGGCTCACATTAAGATGGGGACATTGAGAGCTAAGCAGCTTTTTTTGGGAAGCCAGAACAATGCTCTGAATGGGTGCTATGAAACGAATCAGGACCATGAGAGGACCTCTGCATCGCTGGCTTTTGCCGGCATGTCCAACACATACCACATACAGCACAACATGCAGTATGTGTATGATTTTTCTCTTATAGTAAGATATTTACGGTCTGTCATTTAGTGATCTCTGCACCCAGAACCATATTGCATGTGCGCTGGTCTGGCCATCTACTCAATGTTGCGTCTGTCAAGAAAGAATCGTAATTTAGTGAGGCAATCACCCGTAAAACAGAAAATCCATTTTAGATTCCTCCCATCTGCTCCTATAGTAACTGACAGAGGTTTGGACTTCACCAGAAAGGAAAGCAAGTACAATTCATCATAACGAGAGCATGCTGTGGGAACACAACACATGTGACTGTGCACTATCACTCATAAAATGCTGCACTCTGCATGGCCTGCCGCTGTTCTTTTACAACACTGAACAAAACCTATAATTGTCCCACATCACTCATAATGCTTTTTGTCTACAATTATGAATAACCATGTTAATTACTATTTTTAATTTTTGGGGGGGGACATATTATTCCCATGTAAGTGCCTACCATAACCCAAATGACCAATTTGTCACCCGTCATCGATAATTGCCAACAACGAAACAACAAAACACAGCACATAAATTGACTTCAAACACTACAAACACCCTGAACAGTCACTTGCTGCCTACACAACCTGCCTGCACAAACCCCTCTCTCCTACTCCCACACGTACTCCTTTGCAGTGCACTGTCACACACAGAGTCAGCCTCCACAGTCACTCACATCTCCTCTCAAGGCTTACTGACGGCTCAACTCAACTCAGACACACCGCAAAAGAGCAAGAGCTGCTCACTTCATCCAACATGGCCGCCCACTCTTCCCAGCACTTCCAGCTCACTCGTTCAGTATGCGATAGTGGAAGAGTAACGCCTCGATCTAAGCTGCTCCACAGTCACACTGACATACAGTAGTATCCCACACTATTCGCCCACTGTCTGAGTCTGTGGAGTGTGTAGTGCCCACCAGTGGAGTGCCAACGTGTCAGGTCACCAGCAGAAGCAGCCTTGAGCTGTGTGGGATGTGATCCTCTGTCTCTGTGTGGGCGATTCCACTCAGAACAAGGCACAGGCAGTCTGTGTGATATTTCATCTCCTACTGCAAGGGAAATTCAAGATAGGCCAGGCATAAGGCCTTCAGGGTACATATTGATCAGCACCTTAGTATGCATGCAATCAACGTATACACTTTAAACAGTACGCCTGGCTACATGAATATGATATTGCTTGATATCATCATAATGGTAGCAAAACAGAGAAGAGAGCATTTTGATCTTAAATTGGTGAAATTAAAAGATAATCATTCCTAGACTGTCTAAAGAATATTAAAAGCAAAGCAGACAGCTAAGACTTCTTTACTCATCTGTTTGTTTTGGGATCTGAGCGAGAGAGAGAACCTACTGTAGTGGCTTCATTTGAAATGACAAATGCAGGTCTTGAACTCACTTTTTCCATTTACACAAGCCCCCTCTTTAAACTCATCGCCCCCTCACCCTCTGAACCCTCTTTCCAACGGCCCTTTAATTTGAAACACCAAGCTTCAGAGTACCTCCCACAGTGAGGGGACTATCAATGGTTCTAATCTGAAGGCTCTGTCCCAGTAACAACAGAGGCACAGATAGCTCCATTAAAAGTTGAGCCTGGCAATTGTAAAGGCTGCCGCTGCTCAGAACTCCTGCAAATCTTTCTCCCTCTCCTCTGCTGACATCATGGAGCTACGCCGGTCCTGACAGAACCTCTCCCTTCACAGAGCCCTGTGGGCCACAGAGCCTGTGCACATCCCAGAAATATTATGCCCAAATGCAACTATACACACACAGGGATGAGCACACACACAGACAGATGTTGACTGAGTTGGATGTACTATACATGACTATAACGAAGGCTTTTAAAACAATTGAAGAGCAGACGGACCAATAATGACAACAACAAAATGAAACTGAGACAAAACAGCGCTGAAGGTTACACAAACTAAAACTATTACAAAGAGCGAGATGTCACCTAGAGTATCCAATGCCGTGTTACATGTCCACAAAGCTGCTTTGCTTTAAATGTTTTATTTCTCCTTTATTTAACCAGAGAAGTCACATTGAGATCTCCATCTCTTTTTCAAGTGAGCCCCGGCCAAGAGAGCAGCATACATGTATTTACACAATAGATACAACAACACATAAAAGGTAACAATTAAATGGAAGTTAAAACAGTGCAAAGTGCATAAGAGAGCTTAAAAGAGCAGGTTTAAAAACACGTGCAGTCAGTAGTCAGCAGCCCTCCAATCCAGGATTTAAAATCATCAATCAGAATAAAATGATCTCATTTTAAGTCCTTCTGCAATGTGTTCCAAGATGATGGGGCAGCAAAGCCAAAAGCACTCTTAAAGCCTGTCAGAAACATTTTGCGCATATATTAGGATGACATTTTGTGACGTTTTTGTTCGTTTTGGTGTTCGGCAGGTTCCCCCCCGGCTGTTCACCCACACAAAGCATTTTCTTGAGGCAAATCGAAAATCAGTAGCCGAAGTATACGCCCCCATTGTCGGTGATTGGCCAACAGTACTACTCCTAGTAGGAGTGGGAACTATGGATGGGATTCTTTAATGAAGTGTTTTGTTGTCATTCACCGAGAGACAACTAGTTTGCATGCGCATTTTTTTTCACTCGAGAAATAATGCAAACATTTTAGTTAGATGTAAAATTGCGCGACTAAGACCTCCTTTGCTAAAATGTCCAAATGAATTACAGATTTCTAGATTGATTTTAGATTAATCATGACTATTTTGAGGATGTGTTACTGGGTATGTTGTTGCTACAGCGTCTCAGAAGGGACAAACAGTCAAATGTAAGATTTTTCTAGTTTTTCAATCAAAGGTCTTTTAAGGGAGTATGCGAGGCACAGACGTTCGCTTCGCCTAGCAGAGCAAACCGAACCTAGAATGTGGGTGCCTTTTATAACGATCTTCATCAGGAGAAAGAGAGGAGGACCAAGATGCAGCGTGGTAAGTATCCATTTTAATAAGGATACTTGGAACAACGAACAAAAACAATAAACCGACAAATGAACGAAGACGAAACAGTCCCATATAGTAAACACAAACACAGGAACACAGTAACAGGAACAATCACCCACAACCCACAAAACAGGCTACCTAAATATGGTTCCCAATCAGAGAAAACGACAAACACCTGCCTCTGATTGAGAACCATATCAGGCCAAACACATAGAAATAGACAAACTAGACATACAACATAGAATGCCCACTCAGATCACACCCTGACCAAACAAAACATATAAACATACAAAGCAAACTATGGTCAGGGCGTGACACCTTTATAGTTTTGTGATCTCAGACAGTATTGTCCACGACTCTTTAGGGTGAGTAAAGTGCTTAAATATATTGGCAGCTGCCATAAAATGGCCTAATAGACAAACATTGTTGTAACATGCATATAACCCTATTCCATTTCTTGTTAACTGATCTGCAATGCTATATAGGCCGTAATGTGGACGTGATATAACACATTATCCAGGGTGCTGCTGGTGTCTGACCATCAAGTTTAAACACTACTTCACTAACTACATCAAGCAGCTTCAGTGTGTCGGCTGGGCCCTGTGGATCTCTCAGGATTAACCAATCATCCACACCCGTACTGGGTTCCTTTCAGGAATTCCAACACCTGGCCTCCTGTCATCCTGGCTGCGGTGGGGCTTAGCCCTACAACCTCAGGTCAGCTGACCTCTCCCTTTGTTGCCATGGCTACGAAGCACCAACGCAACATATCAAATCGACTCTATGGCGTTAACTAACACAGTTGTCACGTCCAGTGCTCTGAGTCTCCACTTTCTCCACTTAGTGATGGCAGATATTGTCTCTCACATTAGTACAGCCACTGAATAGCTACTCCAAAATGAGCCGGCTGCTGTCGCCTTATCAAGTATGTGTCCTGGAAACTTGAAGAGGGACTTTACATCCCTGGCCTCAGGTAAACAGGCCCGTCAAGGCTCCTGGGTGAGTGTAAGGCAGTCATTGGTGCCAGTCCTCAGTGCACTCTGCAAAGCCAGCCGAAGGCTTCAGTCGTTTCCCTCACTGAGCACAAAGCACTCGGAGTGGAAGTTCAGGGCCTTATTTTGTTTGACCTTGTTTTGACTGTATGGAGTCATGGCAATCCTTTCTTCTGGACATTGTTTCTCCATAAAGGCATAGTCCAGTCAAACACGTGATGTACCTGTGTTTTTAAAAATATATTTCCACACTATGAGGTTGGAATGATACTGTGAAATTGTGAAATGAATGATAATGCTCTTTTAGTGTAAGATCTGTTTGAAAAGGCTGCCTGGAATTTCAATCTGTTTCGATTAGATGGAGTTTTGACCTACCAGGCAGCAAATTCGTTAGCAGACTAATAAGAAAGAGAATTCCAAATCTCTCTGCCAATAACAGCTAGTTTTTGTTTTTCCCTCCCCACTCAGACCACACAGACAGTCCTAGCTAAATTCTTGATTGAGAAATGACTCTTGCTAAAAAGCTATTTTTATTTATTTTTGAACATTTTGATTGAAAACAATCACAGTAAGGTACTTAATTGTTACCCAGAAATGATTTGATATTGTGAAAAAAACAGCTGCATTGGGCCGTTCACATTAATTTAGCATATTTAGAGTAATAGATATCAGACAAAGTATACACAAACTTGTATAGTCATGGTAAATCACCTATGGAGGGATTTTATAGCCTTTATTTAAAATACACTGAACAAAAATATAAAACGCAACATGCAACAATTCCAACAACTTTACTGAGTTACAATTCATAAGGAAATCAGACAATTGAAATGAATGAATTAGGATCTAATCTATGGATTTCACATGACTGGGCAGGGACGCAGAAATACCCTGGCCTTTTGTCCCCAGCATAAGGTGCACCTGTGTAATGATCATGCTGTTTAATAAGCTTTTTGATATGCCACCCCTGTCAGGTGGATGGATTATATTGACAAAGGAGAAATGCTCACTAAACAGGGATGTAAAGAAATGTATGCACAACATGAGAAAAATAAGCTTTTTGTGTGTATGGAAAACTTCTGGGATCTTTAATTTCAGCTCATGAAACATGGAACCAACACTTACATGTTGCGTTCATATTTTTGTTCAGTATAGTATACATGATAACCATAACACTGTCAAACATGTTTTTATGATAGAGGTGCTTATCTCTCATCAATAAAGTACCCTAAAAAAGGTACGTCGGTGGAAAGAAGTTGAGAACAAGAATATTGTAAATGTAATAATGATGAGAGCTATAGCTGCAGGCAGTATTGCTGTAAGGCAGCCCGGCTGGTCTGTTTTCAATAGACGGTGCTTTTCAGCAACGAGGGCTTACCGACATGTGACCTATTGAACAGTGACTGGAAAGCTTGCAAGTGGTGCTGTCAACAGCAGGACATAAATAAAGCTAAAGATAAGGCGATGTGGCTGAGGCTGCTGGTCAGCCAATGCTTTTTATAGACAAACTTTGATTTATAAAAGGCGATGGGGACTATTTTAGAACCTGGGTTTTGGAAAATTTCGAATGATCTCTGGGTGCGTGATTGACCCCACCTAGACCTAAGCGTGGTGGGTTCAGGAAACAGCAGATGTGGCGAGTGACGAGCCAACCTTAACGATGTTGGTTGGAGTCCATGCAGTAGGATATATTGTTGGTACTCCATTTGATGACTTTATTTGAACCCAGAGGCAGGCCACATTGTCTGATGGTCACATACAGTTGAAGTCAGAAGTTTACATTCACCTTAGCCAAATACATTTAAACTCAGTTTTTCACAATTCCTGATGTTTAATCCTAGTAAAAATTCCCTGTTTTAGGTAAGTTAGGATCACCACTTTATTTTAATAATGTGAAATGTCAGAATAATAGTAGAGAGAATGATTTATTTCAGCTTTGATTTCTTTCATCACATTCCCAGTGGGTCAGAAGTTTACATACACTCAATTAGTATTTGGTAGCATTGCTTTTAAGTTATTTAACATGGGTCAAACGTTTCAGGGAGCCTTCCACAAGCTTCCCACAATAAGTTGGGGGAATTTTGTCCCATTCTTCTTGACAGAGCTGGTGTAACTGAGTCAGGTTTGTAGGCCTCCTTGCTCGCACATGCTTTTTCAGTTCTGCCCACAAATGTTCTATAGGATTGAGGTCAAAGCTTTGTGAAGGCCACTACAATACCTTGACTTTTTGTCCTTAAGCCATTTTGCCACAACTTTTGAAGTATGCTTGGGGTCATTGTCCATTTGGAAGACCCATTTGCGACCAAGCTTTAACTTCCTGACTGATGCCTTGAGATGTTGCTTCAGTATATCCACATAATTTTACTTCCTTATGATGCCATCTATTTTGTGAAGTGCACCAGTCCCTCCTGTAGCAAAGCACCCCCACAACATGATACTGCCACCCCTGTGCTTCAAGGTTAGGATGGTGTTCATCGGCTTGCAAGCCTCCCCCTTTTTCCTCCAAACAAAACGATGGTCCTTATGGCCAAACATTTATATTTTTGTTTCATCAGACCAGAGGACATTTCTCCAAAAAGTACAATCTTTGTCCCCATGTGCAGTTGCAAACCGTAGCCTGGCTTTTTTATGGCGGTTTTGGAGCAGTGGCTTCTTCCTTAGCTGAGCAGCCTTTCAGGTTATGTCGATATAGGACTCGTTTTACTGTGGATATAGATACTTTTGTACCTGTTTCCTCCAGCATCTTCACAAGATCCTTTGCTGTTGTTCTGGGATTGATTTGCACTTTTCGCACCAAAGTACGTTCATCTTTAGGAGACAGAACGCGTCGCCTTCCTGAGCAGTGTGATGGCTGCGTGGTCCCATGGTGTTTATACTTGCATACTATTGTTTGTACAGATGAACGTGGTACCTTCAGGCGTTTGGAAATTGCTCCCAAGGATGAACCAGACTTGTGGAGGTCTACATTTTTTTTTCTGAGGTCTTGGCTGATTTATTTAGATTTTCCCATGATGTCAAGCAAAGAGGCACTGAGTTTGATGGTAGGCCTTGAAATACATCCACAGGTACACCTCCAATTGACTCAAATGATGTCAATTAGCCTATCAGAAGCTTCTAAAGTCATGACATCATTTTCTGGAATTTTCCAAGCTGTTTAAAGGCACAGTCAACTTAGTATATGTGAACTTCTGACCCACTGGAATTGTGATACAGTGAATTATAAGTGAAATAATCTGTCTGCAAACAATCGTTGGAAAAATTACTTGTGTCATGCACAAAGTAGATGTCCTAACTGACTTGCCAAAACTATAGTTTGTTAACAAGAAATGTGTGGAGTGGTTGAAAAACTAGTTTTAATGACTCCAACCTAAGTGTATGTAAACTTCCAACTTCAACTGTATTAGAGAGGAGGTTACTAGGTTCATGTGGAGTGAAGGAGTGAGAGGTTTACTAATTGAAACTCTCAAAGTGCGGTAATATGTCAGGCTAATTGCTGAGTTATGCAATCCTGTTGTCTGGTGTTATTGCTAGGGTCATGGGTCAACATATTGGCATGTTCAAGAGGGATCCTTTGTCATACTGTAGAACACAGACCAAGGACAAGCATTTCTGTCCAGACTGGAGTCTGGTCGAGTGGGTAACACTCCTGCATCTGGAACCTGTTCAATCCCTGCATATGGTTTTCTTTGCCCACTTTTTATTTGTCATAAAAATATGGAAGGAGTTCGGAATTCTGTTCTCATAAAAATAGAGGCAGCTCTGCAGTGGTCACTAGCTGGCACATTCATAAAATCTGATTTTAAACCTGACCCTAACCTTAAACCCCACATCTAACCCTAATTAATGCCTACCCCTAACCTTAAATTTTACTGAACAAAATTATAAAATGCAAAATAAGTTGCCTCCAATGTCGTTTTAGAGAATTTGGCAGTACGTCCAACCGGCCTCACAACCGCAGACCACGTGTATGGCGTGTGTGGGCGAGCGGTTTGCTGATGTCAACGTTGTGAACAGAGTGCACCATGGTGCTGGTGGGGTTATGGTATGGGTAGCCATAATGCACAGAGATACCGTGACGATATCCTAAGGACCATTGTTGTGCCATTCATCCGCCACCATCACCTCATGTTTCAACATGATAATGCACGGCCCCATGTCGCAAGGATCTGTACACAATTCCTGGAAGTTGAAAATGTCCCAGTTCTTCCATGGCCTGCATATTCACCAGACATGTCATCTGTTGAGCATGTGTGGGATGCTCTGGATCGACGTTTACGACAGCGTGTTCCAGTTCCCGGCAATATCCAGAAACTTTGCACAACCATTGAATAGGAGTGGGACAACATTCCAAAGGTCACAATCAACAGCCTGATCAACTCTATGTGAAGGAGATGTGCCGCTCAGCCTGAGTCAAATGGTGGTCACACCAGATACTGATTGTGTTTCTGATCCAAGCCCCTACCTTTTTAAAAAGGTATCTGTATTCCCAGTCATGTGAAATCCATAGATTAGGGCCTAATGAATATTTCAATTGACTGATTTCCTTATATGTTATTGCATTTATATTTTAGTTCATTATATGAACTAAAATTGCTCAGTTCTGCATCCAGGACAAGACTCATGACAATAAACTTAAAATAAGTTATGTCCAACATCCCATGGCAGTTTAACTTTTCTCTGGATGGTATTCATGTTCTGTACATCGCTCAGGGCTCTTGGTTATTCTCTCTGGGAAGGAGAGGGGAAAGCCCATTTCCAGCATCAGCCCCGTGAGCATGTCATCTCTCTTAAACTAATCATGTGGAAGGCATCTGGCTAAACATCTCACTCAACCTTGGCACTATTTCACATGTCAGTGCTCCCAGTCAGGACTAGCTCAGCATAGCAAAGAGCAGACGTGGACAATGAGGAGTAGGCTACTCATGTTCTGTTACCAGTACTGTTGTAGCAACACTATGGAAGCAAATCAGATCCCCGTGCACTGAATCAGTGTGCATTTGAGGTCACTCCGTCTCCCTGTTTCCGGTGGTTCCCTGAAGGGTGTCTGTGTAGTTTCTGCCAGCCTGCATAAGCCGTTTGTGACCTCACACCAGTGGCGTCACATGATGGGTAGGTGAATGAACCATAGAGACCAAGGTAAAGTGCATGTGCTCCATTTTGCCAATCTATCCATGATGGGTCAGGGACACACAGACACACAGACACAAATGATTGTTGTGTATTAGACCATTTTCCAATTAAGATATTTTTTTGGGGAGAACAATATTCCATAAGTCTTCCTGTGAGTTCTTTATGTCTGCTGCCATGGCCGGTATTACAGTCCATGACGTTCAGTGTAGGTTGTGTGAAGAGTGTACCCACCATGTGCTTTACACTACTTTGTGCGTAAAGGGTATTGTGATTGTGTGATCACCTGACTGCAGTGTCCCATTAGGATGTCCTAGTGGTTATGTCCTCAAGGTTATGATATGAGAGACCCTGGTCTGCCATGGAGTCAGTGGAGCTGCACTTCTATAGGAACCCTACACTGAACACCACACATCGACGCCTACACACCGCTAAATATAGATACCAACACATACAGTAAAACACATGTATTTTAGGAGGCGTCGATGCAGCGTTCCCAAGTATTTTGGGAGGCAGGCGTGAGATATTTTGGGACGGCATCCTTTCTTTTCTGGCGCGTGACAGCGATAGATCACTTGTTCAGAGGCAAGTGGGGGAGATACAAGACGGGGCTTGTGTTGTGTTGTTTGTAGCCATGGTAACTGCAGCATGTCAACTGATGAAGAAGCGATAAAGTTAGTGCCTATTATTGTCTATAACAGTCTCCCAGGCCTGACATTGAGTAACAAAACGTGATTTAGAACCCTTTTCCACTTTGCTGATGTCATTTGAGAATTAAATCAGATAAAACAAACAAATGTAGTCTGTGTAGTACTCACTGTAAGGGCTGTATAAATAAAGACATCTGAGATAAGACAGTGCCCTTGTACAAACAAACAAAAATGAAACGACATTAGTCCAATGAAGGAAAAGTGTTAGCTAAACTGCTAAACTACATTACTATGCAATCAAAGCAATGACCAAAGAACTATATAAAACATCAATGATGTTACTATATAATTACAGTGGTACCACACAAGTAACTTAATCTAAATGGTCAATAAAAAGACAACCTGGCAGTGTGCTCAAACACAAAAAATCTGTATTGTCCTACAGATAGAAATATGAACCCCAAAAATCAATCTAGTAAGGCTGGTCAGATACTGCCGTGTCAGAGAATCATCAGTAGGAATAACAGACATCCTGATGCCAAAAATATATCTGACAGGATCTATTTTGGAAGACTAAAATGCAGTTTCAATTACACGGCACATTGATTGCGCTCATCAATGAGGCGCTTGCTCAGGTATCCTCAGGCTTAAGGAAGCTCATTGGATGCCATCTTTAGAGGGTTATGTCAAAAGATCTGTTAAATATACACTACGCACCCGGTTTCATTCATTATTCAGGTAGCTGCAAACAAAATATTTCCATAGATGTTACTGCTCAGGTGACAAGTGAGACCAGTTAAGAAACACTGGAGAGTATCAGAATTCTTCAAATCAACAAAATGACTGTCCGGCCATTCTCTTTGTGAAATGAATCCAATATAGCCTACTCAGACAAAGACATGTCTATTTAGAGAAGTACTACCACTACCAAATAGTTTGACGTTGGTCAAGTAATAACCCCTACAGGAAATAGTGTACTAAAGCATGTCAGTTCTAGCAATAGACTACATACTATCCATCAATCAAATGTATTTATAAAGCCCTTTTTACGTCAGCCGATGTCACAAAGTGCTGTACAGAAACCCAGCATAAAACCCCAAACAGCAAGCAATGCAGATTGTGAAGCAGTTTATTACAGTTTATTTGTGGTCCATTTTTTATTTCAGACAGTTGTCACAGTTTTCAACACTGGGGGTATAAAACATGTTCATGATGCAGTGAAACCTGAGGTTAAATATGGTCTCTTAGTATAAAGCTCTACATGGCATCACAGGCTCTTCAAATTGAATCAGTCTCAAAGTCTTGTCGGAGCACTCCTGTTGTATGTGATGGTAAATGCTGCTACCTTGTGGACATCTTTAAAGTTGAATACAGATGTAGTGGTAGGCTGCTGGGTTCCACGGATTGCCTCCCACAATGTCACCAATGTTTCAGCATACTAGTGTGGTTAACCTAAATCTGGGATTCCAGAGATTAGGTTCCCATTGCAGTTTCTACTGGTAAATGGATGTACGTCGGGAGTCTAGAGGTGTCACCAGTGTCATAACGTAGTAACAGGACAGATAGATGCAAGAGGCACCCTGCACCATGATCATTATCAGTGCACCCCTGCAGTCCACACAGACCGTTGCAGATGCCTTTTAAAAAAGGTACATGGACACTCCTTTCCCCAGCAAATATACATCTATTTTTATCTTGTCGCTGCAACTCCCCAACAGGCTCGGGAGGCGAAGGTCGAGTTATGCGTCCTCCGAAATCTGACCCGCCAAACCGTGCTTCCCGCTGAACCTGGAAGCCAGCCGCACCAATGTGTCAGAGGAAACAACGTTCACCTGGACGACAGAGGTCAGCCTGCAGGCGCCTAGCCCACCACAAGGAGTTGCTAGAGTGCAATGAGCCAAGTAAAGCCCTCCCAGCGAAACCCTCCGCTAACCCGGACGACACTGGGCCAATTGTGTGCCGCCTTATGGGACTCCCGATCACGGCTGGGTGTGATACAGCCCGAGATCGAACCCGGGTCTGTAGGGACGCCTCTAGCACTGCAATGCAGGGAGGCCTAAGACAGCCTGTTTCTGTCTGCAGTAAGGTGGTGTTGTTATGGTGTGTTAAATCCCCTGTCCTGCCTTGAGCCTGGTGCATCTGAAGTAGTGGTCCGTGGTTGTTGTGCAACGCTGGTTATGGAAATGAAGGTGGCAGAGTGACAGCCTGGCTCAAGGCAAACAGCTAAAAGAGTCCTCTCAGTACGTTCATTAGCAGGTGTCTGGGAGAGATGAAATGAGCCTTGGGGTGATTACTAAATGGAGGGCCTGAGTGTTTTGAATATCCCTCACACAGCACAATCACTCAGGAGCAAGCTCTTGGCCAGACGGCTCTACCAGCCTGGAGCTACGCAAGAAATCACAACTGTGTGCTGTGCATCACCGCCTGGTATGGCAACTGCTTAGCATCTGACCATAAGGCGCTACAGAGGGTGGTGCTTATGGCTCAGTGCATGGGGCCAAGCTTCCTGACATCCAGGACCTATATACTAGGCGGGGTCAGAGGAAAGACTCCAGTCACCCAAGTCATAGACAGTCCTCTCTGCTACCGCACGGCAAGCAGTACCGGAGCACCAAGACAAGGACCAAAAGACTCCTTAACAGCTTCTACCCCAAAGCCATAAGACTGCTGAACAATTAATCAAATGGCCACCTGGACTATTTACATTGACACCCCCCCCATATTTGTTTTTACACTGCTGCTACTCGCTGTTTATTATCTATGCATAGTCACTTTACCCCTAGCTACAGGTACAAATTACCTCGACTAACCTGTACCCCCGCACATTGACTCGGTACCGGTACCTCCTGTATATAGCCTCGTTATTTTGTTACTTTAGTTTTTTGGGTAAATATTTTCTTAAGTATTTCTTGAACTGCACTGTTGGTTAAGGGCTTGTAAGTAAGCATTTCCCCTGTAAGGTCTACACCTGTTGTATTCGGCGCATGTGACTAATAAAGTTTGATTTGATATATCAGTGAACAAGCACGTCAATCACTGACCGGTGTCTCTGTTCTCTCACCTCTGGGCTGAGGGGCGCACTGATTACATTTACGTATCCGCACAGCTTCTGATTAGTGAGGCCGAGTTTAAACATTGAGAGTCTTGAGAAGCTTTATCTCTGAACACGTTGACATACATTTGTACCAGGTTCAAGGTTCGTTCCATGCTGAAATTCCTCATAAATCAATGGCTGTCAAGAAAATCAGTGATCATGTATACTGTATACATGTATACTGGACCGACTGACATGTTTCCACTGAGTCATGAACGGACAGCAAAAACCATACATGTTGGTGTTTAATAGTTATCCACTGTAATGCATTTTGTACTTGCTTGGGGCTCAATGGGAACTTTTTCCAAACGCTTACTTCTCAGCTCTCTGTTAGACCACATGGTGGCAGCAGTGACAACTAATTCTGGGACCCACACTTGAACTAGTCATAAAACAATACGTACTATTTAAGTTCATCTGTCTATTCCACACAAGCCTTTTAAATGGTAACGGAAAGTTTGATACATTCTTTCATCACATCTTTTGTTTCTGAAACAACAACAGTACTGAATCAATCTAATATTTGTAAGAGCTACAATTCACACAAAAAAAACAATAAGTCAATGAAATAGTTACCAGTTCATGCAAAATGATTCACATTGTAAATATTTCATAAATAACGCTTCTCATATTGTATAATATCAATTGTTTGAAATAGATAACTCAAGTGCCAGTTCCAAGCCTTAATTCCCATGGGTAGGACAAGGCAGAGCGTGTCCCCCTACCAGTTTGTCCATATTGGTAAAGTCCACCTCTATCTATTGAACAGCATTACTTAAAACTACCATAACTCAAACACACCAAGAGGACAGAGGAGCAATTTCTCTTACAACTGCCACTACCCTGGGGCTCTATTAATTATTATGACCCTAACTTACTGAGACCTTCCATTATCGTAAAAGAATTGAAAAATCACCCTGCTTGGAACACACCGTACAGTAGTGTAGGAACAGACTGTAGGGAGGAGGCTGTTCTGTGGCACAGGAGAAATGAGCAGCACAAAGACATGGACATAAACCCATTACAGAAGTGTCTCATTGACATACAGAATTTACTGTATGTGTACACCCTCTCCTTCCTTTCTCGAAAGTGGAACTATTTTAACCCAATATGAGCTCAATACCCTATTCAGCGTATACTTGGCATCTTTAAAGCTGATGTACAGCTGAGAGAGTGCCCTAGTGCCGTTCCCTCAATCACTGGGCTGTCAGGGCACGGGGAAAGTACGGCGTAAACTCTTCATTTACAGTTGAGCAATTGAGATTTGGCAGCCGCTCGCTACTCCAATTCCACCCACATTTGTGAGTGTTGTGTTAAAGGATCTATGGCAACTAGGACGAGGTGGATCCAGTTGCAAAAGCCAAGCTAAATATGGATCAACATAGGTTACCACCAGGATTCAGACGACATGTTACAGAGCACTGGCGTCATCTTCCAATGGTGTGGCTAAACCCTTGGGAAGAATATATAGCACCTTGCATAGAAACACTAGCAGCCTCAACAACAACAATCCACTGGGTGGACAGTGTGTATGGAGGGGGACTGTTAAACGCTTTTCACTACACCCATTTGAGGCCACGTTGTACATCTTCAAACAAAATTCAATCAGATCAATTATTCGCTACAGAGTTACATACATTACGCTGTTCTGTCAAGGCAATGTCTGGATGGCTATGTGAGCAATATCTTTCACTTCATAAAAATGTCACAGATCACTACTATGTTTAAAAATATAGAGCTGTGCAGAGGGCGCATAGTAGTCATAAAGACTGATTCAAAACGTTGATATCCGCTTCTGACATTCAATTAAAGTGCGGTTGAAAACAATTGACCAGTCGAGGGAGACGTGATGTTTCACACCCCTTGTTCTATGTTCATCAGCAGTAGTAAAAAACTCAGACCAGGATATTCAAAGTTGAGAATAAACGCTATTCAGACATTCACTCTGGCATATAATAGACCACATGTAGTCTATGCCACCTGGAGGTTATTTGCAGTCACGTTAGTCAAAGGATGCTAGCACCTTCCTGCCTTTCAGGGGTTGAGGGGGTCGGAAGTTGTTCTCCATGCATTTCCTGCTCTCTTCCTCCTCTCCGCTGAAGAGCAGCATCCTGAACTTTCCCATCTGTGGAGAGATGTTTGGAGACAGACAGAAACACCTTATAGCCCCTGCCTGCAGTGTCTGAGGAAGGAAAAACATCATAATAGCCTCTTACGTAAGAAGGGCTTTTCCCTGCTGAGTATCCCCAAAGAATTTCACAATTAAAAAAGGCCAAAACGTTTCCATCCATCATGTTAATCAGCTCCCAGGGATCAAAGGATTGTGCCCCGGAGTCCTACACTAAGGGCGAGGGAGCAGGCCCATGCTCCCAGGCCCAGCCCAGTCAGCCAGGCCAGGAACAGAGGTATGCAGACCGCATGCCGATGGGCCAAAGCTGACTTTAATTACGTTTCCCAGTGCCATTGAAAAAAAAGCTGAGAACACAAAACAGGGCCAGCCCAGGAAGGGACCTGGAAGGCATGCAGTCACCTTCCTGGTAAACAGCCTGTTATAATGGCAGTGGCGTAAAGTATTAAGTAGTACTTTAAAGTATTTTTACTTAAGTTGTTTTTTGGGGGTATCTGTACTTTAGTATTTATATTTTTTTACATTTTCCTTGACACCCAAAAGCACAAATGCACAAACTTATCAACAGAACATCCCTGGTCATCCATACGGCCTCTGATCTGGCGGACTCACTAAACATGCATGCTTCGCTTGCAAATGATGTCAATGTTGGAGTGTGCCCCTGGCTTTCCGTACATTTAAAAAACGATGCCATCTGGTTTGCTTAATAAGGAATTTGAAATGATTTATACTTTTGCTACTTAAGTATATTTTAGCAATTACATTTACTTTTGATACTTAAGTGTATTTAAAACCAAATACTTTTAGACTTCTACTCAAGGAGTATTTTACTGGGTGACTTTTACTTGAGTCATTTTCTATTAAGGTATTTTTACTTTTACTCAAGTATGACGGTTGGGTACTTTTTCCACCAATGTATAATTGAGCAGAGCTGGGCATGCACCCCGACTTCATCAAAGAAACAGTCTACTGCTCCATATCCCTAACACAGTATTCACTTATTGCCCTAAGCCTGTAGCTTCCTTCATGATTAATGTTAATAAAACAACTCGGGAAAAAGACGACAAGTTCATCTCTCTGGGTTAATAAATGGGTATTCAATTAGCCATTTAGCTACAAAAACATGTGGTTTGAATGAATTAGAACTCCTACGTGTATTGTAAATATTTAAAAATGAATGAAATGGTATATTAGCCAATTACGCCATCAGAGTAGATAATAGACTCAATCTTTTTTCAAGCTATATGAGCACCTGCAAAGTCAGAATCTAGCCTACAGTAATTCAGAGAATATGCACTGCACAGCTACATAGTAAAGAATCTCGGTGTGTGCATGACTGTCACGAGCTCCGGGGTAATGCCCACTGTTCGAATGGAGCTTAAGCTGTGACTTGTGACACCTGGATCCACAAAGAGTTCTCTCAAATCTAGGGTTCCCACTAGGATTACAGCAGGCCCTCACACACAGAGGGACTGCATGGCATCCAAACCACGCATGCAGTAATCCACTCAAAGCCATGGCTGAGCCTACTGCCCTGGCATCCTCCAATCAAAGCCCTCCGTCTGGAGAAAGCCACAGTAACATCAAAGACGGCTCAAGGACAGCCCCAGCTCAGTCACTGGTGGTCATAAAGCCTTCATATTGATGTTTCAAATCATTAACCATGAAGAGGAGAGGAATGAATTGGTATATTGTAAAACAGATAGGGTTCGTTTACACAGGCAGCCCAATTCTGATATTTTTTTTTATCACTAATCGATATTTTGAGCAATCAGATCTTTTTCAGAGCTGATCTGAAAATATCTGATGTGATTGGTCAAAAGACCAATTAGTGGAGAAAATATCACAATTGGGCTGTCACAACGCAGCCATAGTGTTGCAAGTGAGCCATCAAAGTGAACCTTGGCATACTTTTACTTGTCAATTTCAGTGTTTCAGAATAATTACTTCAACAGACACTCCCACATAAATCAGTGTAAAACCCTCAGTGCCTTTTTCTTTCTTGAGCTTTTGGAGGAAGGGCAGAGGAAGGGCAGAGCACCCACCGCCAGGGCAGATGCCTGTCATTCAAATGGTTCATAATTTACATCATGACAAAAGCAGTGGTTCACTGTGGTTTCCCTAAGCGGAGACCCCAGATTTCCATAAGCAGAGATATCTCCATATTGGTAGTACTGATTCACCCCTATCAGATGGCGAGGGCTCCCACCTGTTTCTCTGAGACTATGATTGGCTCCTTCAGAACGATCCAGGTGACACTCTCGTGAAGAGGTGGCGTGGTCAGTGAACCCGGGTAGGTCCAGAAGTGTAGGCTGTTAGGTAGGAGGCACTTGGGATTGAAACCTTTGAAATCTGCAACTCTTCCCTGGGTGCAAATAGAACAAAGAAGAGCATGAGAAATATGGATTATGCTACACTTCAGATGAGTCTTTTATCAAATGCCCTGTTGAATCATTCGAGTCACTCGTTAGGTGAATCATTCTTTTGCATTATGTCAGACTTACCTTAAACTTCACCATGTATAAAGCATCTGTTATCTTGTGTAAACCTCTGTGTTCATCTCCGATCTGTAAACAAAACACCTTCCCTTTTTAGCTCAACATTCAAACATTAGCCCAAACAGATTGTCATATCTGAGAAAATATGATGTTTTCCATAAACATTCTAAATATATTACAGTAGATTACACATACACACATTGCCACAATGATATACTGAAATGTTTTTTTTTTACCATCATGCACTGTATGCACACTCAGTGTACAAAACATTAGGAACACCTTCCTAATATTGAGTTGCACCCCCTTTTGCCTCCTGGTACCCACTGCCATACCCCATTCAAAGACACTTAAATATTTTGTCTCGCCCTTTCACCGTCAATCGCACACATACACAATTCACATCTCAATTTTCTCAAGGCTTAAAAATCTCTTTAACCTGTCTCCTCCCCTTCATCTACACTGATTGAAGTGGATTCAACAAGTGACAATATCTTTCACCTGGATTCACCTGGTCAGTGTCATGGGAAAAGCAGGTGTTCCTAGTGTTTTGTACGGTCAGTGTATACGTCAATGTGTTATCAATAAGATATTTCATAAACACATACATTTTATACTTTGTATTATGTAAATACATTGTCTATAAAAATGTGCCACATATTTTCCACATGGTACTGGTATGACTGAACAATTTTCAACACAAACACGAGTAAAATGTTTTCGTCCTCTCTGTTCAGACATAAAATCATAAAAATGTTCTACATTGTTCCTTCAGTGATTGCTGATCTTCAGTCTAATCCCTGTTAAACAGCCCTGGTGAAGCAGAAAGAGATTAAATTCCAAAGCAATTTACTGGCTGACAGATAAACAGCTGCTGGCTGATGTGGGGAGTGGTATGTGGGGTACCCCGGGGGAGATCCTCTCACCTCTAAAAAGACGCCAAGGACAGCCAGTCCATCGGGGGCTGCCGCTGCCTCCCCAAATGTCTTGTACTTGTCTGCGTTCCAGTGCACCAGATGAAGCTGCAGGAGGAAACAGGGAGGAGGGGCAGCAGGGTTAGGGACAAGCCTGAGCCAAGCACCCACATTCAGGGAAACACAGCTTCGTCTCAGGTACTAAACAAACCAGTTGCCTAGTACAGAGGTCAATCGAACCAGAGAAGGGAAAACTACTTCTTGGCAAATATAGATGCAGATGTACAGTGCAGTCGGAAATGATTCAGACCCCTTGACTTTTTCCACATTTTGTTACGTTACAGCCCTATTCTAAAAATCTATTAAATTATTCCCCCCCCCTTCATCAATCTACACACAATACCCCATAACGACAAAGCACATTTTTGCAAATGTATTAAAAATCAAAAACAGAATTAAACTCAGCAAAAAAATAAACGTCCTCTCACTGTCAACTGCATTAATTTTCAGCAAACTTAACATGTGTAAATATTTGTATGAACATAACAAGATTCAACAACTGAGACATAAACTGAACAAGTTCCACAAACCTGTGACTAACAGAAATTGAATAATGTGTCCCTGAACAAAGGGGGGGTCAAAATCAAAAGTAACAGTCACTATCTAGTGTGGCCACCAGCTGCATTAAGTTCTGCAGTGCATCTCCTCCTCATGGACTGCACCAGATTTGCCAGGTCAAGGATGTGACCAAGAACTTGATGGTTATTCTAACAGAGCTCCAGAGTTCCTCTGTGGAGATGGGAGAACCTTCCAGAAGGACAACCATCTCTGCAGCCAGATGGAAGCCACTCCTCAGTAAAAGGCACATGACAGCCCGCTTGTAGTTTGCCAAAAGGCACCTGAAGGACTCTCACATCATGCCAAGCGTCCCATCTGGAGGAAACCTGGCACCAATCCCTACGGTGAAGCGTGGTGGTGGCAGCATCATGCTGTGAGGATGTTTTTCAGCAGCAGGGACTGGGTGGCTAGTAAGAATCGAGGGAAAGATGAACGGGGCAAAGTACAAAAGGATCCTTGATGAAAACCTGCTCCAGAGCACTCAGGACCTGAGACTGGGGCGAAGGTTCACCTTCCAACAGGACAACGACCCTAAACACACAGCCAAGACAACGCAGGAGTGACTTCAGGACAAGTCTCTGAATGTCCTTGAGTAGCCCAGACAGAGCCCGGACTTGAACCCGATCAAACATCTCTGGAGAGACCTGAAAATAGCTGTGCAGCAACGCTCCTCATCCAACCTGACAGAGCTTGAGAGGATCTGCAAAGAAGAATGGGAGAAACTCAAATACAAATACAGGTGTGCCAAGCTTGTAACGTCATACCCACGAAGACTCGAGGCTGTAATCGCTGCCAAAGGTGCTTCAACAAAGTACTGAGTAAAGGGTCTGAATACTTACGTAATTTGATATTCCCTTTTTTTAATGTCAAGACTTGTTTTTGCTATGGGAAATTATGTGTAGATTGATGAGGGTAAAAAAACCAATTTAATCTATTTTAGAATACGGCTGCAACGTAAAAAAATTTGGAAAAAGTCAAGGGGTCTGAATACTTTCCGAATGCACTGCATGTCGGGGAAGATGTGGTTACCTAGGCTCCGTCTGGGTGATTAGGAGGGAGAAACGCTCACCTCTGAAGCGTAGGTCTTTCCTCGGACGGTGTGCTCTGAGCCTTGGCTGCCCTTCCTGCCCCAGTGGAAGTGGAACTGTTTCAGCCGGTAGGCGTTGTCAAGGGGGCCTGCCCTGATTACTGTCGGGGCAGAGGACGAGAGTCAGCCAGCCAGCCACTGCCATGCCTCTATGCTCCTATGCCTGGCACAACACACTAGACAGGCAGGCAGGAACCACCACATGCCAGGCCTGGTACAACGACTCAACCTGGCTACACCTGCCACTGCTCATTAAATCCCTCTCGCTAAGCTGATACAGATCAATGACACTCTGACAGACACATAAGGCACCTTGCCCTGCAACCACATTGTTTACTACTCCTCCTAATTTGGCTAAACAGGTAATGTATTACAACAAGTATGTCCTCATGAAGGCCTTACTTTCCCTGACATAAAACAAATGAGAGTGTATTCTGAGCATGCGTCCTGATATGCCTAGGATTTGTCCTGTAACTAATTGGTCTAATTGGGGTGGTGCTGGGGATAAGGGCCCCAGGATAGACATTGTCTGGGCTGGGCTCTGTTAGTGACAGTGTAGGACAGGGCAGTAAGTGACAAATTCTGTCTGATACCACTGGAGCCAAGCCATGCAAAGCACACACAGGTGCACACAGTGTACCCATATACACACACACAGCGAGATCTTTGTGATGGCAGATGAAGAGAATGCCAGAGATCGGAATGTCACAAACTAGGTTTCCTTCCATCGAATTGGTGACAGATTTTTATGCTAATTTTCTGAAATCATTTTCCCACCAGAGATGGGATTCCATCAAACAGACGTATTGTGTGCGTGATGACATGGTGCACATTAAAATAACTTTTATAGTGAAATTCCCATGTACCTAATAAAATAAATACAAGTTAAATGGGTTTCCATCGCATTTTCAACTCTACTGATGGTTTTGTCACAAAAACTGTTGCGTTATATAGCAAATGTACCCACTCTGGTCTTGTCACGTGTGCTCTAGCCAACAGCTGGCAGACACAGTTCTGGCAGTCTACCTACATGAGATTATTATGGATAAGAGACAGATTATTTTTATTTGTCCAAGGGCAGCCAAGAGTCGATCATCATGTCACCAGAATAAGACCCTCGATATTTATTGGAAAGGAGCATCAAGCTTAGTGTTGCAAAGGCAAGTAATATTACCATTAAACTACCAGAATGTGAATCTTGCAAGGATTTGATGTAATCTATCACAAGACATCTAGTGGCCATTTTAGGTACTTCTGATTTTTTTGAGGTGTCTAATTATCTCTGGCCCTCTGTGTGGCCTTTTCATATATTTTACATGTGATATAATTAAGATTTTCAAATAAAACATACAATGACAGAGCAATAAAACATGATCCTAAATATAAACCATCAACTTTGTGAATACCATTGGTGTTTAATACGAGGGTTTCAGCATGAAATATCCTTTATAAAAAGAAAATCACTCATTTATTTGGCTATGTAATTCTTGTCAAACTGGTGGCAGTTATAAAAAAGTCAATTGTTGGACTTGCAGAGTTCATAAAAAACAATGGTATTGTTGATTAGATGTTTTTTTTAATTAATTAGTATATTTCCTCTTGAACCATACGTCTATCTACAAGAAATTCATGGACAATATGGAGACCGATATATATTTTGAATTACTATACATAAATTTTTTTTAAAAACATATTCATATAAAATGTTTTACAATAGATTGGCCTATATTTTCTGGTATTTACAAAAATTGTATTCTTGCCCTTTGTGCTGTTGTCTGTGCCATGTTTTGTGCTGCTACCATGTTGTGCTACTGCCATGTTGTGTTGCTACCAAGCTGCGTTGTCATGTGTTGCTGCCATGTTGTTGTCTTAGGTTTCTCTTTATGTAGTGTTCTCTCTTACCCTATATTTTTGTTTTTATTTTTAATTCCAGCCCCCGTCCCCGTAGGAGGTTTTCTGCCTTTTGGTAGGCAGTCATTATAAATAAGAATTTGTTCTTATTAACTGACTTGTTTAGTTAAACAAAGGTTAAATAAAAATAAATAAAATACTGAAGATTCCGGTAACTTCGGTAAACTTTGGTAGCTTTGCAACCCTAATCAAGCGCATCACTGTGCACTTTACCACCCTGTGAAGTTCATCATAACTTATTTTATCAGTAGCCTAACAAACTGCATGCTTTCCTGAGTCATTGTGGGAGGACCACACAACATATCATCACGCGACTCCACGTTTGCTTCGATATGATGGTTATTAGATCAATATTTGCGCAAAGACGTTTCCGCCATTTCTCGCATCATACATTTTACCTCCAAAAAATGATCACGCCATGTCGAACGGACAAATTGTCTGTTGACATTTATAAAATTGATCCTGCATTTCTGTTTCCATCAGCCCGGTCGTGACTTTTTTAATGCGTCTAATAATTCATCCGCATGAAACGGTTGGGTGGATAAGAATGGCACCTGGGTAATTTGTGCTTTAGAGCATGTTCAACGCTTCCTGAGTTAATGACACACTAGGCATTGTGTGCCGCAGTTGTACACACACATGTACAAAAAAGGCACACACACGATAAAGTACACAACCACAAAAGGGAAACAGGACAACTGCGGCATGCATAGGTGAAGAAGCTGTACTACTTCCCCTTCCCTGATGGTGAAAGGATAGGGAAGTCTATCAGTAATAAGACCCTGTCATGCAGAATGGAACTTCTTTGTTTGGTTTCTGTGAATTTGTTTTCATAGTGATCTGCACCTTAGCCAAACAGCCACACTTTTGTTAAGACTGAAAATAATCAGTCGTGGCTTGTATTTTCCTTTTGTGGAGGGCCTTTTCAAATGTATTTGTCACATGCTTCGTAAACAACTGGTGTAGACTAACAGCGAAATGCTTACTTACAGGCCTTTCCTAACAATGTAGAGAGAAAAAAACTGAAAAAGAATAAAATACACAATGAGATTACAATAACTTGGCTATATACACAGGGTACCAGTACCAAGTCAATGTGCAGGGGTACGAGATAATTGAGGTAGAACACCTTTTTGTTGTAGGCGTTCAGTTACCACTTTTCAAAATACAAGCCCCAACTTATTTGGTTGTCATTCTATTCAGACCCTTGGTTCCAATGACCTTTTGATGCCACAGAAGCAAAGCAGCTCTCATGTTTTATTTGTCAATGACTTTGTTTACTTGGACTGTCAGTTTAAAAACAGATATGACGCAACTATGAAGATTACCTGATGTGGTCAGATGTCTGGTCTGGCAGAAAGACACCCCTACAGTTAAATACTGGCTTCACTATATCCACAAAAACACATCTCACTGAATCATACAGTCCAGTAGGAGGGGCCTCAATGATATACAAATTTAAGTGGTCTATCCATCAACCACATTTTGATGGTGGTTGTGATGAAGTCTGCAAATCCAAAACATATTTCCAATGGATAATATTGAACATTTGAAGTTTCCTGGCAATAAAACTGTGTCATTCAGGGCATTAGGCTTCCACAATCTACTACACTGCTCAGATTGGACGAAGGTGGGGAATCTGCTGTCAGTGAACTTTGAAGCCTAAACAACAATGACTAAGACCATGCAAAGTGTAAGCTAGACATTGTAATAAAGGATTGATCTGCATACTGCACGTAGGTAGAATTGCATCCACTAAATAAGTGTCACATGTGCATGCAAGTGTGGTGGTTGTAGCATGATGGTACTACTACACAGTAGCCATAACGATGTCCCTTTACCAATACAGTGGTTGTGTTGGCTAATGTCATAGTCATGAGTGATGGAGGTGTCCAGAAACAACCACCCACCCGTCACAATGACATACATCAGCGATAAATACCTCCTGGGCTGGCTGACTTTCACACTCAGGTTGATGATCGAATCCGAAACAATACTATATCTCAATATTGCTTGTATTCAGTGGTGTAAAGTACTTAAGTAAAAATACATTAAAGTACTACTTATGTAGTTTGTACTTTACTATTTATATTTTTGACTACTTTTACTTCACTACATTCCTTAAGAAAATATTGTACTTTTTACTCCATACATTTAGTTGACACCCAAAAGTACTCGTTACATTTTGAATGCTTAGCAGGACAGGAAAATGTTCAAATTTACGCACTTATCAACAGAACATCCCTGGTCAGCCCTACTGCCTCTGATCTGGCGGACTCACTAAACGCACATGCTTTGTTTGTAAGTTATGTTTGAGTGTTGTAGTTTTGCTTAATATAAGAATTTGAAATTACTTTTGATACTTAAGTATATTTTAACAATTACATTTACTTTTGATACTTAAGTATATTTTAAACCAAATACTTTTTGACTTTTACTCAAGTATAACTTTACTAGGTGACCTTTACTTGAGTCATTTTCTATTAAAAGGTATCTTTACTTTTACTCAAGTATGACAATTGGGTACTTTTCCCACCACTGCTTGTATTTCTGTTTGCATTCTATATGGTCTATAGAGATATCTTCCCCTCTGTTGCCGTTACCTGTTTTGTCATCGGTGTCATCAAACTCTACGGTCACAGAGTGGCCGTTGTTGCAGATGTTGATTGAGTTGCAGTGGTCGTAGGAGACGAATATGGGAGCCAGGCTGGCATCATATACAGTGTCCTCAGGAACTATGTCTATGGGAGACTGGCGATTGCCATGGGCGATGGGATAGTTTTTGTGCCATGCATCTGGACCTTAGAAACAAAGATGGTCAGAGCTGGACATGACAGAATGTAATGTAAAGAAAGGAGATCCAGTCATTCACCATTTTACAAAAACTTTTATTTTAGAATCAGCCAATCTGTCACCTGTCGCTTCATAATAATAATGTCAGAGGTGACATAGTTCAAAACATGAATGTGATTATAGCCTATTGCCATCAGAAAAGTATTTAATCAAATATGCATTCAGTCTTGCAGAGACAAATGCCAGAATGCCTGTCATTCGCAGCGCACGAGCGTCCCCAAACAAGGTCAGCGCTGACATGCGGTGTGTTCTACAGTGGCTGACATAGTGATGCTCTCCCAGGTTGGTAGGTTTACTTACCGTTCTCCTCTCCGTATCCCCAGTGACGCCCTGTCATTGCGAGGATTCCGCTTAGATTCACCTTATCGATATGCTGACTAACTCCGCCTCACAGCCCAGACTGCACGAACTGATGGGATAAATGGCGTGACGAAGAACAAGTGCTGGAGTGTGAGCATTGTTAATGAAGTCTGGGAGTTGAGGTTGGGAAGGATGATCAGGTGGCGACGAATGGCAATCGTAATGATCCTTCCTTGCCACGCCCGCTTTTCAATTCCCCTGCTTGATTTCTGTTACTGTACTTCAAAACATCTAAAGAAAGACCCCCTTATTTATGATAATTAGACCTAGTACAGCAGCCAATTAAGATACACTTTCCCCTGGACTAACGAAGTACCATGTTTCACAACATGTTTTAATGATAATGCATGGCACATATTTCATTGGGTATCGTGTTGTTTTGCATTTCCAGTTTAAACGCATACCTAATATTTAAGCAATAAGGCACGAGGGGGTGTGGTATATGACCAATATACCTGGCTAAGGGCTGTTTTTTAACCACGACACAATGCGGATTGCCTGGATACAGCCCTTAGCCGTGGTATATTGGCCATATGCCTCAAACTCCTGAGGTTCCTTATCGCTATTATAAACTGGTAACCAACGTAATTAGAGCAGTGAAAATAAATGTTTTGTCATACCACAGCTGTCAGCCAATCAACATTCAGGGCTCGTACCACCCGGTTTATAATTATGATTATATAACCAAGATTTATAAAAGTTGCATCTAAAAGAACACATCACATCTTATTATAACATGTCATTCAAAATGTATTAACAAAGTCAAGGTATAATTGTTTTTCACAAACCAGCCAAAAAACGATAGCACCGTGCAGCACCCATATTATAAAAGTGTTGTAAATCAAATTCCTTGATTAGTTTGAATGGGTGGTGGCAACTGTGGCAGAAATATTTAATAACATTTTGCGCAGGTTTGAATCGATTGAATGCTCTCTATTTCTCCCTCTGGTGGTCAACTGTAGTTAAATCGAAAGTGCAGCTTTGAATTTACAACTGCGTTCACCCACTTGTCTCTCTATCGAATCAGCGAATGGAGGTATCAAATTAACTGGTGGGATTCTTCTCCAAGCAGACCATGGCAGCGACTAAAGCTTCTAAAGAGCAGAAATACGATAGACAATTGAGGTATGTAAGGATATAAATTCTGTGAAAATTGTACAATTATTTGTTAAACTTATATCGTTGCATGAGTTAGATATATATCCACTGACAAACTGCAGCTAACGTTAGCTAACGTAGCAAGCCCAGTAACGTTAACGCTTTATGCTTGATAGTCTATTATCTTGGGCTAACGTTAACTCGGCCAGCTAATTAGCTAACTATCATGCTTTACAATTATAATAGCTAGCTACTGTAGCTAGTCTTCACTGAAATACTAGCTAGCTAAGTTAGCTACCCACTGACTGTAATAGTACAGCTATCTGCTAGTTAGCTTCTAGCCTCGTCATTTACTTTCAACAACACCAGCCAGAATTGGTGTCGTTTACTGACTGAATCTCAAAAAGGTTTCATTGTTCTCATCTATTTACCATACCAGATGAGATAACAGCTAAATAACAAGGCATTGGAGATTGGCAACATGTCGTTGTTATGATGGCCTGTACTCCATTTCAGATTGTGGGGAGACCATGGCCAAGAAGAACTTGAAAATGCACACGTATGCCTGATCAATTCCACAGCATCCGGGACTGAAATACTCAAGAACCTTGTGCTTCCAGGTAAATATTTCAATATTTGATTCAAGAAAATACCGATTACCTGGAGTGGAAAACACTGCTGTAAGAGAATGCGCCATGATAGGTTAGCCTACCTAAGCTAGTTGCTCTCTTTATCAGGCATTGGAGCATTCACTATTGTCGATGGACACAAAGTCTCCGGGGAAGACGTCGGAAATAAGTAAGAAAGTGATAGGCCTAGTGTTATCACCTCATTGAAGCGCTTTTGATCTTAAAATGTTTTATACAATATACTGTCTTTACCTTCAATTAACTTTTCTTTTCTACTCAGCTTTTTTCTTAGCAGCAACAGTATAGGAAGGGTAAGTGATTCTAACCTAATGATATTCTACTCTATCAATATCTAAGCTCTACCTGCATGCATAATGTCATAACAAGTCATTTGGGATGGTGTGGTTTTCCAGAATCGAGCCCAGGCTGCCACAGAGCTGCTACAGGAGCTGAACACTGATGTATCTGGCAACTTTGTGGAGGAGGTTTGTTTTCAACTAAGAGCAGTTCAGCAGTTCTCCCTGAAGAGGGCTGTCACAGCTTTCCCTGGCACAGATTTTGTCATATTGTCAGAAAAACAAAAGCCTAGATTTGACTTCAGGATCCTCAGAGTATAGAGTTCGATCTGTGTTAATTCCGATCAAGGTGTAGCTTTACCATAACGCTGCACCAGTTCAGTAGCCGTTGTTGTGTCTCACTGTCCACAAAGTGCACTTGGATTGTATTGATTGCTGAGTGTTCTATAACAAGCAGAGCACTTATAGCAGATACAAGTCTTGTTTGTTAGTCTTATTGTTATCTGGTCTTTCATTTTTCCATTATAGAGCCCAGACAAGCTCTTGGACAACGACCCAGAATTCTTCCACAGGTTTACCCTGGTGATTGGTGTCCAGCTGCCAGAAAGGTGTGATTCATCCTCATATTTTTACACATTTATCTATCGACATACATTTCAATGTAAAGATTTTTATTTGATATTTATGATAGTCTTACAAAGTAACATCAAGTATAAAAATGTTCTCTTGTCATGTAAATTATGTTTTTTTGTTTTATTTTCACAGCACTTGTTTGAGACTGGGGTCGGTGTTGTGGAATGCAAACGTACCTTTCCTGGTGTGTAGAACGTATGGCCTCGTCGGTTACATGAGGCTAGTAGTGAAGGAGCACACAGGTATAGTACACCTTGTGAGTCATGCGTGTATTGCTGTATCTGTAGTAATGGTGACAAGCACTGTGTTCTCTTGCAGTTAATCGAAAACACTCAAACAAGTTGTTTGCGATCACTCCCTCTAGTGATTGAGTCTCATCCAGACAATGCCTTGGAAGACCTGAGGCTTGACCAACCTTTTGCAGAACTCAAGAGCCACATCCAATCCTACGACTTGGAGGGAATGGGGAAGAAGGTGTGTTTGGGCTGTCGTCCATGTTTGTTGGCCGTTTTCTTTAGGCCACTGTTGTAATTTGGTCCTCCCTGGTTCATGTATTTTCTTATGCTCTTGTGTTCTGCAGGATCACGGTCATACACCATGGATCATCATTGTTGCCAAATACCTAGAAAAGTGGTTCAGTGAGGTAATAGTTCTGTGACCAACAATCAAAGGCACATTCTACAGCACCCTATGATGTACAAGAGCGATGACAAAGAATACATTGTTTTTTTCTAGCACGATTTTCAGTTACCGAAGAACTACAAAGAGAAGGAGGCCTTCAAACAGCTTATTCGGCAAGGTATTTCACTTGACAGATTTTTCTTGACTTAATTTGTAATTTACATTTTCACCTCATTTTAGTTGTCTACAGACACTATCTTATCCAGATTATGCCTGACTGTAAATGATTTGTGTTCTCATGATACTTGGTTTCTTTAGGAATCCTGAAGAATGAGAAGGGAACTCCCGAGGATGAGGAGAACTTTGAGGAGGCCATCAAGAACGTCAACACAGCCCTTAACCCAACCAAGGTGGCTCTTCTCATACCTCACCCCTAAACCCCCTCACTCCTTTCAGCCGTATTATGTTAATCCGTGCTGCTGGTTGCATGAGACCACTGGAAGTTGCTACTCTTGTCAACTTTGCTAACTCCTCTCACATCTCTGTAGATTTCGAGCGGCGTTGACGACCTCTTCAATGGAGAGCAATGCAATGACATTACATCACAGGTTAATCAAAATATGACACGTCTACCCAGGCCATGATTGAAGCATCCTGTGAAGGATTTATTTGTACGTTTAATACGTGACTGACTGTTGTTCTGTCTTTCTGTGCTATACGCAGACTCCAGCCTTCTGGGTGATGGCGCGAGCAGTGAGGGATTTTGTGCAAAACGACGGCAGCGGAAACCTACCTGTGCGTGGCTCCATTCCAGACATGATTGCGGACTCAGAGAAGTTCATCAACCTCCAGAATGTGTAGGGAGTGATGATTATATTATTCATGTATATAGCAAGTAGCCAGCCGCCGATTTTATTTATTTTTTTAAAGTAAATGATTTGCTTTGGGTTAATAGCGAGCACAGCTCAATGCTTTTGAGTTGGGGCATATCATGGAGAGGACATTCATTGCATAATAAACCAATGTCCATAGTTAAATGGTACAATTGTATGTGCAAAACCATATGATGCTGTGATTCCCACTGTTTACGATTGACTGGGACTTAAACTTATTTCCACAAGGTATGCTTTTTGCTGGCATAATCATCATAGTCCTGACCTGGGCATTAATGCAGGCATATGTTTTCAGTTATAGAGAGAAGGCAATGCAAGATGCTTCTGTCGTGTCTAAGCATGTAGAGTCTCTCCTGCAGTCTGTTGGAAAGGTATGTGGACCTTATTCTGCAGTCTCTGGGATATTTCATCTCATGCAATGTCAAATACACATAACTCTCCTGCAGTAGTACTTATGTAGCAGTAGTGCTGCATTAGTATCAACATTTTATTACCTTTTTGATAGATTGTAAAATAAGGTTTGATTTCTGATATTATCTAGCTAAATTTGGGTTGATTTCTTTGTCTTTTTTCCCCTTGCCAAAGCCCTCAGAGAGCATATCTGAGCAGGACATCAAACTATTCTGTGAGTATTCTGACAAGCGCACACAACCATAATATAAAGTGAACAGGACGTGTAATATGGCAGGAATGTAAATTGAATACTCTAACTCATTTAACAATAACTCAAAGCGTCATCTTTGCCATACAATAGTGTGGCTGCACTTTGATGAACCCATGATGAAAGGGAACACTGTGCAGTAGGTTGAGGCCTTGTGCTGTGTGTTTCGGTCTGCAGGTAAGAACGCTGCCTTCCTGAGGGTGGTGCGCTGCAGGTCTCTGGCTGAAGAATACAGCGTGGAGACGGTCAATAAAGACGAGATCAGTAAGTCCAACACCGTACAGACTCCCTCCTTGATTTGGCCTATTGTTTCGCTTTCGAGTCCCTTGTGTTCTAAGATGCTGCTCTCTCGCCTCAGCCTGCTCCATGGACAGTGCAGACGGGGAGATGGTGTTGTACCTTATGTTGCGCTCTGTGGACCGTTTCTATCAGCAGCACTCCCGCTACCCAGGTACGGCTAGGCTGGCATAGCTCTGCCTCCAGCACAACTGTTTTGTCACACACACAACCTGGCACACAGCAGACCAAAATGGTGTTCTGCCATGTCACCTATCTGGAGATGGGCAGGTTAACATGTTTTTCCTCTTTTTGAAGGCGTCTACAATTACCAAGTAGAAGAAGACATTAGCAAGTTGAAGCTGTGTGTGAACAGCCTTCTGCAGGAGTACAGCCTCAACGTCAGTGTGAAGGATGACTACATCCACGAGTTGTAAGTTTTGTGCATAGTGTCCAGTCAGCTGTTCTGTGCAGAGACAATGTTCATTTTAACAATTCATGAGACATACAGCCCACTGCGAAACCTCACTACAGTTTTTGTGTTTTATATTTGCGGCAATATTTCCATTAACTGTAAAATGGCTATGAGGTTATCAATCAAGGAGAGGAACATGATTTAATAATCTACATGTCATTTTACCTTGGTCTTCAACAGCTGTCGCTATGGTGCTGCTGAGCCACACACAGTGGCATCTTTTTTGGGAGGTGAGTTCTACAGTACTTGGATCCTATTATGGTCTAGGATCCTCAAACTATTCTGTTAGGGGTAAACATTTTGTTTTCTTGGAGTTGGTGCAAATGTACGATCTTCAATATGCTTTCAATGTGTTTCCTTAGGATCGGCTGCACAAGAGGCCATCAAACTCATCACTCGTCAGTTTGTTCCCTTCAACAACACGTTCGTCTACAATGCCATGTCCCAGACAACTGCCACGTTTCAGCTGTAGAAAGCTATTTTCCTCCTTAATGACATGCACTTAACCCCTCTGTAAAATATATGAATGGAATGTTGCAGCATAGTAGCAGCGATAACTGAAAGTTTGGGTAGATGGAACACTTTGTTCGTACTGTACGTTTCCACATATTATTATGATGTGGCTGAATGAAAAAGGAAGTTCTGATAAACTGAACGACTGTTTCCGATTTACTTTTCAATGTTCGTGTCTTGGCTGTTTTTACTGTTTGCTCACACATTCTTGCGCTTATTAGGACATAAAATAAAAATAAATGTTTTTTTAATCTGCCAAATTCAAACCATTCAAGAAATGTCCCGGGGTTTGAATTATTTCCTCTAAAGATATCCTGCACTAAACAGACAATGAAGTTTTGAGGTAAAGACATGTGGTGTATATTAGATCCCCCAGGGAAGTCTTATTGTGCTCCAATGTCTTGTGTCCTGATGGGCAACAGTCTGGATATGGTCATTTACATTGCCAGCAGTAGGGGTCACATGGGCCTGTCAAAATTAAAATGAGCTGACTATCATGTGAGCTTCATGATGAACAAGCAAAATTGACACTCTAATTTGACCATTATTGTGCATAATTCCCAAGACATTGGCCCTCATATGGCCTGATGGTGATATAAACTGAAAGAAAATTGGTACCTGTTGACTGGTAGAATAACCCCAACATTACACAAGTGTCTCTAGATGAAAAGAAAAAGAATCCACTAAGCTGTGTAATATATTGTTGGTTTGGTTCCTCTCCCAGTTCAGATTATAGAGTGTGTGTGTTCTGTGGTGAGCAGGCACTCTGCTGACTCCACACTTGGAGCAGAAACTCTCCATAAAGATGTCTTGGGATTACGGCTGTTTTTTCCCCCCTTAATGAATAAAAACGCTCTGTATTTTGTTGCAGTACATAAATCCCTGCGTAGTTCATGATATGAAAAAGTGAGACATTTGTGTAATTTCATTCCGATTACATTCAGTAGAGGGTGCTCTTTCCCATGTTTGCGGGGTGAACATGTTAGGGTAGGCACACTCAGGATTATTGTGTTGAGTGAATAATTCCTGAATGCTGACTATATAGCTCACGCTCTACCAGACATCATTAGCTATAAGATGTTAATGAGAAGCCTGCCTAAACCAGTTATGTTGATTAGTCACCATGTTCTTGTTCAATGTCCCAGTCTCTGGAAACATTGCTGCTGCTCAGTAACATTGAGAACAATTATGGCCACTTCATTGCCTACATATGATCTGATTTGTGTTGCAGCCAGCCAGGGCCCTATAACGAGAGAGTTTGTATACTGAAGGCCACTGTTACATAATTGTGGGCTGCTTTTGAGTATGCGTTGGTTGGTTGCTTAGAGGGCACTGACATGTTTTTCATTTGTTGTGTTTTGCCTGCAGGATTTAGCTGAGTGGAAATTTGCCCTCTGCAGATTTTGTCCTTGTAAGACCCCCGCCTCCTTCCTGAGGAGGACGGTGCAGATCACGGTGTTCGAGCGGCCTGCCAAGATGTACTTAGGCCATTTCCCAAACAGAAAGTTTCATCTTCTAAGATTATTGTGTATGGAATGGCAGTTTTATTTAACCAGGCCTGAATCTAATCTACACGCACAGTTGGGGTTGGACTGCATGGGCTCTAGGCAGGAAGCAGGAGCCCTAATGGTTACTTTCTGACCTTCACCGCTCCATCTGTGGATGGGACAGACTGTTGGTAAAATGGCTTGGCTCCAACTCTATCTCCAGAGACAATTTTTGTCTCTTCTAATCCTGACATTTTAGGATATTTATTTCAATGTTGCAATTTTATCTCATCTCTTGATCTGAGTTGCTAATCGCCTGTCCCATAAGGCCATGTGTCTCAAGTACAAACCTGATTTTATCTCACCCGGTTTCATGTCACTTGCCAATCTTCCTCGGGCTACGCAGCTAGCCTTTATAATCTGCCAAGCCTCTGATGTGATGTCTCTCTGGCAGTTTATTTCTCTTCGAGGACCTGTTTCCCAGCTCCAGTGACCACATGAGCCCAGCTGAGAACATCAGTCAAACCTAGCTGGTGTGTCCAGCGCTCTGCACAGCTGTGTCAACACGCCCGCATGACGGTGGAGACCATTTCAGACACACAGAGATGGCTTCAATTACCTTTTTCATACTCATTGTGCAGCCTTTGTCTCACTGTATCAGGGCCCGCCAGCTGCTTGTGTCTTGATGGATAGGCACATTGGGCTGCACTATTGGGACGGTCTGTACTAATGATAACAGTGGCAAATAAAACACAGACCTGATCCATGTGCACAATGGTGCCATTGTGAAACATTTGGTCTTATTGTGTAACTATGTGACATGATGTGTGCTTGATTTAATCATCCTGTCTTACTGTCACCATGGGTGGCAAAGGGAAGCAGTGTAAGTCTGCATTTGTCTGGATGTGCAACTGCAGTGTAAGAAATATTGTTTGAGGTGTGTGCATTATGTTAATACTTTGCAGAGGGTACTGGCTTGCCAAATGCCAATTCATGTTCCTAATAGCCTTTGAACACATGACATGATTAATATGATGTTTATTAACTGATTTTAGAGATTGAAATACTTGGGAAAGCCAGGTAAATTACTAAAACACAGTAACATGTTTTCCCTCCTCTGTCCTTATCGAGCAGTGCATGTCCTTTTTCATTTGGATTGCTCTTTTGGAACACAGCATCAATGGAGCAATAGTCATGTCCCCCACCTTCCCCATGGCAAGAATACGACTGCAGGACAGCAGCTAGTATTCATTAATATGGATGACCAATGCCCAGCACTGGGAGGAGACTCTACGTACGCAATAGCTCTCAGGACACAGTTACACAGAGGGCAAAACTACCAAACCCCTCCCTCAGACGCAGAGATTTCTTATCTGACACAAACTAAGGGAATCCAGACTAAAAGGCTTGAGAAATCTTAACTCCAGTCAGACCAGTGTGACCCAGTTGACTACAAATGGACTGGGTCAAAGTGTTTTTATGATCTTCAACAGACCATTGCATAATAATAAACTGGGTTTACAGTTTAAAGAGACAGTAACTCCATATCACTGTTCACTGCAATGGCTAACCATCCAAACAAACATTCTACCATGAAACTATGGGAACTGGGAATTATATCAGCGGTAGAAACAGGTGGTAGAATGAAGGTAATGCCAATTTTATCAGTAGCTCCCTTAAAATAAAATAGTGTTTGTCACATGCTTCGCAAACAACAGGTGTAGATTGACAGTGAAATGCTTACTTACGGCCCTTCCCGACAATGCAGAGAGAAAGAAAATAGAGAAATAATAGAAAAATAAAACGCGTAATAATAAATACACAATGAGTAACAATATATGAAAGAGGTTCCAGTACCGAATCAATGTGTAGGGGTACGAGGAAATTGATGTAGATATGTACATATAACTGTAAAGTGACATAATAAACAGTAGCAACAGCGTATGTGATGAGTCAAAAACGTTAGTGAAAAAGTGGTCAATGCAGATAGTCCGGGTAGCTGTTTGGTTAACTATTTAGCCGTCTTATGGCTTGGGGATAGAAGCTGTTCAGGGTCCTGTTGGTTCCAGACTTAGTGAATCAGTACCACTTGCAGAGAGAACAGTCAATGACTTGGGTGGCTGGAGTCTTTGAACATTTTTAGGGCCTTCCTCTGACAACGCCTGGTATAGAGGTCCTGGATGGCAGGGAGCTCGGCCCCAGTGATGTACAGGGCCGTACGCATTACCCTCTGTAGCACCTTGCGGTCGGATGCCAAGCAGTTGCAATACCAAGCAGTGATGCAGCCAGTCAATATGCTCTCAATGGTGCAGCTGTATAACCTTTTGAGGATCTGAGGGTCCATGTCAAATCTTTTCAGCCTCCTGAGGGGGAAAAGGCATTGTTGTGCCCTCTTCACAACTGTGTTGGTGTGTGTGGACCATAATAGGTCCTTAGTGATGTGGACACCGAGGAACTTGAAGCTTTTGACCCGCTCCACTACAGCCCCGTCGATGTGAATGGGGGCATGCTCGGTCCTCCGTTTCCTGTTGTCCACGATCAGTTCCTTTGTCTTGTTGACATTAAGGGAGAGGTTGTTGTCCTGGCACCACACTGCCAGGTGTCTGACCTCCTCCCTATAGGCTGTTCCATTGTCATCGGTGATCAGGCCTACAACAGTCGTGTCAAACTTAATGATGGTGTTGGAGTTGTGCGCGACCACGCAGTCGTGGGTGAACAGGGAGTACAGGAGGGTACTAAGCACGCACCTCTGATGGGCCTCCATGTTCAGGGTCAGTGTGCCAGATGTGTTGTTGCCTACTCTCACCACCTGGGGGTGGCCCGTTAGGAAGTCCAGGATCCAGTTGCAGAGGGAGGTGTTCAGTCTCAGGGTCCTGGATGGCATTAGGGTGTTGAACGTTGAGCTGTAGTCAATGAACAGCATTCTCACATAGGTGTTCCTCTTGTCCAGGTGACTGAGGGCAGTGTGGAGTGCAATAGAGATTGCGTCATCGGTGTATCTGTTGGGGCAGTATTCGAATTGGAGTGGGTCCAGGGTGTCTGGGATGATGGTGTTGATGTGAGCCATGACCAGCCTTTCAAAGCATTTCGAGGTTACAGATGTGAGTGCTATGGGGCGATGTTCATAAAGACGTGCTCCGTAACTCTGGCAACTACTATGTCTTTTTTAATGGGCTGGATGTGTCAATGTCTAGTTCATACATGCATAACCTATAATCTTACTGTTTTAGCCACGAAATCCCTAGTTTGAAAGCAATTGTTTTTCTGGAAGCTATGCGGCGCCATTTCCACTACATTTCCCCCCAAGTGGGCCAGCCCCATTGCAATTGACAGCTAGCAAGTGACAGCTAGCAAGATGCACATAATGCACCCACAGCAGAGCAGAGATAGAGAGCAATGACGTGGTGCGCATATCTGTACATATGTGACGTAGTACGCAATTTTCAGTGACCATTTTTGGCTCACGAGCGCTGCTTTCAGAACTACTGGCTAAAAAGTATACAAAAGTACCGGAGAATCCCTGTAATGGAGTTGTGTATGCTCTGATGCTTCCTGTAGAACACATGCACATCCTATGAAGCTGTACTGATTAAATAAACACATAACCTCTGGCACGCTTCCCATAGATTCATCTTCCATCAGAGGTGAAACGTTGAGAAGGTATTCGGAGGGTGAAGCTGCATCTCTGAGACTGAGACTCGTTACCTCCTCTGCCTTTCTGGTGACACGAACAGCCACCCACCCACCCGCTCACTCACCATCCTACTCACCCTCCCACCCTCTTTCTTTTTGTATGCACTATGCACACACACACCCTCGCTCACGCACATACATACTGTACACCCACACCCATCTGGCCTTGTAGAGTCCGTCTATTCCATTCACGCTTTATCAAGGCTCCAGCATCCCAGCCTGAGAGCAGCTTTATCTCCCGTTACAGGTGAGGCCGGACAATAGAGGAGTCCGCTGCTTTACTGTGGTCTGGCCGTTAATTCAAAAATCTATCTGTGAATCAGAAACATTGACTCTGCAGAAAGGCTACAGTGCCAGTGATGATTTGCTATATTATTTTATTGGCTTTTCTGTTAAAGACCGCTTTGGTTCTGAGAGGGAGAAAGAGAGAGAGAGAGAAGGGGGTGGTTCTGCTGATCCCTGGTTATTATAACTTTGGATATTTGTCTGGCTGGGCTCCAGCGCTGTGCTCTCTTCCCTGTGGCCAGTAGGGCTTCGCTGTATTTAAACATGGCTGTTTGAGTAGAGCGTTCGCTTTGTTTACTGTAAGATTGCAGGGGATTTGGAAGTGTTAACCCTCACATGAGTCTTTCAGGGAGTTCAGAAAGATTTCTGTGGACTGATAGACGTGGATATGTCGTTTTTTTTCACAAAGAGGTTAAAGTTCCATCAATGTCAGAAAGGTTCTAATGCCTCTGAGGCTGTATTTCACCCCAACGGTCAGCATATACTGTAGCTCCCAGACATGTTGTGGTGGGATCGTCAGTGTGTACGTTAGAGGCAATACTGAAAGTGAGTATGAAGATAGGCACTGTCCATGTTAGCCCCGTGCTTTATATGGTGTAAACACACAGTTGAACCTCCCTCTCCCGGGAGGAGTTTAGCCTGCCAAATCAGGGCTCATGCACAATTAACATTGTGGGAAAGCATGTGACCCCCACCCAGTCCACCTGCCCCCTTACTAGGATGTGGTGATGAGGATAGACGTTAGACTGCAGTGAAACAGTAAAAGCACACAACATCGCCCAGCCCATGCAGGTACTCTACAATAACTCTCCCCAATTGCCCTCTAGGGAAGGAATGGAAGAGACTGGCTGAACATCCACTTCTCTTCATTTCTGTTTTGCTAAGGGGTCTCGTAAAATAAGCACCCTTCACTTACATCAGATTTATTTCTGCCCTCCGCGTTAACTTGTTGTCCTTGAATCGGAAGAGAGTGTTGACGTAGTGAGTGGTGTGTCGTACATTTGCCGGCTAAAATACAGCAGACTGATGGAACAGCAAACTGAATTTGGATTCTTAGTTTGTGTCATATGCAACATTGTTTCTTCCTGCCTCTTCCTGTCTGTCTGTCTGTCTGTCTGTCTAGCTGGAGCTCAGACAGGGCCCAGGTCTTCCTCCCCGTTCATACCCTCAGAGGGGCCTTCCAGACAAGCTCAGTCTTCTCGTCTCTGGATCAGCCCCACAGGGCCTGTGGTGGGTGTCGTGTTACACACACACACAGTCCATCCACAGGGCTCTCTCATCTCCTCCTGGTGCCTCCGACATGTCTTATGCACATGACTGGAATGACTCCTTTAGTTTTAATCACATTTATTCTCAAACAAAACCACAGTGTGGAGACAAACAGAGAGCCTCTTATCTGAGAGAGATCATCTTATCCGAGAGAGAACATCTTGTCCGTGAGGTTCTTTAGTGTTTTATGTCATTTGAAATATGTTCGATACTGTATGTAACATCACAGAGCGACGTTTTAGGAGATACATGCCTTTAATAATATTAAAACGTGACTACAGTTTTGGACATTATAATTTTCTAAACATAAATGACTTCCATCCAATTTAACTCCTGTAAAACAGTACTGTCGTTTACAGATTGTTTACCCTATTGCCTACTTGCTACCACCCTATATCTTGAAGGTGTCTCATTCTAAAGTAAGACTGCGTCTACCATTTGCAGTCGCCTTACATAATGACTGTTCATTCCTTTTTTATTTCCAGGCCTCGCAGTTACAGTCTCAGAGGTGTGGTGTATGTATACCGGAGGAGGCCGGTGGGAGGAAGTATAGGAGGACGGGCTCATTGTAATGACTGGAATGGAATCAATTGAATGGAATGAGGGGCCCCGAGTGGCGCAGCGGTCTAAGGCACTGCATCGCAGTGCTGAGGCACCACCGCAGCCTGGGGTTTGATCCATGACCGGGAGCCCAATAGGGTGGCACACAATTAGCCCAGCACCATCTGGGTTAGGGGAGGGTTTGGCCGGGGGGGCTTTCCCTGGCTCACCACGCTCTAGCGACTCCTTGTGGCGGGCTGGATGCCTGCAAGCTCCCGAGTGGAACAGCGGTCTAAGGCACTGCATCTCAGTGCTAGAGGTGTCACTACAGACCCTGGTTCGATCCCAGGCTGTATCACAACCGGTTGTGATCGGGAGTCCCATAGGGCGCCGCACAATTAGCCCAGCGCCATCCGTGTTTGGGAAGGGTTTGGCCAGGGTAGGCCATCATTGTAAAATAACTAACTTGCCTAGTTAAAGGTTACATAAATACAAATAAAAAAGCTGACTTCGGTAGTCAGTTGAACAGTGCTTCCTCCGACACATTGATGCGGCTGACCTCCGGGTTAAGCGAGCAGTGGGTTAAGTAGGCAGCTAGGTGGGTCATGTTTCGAAGGCCGCATGTCTCGACCTTCGCCTTTCCCGAGCCCATTGAGGAGTTGCAGCGAACTAGCAACTTGGGAGAAAATGGGGTTAAAAAAACTATGCGTTTGACTCCGTTACATACATTCCATTCCAGCCATTACAATGAGCCGTCCTCCTATAGCTCCTCCCACCAGCCTCCTCTGATGTATACATACTGTATGTACAGGGCAGGTTGTAAGAGGCCCTGATCCTGTTGATGTAATGTATATATGGTATACTGTGGAACCGCATAAAGTACAGGTGAACATATACACAGTACAGTACAACTAGTTCTCCTCTCACCTGCTTTGTATGGGGGATTTGTTTGTGTGGGTTGGAGCACTGCTCTATGAGGTGTGTGTGTGTGTGTTCTACTGCTGTGTTTATTTCGGTATATGTGTAAATGATGGCAGTGTTTTAAATTATTTTTAATTGAACCTTTATTTAACCAGGAAGGGCTCATTGAGATTTGAAATCTCTTTTTCAAGAGCATCCTGGCCAAGATAGGCAGCACCAAGTCATTACACAATTACAGACAGACTACATCAACAACTACAGGTAATCTAGTAAAAAAAACATAAAATTCACAAGAGTATTTAAAAATCATAAAACAGCTAATTAAAAACATTGACAGGTCAGCGAATTAGCCTCAAAATCCTTCATCAATGATTTAAAAACACCAATCGGGACAAGTTCTTCCAGTTTAAAAGTATTTTGTAAGGCGTTCCAAGCCGTTCCAAGTTCCAAGTGTTGACATTTGTTGTCCGTGCCTAGTGTGTCATTAACTCGGGAACCATATTATAACGACCCTCATAGACAGGTATGTGTGCCTGAGTTATAACATTATCTTATTGTGTGTTGGTGCATTACTAGTTATCTAGGTTTTGTGAAGTCCATCAGGCCAATCCCCCTGCTGTCTGCCCATCAAAGGAATGCCTGGAATGTTTCAGTGCCAGGCGTCCTTATGGTCGGTGGAACAGCGGGGGGCTGGGCACGGGTGATAGATAACTGTTGGCGATTGTGTACGGATTTATTTGGCGTAGGCTACGGCCATGCAGTTGCCTGTTAAGAGTTTAGGAATGAACCGTTTGAATCGAGAGCTTGTTCCTATGTCCTGGACAGTTGTTTACTATAAGGTGCCAGTCTAATCTCCACTCTCTGGCATGGACTTCATCCTCCGTCACAAAAATCTTCCGGCGATGGCTCGGAATTCCATTTGAAAAAACCCCCACAGTAAAACAGAAGCGGTGTATCGAATGTTAATGAACAGCACCCACTGGTATACAAATCATTTACCCTTTTCAGAAGAGCTCAAAGGTGACTGACAAATTTGTGTATTTTTCCATGAACTCCAAGGCGGCTCTGGCTCGGAGGCAGTCGGAGGGTGCACACCACAACTCCTCATGGGGCGAACTCTGCGACCCCGGGAGCAAGGCTGCGTCTCCCTGCTATGTGGAACGTTTCTGGAGGCCTGCGAGGGAGAGAGCCTCAGAAGAGGCCTGAGAAGCTGGGGGACCCAGGAGAGAGGCTTCTACAGGGGAAGCTCAGTCTCCTCCACACAGCCAAGGCCAAGCTGACCAGCAGTACTATCAGCACTTTTCTCATACGCTCCCATCTGTGTGCCTCAAATGGGTCGCTCACTCCCTCTCTCCTCTCCCCCTCCATTCCTTACACAAAACAAGACTTGTTTCTCTAAGTAACACCTATTATTTTTCACTGCAACATTCAAAACACAAAGAATTCAAAAGCATCTCACCAATGCGAGCCATTTAAAGAACTTCCAGGGGAATTATTTGTGACATGTCCCGAGGTGAATGACAGGCATTGTTTCAGAGCACTTCTGAAACAATGTCCTTTAACTGGTCTCCCCTCTCTATAAGCCATCCAGATGAGCCTCTCTGACAATGTGAGAACAAATGGAAGTTGTGCTGAAATTCTTTGTCTAACTTAGAGCAGACGGCCTTTGAGGTCAGGGCCTGTTTCGGCCAAGGGCTAGCTCCACAAGGAGGTGTTGATGAGAGGGGCACAGCGAATTCCACAGATAAGTGGCATGGCTGGTGCTCCACGAGGTTAGGGAAGGAGGCACAGGAGACAAAAGGCTGACAGCTATGGATGCACAGTCAGAAAGAGATGTTTGTGAATCTGTGGAGAGAGTGGGATAAGGTTAGGATAGAGCAAGAGTAAACAGAGGAGTCTGAGGCTAATAGGGATGGGACTAGGATGAACCAATCAGAAAGCGAGATTAGCCAATCCGAACCTGATTGAGAACAGATCGGTGATATTGGCCATGCCCATTCTAAGGGGCCATAGGAAGGGCCATAATCTCAACAAGAACCGAGACGCAACTCTGACTGCAGGGTGAGGGTCAAACCCCACATGACACAACTGTTTAGCTCGCTCTCTGCCTGGCCCCATGCCCTCCTTCCCTCACATAGAGTAAATCGGCTCCCTCGAATTCGCCTCTGGGTCCTCAAGCTCAGATCCCAGCATTCCAAGCATTCTTCTGTGTAATTAAATTGGCACTTTTATATTGAGCTTTACTTGTGTCGCTCAGAAACAGGATGGACGGTCAGATTCATCAGATTCATATGTACTGTTAAGTCAGGGAGAGGAAAAGATGTGGAGTGAAATCCTTATGAGGGGGTGGTAATGAGAGTCTTATGGCAGAGGGCCTTCCTACTCGCTGCCCTACAGCCACTCTAAAGCACATCACTGATGTAGAACACAAAGCATTAACCCAAAGCATTATGTGGATGTTTTGTGCTTTTGTGGGTTGTATTGTGTGTTTGTCATGGTCTATGTCTTTGTGCTTTGCGTGTGTGTGTGTGTGTGTGTGTGTGTGTGTGTGTGTGTGTGTGTGTGTGTGTGTGTGTGTGTGTGTGTGTGTGTGTGTGTGTGTGTGTGTGTTTCAGCATCAGCCAAGATGATACACCATGCTAGCTAGCTCAAAGCCGCAGAAACCCACAATGCAGCAGTCAGCGTGACAGAGTAGGGGGAGGGGCTGGAGATGTTGGCGAGAGATGGAGAGAGAGAGAGAGAGGGAGGTGGTGTGAGGGAGGAAGGGAACATTCTCAGTAAGGGGTTCACGTGCTAAACATTCATGTCCCCCCTCTAGCCACAAGGGGGAGTCCAAAGCAATGTGAGCAGAGGTTGCACCCTGGTACCATCTCATAAACAAGAGCTTGGCTGATGTCTGGTTAGCATCTCTGTGGACCATCGCTATTGGGGCAGCTATAGAGAGAGAGAGATAACATTTCACACACATGAGTAAGATTCCTAGAGACTGAGGAACAACACACACACACACACACACACACACACACACACACACACACACACACACACACACACACACACACACACACACACACACACACACACACACACACACACACACACACACACACACACACACCAAACAGGGCAACCTGAGAAGATTTGCTGATGCAACAGTTTCCCTGTTATGCAGGTATTCTCTGTCGCTCTCTCTCTCTCCACTCCACTCCTCTTCGCTTCCCACCCCTCTCTCTCTCCTTCTCACAGGGGCCCTTTGAAGAAAAACAACAGGATGTCTCATCACTACAGCATGTATTGCATTCCATGTAGCTGGCAGTCTTCACCTTGCAAAACGATGGAATGTGAATGAATAGTTTAACGGAACGTAACGAGGCCTTGTTACGAGCAGCTAAGAAGGCGCTAATGATTTGTAAGCTAATTTCACTATGATTTGAAAGTAAAGCCCACAATTTAAGGGATACTTTGGGATTTTGGCAACGAGGCCCTTTATCAACTTCCCCAGAGTCAGATGAACTTGTGGATAGCATGCTAGCAGATACCCTTTGACTTCCAGTCATTGAGCTAACTCTAGACAGCATTGGCTCACGAAACTATGTCAAAGTTCCTTCGAACTGGACACAGAGACATAAAAATGGTATCCATGAGTTCTCCTGACTCTGGGGATGTAGATAAAAGGCCTCATTGCCAAAATCCCAAACTATCCCTTTAAATCATTCTAACCCTCTCGCCTTCCCTCAAAAGTCTCAACCAGAGGTCAGGGTAAAGTCAGCCAGTCGAGACAGCTATTATTGCAAAGTTTTGAGGGATAAGTTGTGTTATTGTTAGGAAAGACGTTATTGTGTATCTGACTGGGAGTCGGGTGGTTCGGTCTGCAGAGACGTAACCCCGACCCAGACACCAGCCGAGATGGCTTTCTGTAGAGTTACATCTAGAGCCAGTCTCTCAGAGAGCCTGTTTTTTTCCTTCCTCCCAAATGTCACAAATGTTTCAGAGAGCGGTGCTGAGAGACGGGCTCTGACCTCATTTCCTTAACAGTTTTACATTGGAGATTGAGCTGTGAATTTGGGTTAGGTCCCAGAGAGAGCTGAGTCATGCTGGTTCTACCTGTGCAGACCTGGGCAATTCCAGTCCTCAGGGGCCTGATTAGTGTCACACTTTCCCCCCATCTCTAGCAAACACACCTGATTTAAAGTAATTGCATTTTTAACATGATTAGTTGTTTATTGGAGTCAGGTGTGTTAGCTGGGACTGGGGCAAAAGTGTGACACCAATCAGGCCCCCCGAGGACTAGAGTTGCCCATCCCTGTGTTGGGAGATAATCAGCCCCTGAAAACACGTTGCTGCCCTGTGCCTCCCCTCTGTCTTCCCTCTCTCCTAATGCAGGGACATGTAATAGTGTGCATGGTCTGTAATGCTGTAGGGAGGTGCTGGGGTCACTGACAGAGTGGTGTTTCTTCTCTGTCTAGACTACCAAAGTGCTTTCAGCCACCATGTCTCTCCTGATCAGTGTAGGTCAGAGAGACGGCAGCCAAGGACAAGTTAGTGAATGGCTGCCTAACTCTCTGTCCTCTGTTATCCTCTATCCCCCTCTCACTCTCATCTCCCTGTCTTTTTTGTTATACCCTCGTCTCATCCCCTCAGTCAGAGCCTTCAGTCCTCTCACAACCCAGCTCTCATTTTAACTGCATGGATAGGGCACTGTTTAGCTTCAAATACATTATATCACTGACTGTGGAATTGTTTTTGCTTTGGCTTTGTGCTTTTTCCCCCTCCTAAGTGGCTGTGAAGAGCATTCAAATAAAATGAGTGATTGCTTTCTCTCCACATAGCATTCCTTGTGTGACATTGGATGAAACTATGCTAAACAAATTGCCTCTGGACATGTGACAACATGGTGGGTGGTACTTTTCCAGAATACAAAAACTAAAAACAGATGAAGTCCTCATCTTCTCTCAGTTCTATGTCTCTACTCTCTACAAATGCGAAACCATCATATTAGTTTATGTCGTGTGACGCGAACACCTTGGATTCAGTCAGTATCTCTCTGTGCTAATGATTACCAAGAGGAATACGGAACATCACAGCCAAATGATGATCTATTCTTTCTAGTGCCATAGTCTCTTTCTAGTGTCGTAGTAAGCTTCTAATATTTCACATGACAGGGAAATGGTAACCTAAGACTAAGATATTGTAGGTACACAATTCCCTAATGGCATTGATCTATGATTGCATACCAGGAATAGCTTTTGCACACCAGGATTAGCTATTTAACACCTTCAAACATTCATCATTGTCACAAGCTTTCATGAATATTCATTAGGTTCTTTCTCTTTTCAGTCAGATTTACTAAACTAAACTAGTGTGAGGAATTTGGGGGCATAATGCTCCCATAATTCTCCCATAATGCTCTTCTCCCATATGGGTTTTCAACAGGCGGCCAGCCTTGTTTTGCATACTGGTTGCAACTCCGCCCCTCAGATAAAATATTCCTCTGCACCATTATTAAGTGAATGCAGCAGAAAACAGTGTTAGGGGTCGGGCCATTGGGTTACTCGTTACAGCAGGAGCAAAGGCTTGTCAAGAAACAATGATTTATGCTTAGCGCTATGGAAATTGAAGTAGATATTGATATAAGACATACAGATGTTGCCTAGGCAACTGTCCCTAACATTGTATCTGTGCATTGTTTTCTGCTTTCAATCTGTTGATCATGAACAGAAGCATCACTTAAAGATGCAGTCCAGGATCTTAAGCACAACAAATTCACAACATATTGTACAAATTGGATTTTTAGCATATCATACATATAGATTTTTTTTATATATATATACACACTACTGTTCAAAAGTTTGGGGTCACTTAGAAATGTCCTTGTTTTTGAAAGAAAAGCAATTTTTTTGTCCATTAAAATAACATCAAATTGATCAGAAATACAGTGTAGACATTGTTAATGTTGTAAATGACTGTTGTAGCTGGAAACGGCAGATTTTTTATGGAATATCTACATAGGCGTACAGTGGCCCATTATCAGCAACCATCACTGCTGTGTTCCAATGGCATGTTGTGTTAGCTAATCCAAGTTTATCATTTTAAAAGGCTAATTGATCATTAGAAAACCCTTTTGCAATTATGTTAGCACAGCTGAAAACTGTAGTCCTGATTAAATAAGCAATACAAATCAAATCAAATGTATTTATATAGCCCTTCGTACATCAGCTGATATCTCAAAGTGCTGTACAGAAACCCAGCCTAAAACCCCAAACAGCAAGCAATGCAGGTGTAAGAAGCACGGTGGCTAGGAAAAACTCCCTAGAAAGGCCAAAACCTAGGAAGAAACCTAGAGAGGAACCAGGCTATGAGGGGTGGCCAGTCCTCTTCTGGCTGTGCCGGGTGGAGATTATAACAGAACATGGCCAAGATGTTCAAATGTTCATAAATGACCAGCATGGTCAAATAATAATCACAGTAGTTGTCGAGGGTGCAGCAAGTCAGCACCTCAGGAGTAAATGTCAGTTGGCCTTTCATAGCCGATCATTAAGAGTATCTGTACCGCTCCTGCGGTCTCTAGAGAATTGAAAACAGCAGGTCTGGGACAGGTCAGGGTTCCATAGACACAGGCAGAACAGTTGAAACTGGAGCAGAAGCACAGCCAGGTGGACTGGGGACAGCAAGGAGTCATCATGCCAGGTAGTCCTAAGGCATGGTCCTAGGGCTCAGGTCCTCCGAGAGAGAGAAAGAAAGAGAGAATTAGAGAGAGCATACTTAAATTCACACAGGACACCGGATAAGACAGGAGAAGTACTCCAGATATAACAAACTGACCCTAGCCCCCCGACACATAAACTACTGCAGCATAAATACTGGAGGCTGAGACAGGAGGGGTCAGGAGACACTGTGGCCCCATCCGATGATACCCCCGGACAGGGCCAAACAGGAAGGATATAACCCCACCCACTTTGCCAAAGCACAGCGCCCACACCACTAGAGGGATATCTTCAACCACCAACTTACCATCCTGAGACAAGGCCGAGTATAGCCCACAAAGATCTCCGCCATGGCACAACCCAAGACAGGAAGATCACGTCAGTGACTCAACCCACTCAAGTGACGCACCCTCCTAGGGATGGCATGAAAGAGCACCAGTAAGCCAGTGACTCAGCCCCTGTAATAGGGTTAGAGGCAGAGAATCCCAGTGGAGAGAGGGGAACCGGCCAGGCAGAGACAGCAAGGGCGGTTCGTTGCTCCAGAGCCTTTCCGTTCACCTTCACACTCCCGGGCCAGACTACACTCAATCATATGACCCACTGAAGAGATGAGTCTTCAGTAAAGACTTAAAAATTGAGACCGAGTCTGCGTCTCTCACATGGGTAGGCAGAGCATTCCATAAAAATTGAGATCTATAGGAGAAAGCCCTGCCTCCAGCTGTTTGCTTAGAAAATTCTAGGGACAATTAGGAGGCCTGCATCTTGTGACCGTAGCGTACGTGTAGGTATGTACGGCAGGACCAAATTGGAAAGATAGGTAGGAGCAAGCCCATGTAATGCTTTGTAGGTTAGCAGTAAAACCTTGAAAACAGCCCTTGCCTTAACAGGAAGCCAGTGTAGGGAGACTAGCACTGGAGTAATATGATAAAACATGTTGGTTCTAGTCAGGATTCTAGCAGCCATATTTAGCACTAACTGAAGTTTATTTAGTGCTCTATGTGGGTAGCCGGAAAGTAGAGCATTGTAGTAGTCTAACCTAGAAGTAACAAAAGCATGGATTAATTTTTCTGCACCATTTTTGGACAGAAAATGTCTGATTTTTGAAATGTTACGTACATGGAAAAAAGCTGTCCTTGAAACAGTCTTGATATGTTCGTTAAAAGAGAGATCAGGGTCCAGAGTAACGGCGAGGCTTCACCATGTTTCATTGAAATGTACAGCTGTGTGTCATCCGCATAGCAGTGAAAGTTAACATTATGTTTTCGAATGACATCCCCAAGAGGTAAAATATATAGTGAAAACAATAGTGGTCCTAAAACGGAACCTTGAGGAACACCGAAATGTACAGTTGATTTGTCAGAGGACAAACAATTCACAGAGACAAACTGATATCTTTCTGACAGATAAGATCTAAACCAGGCCAGAACTTGTCCGTGTAGACCAATTTGGGTTTCCAATCTCCCCAAAAGAATGTGGTGATCGATGGTATCAAAGGCAGCACTAAGGTCTAGGAGCACAAGAACAGATGCAGAGCCTCGGTCTGACGCCATTAAAAGGTCATTTACCACCTTCACAAGTGCAGTCTCAGTGCTATGATGGGGTCTAAAACCAGACTGAAGCATTTTGTATACATTGTTTGTCTTTGGGAAGGCAGTGAGTTGCTGTGCAACAGCTTTTTCTAACATTTTTGAGAGGAATGGAAGATTCGATATTGGCCGATAGTTTTTTATATTTTCTGGGTCAAGGTTTGGCTTTTTCAAGAAAGGCTTTATTACTGCCACTTTTAGTGAGCACAGGAACCAGCTCTTTCAGTAGTTTAGTTGGAATAGGGTCCAGTATGCAGCTTGAAGAGGCCATGATTATTTTCATCATTGTGTCAAGAGATATAGTACTAAAACAGTTGAGTGTCTCTCTTGATCCTAGGTCCTGGCAGAGTTGTACAGACTCAGGACAGCTGAGCTTTGGAGGAATACGCAGATTTAAATAGGAGTCCTTAATTTGCTTTCTAATGATCATGATCTTTTCCTCAAAGAAGTTCATGAATTTATTACTGCTGAAGTGAAAGCCATCCTCCGGGAATGCTGCTTTTTAGTTAGCTTGCGACAGTATCAAAAATACATTTCGGATTGTTCTTATTTTCCTCAATTAAGTTGGAAAAATAGGATGATCGAGCAGCAGTGAGGGCTCTTCTATACTGCACGGTACTGTCTTTCCAAGCTAGTCGGAAGACTTCCAGTTTGGTGTGGCGCCATTTCCGTTCCAATTTTCTGGAAGCTTGCTTCAGAGCTCGGGTATTTTCTGTATACCAGGGAGCTAGTTTCTTATGACAAATGTTTTTAGTTTTTAGGGGTGCAACTGCATCTAGGGTATTGCGCAAGGTTAAATTGAGTTCCTCAGTTAGGTGGTTAACTGATTTTTGTCCTCTGACGTCCTTGGGTAGGCAGAGGGAGTCTGGAAGGGCATCAAGGAATCTTTGTGTTGTCTGAGAATTTATAGCACGACTTTTGATGCTCCTTGGTTGGGGTCTGAGCAGATTATTTGTTGCGATTGCAAACGTAATAAAATGGTGGTCCGATAGTCCAGGATTATGAGGAAAAATATTAAGATCTACAACATTTATTCCGTGTGACAAAACTAGGTCCAGAGTATGACTGGCAGTGAGTAGGTCCAGAGACATGTTGGACAAAACCCACTGAGTCGATGATGTCTCCAAAAGCCTTTTGGAGTGGGTCTGTGGACTTTTCCATGTGAATATTAAAATCACCAAAAATTTGAATATTTTCTGCTTTGACTACAAGGTCCGATAGGAATTCAGGGAACTCAGTGAGGAACGCTGTATATGGCCCAGGAGGCCTGTAAACAGTAGCTATAAAAAGTGATTGAGTAGGCTGCATAGATTTCATGACTAGAAGCTCAAAAGATGAAAACGTCATTTTTATTTTTTGTAAATTGAAATTTACAACTGGCCTTCTTTAGACTAGTTGAGTATCTGGAGCATCAGCATTTGTGGGTTCGATTACATGCTCAAAATGGCCAGAAACAAAGTACTTTCTTCTGGAACTCGTCAGTCTATTCTTGTTCTGAGAAATGAAGGCTATTCCATGCTAGAAATTGCCAAGAAACTGAAGATCTCGTACAACGCTGTGTACTACACCCTTCACAGAACAGCGCAAACTGGCTCTAACCAGAATGGAAAGAGGAGTGGGAGGCCCCGGTGCACAACTGAGCAAGAGGCCAAGTAGAGTGTCTAGTTTGAGAAACAGACACCTCACAAGTCCTCAACTGGCAGCTTCATTAAATAGTACCCACAAAACACCAGTCTCAACGTCAACAGTGAAGAGGCGACTCCGGGATGCTGGCCTTCTAGGCAGAGTTGCAAAGAAAAAGCCATATCTCAGACTGGCCAATAAAAATAAAAGATTAATTAAGATGAGTAAAAGAACACAGACACTGGACAGCGAAACTGCCTAGAAGGCCAGCATCCCGGAGTCGCCTCTTCACTGTTGACGTTGAGACTGGTGTTTTGCGGGTACTTTTTAATGAAGCTGCCAGTTGAGGACTTGTGAGGCCTAGTTAAAAAAAAGGTTAAATAAAAATAAATATATATACAGTATACAGTGAATTCCGAAAGTATTCAGACCCCTTGACCTTACAGCCTTATTCTAAAATTGATTCAATAGTTTTTTCCCCTCATCAATCTACACACAATATCCTATAATGACAAAGCGAAAACAGGATTTTAGAAATGTTGCAAATTTATAAAAAATCTAAAACTGAAATGTATTTAACCTTTAACTAGGCAAGTCACTTACATAAGTCTTCAGACCCTTTACTCAGTACTTGGTTCTAGCACCTTTGGCAGCGACATCCAGAGACTTGTCCTGAAGCCACTCCTGTGTTGTCTTGGCTGTGTGCTTAGGGTCGTTGTCTTGTTGGAAGGCAAACCTTTGCTCCAGTCTGAGGTCCTGAGCAGGTTTTTATCAAGGATCTCACTGTACTTTGCTCAGTTCATCTTTCCCATGATTCTGACTAGTCTCCCAATCCCTGCCACTGAAAAACATCCCCACAGCATGATGCTACCACCACCATGCTTCACCGTAGGGATGGTGTCAGGTTTCCTCCAGATGTGAGGCTTGGCATTCAGGCCAAAGAGTTCATTCTTGGTTTCATCAGATCAGAGAATTTTGTTTCTCATGGTCTGAGAGTCCTTTAGGTGCCCTTGCCAAACTCAAAGCGGGCTGTCATGTGCCTTTTACTCAGGAGTGGCTTCCGTCTGGCCGGTCTACCATAAAGGCCTTATTGGTGGAGTGCTGCAAAGATGGTTGTCCTTCTGGAAGGTTCTACCATTGGGTTCTTGGTCACCTCCCTGACCAAGGCCCTTCTCACCCGATTGCTCAGTTTGGCCAGGCAGCCAGCACTAAGAAGAGTCTTGGTGGTTCTAACCTTCTTCCATTTAATTAAGAATGATGTAGGCCACTGTGTTCTTGGGGACCTTCAATGCTGCAGACATTTTTAGGTACCCTTCCCCATATCTGTGCCTCGACACAATCCTGTCTCGGAGCTCTACGGACAATTCCTTTGACCTCATGGCTTGATTTTTGTTTTGACATACACTTTCAACTGTGGGACCTTATATAGAAAGGTGTGTGCCTTTCCAAATCATGTCCAATCAATTGAATACACCACAGATGGACTCCAATCAAGTTGTAGAAACATCTCAGATGATCAATGGAAACAGGATGCAATTTCGAGTCTCAAAGCAAAGGGTCTGAATACTTATGTAAATGAGGTATTTCGAATTTCTAAAAACCTGTTTTCTCCTTGTCATTATGGGGTTTTGTGTGTATATTGATGAGGACATTTTCTTTATTTCATACATGTTAGATTAAGGCTGTAACGCAACAAAATGTGGAAAAGACTTTCAGAATGCACTGTATATATTGTGCAGGGCGTAACATATCATACGAAATGTATAATGTAGTACATAATTGGATGGCGTAGTACGCAAAAAACAGGTACCCCTTTGGCTCGTTAGCACCATTTTCAAAACTACTGCCTGAAATCATACAAAAGTTATTTGACCATCACTTTAAAGCTAAATGGTTGGTTCAAGAATTATCCCATAGATCAGACATTGTGTTCATATTGACAGGTTATTAGATAACCCCAAAGTTGTTCCACTGGGCACAATTCCTGATTTCAGTATGCCTCTTTTAAAAAGACATTAATATTACCTTGTTTAGATGGAATGGTCCTTTTTATTTTTTAAGTGGCATTGCATGTTTGGGGAGGCACAGCAGTACACACTACACAGGCCTAGCATGTGGGTTAGGTCTGCTTTCTCTGACGGAGCAGTCTGCTCAATACTAAGTCTAGGCAGGCAGCATGCAGGAAGGCAGAAGGCAGGGCCAGTAATCCTATTGTCTGCTCTCCCAGAGCAGAGGAATATTTAGCCCAGCTCTGCTGTGTGACCAGCATGGCCTCCCTCCACCAGAGCAGAGCTCCTCCCTCTCAAGGAGAACGGGCAGCGTGGCACTTGCAGTGGTTACCACACCACACACCCTGGATCTCATTATACCCAGATTACCAGCTGGGAAGGCCAACCGCAAACTGTACTTACTCCAAGAGTTCTCATCAGCTTGCATAATCCAAACGTTGCAGTGTGTTACGTGTACACAATCTATGACCAGTAATATAATATATAGGTGATGTGGCAATATATTTTGAGTTTGTTTCCTCACAGGCAATGCAATTGGCTTCTCCTATTAAGATCAGGCGGAGTTGAGTTTTACCCGGATCCTGTGCCTCTTCCAATACCAGTGTCGCAGACATATGGCGCTGCCGTAGGCGGAGGGTTAGGTGACGGTGGGAGGGCGATGGGTTCAGAATGTGGAGAAAGAGCTTTAATGAGGCACGGAGGAGGGTGAATGAGGGAGCCACAGACAGAGGAAGCGCAGTGATCCTAGAGCCTTATAAAATCTGTTAGATTTTTTGCCTGATTCCATTAGGTTTTCCCCCCAAATTCCATTTTTCCATTTCCCACAGTCTTCTGGTTTTCGCTCTCAAAAAATCACACTTTTAATATAACAACAAAATTGGATGTTTTAAGTCCACAACATTGCTTAAACCACATCAGGAGACCACTTTTGAGGTGTAGTTTAATTCCAGTGGCACCTAGCAAGAGGCTGTTGTTTAACAGGGCACATGTGATGGTAGATTTTGCAAAACACATACCCACTGGATTGATGCAATTAATCATATCATTATGCCAGGCAAGCATAGGATTCTTTGTAATTAACATTTAATTGAGAACGTTTTCTGGAAAGCACTTCCATCTACCAGAAGATTTTTCATGAGCATCATTGAACAAAGTTGAAGCTGCGCACACCGTATACAGTACGCTCATTGCCTCTTCAGAAAGTTACAGGAAATACGAATCACGGATGCATTCTGTTAATGTAAGGAAGTGCGCTGAGAGTCGGGAAGCAAGTTCAGGGAATGAGTGTTTTAATAAATAAAAGAAACAATGAACACAAAACACACAACGCACCGACATGAAAACAGAGTCAATAACACCTGAGGAAAGAACCAAGGGGAGTGACAGATATAGGAAAGATAATCAAGGAGATGATGGAGTCCAGGTGAGTGTCATGAGGCGCTGGTGCGCTTGACGATGGTGACATGTGTGTGGGATAATCAGCAGCCTGATGACCTAGAGGCCGGAGAGGGAGTTTACGTGACCCCCTACCCGACGCGCGGCTCCAGCCGCAGGACGCCATCAGAAGGGATGAACCCGGGGATCAGGAGCGGACTGGTCACCCTTGCTGATGTGCGAGAACCTGTCACGCCAGCTAAGGCACGGGAACCTGTCGAGTCAGCTGGGGCGCGGGAACCTGACAGATCGGTTGAGGCAGGGGAACCTGACAGATCGGTTGAGGCATGAGAACCTGACGAGGTGGTGGAAGCAGGGGAGCCTGGCGATCCGGCTGAGGCACGACAGCCCGACGAGCCGGCTGAGGCAGGGGAGCCTGGCGATCTGGTTGAGGCATGAGAGCCTGTAACAGTTCCCGGACCCGATGTCATTACTCTGACACAAAAAAAAAAAAACACTCCCTGATGCTTTCCTTATGTGAGGTGTTATTCTGTAACGAGTGCGCTGAGAGTCGAGAAGCAAGTACAGGGAGTGTTTTAATAAAGAAATGAACACGAAACACAGACAACGCACCGACATGAAAACAGAGTCAATAACACCCGAGGAAAGAACCAAGGAGAGTGACAGATATAGTGAAGATAATCAAGGAGGTGATGGAGTCCAGGTGAGTGTCATGAGGCGCAGGTGCGTGAGACGATGGTGCAGGATAATCAGCAGCCTGATGACCTAGAGGCCGGAGAGGGAGTATACGTGACAGTTAATGTCTTATGATAAACTTCGGCAATTTTTGACAATTATTTTATACATTTAATTGATTCCCTACTAATTATAATACATTTTTGAATATTGTTGAATCCCGTTTTATTGTCTGGATTCCTTGACTCCATCTGCGTTCTCCGTATTGCGGATTTTATAGGGCCCCCACCGTAGCCTAGGCTACATCTTGAGGAGGGAATTTTCTGAAGTCCTCTTTCCCTCCAAGACCCCCTTCGCCCCTCCCCTGCTGCCGTCTGCTCCTCTCTTGCTATCCCGTGGCTCTGTGACTTGTGCTGCGGCTCGTCTGTGGACTGCCACTAGAGCCTGGCTGCTCTCAGCAGGGCTCCCCTAGTCATGCACAGAGACCGGCGGGCTTTAGGATCAACACGCTAATCTCTGTTAACACAATATCCAGGGGCAACTTCAAACGACAGGAAGAGGGAGTCAGCAAGGTGGTTTTGGAGAACCTGGGGCTCTCTTTGTTATGGGCCTATCCCTCGGAAACCATAGCAATGGTGATGTGGAATTCATGTTTGCATGTGCAATCTGCCAAATAAGAAAAGTCTCTCACTGGTTTATGGTATCAGCTGTGGGGAAACCACATTGTCTTAGCGTCTTGAGCATATAGCTGAACAAGGATGCCAGTCTTATAGTATAGAGATCCCTTGTTATGGACAAAAATGTCATGCCTGCTCCCACTCCCCCTCTCTGGTGCTCGAGGGCACCAGGCTGCCCATCATTACGTACACCAGCGCTCATTGGACTCACCTGGACTCCTTCACTTTGTTGATTGCTCTTCTCTATCTGTCTGTTCCTTAGTTGGCTCCCCGTGTCAGCATTATTGTCGTAACGTCATTTTCTTCCCCCTGTCCAGACGCTGTTCTTGTTTTGTTCTATGTCCGTTGTTGCATGAAATGTTCACTCCCTGTACTTGATTCTCGTCTCCAGTGTCTGTCCTTACAGGTAAATATGTATTTAATGTACCTGTCTATTTCAATGGTGGTAAGAAATGTAAGTTATGTCTGTAATTCTGCAGAAATTCTTAATGGACTTATTAGGGTTTAAACTGCTATTAAGCTGTCGCAACTATGGCACACTAAATTCATCACGAAACCTACTCTTTGGTTTGTATCAGTGGTTGTGTGTGTTTGTGCGTGTGTGCGCGCGTGAGTGAGTGTGATACTTGATTTGACTAACTCGAGGTGAAAGGCCAGGAGAAGGGGGACTGTCATAGTAACTTAGAGTACCTCATAGTTAAATGAAGGCTGACACCCCACAACTTCAAGGATTTTCACCACTGATGTAATATCCTTTGCGTGAGGGTGGTTCATTGCAGTAAATCCTACATGTATTCTATTTCTATTACGGTGATGCATGCCATAGCTTGACCTTTACCATTTCAATTAGCTAACAACTCTATGGATGCTCACTTACTTTTAATACGACATGGATTCTGGAATGCAAAATAGTGACATTTGCTTCATGGTTTTTCCTTTCATTGAGGAAATTCCAATCCAGTCTGGCGTAGCACAGACAAAGTGTCCCTTTAGGCTTATTGTGATTCATTTAGGCCACTAAATTGTCAGTTGTTATGTCACCAAACTATGTCTAGGAGTGAGAAATGCCTTTTTCTCCCCAGCATGCTATTTTGAGACAGTTGGTAGGTGAGGCCATGTAGTGGTCTGGATTCACACAAACCTGTTACATAACCTCGATCAAAGTCTTATGTCGGCAAATCCTGGAACGTGATATTGTGGGGTAGTCACGGGGAAACAATTACTTAGACATGACTCTGAACACACAACACCTAATACATCAAATGAACTCAAAGTGGTCATCCCACTGGTACTTGAAAGATATGATTCTAGAAAATCCCACATCAACATGCCAATCAACAAGGATTCTGTAGACAGGTGTTGAAAAGAGAGTTTCCATGCAGCTAAATTCAAGGTTTTAAAGTAAGTCACTTCCCACTGGGCACAGACGTCAATTCAACGTCGATTCCACGTCGGTTCAACGCAATTTCATTGAAATGACGTGGAAACAATGTTGATTCAACAAGTGTGTGCCTAGTGGGTTGTATCTTGTATTTAGCCTCCAGTTTATCTGTGCTCGGAGTGTAAATCTTGGCACATACTGTATATAGGTCTCACGTGCAAATCTATGCTGCTGATAAAATAACTAAACTGGAAATAACGTTGTTACCAAATCAGTGCCTCCTCTGCACAATATGCCCGTCACAGTTGGGAAAACGTGGCATTTCAAGATGGAGGGGTATTCAGACTGCTGCTGTGCTGTTGTCGTGCTCCGAGTTCAACCTCTCCTTTCTGCTAACAGTAGGGGAAGGAAGGAGGCGATGGAGAGTCGGATAAATACGGGGGATTTATCCCCAGAAACCTGCCATAGCTGTTATCAGCTTTCAATTTACACAGTGCCCATAGTATTGAATAGAGCAGCATGTGGGTGGGTTGGAAGGTAAGTCGGTGTGTACAGTCCACACACACATCGGTGTGTGTGTGTGTGTGTGTGTGTGTGTGTGTGTGTGTGTGTGTGTGTGTGTGTGTGTGTGTGTGTGTGTGTGTGTGTGTGTGTGTGTGTGTGTGCGTGCGTGCGTGCGTGCGTGCGTGCGTGCGTGCGTGCGTGCGTGCGTGTGCGTGCGTGCGTGCGCGCCTGTTGCCTAAAGAGAAGGCTGTACCTACCGTTGTGCAAAGTGAATGGCTGTTTTGTTCTCAGGAATGGCCTGTTCTGATCGTGAGGCCTGCCTCTATCAAGTACACGGACACACACACACACACACACACACACACACACACACACACACACACACACACACACACACACACACACACACACACACACACACACACACACACACACACACACACACACACACACAATTTGTTTTACTATACTTGTGGGGACCAAACAATTGATTCCCATTCAAAATCCTATTTTCCCTAACCCCTAAACCTAACACTAACCCTTAACATAACCCTAACCCAAACCTTAACCCCAAACCCCTAACCTTAACCCTAACTCCTACATAACCCTAAACATATCCCCTAACCCTAATTCTAAACCTAACCCTAAACCTAACCCCTAAACCTAAAATAGCCTTTTCCTTGGAGGGACTGGCAACATGTCCCCACTTGTCATAATGTTCCTTGTTTTACAATCCTTGTGAGGATTTCTGGTCCCCTGGCCTGCTGCTGTGACAGGTCAGGATCATAGAACTTGACACACTGCCTTTAGCTGCAGGAGCAGAGGGCAGCAGCAGAGGAGCGGGCGGATTCTCTCCCTCTATATTTTCTCGCTCTCCCTCCCTGTGTCTTCCCGTTCCCTCTCCAATGTAACACACATGTACATTACAAACAGATCTTTTATCTTCTGTCTCCTTTTGCTCTATCTCCACCCCCCTCTCCCCACCGGTGGTCATCTAACAGGACAGGCTCTCTGGTATGGCTGTCTTAAGTAAGCAGGGACTGTGATTTAGCCGTGTCACCACTACAGGCCTAAAATCCAACTTCATTTCTTATAGATTAGCCTAATAGTCATGTGGAGGGAAGGAGGTTGACCATAGTGGGGCTTTTTTCTAACACTATCCCTTCATTAATCAACATTATATTGTATTCTGTCAGTATGTAGCTTCATGATTTGCATTTATTTCGCATTTATTTTGAATTCCAATCATTTTTGTTGTGTTTGAGCCTCAAGCAACGCACAATGAAAGGATTTGTCATTCTTCTCAGTATTTAGCAGAACTTTTTTGTACATTTTGATGACTGTGTGCACGGCCACATCCACATTATTGCAAAATGGTAATGGTATTAGTTCAGTTACCAGGAAGTTGTTCTCTGTGCTGTGTACTTCTCTGGTCTGGCTGGCTCCACTGTAGCAATTTTGATCAAGGTGACCCACCACAGAATGAATGTTAATCTTTCATCTAATCTTTCATCTAAAACACACACGTGGTGCGTTCTTACATACCCTCCACCATTGTTCATCAGGCAGCAAAAGCAGGCGGAAAAAGCATGACGTAATAGCTTTCAAGAGCATTGTCTTTAGGTAAATGATTTCTTTATTTTAAGGGTGAGTGAGTATTGTGTGTCAGATTTCACATCAAGTGATATGCAGTGGTGTAAAGTACTTAAAGTACTACTTAAGTCGTTTTTTTGGGCTATCTGTACTTCACTTTGCTATTTATATTTTTGACAACTTTTACTTTTACTCCACTACACTCTTAGAGAAAAAGGCGGTATCTAGAAACTAAAAAAAGGTTTTTGGTTGTACCCATAGGAGAACCCTTTGACGAACCATTTTTGGTTCCAGGTAGAACCTATTTGGTTCCAGGTAGAACCGTTTTGGGTTCCATGTAGAATCATGCAGTACTTAAAGGGGAGAGAAGCCAAACGTGATTTGGCTTGGGGGTGTGGTTTGATGTGGGTGTTTCTTGGGTCTCCTAGCCACCACCAAGACACGCCCATCTGTCAGAACCTTGCCCGCAGATGTTTCCCTCCACTCAATGACAACAAACAAACCTCCTGCAGGTTGTGTTCAATAACTACAGGCAGATGCATGGTGAGGTGCCGGAGGAAGCTTTGAATAGGTCAGTAGCCTACAGAGTAATATGAGAAGAATGCAATTGCTGAATTTATGTAGATATTCTAAACTAAGTGTTTTGATAACTTTCAAATGTAGAATAAACAACCCTTTACACAATACCATAGAAGTAGTGTTCTGCTAATAGAGAGTACAAATGTAATTCCCAGCCGATACAGATATTGTACCTAACAGCATTTTTCTTGTGGTAATGGGGCTACCTTGGCAAATATGTCAGAGTGGTCATACCTTCCGGTGTGGTGTCCCCTGTTCCTGGTGCAGAATACACAGGGTTTCTCCCTCCCCATATTGACTGGTAGAATTCAGTTCAATAAAATAAAAAAGACAATACAAGTAAAAGTTGTGTCTAGTAAAATGTTAATGCCGAGTGACAGGTCTCTCTTCATTCAGAGACATCAGCATCAAGCCTGTCTGTCAGTCTGGACTTCATCACAGCATCTTGCATCAAGTCTCCATGTGCTGGGTTTATTCATGTTTCTGTGAACACATACACACACAGTCACTGTTCTACTACCAATGGGAGTTAGGATAGGTAATATCTCATACACAAACAGGTATTAAGTTGAAGTGAGAACAGGTCAAACTAAACCTATCTAATTCTAGTCTCCCCATCGATGACAGTTGGTAAGCAGGCAAGTCGTGAGGCTGGAGGTGAAGTCTTTGCCTGAGCCCCAATGATGGGCAGCACACACACACACACACACACACACACACACACACACACACACACACACACACACACACACACACACACACACACACACACACACACACACACACACACACACACACACACACACACACACACACACACACACACACACACACAATAACGCACGGATTACATCATCAATGGTGGTTCTGATTAGCCTGGTGGAACCAACCTGATTGCTGCGTTCACCTTTCTATTTCACTTCAGATATCCTAAAATGAGAAGTGAAATAGAATGGTGAACACAGCGACCAGACTGGTTCCACCAGGCTAGGTTACTGTACCACCAACTGAATTTTGCTCTGCCCGGAGTATCCCTGCACTGGGAGCTTGGAAAAAGGGGGAATTTACTCGGTGTGACTCACTCAGGTTCCAAACTCAGTTTCAGAGAAGATGAGACTAAAATGATACTATTTCCACTTTCTAGTCAATTTTGAACTAGAATAAATGTTTCTGACTCATATCGATGCCACATAGGCCATTTTAAAAGGGATTAGTTGTTTTTTAGGGGCAGTTTCTAAGTACAATTAAAACAAGATACTTTAATAATTTTACTCAAGTAGTATTTTACTGGGTGACTTTTACTTGAGTCATTTTCTATTTAAGTGATAATGCCTGAGAAGCCGGTGTTTGGAGGATATACTGACACAGGTGTTGTTTGTCTCGGGCCGGCTTCGAGGTCATTATCACCTTTACACAACGGGTTACGAACGTATTCAAATAATAATTAAAAACATTATTTTGTTGAATTTATTCATACTATTTCATCCTTCCACAAGATATAATCCTGAAACAAATCGAGGGTTGCTACCCAAGCTGGCTGGTTGTTCGTTCTATTGGTTCGGTTGCCAGAGACGTGACCCAGTCGTTCAGTCTTTTTGCTCTGTATCTAAGGACGCGACCCAGTCGTTCGTTCTAAATGTTCCATTGAAATACTGGCTGGCAACGTTCTTATCCCTTGCTTGCTAGCTAGCCAACTACGACTAACTTACAGTCACGTCAAACATGGTCCACACAGTTGAGAAGAGGGCACGACAGCACCTCTTCCCCCTCAGGAGGCTGAAATGACTTGAAATGGGCCCTAAGATTCTCAAAAAGTGATGCTCACAAAAGCTGCACCCTTGTGAGCATCACTGGAGTTACAGAGGTGGTGAGAAAAGCCCAGTACATCACTGGGGCCGAGCTCCCTGCCATCCATGGCCTCTATACCAGGTGTCAGAGGAAGGCCAAAAAATTGTCAGACTCCAGCCACCCAAGCCATAGACTGTTCTCTCTGCTACCGCACAGCAAGAGATACCAGGGCACCAAGTCTGGAACCAACAGGACCCTGAACAGCTTCTACCCCAAGCCATAAGACTGCTAAATAGCTGATCAAACTACATACACCCACACACACAAAACACGCGCACACATGCATACTGATGCCATACAAACACATACTCACACACTCACACACTTTTTCACACTCGCCACATAAGCTGCTGCTACTGTATTTCAACCAATCCTGTTTCCTAGTCACTTTACCCCTACCTACAGTTGAAGTCGGAAGTTTACATACACTTAGGTTGGAGTCATTAAAACTAGTTTTTCAACCACTCCACACATTTCTTGTTAACAAACTATAGTTTTGGCAAGTCGGTTAGGACATCTACTTCGTGCATGACACAAGTAATTTTTCCAACAATTGTTTACAGACAGATTATTTCACTTAAAATTCACAGTATCACAAGTATCACAACGCTAAGTTGACTGTGCCTTTAAACAGCATGGAAAATTCCAGAAAATGAAGTCATGGCTTTAGAAGCTTCTGATAGGCTAATTGACATAATTTGAGTCAATTGGAGGTGTGCCTGTGGATGTATTTCAAGGCCTACCTTCAAACTCAGTGCCATCAAACTTTGCTTGACATCATGGGAAAATCAAAAATCAGCCAAGACCTCAGAAAAACAATTGTAGACCTCCACAAGTCTGGTTCATCCTTGGGAGCAATTTCCAAATGCCTGAAGGTACCACGTTCATCTGTACAAACAATAGTATGAAAGTATAAACACCATGGGACCACACAGCCGTCATACCGCTCAAGAAGGAGACGTGTTCTGTCTCCTAGAGATGAACGTACTTTGGTGCGAAAAGTGCAAATCAATCCCAGAACAAGAGCAAAGGACCCTGTGAAGATCCTGAAGGAAACAGGAACAAAAGTTTCTATATCCACAGTAAAACGAGTCCTATATCGACATAACCTGAAAGGCCGCTCATCTAAGGAAGAAGCCACTGCTCCAAAACCGCCATAAAAAAGCCAGACTACGGTTTGCAACTGCACATGGGGACAAAGATCGTACTTTTTGGAGAAATGTCCTCTGGTCTGATGAAACAAAAATAGAACTGTTTGGCCTTAATGACCATCGTTATGTTTGGAGGAAAATAGGGGACGCTTGCAAGCCGAAGAACACCATCCCAACCGGGTAAGCACGGGGGTGGCAGCATAATGTTGTGTGGGTGCTTTGCTGTAGGAGGGACTGATGCACTTCACAAAATAGATGTCATCATGAGGCAGGGAAATTATGTGGATTTATTGAAGCAACATCTCAAGACATCAGTCAGGAAGTTAAAGCTTGATCGCAAATGGGTCTTCCAAATGGACAATGACCCCAAGCATACTTCTAAAGTTGTGGCAAAATGGCTTAAGGACAACAAAGTCAAGGTATTGGAGTGGCCATCACAAAGCCCTGACCTCAATCCTATAGAAGATTTGTGGGCAGAACTGAAAAAGCGTGTGCAAGCATTTTATTTAAAATATATATTTTTCTTTATTTTTACTATTTTCTACATTGTACAATAATAGTGAAGACATCAAGATTATGAAATTACACATATGGAATCATGTAGTAACCAAAAAGGTGTTAAACAAATCAAAATATATTTGATATTTGAGATTCTTCAAAGTACTGCAGCCACCTTTTGCCTTGATGACAGCTTTGCACACTCTTGGCATTCTCTCAACCAGCTTCGTGAGGATGAATGCATGAAATGCATTTCAATTAACAGGTGTGCCTTGTTAATTTGTGGAATTTCTTTCCCTTGAGCCAATCAGTTATGTTGTGACAAGGCAGGGGTGGTATACAGAAGATAACCCTATTTGGTAAAAGACCAAGTCCATATTATGGCAAGAACAGCTCAAATAAGCAAAGAGAAATTACACTCCATCATTACTTTAAGAAATTAAGCTCAATCAATCCAGAACATTTCAAGAACTTTGAAAGTTTCTTCATGTGCAGTCACAAGAACCATCAAGCGCTATGATGAAACTGTCTCTCATAAGGACTGCCACGGGAAAGGAAGACCCAGAGTTACTTCTGCTGTAGAAGATAGGTTCATTAGAGCTACCAGCCTCAGAAATTACAGCCCAAATAAATGCTTCACAGAGTTCAAGTAACAGACACGTCTCAACCACAACTGTTCAGAGAAGAATGCGTGAATCAGGCCTTCATGGTTGAATTGCTGCAAATAAACCGCTACTAAAGGACACCAATAAGAAGAAGAGACTTGCTTGGGCCAAGAAACATGAGCAATGGACATTAGACCGGTGGAAATCTGTCCTTTGGTCTGATGAGTCCAAATTTGAGATTTTTGGTTCCAACCGCCTTGTCTTTGTGAGACGCAGAGTAGGTGAACGGATGATCTCCGCATGTGTGGTTCCCACCGTGGAGCATGAAAGAGAAGGTGTGATGGTGTGGGGGTGCTTTGCTGGGGGCACTGTCAGTGATTTATTTAGAATTCAAGGCACATTTAACCAGCATGGCCACCATAGCATTCTGCAGTGACACGCCATCAAATCTGGTTTGCGCCTAGTGGGACTAAGCGCACGCCTGCCAGCGTGTTTTTCCGTAGTCCTGTTTTCATAGTCTCTGTTTTCTAGCCCTCCCGGTTCTGACCCTTTCTGCCTGCCCTGACACTGAGCCAGCTTGTCTGACCATTCAGCCTGCCTTGACCTCAAGCCTGCCTGCCCCCACTGTACCTTTCGGACTCTGACCTGGTTTATGAACTTCTGCCTGTCCCCGATCTGCCCATTGCCTGCCCCTCGTATTTCGATAAATATCAGCGACTCTAACCATCTGCCTCCTGTGTCTGCATCTGAGTCTCACCCTGTGTCATTATAGTACGAACTGGCCATGACTGACCCATTAGACTCAGACCGGCTCCACAACACTGTCTCCTTGCAGGGAGCCACCATTAAAAAAACATGAGGAGCTACTTCAGAGCCTTACGGAAGGTCTCCATACGCTGTCGGGACGCCATGACCGGGGTTTCAAAATGTTACTAGAGCAATTCCGTGGGCAGTCTTTCAGGCAGCATGCCACAACGGAGACCTCCCGGATGCTCAGTAATTCCCTGCCAGTGATGATTTTGAACAGCCTACCCCGGCTTCCCGGGAACCCTACTTACCTCCTGCTGAGAGCTATGTTGGGGACCCTGGAACCTGCTGGGCGTTTCTTTCCCAGTGCTCCTTCATCTTTGAGCTGCAGCCCTCTTCGTTCCATTCAGAGTGTTCAAGAATAGCGTATCTTATAACGCTCATGTCTGGTAGGGCGCTCTCCTGGGCTATGGCGGTATGGGAGCAACAGTCTGCCATTTGCATCGTTTGGAGGATTTCATAGTGGAGGTGATGAAGGTATTTTGATTCTCCGGTGTCCGGGAGAGAGGTAGCCCAAAAGCTACTTCGATTAGGTTAAGAACCCTGTGGTGTGGCAGACTACGTAGTAGACTTTCGCACATTGGCCGCCGAGAGTACCTGGAACCCGGAGTTTCTGTTCAATACCTTTGTTCGTGGACTATCCGACGAAATTAAAGACGAGCTCGCTGCTCGGGATTGATGAACGTCTACGGGAATGCAGGAGTGAGAGGTCTGTTTTCGACCCCACTCGTTCGTCCACGGCTGCCAGCTCGCCCCCGAAGAACCCCGGAAGTCCCAGATGCCTGCATGTTCGAGAGGACCCGAAGTAACCTGAGTCCCCTCGGGAATCATCGGGAATGAGCGACTCATTTTCTACAGTGCTTACGCAACGGGGCAGAGCTAGATTGTCGCCTTATGAACGACTACAGAGGCTTAACTCCAACAGTTGCCTGTATTGTGGTGCTACAGGGCATTACAAATCTACCTGTCCAGTAAAAGACCAGACTCATCAACTAGGTAAGAGTACCATGGTGAGCCATACTGGGAGTTTTCTAACTCACATTACTCAAACATATTCTTCCATGTTATCCTGCTGTGGGGTGACCAGTCTAAATCTTGCCGGGTGCTCATTGACTCTGGAGCTGATGAGAGTTTAATGGACGCTACACTGGTATCAGAGCTGGGTATTTCCACACAACCCCTCTCCGTTCCCATGGACACCAGAGCACTGGACGGACGTACAATATGCAGTGTCACTCATAGTATGGTGCCCAATAACCTGTGTTTGTCGGGCAATCACATTGAGTTCATACAGTTTCTTTTCATTGAATCTCCCAATGTTCCTGTTGTTTTGGGATTTTCATGGCTCCAGAGGCACAACCACGTTATTGACTGGACCGCTGGTTCTATCCTGGGTCGGAGCCTGTTCTGCCACTCACATTGCCTGAAAGCAGCGCAGCCTGGAGGTGTTCAGCAAGATCCGTGCCCCCTCCCTCCCTCTGCATATTCCCTACGAATGCGCTATTTATCTCCTCCTGGGCACAACACTGCCTCGTGGGCGGCTATAATAAGGCCATGGAGGAGTACATTGAGGACTCTCTGGCTGCTGGGAGCATTCGTCCTTCTTCCTCCCCTGCCGGCGCAGGGTTCTTTTTTGTGGAAAAAAAGGACAAGACCCTGCGTCCATGTATCGACTACCGGGGCCTCAATGACATCACGGTGAAGAATCGTTACCCTCTACCACTCCTCTCCTCGGCTTTCAAACCTCTCCAGGGGGCAACCATCTTTTGCAAGTTGGACCTCGGAATGCCTACCACTTAGTTCAAATACGCGAAGGTAACGAGTGGAAGACGGCCTTCAACACAGGTAGTGGACACAATGAGTACCTGGTCATGCCATTTGGACACACCAACGCTCCCGCAGTGTTCCAGGCTCTGATCAACGATGTGCTCCGTGACATGTTGAACAGATTTGTGTTTGTCTACCTCAATGACATCCTTGTTTTCTCCCGTTCTGCTCAAGAACACGTCCATATCCTCCAAATCCTTCAGCGCCTCCTAGAGAAACAGTTGTTCGTGAAAGCTGAGAAATTCCACCGCTCCACTATTTCCTTTTTGGGATACGTCATCACTGAAAGAAATGTTCAGATGGATCCTGAGAAGGTAAGAGCGGTGGTGGATTTTCCCCAACCCACATCCAGAGTGCAGCTGCAAAGTTTCTTGGGATTTGCTCATTTCTACCGGCACTTTATTTGGGGCTACAGCACCCTGGCGGCTACCCTCTCTGCACTCACTTCTCCCAATGTGCCGTTCACATGGTCTCCAGCTGTTGACAGGGCGTTTTTGGACCTCAAGCGTCGTTTTACTTCAGCCCCCATCCTCATCCATCCGGATCCGTCCCGTCAGGTTGTGGTTGAGGTCGACGCTTCTGACGTTGGAGTGGGGGCCGTCCTGTCCCAGTGGTCTGCCCAGGACCAAAAGCTGCGTCCCTGTGCCTTCCTGTCCCATCGTCTCAACCCCGTTGAGAGAAACTACGACGTAGGAAATCGGGAACTTCTGGCAGTCAAGATGTTGTTGGAGGAGTGGAGGCACTGGCAGAACATACATTTTTGGTGTGGACCGATCATAAGAATCTAGAATATCTCCGCACCGCCAAGCGCCTTTATTCTAGGCAGGCCCATTGGACCCTGTTATTCACCAGGTTCAACTTCACCATTTCCTACCGCCCAGGGTCCAGGAATGTGAAGCTGGATGCTCTCTCTCGCCTGTATAGCTCTGCTGCCACACAGCCTGACTCTGAGACCATCCTCCCTACCTCATGTCTGGCAGCTACAGTTGTCTGGGGAATCGAGAGCCTGGTTCGCAAGGCACAACTTTCCCAGCCGGACCCTGGGGGAAGGCACAGCTAACCATATGTTTGTCCTTGGTTCGGGCCGAGCTCAGGTCCTGGAATGGGCTCATTCCTCCAAGCTCGCCTGCCATCCCGGCTCCCGTCGAACCCTGGCCTTCCCCCGACAATGCTTCTGGTGCCCCACTATGGTTCCTGACATCTCAGCCTTCGTATGTGCTCAGAACAAGACTCCGTGGCAAACTCCATCTGGCCTCTTTCAGCTACTCCCTGTTCTTCATCGCCCCTGGTCCCATATATCCCTGGATTTTGTAACTCGGCTTCCTCCCTCTGATGGTAACACCACTATCCACCACTATCCTAAAGCTGCCCATTTCATCCCTCTCCCCAAGTTACCTTCAGACAAGGAGACGGACCAGCTCATGGTGCAGCACGTCTTCCGAATCCATGAACTCTGTTGACATCGACGGCCATCCGGCATACACAGCGAAACGCCTCATTTCTAAACCATGCATAGGTAAAAAATAGAACCAAAAAGGTGCATGTGCCATTTTTCACGTAGAAGTGTATCAATTTATCAAAACTGAACTTGACTTGAGAATATGTGCTTTTCTCCCCGCAAACTTTAAACCATGCATACTCACAGTTTCTAGTGGTTGAAGTACTGCATTGCAAGAAGGTTAAAGTAGCCTAGTAACCTTGTATAATGGGGAATATATGATGACACTTATTCATAACCAAAAAACGGGTAGCTAAATATAATTAGAACATGCAATGATTTGAGATTCATGAGAGATTCAAGAGCAAAAAGGTATTTTATCTTTGCATTCTAAAATAATTGTTTATTGTTTATTTCATTTCCATTATCATTGAAGAAAAGAATTCCTCACCTTTTCTGACTGTGATGGTTTCATAGTCGTGAAATAGCCTACTGGCCTACAACAAGTTAGGGTAGGCTACCATTCGTTCCATCTCTCATTTAATTAGACCTACTTCACAGTTGTAAATAGCTAAGCTATTTCAAGTATTTTGCTATATGCGATCCGCTCCGAAGTTTAACGGTAGAACAGAAGTTCACCTTTTCCATTGACCTTTTACAAATTTCTCGAATATTTCATTTATTAACATAATACAGTATACATATAGGTCTATAACCATTGCAGAATAAATTCCTCACCTTTTCTGGCCATGATGAGTTCATATTCCCGATGTAGCCACACAACAAATTACCATGCATCTTTCATTTAATTAGGCCTATTAGATGGGCTATTATAATTTTTTGTTTTTGCTCTATGCATCCGAAAGGGAGCGCGGTTTATGAAATACAGTAGGATTTAACAGGTGAATAGACAGTTGATATTTTGCATTAAAGTGTGTAGGCTACCACTGTAAGTAGGCCTACTGTAGTTTTCATTTCCTTCCGAGTAGACAATGTTTCATAATTCGCGGGCAGTGGAACATTATTGAATTTAAACGAGCTGTTTACAGGTCCACAACAATTCAGAAATGGTCAGATACAGCAAATGTCACTGCAAAAGAAAACATTCTGCCAACACCTCCAAAGACATTTGACCAAGTTCGCCATTGCTATTTCCTTTAGGTACGGTCTAGGCCTAATTCCAATAACTCCAAACTATAAAGCAAATAAGGGCGTTATTGTCACCATAAAAGGTGAATGATGGGAATTTTATAATGCTCATTCACGCACGCACCATTTTTCGATAGGTCTGATTTATAACAGGAAACGTGTATGTATGGCGGGCGGCAAATTGATTAATCTCTATTTTTGTACATGCGCAGATTTGAAAGAAATGGCGCAAGCAGATATTTAATGTTCAATTTACGCAACGGTTATGAATGAGGCCCCTGGACTGCCACAATCGTCCTATTACGATCAAGGAGAGAGTCACTCTTGACGATCCAGGACCGCCACAGACATGACAATCCAATACCGTCATGGTCATATGACGAACCAGGACCACCACATTCATATGATAATCCAGGACCACCAGTCATCTGATATGATCCAGGACTGCCACAATCGATCATCCACATTAGGAGAACATCCGATTCAGGGAAGACTTTCCTCAATGCGTTGATTTCGCACATAGTGTATCTTTGTCAACCATCAAACATCTAAAAATACAACACAAGGATAAAGGGGGTACATTGCATTTAGTACAATCCAGTGAAATACCCTAAAAATACACTTGGCTGGCCATTGCTTTGGAGTTACTAGTTTCGGAATGGCATACTCAACTCAATCGTTCTAAAGTCTTTGGGTGCAGGGTTAAATGAAGATGTAACCTATAAAGAGGAAAACTACTCACTCCCTTTTTTTCCCGTGTTGTCAACACTACCCTAATTGGAAACGATACTGCTATCAAATATATATTACTGTAAAACGACTTGAAACAACTGCTACAGTTTGAATGAAATAATGGACAAATATTTATAAGTGACTGCAGGTTTTTTGCTTCTTACATAGTTTTGGAATGAACATAACATTACGAATTTGAAAATGATGTTATTAAATAGTGGGATAGGAAACAATGGGTGTAGTTTGTGCAGTGCTAGTTCAAGAGTCTCTTGAACTGCTTGCTATAATGTATGCCTTAGGAATTTCATGTCCATGTTCATTTCTTACTGCCAATGTAGAAAGGAGTACTAGTTGACGCAGGGGTTGGCATCGAGAAACAATGTTCTTTCCATGCTGTTCCAACTTCTTCCTAGTGGAAAAAGTCTGACAGATCTTGTTAAATGTCTGGTAAAATAAAACAGTCTTTACAAGGACCTGCGAATAATCTTGCTGTGCTTTCAGAATCATCCTAGTGTGAATGTTTCTTGCGCAGCATACCAGTACAAATATTCTGTATGTCCTTTGAGGTGACAAGGTATTCTCTATTGTTCAAGTCACTGTGTCCTTGGGCCCTAGACCATGAGTGTGCCTGAAGGAGTATCATGTCGGGTTTCTCTCCTAAAGAGATCCATTCTTCAATTTGGGTTGCCAGTTCAAGGCATATTCTTTGGAAATGACGACCCTCTTGGGACTGTTGATTATGGCCATTGTGGTGGCTAAATGTCCTCTGTACCATTACTTTGTAACCCAACCAGTCTTTTCTTAACTTAAAGTACATATATGCCTTGCAGCCTGTCGCTCTCTGACTACATTTGAAAGTCTGGCCAGACCGCACTCAAAATAACAAATCGTATCCCCCAGCTTTGTCCTTGGGACATTCAGAATTGTGTTTTCAATGGTGCAGGTGAAACTTGCCCTTTGACCATTTCAGAAATATATTTATCTTCATCATAGTCTGGTTTAATGATGTGGATTTCAATGCGTGTGATTTTCTTCTTCCTTTCTTTCTTTCTTTCTTTCTTTCTTTCTTTCTCAATGATAGTTTTTTTATGAAGCCTTCCATGCCTACCTGAACATTTAAACAATATTTGATCATCCAGGACTGCCACAGTCATGTGAAGATCCAGAACCGCCACAGTTTTATGACAATCCAGGACAACCATAGTGACAGTGGTTGTCCTAGTCCAATCAAAGCTACTGTACATATAACATATAGGATATAACATTTTTATGTGGGGCTCATTAATACGAGTCACATATCAGTTTTCAAAAAATATATATATATTTAATTGAGTTTAAAAAGCGGCATACAAACATGGTCTCTTGGTTTTGAGTAAGGCAGCTCCAAAATGCAGGTGTTTCAGCCTAGCTCAGTGCTTTCTGTGGTGGTGAGGCAAGCCAGCAGAAAATAGGAGTGTTGCGCCGTGATTGGCTCAGTGTTCTGTCACTCATGTGGAAACTACGTCACCAGTCCTTAGTAAGGGTAGACATAAAAAATTCAAGCCCTTTGGGTCCTGCCTTAGAGTTACATTAGTAGTGCCCTTCCAAGAAGGCTCAAGGTCATTGGCCACAGATAAAATGACGTCAAATCACGTTATTTGTACAGTAGCTTTGATTGGACTGATCATGTCAACATCATACTTTCAAAATCTTAGCTAGCAGTCATCATCATGAATCAAGTCGACAATCTACTGGCAAATCCTTTTTAATCCTTGTCATATGAAGACAAATAATGAAGAGAAATTATAGATAAAGCATATCGGTGCTCATTGGCCATTGGACATAAACATTACACAACAAGTTGCAAATCACAAATTCAACAGTGAGTGGTTTGGAAGGAATCGGTGACAGTGGCTAACAGCAAGCATTGCAACTGGGAAGTCGGGAATAAACGAGCTCAGACTGGGAAAATACGTTTTGAACGGTCATCCGACTCGGGATTGTAAATCCGTCCTCTTTGTCTTTCTTTGATGACAAAATTTGCCCACGAAGGACCTTTCCACATTACAACAAGATGATACAGGAACGTGTGCTACTTGGTCAAGCCTGCCATTGACGCATTGACGTCAGTCGTTACTATAAGGGCACAAGGCGAGACCCAGATGCAGACACGGGAGGCAGATGGTTTGAGTCTTTGATATTTATTAATAATCCAAAGGGGTAGGCAAGAGAATGGCCGTGGACAGGCAAAAGGTCAAAACCAGTTCAAAGTCCAGAAAACAGGCAAGGGTCAAATCCGGGAGGACTAGCAAAAGGGAATAGCAAAGGCAGGAGCACGGGAAAACCACGCTGGTTGACTTGGAACACAAGACAAACTGACACAGACAGACAGAAAATACAGGTTTAAATACCCAGGGGATAATGGGGAAGATGGGTGACACCTGGAGGGGGTGGAGACAAGCACAAGCACAGGTGAAACAGATCAGGGTGTGACAGTACGCCCCCCCCCTAGGGGCACCACCTGGCGTCCTACCCGGGCGCATACCTGGTTGATCAGGGTGCCGGCGGTGGAAGTCGGCAATGAGGGCTGGGTCCAGAATGTCTCTAGCGGGGACCCAGCACCTCTCCTCTGGGCCATAACCCTCCCAGTCAATCAGGTACTGGAAACCCGTGCCCCGCAGTCGAACACTCAGGAGGCGTCTCACCGTGTATGCCGGATGGCCATCGATGACATGGTGTGGAGGCGTGGGCCTGGAAACAGAAGACAAAGGGCTGTGAGACACGGGCTTAATCCTAGACACATGGAAAGTAGGGTGAATACGGAGAGTACGCGGTAACAAAAGACGAACAGCAGTGGAACTAAGGACTCTAGAGATAGGGAAAGGGACAATGAAACGTGGGGAAAGTTTGCGGGACTCCACCCGAAGGGGGAGTTCCTGTGTGGATAGCCATACCCTCTGCCCAATGCGATAGCGAGGAGCTGGAGTCCGGTGGCGATCTGCTTGTTGACAATACCTGGAGTTGGTCTTGAGAAGCGCCGCCCGGGCTCTTCTCCAGGTACGCCGACAGCGGCGGACGAACATCTGGGCCGAGGGTATGTTGACTTCCTGCTCTTGTTCTGGGAAGAGTGGAGGCTGATACCCCATGGAGCACTCGAAAGGAGAGAGTCCCGTAACCGAACAGGGAAGAGTGTTCCGGACATACTCCACCCAAACCAGTTGTCGGCTCCAGGTAATGGGGCTGGTCGAGACGAGGCATCTTAAGGTTGTTTCCAGGTCTTGGTTTGCCCGCTCCGACTGGCCGTTGGATTGGGGATGGAATCCGGAGGACAGGCTGGCCGATGACCCAATAAGGGTGCAGAACGCCTTCCAGAACTGAGACGAGAACTGAGGACCCCGGTCGGAGACCATGTCCACTGGGAGTCCATGGATCCTGAAGATGTGCTGCACCATTAGCTGGGCTGTCTCTTTGGCAGAGGGGAGTTTGGGGAGAGGGATGAAATGGGCGGCCTTGGAAAACCGATCCACTACCGTCAGAATGACGGTGTTGCCATCAGACGGAGGGAGCCCAGTGACAAAGTACAGGGAGATATGGGACCAGGGACGATGAGGGATAGGTAGTTGCTGAAGGAGCCGGAAGGGGCTTGCCGCGGAGTCTTATTCTGAGCACAAACGGTGCATGCGGCGACGAAGGTAGATGCGTCAGGAACCATTGTGGGTCACCAGAAACGTTGTCGGAGGAAGGCCAGGGTTCGACGAGAACCCCGATGACAGGTAAGCCTGGAGGAAAGAGCCCATTTCAGGACCCGGGACCGAACTGAATTAGGGACGAACAACCGGTTAGCCGGGCCTCCTCCAAGGGCAGGCTGGGAACGTTGTGCCTTGCGGATCAGGGTCTCAATACCCCAGCCCACAGCATCCGCAAGGCATGAGGTAGAGAGGATGTCTCGGAGTCAGAGGATGTGGCAGCGGGACTGTACAGGCGAGATAGGGCATCAGGTTTAACATTCTTGGACCCTGGGTGATAGGAAATGGTGAAGTTGAACCTGGTGAATAACAGAGCCCACAGTGCCTGCCAGCAGTTAAGGCACTTGGCTGAGTTGAGATATTCCAAATTCTTGTGGTTGGTCCAAACCAAAAATGGATGTTCTATCCCTACAGCCAGTGTCTCCACTCCTCCAGTGTGGAGACTGGAGGAGAACTCTTGACCATCAAGAGTTCTCGGTTACCCCAGTCGTAGTGTCTTTCTGCAGAGTTGAGACGATGGGACAGGAAGGCGCAGAGATTAAGCTTTTGGTCCTGGATGGATCGCTGGGACAAGATAGCCCCCACTCCAACGTCAGAAGCATCTACCTCAACCACAAACTGACGGGACGGGTCCGGATGAACGAGGATGGGGGCCGTAGTGAACTGGCGCTTCAGGTACACAAAGGCTCTGTCAACCGCTGGGGACCATATGAACGGTACCTTGGGAGAGATGAGTGTCGAGAGGGGGGCCGCTAGGGGGCTGTAGCCTCGAATGAAATTCCAGTAGAAATTGGCAAAGGAAACGTTGTAGCTGCACCCTGGCCGTAAGTTGGGGCCAATCCACTACCGCTTTCACCTTTTCCTTTTTTTCTTCCTTTCACTTTTTCCTGGACATTTCCTTCAGCGATGACATATCCCAGAAAGGAGAGGGTAGAACGGTGGAACTCGCATTTCTCCGCTTTCACAAATAACTGGTTCTCCAGGAGGCGCTGAAGGACTTGTCGAACATGGAGGACGTGTTCTTGGGCAGAACAGGAAAAAACAGGATGTCGTCGAGGTAGACGAACACGAATCGGTTTAACATGTCCCAGAGCACATCATTTACCAGGGCCTGGAAGACCGCGGGGGCGTTTGTGAGTCCAAATGGCATGACCAGGTACTCATAATGTCCACTGGCAGTGTTGAAGGCTGTCTTCCACTCATTCCCTTCGCGTATCCAAACCATGTGGTAGGCATTCCAAATGTCCAGCTAGGAGAAGATGGTAGCCCCCAGAGGTTTGAAAACCGAGGAGAGGAGTGGTAGGGGGTAACGACTATTGATCGTTATGTCATTAAGGCCCCGGTAGTCAATGCATGGACGCAGGGTCTGGTCCTTCTTTTCCACAAAGAAAAACCCTTGACTTAAGCCCTGAGGAGGTCGTCTCGTTGAAGGCTGCGCTGCTTTGAGGCAATGGGAATGGCAGAATGGACTCCAACCCAGGATTGAACTCATGGTCCAGTCAATAACGGGGTTGTCTTTTTGGAGCCAAGAAAATCCCAACACAACAGGAACATGGGGGGACTCAATGAGGAGAAGATGTATAGCCTCACTGGGATTTCCTGAAACTCGCAGATTAACAGGAACAATGCTGTGGGTAACTCTACCAATGGAGCGGCCGTTCAGTGCTCTAGCATCCATGAGAGGAGAGGAGAGGAGTTGAGAGGAGAGAGGAGAGGAGTTGAGTGGGGATACTCACTCTCTCATCAGCCCCAGAGTCAATGAGCACCCAGAGAGACTTAGACTGGTCTCCCCACAGCAGTATCCCGAAAAAAGGAATGCGGTTGATTCCCAGTCTGGCTCACCATTGTGCTTGAAACTAGTAACGAAATAGGTCTCTTAACTGGACAGGTGGCTATATAATGTCCCGCAGCCCCACAGTACAGACAACTGTTGGAACTTAGTCTATGTGAACGTTCCATAGGCGATAATCTAGCTCTGCCCAGTTGCATAGGTTCCGGTGTATCTGACTGACCCGATGATTCTCGAGGGAACTCGGGTGGCTTCTGGTCTTCTCGGAAATAAAGCCTTCGTGGACTTCCAGATTCATTTGGAGAGGAACAAGTAGCAGCGGATGAACGAGTGTGCCAAAGAGCAGACCTCCTCTCACTCCTGCATTCCCGTAGATGCCCATCAATCCTAAGAGTAAGGGTGATAAGGGAACTCCCGAGCTGCTAGCTCGTATTTTATTTCCTCTGAGAGTCCGTGAAGGAAGGTATCGAATAAGGACTCCAGATTCCAGGCACTCTCGGCGGCCAACGTGTGAAAATCTACTGCGTAGTCTGCCACACTACAGGAGTCTTGATGTAACTCGAGTAGTTTTCAGATCGCCTCTCTCCCAGATACCGGAGAATCAAACACCTTCCTCACCTCTGCCATGAAATCTTCCAGATGACGACAAATGGCGGATTGTTGCTCCCAAACTGCTGTAGCCCAAGAGAGCGCCCTTCCTGACATTAGCGTAATAATATACGCTATCTTTGTGATGACCCTCCCACTCTGTCTGCCGAATTCTTTCTCTTTGTTCTTGTTTTCCTAAATAAGATGTCGGTTGGCGGAGTCGGGAGTGTCGTCAGAGAAATGGGACACACCTGGGCTCGGGTGTGTCCCAGGATAAATGCACCTCTTCCCCATTCATTGAGGAGACTCTCCATGCAGACACACTTGCAGATTTTGGTTGTGGCATTTTTATGGCTGTTTTGTTTGTTTGCGTTGGCACCTTTCAACACCCCTCATTATCACATGTATACACGTAACTTCTCACTTACACTACTGACTACTGACTACACACACCATTGTTTATTGTATTTACTTTACTTCAGTTAATAAATATATTTTGTAATTCTTTATCTCCACGTTGTCTCCCTTTTGTTACGAACTTCGAGCCGGTTCCTGACAAGTGGGGGCTCATCCGGGATCTTGAAGGTATTGTGTTTGGGAGAAAATGTGGAGTTAATGTTAAACTCTGTAGGTGCTTTGTTTGCATTTTTGTTACAGCTTGTTTGAGTTGTAATGTTTGGTGCCCAGTATTGGTTACCTTTGTTTGTTTGGTAAACTTGCCACTGCGGTGGATAGTTGGTTGTGTGCTGCATTGGAGAGAGTACATTGGTTAGTTTCCAAGCCTTTGCCCAGGCTGGAGACTCTTGATCTACTAGCTGTTGGGACATCGGTCCGACATCGGTCCACTGTGTACCTCAGTGGGAGATTTGGGTAGGGTAGTGACATTTACTACCCGGAGCTATAGCCTTTTTCCCCTGTTAGGCTTAGCGACGTGTTTCATTTTTGGAATACGTTGGGCATGGTTATTTTGTTTGTTATTTTTGTGTGGTGTCTGTGGACTGAGCAGTTGTCTCGGGGGCACATCCGTGGCTTGGGAGAATCTGCCAGCGTGCTGGGGGGTTTATTTCCTTGACAGTGGGCTACAGTGCCTAATTACCCACCGCAAATCTGCATGAAGACTAGGGTTGAGTTACTGTAGGTTTTGGGGAAGCTCCATATATATCTCATCTCTCTTCTGTGGTGCCCAGTGTGATTGTCACTTCACCGGACTTGTGGTCCGGTCTGGTGTGTTCAGCAGAGGGGAAGAGCGAGATTTTTTATTTATTTTTTATTTCTGACTATGGCGTCTAATGCAGACAAGTTCATTCGCTTTCCATCAGAGGAACTGTTAGAATTATGTACTAAAGAACAACTGTTGAATATTGCTGAACACTACAAGGTTGAAATTAGTGATGAACGTCTAAAAAATTATATTAGGTTGATATTGAAGGCCAATCTGATGGAGAGTGGTATTCTTGAAGTTAACACTGGGACAGCCTCTGCTGAGGACTTGCCGTCTCCCTGTAACGTTACAATGGCCGCTCATTCTGTTGGTCCAAGTAGTCTTCTTTTTAAACAGCAGAAAGAACTGCTTCTGTTACAGCTAGAGCTTGATCGTGAGAAGCTAGAGCATGACTGTGTAAAATATGAAAAATAATTGGCATTTAAACAGGATTTGGAGCATGCTGATCGGGTAAAGTATGAAAAGGAATTGGAATTTAAACAGGATTTGGAGCGTGCTAAAATCAAGCTGCAACAAGAGCGGCTAGAACTGGTTAGGGAAGGAAAGCTCTCAGAGGAGAGTTTGCTCTGGGAAGGTGACCTCCTCTTTTGGTCGTGCCCCGGACACATTTGATATCGTTGGGAACTTACGGTTGTTGCCTAAATTTAATGAGAAGGACCCTGAGACATTCTTTTCATTATTTGAGCGTGTTGCTGACGCTAGGAGTTGGCCTGATTCTGACCGCACTTTAATGTTGCAGTGTGTGTTTACTGGTAAAGCGCAGGAAGCATATTCAGCTCTTAGTGTAGCCGACAGTGTCAGTTAGGATAAGGTTAAAACGGCTGTGTTATAGATTTATGAATTGGTCCCTGAGGCTTACCGCCAACGATTTAGAACTTTAAAAAGGGATGATAAATAGACTCATGTTGAGTATGCGCGAGAGTTATCTTCACAGTTTAATCACTGGTGTTCCGCCTCTGCAGTTATGACTTTCCAAGGGCTGTGTGATCTAATTATGCTAGAGCAATTTAAGGACACAATCCCTGATCATATAACCACGTACATTAACGAATGAAAAGTAAAGACTAACGCTGAGGCTGCGGTTTTGGCGGATAGATGTTTTGACTCACGAAAGTGTCTTTGCAGAGCCCCGTATTCGGAGTGAGTGTGGGCGTTTGTAGAGATTTGGGCCTCGCTCACCAATATACTTTGGTTCACGGGCAGAGTTTCATTCAACTAGGGTTGAGCCTGACTCCCGTGGTAAAGCTGACTTTGGTCAAGAGTGTCACTACTGTCAAGGTTCAGGTCATTGGAAAAACGAATGTCCGGTTCTCAGGGCTAGGGGTAAATTCAGTACGTGTGCTTACGTTAAACCTAAGCCTACGGCGTTAACTGTGCCTGTTCCACATCAGTTCACTCCTGACACATTGTCTCATGCCCAGAGTCATGTGAAAGTCCATATTGACCCAGACTATTTACCTTTCATTACGGAGGGTTTTGTGTCTACGTTAGGAAGTAAGGACCTAGTGCCAGTGAAGATCCTGAGAGACACAGGTGCCTCTGAATTGTTTGTGTTGGAGTCTGTGTTACCCTTCTCTGCTGAGACTGATTCGGGGAATAGTGTGCTAATTAGGGGAATAGGTTTGAACACTCTGTCAATCCCACTGCATAAACTGATGTTGGATTGTGGACTGGTGAAAGGTGATGTTGTTGTGGGGGTGCATCCTTCGTTGCCTATTGAGGGTATCGACGTTATCCTTTGGGAATAACTTGGCTGGTGAGCGTGTATGGCCTGTCGTTTTTCCATCTCTAGTGGTTTCCGCTAAGCCATCATTTGTAGGGATTCCTGATGAGAGTGCGCAGAGTTTCCCAGAGGTGTTCTCTGCGTGTGCAGTGACACGTTCTATGAGCCGTGGAGACCTGGTCACTGGCCCAGCTAACGAGAATGCCACAAAGAAATATGTCACTACTTTCCTTGTTATCTTCTTGGCGCACAGATCCCGATTAAGGGATCATTTTCGTAAACAACCGCTGAATTGGCAGCGCGCCAAACTCAAAAATAATACAACAAATATTTATAATCATGGAATCACAAGTGAAATATACCAAAACACAGTTTAGCTTGTTTTTAATCCACCTATCGTGTCAGATTTTGAAAATATGCTTTACAGCGAAAGCAATCCAAGCGTTTGTGAGTGTATCAATCACTGCTAGAAAAGCTAGCCTTAAATTAGCATGGTCACGAAAGTCAGAAAAGCAATCAAATGAATCGCTTACCTTTGATAATCTTCGGATGTTTGCACTCACGAGACTCCCAGTTACACAATACATTTTATTTTTGTTCGATAAATATTAGTTTTATAACCAAAATCCGCCATTTAGTTTGCGCGTTATGTTCAGAAAACCACATGCTCGTTCCGGCCCTGAAAGGCAGACACAAATTGCAAAAAGTATCAAGTTAAAAAATAATACTAAAAATATTTATAATCATGAAATCACAAGTGAAATATACCAAAACACAGTTTAGCTTGTTGTTAATCCACCTATGGTGTCAGATTTGAAAATATGCTTTACAGCGAAAGCAATCCAAGCGTTTGTGAGTTTATCATTCACTAGACAAAGAACAAAGAATAGCTAGAACAGTTAGCCTTAAATTAGCTTGGTCATGAAAGTCAGAAAAGCAATACAATTAATCGCTTACCTTTGATAATCTTCGGATGTTTGTACTCACGAGACTCCCAGTTACACAATAAATGTTATTTTTGTTCGATAAAGATTAGCTTTATAACCAAAAATCGCTATTTGGTTTGCGCGTTATGTTCAGAAAGCCACAAGCTCGTTCTGGTACTGAAGGGCAGACGAAAATTCCAAAAAGTATCCGTAATGTTCGTAGAAACATGTCAAAGGTTTTTTATAATCAATCCTCAGGTTGTTTTTAACATACATAATCGATCATATTTCAACCAGACGGTAAACTGTTCAATTCTACAGAGATAGAAAATGTCGAGCAAAATCCCTCTTACGCAGGAACCAATTTTTTTATTTTATTTTTTTATTTCACCTTTATTTAACCAGGTAGGCTAGTTGAGAACAAGTTCTCATTTGCAACTGCGACCTGGCCAAGATAAAGCATAGCAGTGTGAACAGACAACAACACAGAGTTACACATGGAGTAAACAATAAACAAGTCAATAACATGGTAGAAAAAAAGAGAATCTATATACAATGTGTGCAAAAGGCATGAGGAGGTAGGCAATAAATCGAAAAATACAATTTAGCAGATTAACACTGGAGTGATAAATCATCAGATGATCATGTGCAAGTAGAGATACTGGTGTGCAAAAGAGCAGAAAACTAAATAAATAAAAGCAGTATGGGGGGTGAGGTAGGTAAATTGGGTGGGCTATATACCGATGGACTATGTACAGCTGCAGCGATCGGCTAGCTGCTCGGATAGCAGATGTTTAAAGTTGTTGAGGGAGATAAAAGTCTCCAACTTCAGAGATTTTTGCAATTCGTTCCAGTCGCAGGCAGCAGAGAACTGGAAGGAAAGGCGTCCAAATGAGGTTTTGGCTTTAGGGATGATCAGTGAGATACACCTGCTGGAGCGCGTGCTACGGGTGGGTGTAGCCATCGTGACCAGTGAACTGAGATAAGGCGGCACTTTACCTAGCATAGCCTTGTAGATGACCTGGAGCCAGTGGGTCTGACGACGAACATGTAGCGAGGGCCAGCCGACTAGGGCATACAGGTCGCAGTGGTGGGTCGTATAAGGTGCTTTAGTAACAAAACGGATGGCACTGTGATAAACTGCATCCAGTTTGCTGAGTAGAGTATTGGAAGCTATTTTGTAGATGACATCGCCGAAGTCGAGGATCGGTAGGATAGTCAGTTTTACTAGGGTAAGTTTGGCGGCGTGAGTGAAGGAGGCTTTGTTGCGAAATAGAAAGCCGACTCTAGATTTGATTTTGGATTGGAGATGTTTGATATGAGTCTGGAAGGAGAGTTTGCAGTCTAGCCAGACACCTAGGTACTTATAGATGTCCACATATTCTAGGTCGGAACCGTCCAGGGTGGTGATGCTAGTCGGGCGTGCGGGTGCAGGCAGCGAACGGTTGAAAAGCATGCATTTGGTTTTACTAGCGTTTAAGAGCTGTTGGAGGCCACGGAAGGAGTGTTGTATGGCATTGAAGCTCGTTTGGAGGTTAGATAGCACAGTGTCCAAGGAAGGGCCAGAAGTATACAGAATGGTGTCGTCTGCGTAGAGGTGGATCAGGGAATCGCCCGCAGCAAGAGCAACATCATTGATATATACAGAGAAAAGAGTCGGCCCGAGAATTGAACCCTGTGGTACCCCCATAGAGACTGCCAGAGGACCGGACAACATGCCCTCCGATTTGACACACTGAACTCTGTCTGCAAAGTAGTTGGTGAACCAGGCAAGGCAGTCATTAGAAAAATCGAGGCTACTGAGTCTGCCGATAAGAATATGGTGATTGACAGAGTCGAAAGCCTTGGCCAGGTCGATGAAGACGGCTGCACAGTACTGTCTTTTATCGATGCCGGTTATGATATCGTTTAGTACCTTGAGCGTGGCTGAGGTGCACCCGTGACCGGCTCGGAAACCGGATTGCACAGCGGAGAAGGTACGGTGGGATTCGAGATGGTCAGTGATCTGTTTGTTGACTTGGCTTTCGAAGACCTTAGATAGGCACCGCAGGATGGATATAGGTCTGTAACAGTTTGGGTCCAGGGTGTCTCCCCCTTTGAAGAGGGGGATGACCGCGGCAGCTTTCCAATCCTTGGGGGATCTCAGATGATACGAAGGAGAGGTTGAACAGGCTGGTAATAGGGGGTGCGACAATGGCGGCGGACAGTTTCAGAAATAGGGGGTCCAGATTGTCAAGCCCAGCTGATTTGTATGGGTCCAGGTTTTCCAGCTCTTTCAGAACATCTGCTATCTGGATTTGGGTAAAGGAGAAGCTGGGGAGGCTTGGGCGAGTAGCAGCGGGGGGGGCGGGGCTGTTGGCCAAGGTTGGAGTCGCCAGGAGGAAGGCATGGCCAGCCATTGAGAAATGCTTGTTGAAGTTTTCGATTATCACGGATTTATCGGTGGTGACCGTGTTACCTAGCCTCAGTGCAGTGGGCAGCTGGGAGGAGGTGCTCTTGTTCTCCATGGACTTTACAGTATCCCAGAACTTTTTGGAGTTAGAGCTACAGGATGCAAATTTCTGCTTGAAAAAGCTGGCCTTTGCTTTCCTGACTGACTGCGTGTATTGGTTCCTGACTTCCCTGAACAGTTGCATATCGCGGGGGCTCTTCGATGCTATTGCAGTTCGCCACAGGATGTTTTTGTGCTGGTCGAGGGCAGTCAGGTCTGGAGTGAACCAAGGGCTATATCTGTTCTTAGTTCTGCATTTTTTGAACGGAGCATGCTCGTCTAATATGGTGAGGAAGTAACTTTTAAAGAATGACCAGGCATCCTCAACTGACGGGATGAGGTCAATATCCTTCCAGGGTACCCGGGCCAGATCAATTAGAAAGGCCTGCTCGCAGAAGTGTTTTAGGGAGCGTTTGACAGTGATGAGGGGTGGTCGTTTGACCGCGGACCCATAGCGGATACAGGCAATGAGGCAGTGATCGCTGAGATCTTGATTGAAGACAGCAGAGGTGTATTTGGAGGGCAAGTTGGTCAGGATAATGTCTATTAGGGTGCCCATGTTTACGGATTTAGGGTTGTACCTGGTGGGTTCCTTGATGATTTGTGTGAGATTGAGGGCATCTAGCTTAGATTGTAGGACTGCCGGGGTGTTAAGCATATCCCAGTTTAGGTCACCTAACAGAACAAACTCTGAAGCTAGATGGGGAGCGATCAATTCACAGATGGTGTCCAGGGCACAGCTGGGAGCTGAGGGGGGTCGGTAGCAGGCGGCAACAGTGAGAGACTTATTTCTGGAGAGATTAATTTTTAAAATTAGAAGTTCGAACTGTTTGGGCATAGACCTGGAAAGTATGACAGAACTTTGCAGGCTATCTCTGCAGTAGATTGCAACTCCTCCCCCTTTGGCAGTTCTATCTTGACGGAAAGTGTTATAGTTGGGTATGGAAATCTCAGAATTTTTGGTCGCCTTCCTAAGCCAGGATTCAGACACGGCAAGGACATCCGGGTTGGCAGAGTGTGCTAAAGCGGTCAGTAAGACAAACTTAGGGAGGAGGCTTCTGATGTTGACATGCATGAGGCCAAGGCTTTTTCGATCACAGAAGTCAACAAATGAGGGTGCCTGGGGACATGCAGGGCCTGGGTTTGCCTCCACATCACCCGAAGGAACCGAGGAGTAGTAGGATGAGGGTGCGGCTAAAGGCTATCAAAACTGGTCGCCTAGAGCGTTGGGGACAAGGACTAAAAGGAGCAGATTTATGGCCGTGGTAGAATAGATTCTGGGCATAATGTGCAGACAGGGGTATGGTGGGGCACGGGTACAGCGGAGGCAAACCCAGGCACTGGGTGATGATAAGAGAGGTTGTATCTCTGGACATGCTGGTCTCACCGCATGTGTGGGAGGTGGGACAAAGGAGGTATCAGAGGTACGGAGAGTGGAACTACGGGGTCCATTGCAAACCAAAACAATGATAACTAGCCTGAACAACAGTATACAAGGCATATTGATATTTGAGAGAGACATACAGTAAGGCATAAAGTGATTGCAGGTCTTGATTGGGAGAGCTAGCTAAAACAACAGGTGAGATAACAGCAGCTAGTCAGCTAACACAGCAACACAAATAAACAGAATGGAGTACCGTTAATTAATGGACAGTCCGGCAGGCATCAGCTATGTAGCCAAGTGATCATAGTGTCCAGGGGGCAGCCGTAGATGGAGCAGGTTAGCCGCCACTAAGCGGCTAAAGGACACCTGGTCATCCACTGACGTGTTTTGATAAATCTCGCTCATTTTTCAAAATAAAAGCCTGAAACTATGTCTAAAGCCTGGTCACAGCCTGAGGAAGCCATTGGAAAAGAAATCGGGTTGATACGCCTTTAAATGGAGGACGGGCAAGCAATGTAACAAGGTTTTTCTTTTTTTTAAGCACTTCCGGGTTGGAGTTCTTCAGGTTATCGCCTGCAAATTCAGTTCTGTTATACTCACAGACAATGTTTTGACAGTTTTGGAAACTTTAGAGTGTTTTCTATCCTAATCTGTCAAATATATGCATATTCTAATATCTGAGCCTGAGAAATAGTCAGTTTACCTTGGGAACGTTATTTTTCCAAATATAAAAATTCTGCCCCCTAGCTTCAAGAGGTTATCCCGTTATCTGTACCCCGCTCCGATCTAATCAAGTCGCAACGGGCTGACCCCACATTAGAAGAGTTGCTTGACCAAATTTTGCCTGTGGAACAGTTGGGAGATGTCGCCCAGGGCTATTTTCTCCAAGAGGATGTCCTGATGAGAAAGTGGGTGTCTCATGGTAGTTGTTTTCTGGGGGAGGCGATTAGTCAGGTTGTTGTACCAGTTAAGCTTCGTGAGTTGGTTTTGACAACTTCCCACAACGACGTTGCTGGACATATGGGTGTGAGGAAAACTTACAATCATTTTTTTTTGGCCTAGGTTAAAGAGGGATGTTTCTGAGTTCATCAAAACTTGTCACACCTGTCAATTAACTGATAAACCTAATCAAGCTATTCAGCCGGTACCACAGTGTCCTATTCCTGTACTCAGTCAACCTTTTGAGTATCTGATTATTGACTGTGTTGGTCCTCTGCCTCGTTCTAAAAAGGGTAGTAGTTACCTGTTCACTGTGATGTGTCAGACCACTAGGTTTCCTGCTGCCTATCCTCTCCGGTCTATCACGACTAAGTCTGTGCTAAAAGCTTTGACTCAGTTTCTCTCACTGTTTGGAATCCCTAAGGTCATTCAGAGTGATCAAGGATCTAATTTCACCTCTAATCTGTTTGGTCAGGTTTTCCAACAGCTCCGTATTAAACACAATTTGTCTAGCGCCTATCACGCGCAGAGTCAACGAGCGCTGGAACGTTTCCATCAAACACTTAAGTCTTTGTTGAGAGCTTATTGTACTGAGATGGATAAGGATTGGGAGGACGGGTTGCCTTGGTTACTGTTAGCCGCTAGGGAGGTTTCACAGGAGAGCACGGGGTTCAGTCCAAATTACCTTGTGTTTGGACATGGGGTGCGTGGACTTCTATCTGTTCTCCAGGATGACTGGAAGTCTCCCGAGCGACTTGAGTCCCTGTTATCTTATGTGTGTGATTTCCGGCGACGCCTGTACGCCGCTGGTGAAATGGCTAAAGAGAAGCTATCATCTTCACAGGAGAGGATGAAGGGCATATTTGGTCGGCGAACTGAGCCTCATCACTTTAGTCCAGGTGACCAGGTTCTTGCTTTGCTGCCAATTGTTGGATCTCCTTTTCAAGCCAAGTTTTAATGTCCATATACGGTTATGCACCAGTGCACTGAGCAAAACTATCTAGTTGCCACTCCAGAATGGAGAAAAGTACACCAACTGTGCCATGTAAATTTGTTAAAACCCTATTATGCACATTCCTCTGAGGCTGAACAGTGGGAGGCTACAGAGGACAGTAAACCTGTTCTTTAGGCAGATTCCGTTTTTTCTCTGGGTTCTTGTCATGCTAGGTCCATGCATGAGGAGGAAGATGTTCCTGGTCCCGACGATTGCATACTGCAGGGTACATTGAAAAATTCAGAGACACTGGATATTTTAGATAGCCTTCTCGCTCATCTACCTGTTGATGGACGGAAAGAGATGGTTGGTCTGATTCGGAGATTTCCAGGTTTGTTTTCTGATACACCTACACGTAAAAACTTAATAGAACACGATATTGACGTTGGGGATACTGACCCCATTCGTCAGTGGTTCTACAGCGTTTCTTCAGAGAAACTGCGTTGTCTGGATGCTGAGGTCAGGTACATGCTGAAGAGTGATATAGCAGAGCCTTCTTTCTCCAGATGGGCTTCTCCCTGTATCTTGGTCAGTAAACCGGATGGGACAAACAGATTTTGTACGAACTACCGTAAGGTAAACAGTGTCACTAAGCCAGATTCATTTCCGCTTCCTCGGATGGAGGACTGTATTGATCAAGTCGGCGCAGCTAAGTTTGTGAGCAAATTTGACCTGTTAAAGGGCTATTGGCAGGTGCCACTGACGACTAGGGCACGTGCAATCGCTGCCTTTATTACACCCTCTGGTCTGTACTCATATTCAGTTATGAGTTTTGTCCTGCGTAATGCACCTGCCACTTTTGAAGTGTTTCCATTCCCCTTTAAGATATCTTTACCTTTACTCAAGTATGACAATTGAGTGATGATGAGCCTTTAGATGTTATTTAATCTGATTATTTGCTGTTACTTAATTATTACGCTCTCTGGATAAGAGCGTCTGCTAAATGACTAAAATGTAAAATGTAAAATGTAAATTATCTGAGTAAACTAATTATTTGGTGTAAACACAAATCTGTTGAGTATCTAAATGAGGGAATCAAGCAGCTCATCTTGAAGACCTGAAAGGTTGTGCTATGGGCACAGGTTCCCAGGTTCCCTTGACTCCATTTACTGGCCCAGAATGATTGTCGGAGTATACAATTCAGTTTTTTCTGCCTGCTGGTGGCTGAGGGAAGGGGGTTGGACAGTGTGACAAAGGCCTGATCTCCCCCATACAGACCCCATGCTGGAGCTGTCATCAGCACTCTCTCTCAGAGGAAGAACGCTATGCTTCCCACACATGCATACACACACGTACGCCTACGAACAAACAAACACACACATCGTGTGCACACACACACACTCCTACACTAAGAGACACATTGAGTATGGTCAGCTTTAAAGTGCTCGCTCACCCCCAGTAGTAGTTGAAAGAGGAGCAAGTGATCTGCAGAGGAAGGGAATCACAGGCCTTTCAGTGGCCATTAGGGCTAACACCATGGATCAATAAGGAGCCATACTACCACTGAGGTCTGACTAATAGGCCTCTGCAGGCCCGCATATAATGACAGCATTAGTGCAGATTCACAGATGGATAGCACGTTGGGAGAGAATGATGAACCAGAGACAGATGGAGATAGAGAGATACAGAGAGGGGAAATAGGTTACTCATATTAGTTGACGTGATCGTTCAGAAAATAATGTTTCTACAGGAAAAATCCCCTTTAGTGTTGAATGATCATGTTGGTACAATCATTTACATCATGTTCCTTCAGCTGACATTTTTTAGGGAACAGTTCTGGCTCAAGCTACAGAGGAAGTAAGTAGTCCCTTTAAATAAATAAAAAGCAGACATCATGTGGTTATAAGAAAATAGCAAATTCACCACAGTGTGTTTTTGCATGAGGAGATAAATCTGGACTCGCATTTGGATGTATCTATCCACCAGGCTGATCCTGCTGGACTAATAAATAATGCCACCTGACACCCATTAGCTGTAAGCCCAGCTGAGGGGCTGGAGTTGGGGGAGCAGCAGCGTGTATCTTCTCTTTCTACACATGCACAGTTTTTAATATAGGCTCATGTTGTTGGTAATCTGCAGCCTCCAATTCCAGGATGTTGGCTTGGGTTTCATTTAATTACTGTCTCAATGTATCTTCCTCATTCTCTCCAAGTCAGTGCTCGCTTGTCTGACTGTGTCCAACAATGTGAATGTAAAAAAAGCTTTGTATTCTGTAGAGTAGTACATTGTGTGCTGTGAAATGTGGAGTGGATCTGGCAGTTTTACTTGCTACTCGTGATAACATGGCCTTTGAATTGAGTACACATTTTCCTTCCGGTTTTCTTTCAAAGGCACCACTGAGAAATAGCTAAATAAACGAGGGCCATTCCACATATGAAAAAAAGGAACAGGAAAGCACTTTTAGCTCTGTGCCAAAGCCTTAGTATAGAGTGCATAGTGTTAGAGTAACCAAGCAATGCAGCTGGGGATGGACAACTATGCAACTTAAAGGCAGTGTTTAAATCAAGATGCAAGCAGGGCCTCTACCGCAAACTACAGGTCACAGAGACCCTAGCACAGAGAGAGAGAGAGAGAGAGAGAGAGAGAGAGAGAGAGAGAGAGAGAGAGAGAGAGAGAGAGAGAGAGAGAGAGAGAGAGAGAGAGAGAAAGAGAGAGAGAGAGAGAGAGAGAGAGAGAGAGAGAGAGAGAGAGAGAGAGAGAGAGAGAGAGAGAGAGAGAGAGAGAGAGAGAGAGAGAGAGAGAGAGAGAGAGAGAGAGAGAGAGAGAGAGAGAGAGAGAGAGAGAGAGAGAGAGAGAGAGAGAGAGAGAGAGAGAGAGAGAGAGAGAGAGAGAGAGAGAGAGAGAGAGAGAGAGAGAGAGAGAGAGAGAGAGAGAGAGAGAGAGAGAGAGAGAGAGAGAGAGAGAGAGAGAGAGAGAGAGAGAGAGAGAGAGAGAGAGAGAGAGAGAGAGAGAGAGAGAGAGAGAGAGAGAGAGAGAGAGAGAGAGAGAGAGAGAGAGAGAGAGAATGGGCTGTTTACTACAACTGGATTCCTCATGTGAAAATGTCCACACTATGATCCCATCCCCTCAGAACGGCCTGAACCAATGAAAACTTGGCAAACACATGCTGTTGACGACAAGCATTTTTCTAATTTAAGTGAGAGAAAAATATGTTGATATTTGGTGCTGTGGTTTTTTTCTACAGTCCTTGGTTACATAACTGATGGGTTTGGGCGATTTTTATTTTTCTCCTCATTTGAGCAAGTATTCAATACAGGTTAGCTAGGGGAGCAGGGGAAGTTTTAAACCTCTTGGTCACAATGGAGTTTTTAGAGGTGATATTGAGAGTAGAGCTGGTCTGTTTTTGTGGAGAAAAACGCAACCTTTGAATAATGCAAACACAACCAAACCCATGGGAGTAGTTATTGGATATACATGATTTCCGTGTCTACAGACTGTAACAGATACTGTATATCCTAGAATTTGTTCTGACATATGAATATGTCAGAACAAAAAATCCCTATCCCTAAAAATCGATGCATTTTGTTATCTATTGACAAGTTAAATAGTCTGTGTACAGTTGTGGCCAAAAGTTTTGAGAATGACACAAATATTAATTTTCACAAAGTCTGCTGCCTCAGTTTGTATGATGGCAATTTGCATATACTCCAGAATGTTATGAAGAGTGATCAGATGAATTGCAATTAATTGCAAAGTCCCTCTTTGCCATGCAAATGAACTGAATCCCCCAAAAACCTTTCCACTGCATTTCAGCCCTGCCACAAAAGAACCAGCTGACATCATGTCAGTGATTCTCTCGTGAACACAGGTGTGAGTGTTGACGAGGACAAGGCTGGAGATCACTCTGTCATGCTGATTGAGTTCGAATAACAGACTGAAAGCTTCAAAAGGAGGGTGGTGCTTGGAATCATTGTTCTTCCTCTGTCAACCATGGTTACCTGCAAGGAAACACGTGCCGTCATCATTGCTTTGCACAAAAAGGGCTTCACAGGCAAGGATATTGCTGCCAGTAAGATTGCAACTAAATCAACCATTTATTGGATCATCAAGAACTTCAAGGAGAGCGGTTCAATTGTTGTGAAGAAGGGTTCAGGGAGCACAAGAAAGTCCAGCAAGCGCCAGGACCGTCTCCTAAAGTTGATTCAGCTGCGGGATCGGGGCACCACCAGTACAGAGCTAGCTCAGGAATGGCAGCAGGCAGGTGTGAGTGCATCTGCACGCACAGTGAGGGGAAGACTTTTGGAGGATGGCCTGGTGTCAAGAAGGGCAGCAAAGAAGCCACTTCTCTCCAGGAAAAACATCAGGGACAGACTGATATTCTGTAAAAGGTACAGGGATTGGACTGCTGAGGACTGGGGTAAAGTCATTTTCTCTGATGAATCCCCTTTCCGATTGTTTGTGGAATCCGGAAAAAAGCTTGTCCGGAGAAGACAAGGCGAGCGCTACCATCAGTCCTGTGTCATGCCAACAGTAAAGCATCCTGAGACCATTAATGTGTGGGGTTGCTTCTCAGCCAAGGGAGTGGGCTCACTTGTTTGGTGTGTTTGGTGACGAACAATGCCTTTTCAAGCATGATGGAGCACCTTGCCATAAGGCAAAAGTGATAACTAAGTGGCTCGGGGAACAAAACATCGATATTTTGGGTCCATGGCCAGGAAACTCCCCAGGCCTTAATCCCATTGAGAACTTGTGGTCAATCCTCAAGAGGTGGGTGGACAAACAAAAACCCACAAATTCTGACAAACTCCAAACATTGATTATGCAAGAATGGGCTGCCATCAGTCAGGATGTGGCCCAGAAGTTAGTTGACAGCATGCCACGGTGGATTGCAGAGGTCTTGAAAAAGAAGAGTCAACACTGCAAATATTGACTCTTTGCATCAGCTTCATTGAATTGTCAATAAAAGCCTATTGACACTTAAGAAATGCTTGTAATTATACTTCAGTATTCCATAGTAACATCTGACAAAAATATCTAAAGACACTGAAGCAGCAAACTTTGTGGAAATTAATATTTGTGTCATCCTCAAAACTTTGGGCCACGGCTGTACATGCCGTAATACTTGTTTTGAAACAGACAGTATCATGATGATGCTGTGAACATATCCGCTTGAATCAATGCCTGCACCGTGAGCAATCTACTATAGCTTGTCAAGCTTACTTTAATCTCACTGATGATCTCCTGATTGAAATGTAAGGGGGATTTAGATAATGATCATTTACAGATCGTTTCCTGAAATAAATAGGGAAATCCATCCAATTTGATCGTGTTTTCATATACACTGTAACCATTTGACACAGAACGCTTCAGGTGGGAGAGAGAATACAACACAGCGTGTCCATCCACCCAACACCCAGCTCTCAAGAACGTTCCTTTCATAAATCTGAGGGCCTGAGTATTTCTTGAAGAAACCGGAGCGAGAATTCAGGTTTGCTATGTGGAGGAGCTCGTTATGGTGCCGTTGGAAGACGCTTGGGAATATCGATATCTCCATCGAACCTTCTTTCAGATTTTGACCCACTCTCTATAAATTCTGTAGGAGATTCCATACACAGTGCATATGCCTTGGACACTCATGAACACAAACACAGACTCATGAACACACACACATACACATACACGAACGCACATCCACAAACACATAACATTTATCTCCCTTGTGCTAATGCATGTGCTTTGGTACCTATATCACAGATATCCTCTAGCCTCTTTTAAGATGTAGGTGCAAGCACCATGCTCAGGAGCATTCTGCAAGGGCCGGTGAAGTAGGTGTCAGAACCTTCTACGACCGTTTTATCCTTCTCTTCCACCCTCGCCACCCCCCTGCCCAATTTCAGCCCCTGAAACAGTATAAAAATGTCTCAAGGCAAAAGAGAGATTATCTAATTTGTCATGGTTGTGTTCTCCTCTGTGCTGCGTCAGAGCTCTTCCTTTCATCCCAGACCCTCATCCCCCACTCACTCCCGCCAACCCCCTTGAAAGCCCCTTCCTCCTCCAAGAACACATGCCCCTCCCCCAAACCCCCTCGCCATTTCAGTCTCTGAAATGTGGGGAGTGTGTGCTGCCCACAGAAATAGAATGAATAGAACAGGCGTCCCCATTCAAGTCAATGATGGTATAATGGGTGGACTGGCAGCCATTTTGAGTGTACCCATGCCAGAAAGTAAAAGCAGGAAGTGTACCCTTCAATCTGCTGTGATTTGTAGAGTCAACTCAACTGACAAAAACAAAAAATACATTCTATTGTATGAGCCACATCAGTTAGCATAATTTGAATGAACATTCTACATCACCATATTTCCCGCATGTGTTTCCATGGCATTTCCATTGTTTGGGTCGAGTTCCATTGACCTCTTTACCGCATCTTACCGCAGCTTCCAAGCCCTCTCTGTTCATTCTATTTCTATGGTGCTGCCTGCCTACCACAGCTTGGAGTTCCAGTGAGATGGGCTATTATGATGTAAGAGCTGGAGGAAGAGACGACCTATGAAATGATCTGTCTGCATGCATTAACATGGTCATATTTTTCAAACAAACACACAGGCAAGCCAAGATTCACCAAACAAAATATTTGCAAGGCCAATGACCTCGAGGACATTGGTCTACAGGTAATACAATCAGGCGACCCCTAACCCAAAAGAAACCTTGTCTGTACATGACTGTAGAAGTTTGAAATGAATGATGTTCTGTAGATAATGTCTCCGACTGCTGATATTGGTGCACTCAATCTATCAGCCAACAACAATAAAGCACTGGACTAATTTCAGTTTTCAAAGATCTCCATTGTTTGCACCTAGGTTTACTTATTATAATCAATCATAAAGGTATCTTAAAATACAGTTGAAATAATTGTAACATGCTAAAATTTACTAAAATGACCTGTCATTATACAATAAGGCCTTGTGTCAAATGACTTTTGCCTAATTTATATAGAATACATAACAACAAAGGAGCAATCAGGTATAACAGTCTTTTTTTATTCTCCATTCCAAGCCATCAATGAACATTCCTTACTGTTTGCACCATTATAAAAGCCCAAAACTTTTCATCCATTATTTTTTCATATGGTTAAGGAAAGGATATGTGAAAGTCGAAATTAGATCACTATTGAATGCTATTCTGATAAACCATTTTTAATATTCATCAGGCTCACACACAAAGACAAGACTACTCATTCCATTCCAAATTTCCAATGTCATGTTTTTTTCTCTGTTGTCCAGTTTTTTTCCCGGTTTTCCTATACTCATCCCTCAAATTTTGCTGGCTTTCATCTCACCACAAATGCTGCAAACACAGGCTGCCCCTCTGCAATGACGTGTGGGGCACAAAGACTCAACACTGCATCCATGTCTCACATCTCTTCCTACATGTACCTCACTCCCCCTCTCTACACTTGAGTGGTTGTATTTCCTTTTAGTTAACCGGAAACTCCTTTGCCACAACAAACATTTTTAGATTTATCTTCAGAAGCTTGTGTTGGAGGTTTTTTTGGATCATTAGGGACTTTAGGTACACATTTATATTAGCTTCAGACCAAGTCAACAGCCTGACTTATTGCCTCACCGATTGCCTCAGGAATCTGGATGTCGCCAGTCAGGTTCAAGTCCTTTTTTAATTCACAGTCAATTTGCACCTCAACGGCATCCTCTGGCTTGTCAATGCCATTGACACATTCCTTTTGCTGTGGCTCCGGGGCAGACACGGCAGCCGGCTCGGCCGCCTGCTCCTGACACTCCCCATTGACCTCAGGGGCAGAAGGCTCAGCAGTAGCCTCCTCTGCGGAAACAACTTCCCTGTTGTCCAGCACAGCCTCCTGTGGCACAGCGTTGGCCTCCTCTGCAGCAGCAGGTGCAGCAGATTCTGAAATGATGATCTCCGGGATGGGTTCTGCAATGTCGGCAGCCTCTGGCTCTGCTGCCTCTGTTACTGCATCAGCAGCTTCAGGTTCAAGCTCTGCTACGGATTCTTCTACAGGTAGGGGGAGCTCTTTAGCGGCTGGTTCTAGGACGGATCCTGGTTCTGCGGCTGCCTCTGGCTCTGCGGCTGCCTCTGTGGCTGACTCTGACACAGCTTCTGCAACTGATGTAGGCTCCTCCTCCCGTGCGGGTGAAGCTGCTTCTGCCACTACTGGTGCCTCGGGCACAGCCTCAGGTTCTGGGGCCTCCCCTGTAACAGTCTCTGTTTCAGGCTCTGGAGCAGCAGGCTTAGGTTCTGTAGTGTCTGCCACTTCTGTGGCTTGTTCTGTAGCCTCAGCATCCTTTTCTGTTGCTGCGGATAGTTCCACAGAGGCTGCCGTAGGCTCTTCTGGTGCAGGCTCTTTTGGTGCTGCATCATGCTTTTCTGGTGCAGGCTCTTTTGGTGCTGCCGCAGGCTGTTCTGGTGCAGGCTCTTTTGGTGCTGCATCATGCTTTTCTGGTGCAGGCTCTTTTGGTGCTGCCGCAGGCTCTTCTGGTGCAGGCTCTTTTGGTGCTGCCGCAGGCTCTTCTGGTGCAGGCTCTTCCACTGCAGGCTCTTTTGGTGCTGCCGCAGGCTCTTCTGGTGCAGGTTCTTCTGGTGCTGCCGCAGGCTCTTCTGGTGCAGGTTCTTTTGGTGCTGCCGCAGGCTCTTCTGGTACAGGCTCTTCCACGGCAGGCTCTTTTGGTGCAGCCACTGTTTCGTCTAGTGCCGCTGGTTCTTCCGGTGCCTCTGTTTTATCTGGTGTTGTTACAGGTTCCTCTGGGGATGCTGCTGGTTCCTCAGCTGCTGCAGGTTCTTCCAGTGCTGACACTGGCTCTTCTGGAGCTGCGGCTGGTTCCTCTGCTACTGCTGCAGGTTGTTCCGGTGCTGACACTGGCTCTTCTGGGGCTGCAGGTTCTTCTGGTGCTGCAGCTGGTGCTGGCTCCTCTGGTGCTGCCGCTGGTTCTTCTGAAGCCACTGGCTCTTCTGCTGTTGGCGCTGGTTCTGCCGGGGCTGCCACAGGTTCATCTGGTACAGCCGCTGGCTCGGCGGTGGCCCCCTTGGCCACAGCCTCTATAGCTGACAGGGCCTCTTCTGTCGCTTCTGTGATGGTTACCGCTGCCGACTCCACTGCTCCCTCTACCGCAGCAGACACCTTAGGAGCAGTCTTCGCTGCCAACTCAGCGACCGGAGCTGGTGCTTTGCTCTCCACGGCATGGGCCACGGCCTCAACGGCACTCACAGCAGCCACAGTAATCTCCTCCTTCTTGTCCTTTGGGTCGCTGACATCGTACCCCTTCTTCCTCTTGCTCAGCTTGCCTCCCATGGTGTCTCCTAAAAGTGAATAATAAAATCAGAATGACTTAACAAGTGTGACAGGTTGTTGCGTTTGATAATCAATGCATAGCATATATCAATTTCCTTGAATTACCCACCACAAACCTCAATACCAAGTTAAAGCTGAATAAAATTCAAAGCATTGCAATCATGCCAACATAGTGCCGCCTGTCTCTGTTGTAAGAAAGCACTCAGTCGGGCTTTAAAGGGGGAAAGCATTTCAATCTGGAGACCACACTCTGCCAAATACTATTGGCAAAAAGACAAATGACCACTGCATGGGAACTACTCCAAGTTCTAAACTATCCAGTGCTCTTGTATAAACCACAGGACAAGACACCCTCTCTGGAGTCTTAGGTAATGTTATTATGTGCCAAGTGAGCCTCCCATTCTACTGTTGCCCTTTAATGGTCTGTTTTAGTTGTACACTTATTCCCACTGGTATACTTTTAGAATAGCAGGTTAGAGGCACAGTTAGAGGAGGAAGGGGGACTTGAGTTCACAAAATAAAGAAAAAAACACAAATGTTTTTAGCTATAGGTTTTGGGAACCTAGTGAGCACTTGTTGTGCATGACTAGGACCTGTTCAACAAGCCTGGTGAAAATGATTGTATAATCTGCTAACCCTCTATAGCTATCTAGTGCACTGTATATAAATAAGTAAGGGATAAATCAACGAGGGGCTATGCGTTCTGTGGAAAATAATGAACGACGTGGAATGCCCTTTAACCAATCAGAAACGAGTATTGAAACAATGCCATGGTATTTTAAAAACGACAGGTTAGTGAGACATTTTTGGGGGCTATGGTCTGGATTTTCTCTATAGTTTAGTGCAAGGGTTAAATAAGATTCAGGCCAGGGTAAGCATGGATAAGATAACATGTTATTTTACAGACCACAAACTCCTGTTCTGCACACTCCTGTTACTTTGCAACCACTAAAGCATGGGAATGAATGAAGGGATAATCAAAGAGGGGCTATGCGTTCGGAGTGGAACTGACCTTCCACAGAGAGATGCATTATTTTCCAGAGAAAGCATAGAGCCCAGAGTTGATTATCCCAGTTATACCATCCCTTTTATAGTATTTGCTTGTAGAAATGTGTTCAACATCCACTGAAGTAGCTAGCTAGCAAGTTTACTAGATATCTACAGTAGTTACCATGGTAACCAAACAAACAGACGCGCTAGTTTAGCGGGCCAAGCCATCAGACCTAGCTGCGCTATTATGAAAATCCAATTCAACAATACCAATACTGTTTTCAATTTGTGTCACGTTCTGACCTTTATTTTCTTTGTTTTGTCTTTATTTAGTACGGTCAGGGCGTAAGTTGGGTGGGTAATCTGTGTTTTGTGTTTCTGTGTTGTATTTCTGTGTTTGGCCTGATATGGTTCTCAATCAGAGGCAGCTGTCAATCGTTGTCCCTGATTGGGAACCATATTTAGGTAGCCTGTTTTCTGTTGGGTTTTGTGGGTGGTTGTTTTCAGTCTTTGTGTGTCTGCACCAGATAGAACTGTTTCGGTTGTCACTTTTGTTGTTTTGTATTTTGACTGTTCACCTTTATTAAAGTAAGATGAACAATTACCACGCTGCACCTTGGTCCTCTTCTTCTCCTCCAGACGACAACCGTTACAATTTGACTTTTGCTTTCAAAAGCAGCTCAAACAAAACGTGTAAAAATGAACTATAGCCATTGATTTCTTTCATGCAAAAAAAAAAATGCCCAAGGGAGTGTGGTATATGTCCAATATAACATGCTAAGGCCAGGTCTACGCACGATGCAACTCGGAGTGCCTAGATACAGCCCTTAGCCATGGTATATTGGCCATATACCACAAACCTGAGGCGCCTTATTGCTATTATAAACTCGTCGCCAATGTAATTAGAGCAGTAAAAATACATGTTTTGTCATACCCGTGGTATACTTAAGCAATAAGGCATGAGGGGGTGGTATATGGCCAATATAACATGGCTAAGGGCTGTTCTTAGCAGGATACATCACGGAATGCCTGGACACAGCCCTTAGCCATGGTATATTGGCCATATACTACAAACCCCTGAGGTGCCTTGTTGCTATTATAAACTGGTCATTAACGTAATTAGAGCAGTACAACTAAATGTTTTGTCATACCTGTGGTATACGGTCTGATATACCACTGCTGTCAGCCAATCATCATTCAGGGCTGGAACCAAACAGTTTATAATGTCTGATATTCCACGGCTGTCAGCCAGTCAGCATCCAGGGCTCAAACCACCCAGTTTATAAAGGGAAATAATGCATGCTCTAGAATGCTCTTCAAGCCAATCAGAAAGGACTATTCAACAATGCCATGGTATAAAACTGAGTAGTAGTATTCCGAGTAGTAGTACTATACATCATCCACTGATGACAACAAAAACATATAGCTAAACTATTTTAGCTATAGATATAGCTAAACTAAGTATGGGTGTAGGGTTAACGTTATCACACTGGTCTCACTCACAAAATTGTGTTTATTTTACTCCATTGCCATGCTTGTAAGAGGAAGAGCTGATTTCAACCTACTTCCCTTCCCCCTATCAGAAAACCGAGAACTGGAAGTTAAATGTTATCTGAGAGATTATGTTTGGTGATAATAGTACAAAATGATTCCTTTATATAACAGTAGGCTGACTGTCACAGAAAACAATATTTACCATGGGAATGGATATACTAAACAGGCATTACAGGTTAAAGGTTTCTTCTGCCTGACATACAGTTTTAAGTGAAGCCGAAAGGTGGAAAATGCTCAACATGCAGGCGGTTCTCAAAACATGAAGCAAAACTAATCACGAACGTAACAATAGACTATGACATTTTCCGCAAGTACTTCGATTGACCATTATCCAAAATGTCACAAACGTAGTTGAATCTAATCTGTCTTTCTTGTTAGATGGGTGAGAGAGCGACTGCCATATAGCATATTTATTTGAACTGCAGAACACACGGGCGTGATCATAATAGGAGCTGTCCATAGTGCTGCATTAGGGCAACCAAGAAGGGATGCTGACAGAGGGAGCCATGCGGCAGGCCAGGGCAGGCTATGGGCTGTACAGCTAAATCCATGCTGATATCAGAGCAGCGATGGGTCCCCTCTACTAGGCTATCGGATAAACAGGCTTTCATATTCCTCCCAATCACTATCCATATTTAAGGGTCGCTATAGCATGCGAATTAAGTTAATTGCGCGAGTTATTTATATGTGTTTGACTCAATTCATTTACTCGGTTTACATGACATTTGCCTATACACACACATTAAAAGAAAACAGTCAGACATTTCAAAAAGAGATTTCAAGATACATCTGCCAAAAGCACATGACAATGTTCACACATTGGGGAAGTACATGGAGCTTATAGGCGACGAGGGGGTGAAATAGTACCGGTTTAGGGGTGTGAGGAATAAACCAATTATAGCAATATGATCACACACAGATTACTGTAAACACTACCGGGTAGCCATGTATTATTTTCTATTAAAACTCAAATAGGGCTGAAGACACGTTCAATTACATTGAAGGAAAATGCGCAGGTAATTTTACAACTCCTGTTGCATCAGCAAGGCTCTGAGAGACAGGCATCCTAGATGCCTGCTACAGAATGACGTTAACTGTGAAATCCACCTGATTGTAAAAAGTATAACTTTTATAGCTTGGATGGATGGCAGTCTTTGATGTTTGTCATTATAGAACAAATCTAAGTAATGATTTAAAACGATATATTATCGACAGGGAAGGCACAAGCGCAATGACTCCATTCCCCCAAACACATACCCCCGCTACTTCACTCTATCTTCACTGTTCGTTAATGTTGCCATACCGTCTTGTGGGACACAGGCGTGTAGAGCTACGATGGAAAATATGTTTGTCTTTTTTTCTATTAAGTTTGAGTCTTGATTTGTCATCTTACTCTACACTTGATCTTTTTTCAATGTATTACATAAATTGATTTGGGCACACACAGCCCTGTCACCCTGATGCTTCTGGATAAATAAAAAAAAGTCTACACCTCATAGCGCAGACAAATTGTTAAAATCCCAGGAAAGACTCTTTGGAACATCCACATAATAAAACGCAAATCGTGGCTCGAAGATGTTGAATGTGAAAATCTACGCACGCACCGGTAGGAATGCAAATACATGAACAAAAGAGAACAAAGGATAGCTTATCCAACTCTTTCTCCCTTCTCTATTCTTTATTCTCCAATTGACCACAACAGCAGGCTATACGTTCTCTTATTTTCTCCAGAATAAAAAAAGAACATACAAAAGCTGAAAAATATAGATACAAAGTTCACTAACCTGGATTTCTGCCTTAAACCCAAACGGTAAGGAGAGTCGAGGAACTGATGTATTCCCTTGCAAGACTGAGCACGGACTGATAATAGAAAGAATCTTGCGACTGAAAGCTGCACCAAAGTCCTCCTCGCTCCCTGAGGTGCAATCTAGGACTGTGCTTTTTTGAAGAGTGCCCCTATAGGTTTGCCAGACATCATTCGCTATCACAATCTATTCCACAATCTAGGAGAAAGTGGGGTAAATGTAGCAATTTTTTACATTCAGCGTCACTCTGTCAAGGGAAATATAGTATTCTTCCTAACAAAGATATCTAGGCTACATATATTTCAGGATGTTGTGTATCCCTGGAAATATTCAGAATTCATGTAAACGTTACATTTTTTAAAACATACTGTAGCTTGTTTTCTCTCAGTACAATTTACCCCTGAAATTGGGTAAATTGAGCCGCAGTACAGGGTAAATTAAGCCACCTACACATTTCTGTACTGAATGAAATATGACCTATGTCTATCTCAGAGGAGGCTGGTGGGAGGAGCTATAGGAGGACAGACTAATTGTAATGGCTGGAATGGAACCAATGGAACAGAGTCCAACGCGGTTTCCATATGTTTAATGTGTTTGATTCCCTTCCATTTATACCATTCCAGCTTTCACAATGACCCCGTCCTCCTATAGCTCCCCCCACCAGCCTCCACTGGTCTATCTTTATTTCCCAAACACAATTCAACACAATCACAATCCCTTTTTTGTATTTTAATATATTTTAAGCATATTTTAACACAGGCTTAATACCAAACAAACAACGTACTTAAAAAAAGAAACACTTTTAACATAGGCCAGGCACGGTTGTTACCTCATATCCCAGCAACAATGATCAATGATCCGGGTCAACAGCATCAATATAAAAGTGTTGCTTCCATCCCTCTCCTTGCACCAACCTGGGCTTGTTACCTTTCCCTCCACAAAAGCCTAGCATAGTAAGGGAATCATCTACTTCACTGATTGAAATGCTACTAGCGCACACTACTAACTAGCCTGCCATTTCACACTAGTTACACAAGGATACACTATCACAATAGGTTTAGGACCTCATACAGCAGGTTATAGAGACCCCAACTGATGTATAGAACAATCTTAAAATTATCTACTGTGGTGTAGATACAAGCATCATGAAACCTCTTAAAACCTCTGAAGGATCGTACGCTTTTTAAAAATGTTCGCCTAAAATGACATACCCAAATTTAACTGCCTGTAGCTCAGGACCTGAAGCAAGGATATGCATATTCTTGATACCATTTGAAGGGAAACACTTTGAAGTTTGTGGAAATGTGAAATTAATGTAGGAGAATATAACATATTAGATCTGGGAAAAGATAATACAACAACAAAAAAACAGTAGGGGATCAAACTGTAGAACCAGTTCCTACATTTGAATATAAAAATGGATTTCATCAAACAAAACTATGCCACATTTTATCTCTGGGACCATCAGGATGACAAATCAGAGCAAGATTACTGAATGTAAGTACATTATTTACCTTCAGAGGTGAATGTATCAAACCAGTTGCCATGATTAAAGTTGTTTGTTGTTTGTTGTTATGCACTCTCCTCAAACAATAGTATTTGTTCACTGTAATACCTACTGTAAATTGGACACTTCAGTTAGATTAACAAGAATTTATGCTTTCTGCCCATATAAGACATGTCTATGTCCTGGCTGTTACTTACAACGGTTGTTGCTAACATTAGCGCATGTTAGCAACAACCGTCCTGGTATAGGGACACCGATCAAGGAACTCTTAACATAAAAGATTTATTTGACTTGATGAAAATCAATTTTTTTGACCTTACTTGCTTACCACTTTTACCATGTGGTTTCATCCTTCACAGACTCCATGAAATGATGACCTAAATATTTGGTAAAATTATAAATGTTATGTTTCACTATATTGGATCATTCCAATATATTGGTATCACTCCGCAGTGGAGGGATACATCCGAGGTGAGAATTTACAGATTTACTCCCGTGTACACCTGTGTCACGGCTGGGGTCCGCCCCTATATATAGACCTCATGGCCGCAACACACGTTCTCTTTCATTTTCTCGGCGGACGTCCGTATGGTTTGAGGTACAAACTTTCTGAAGTTCGCTTGGTAAGTCACTGGTAAGTGTAATATCTTGCGTGGAAGTATACTCACTGGCTGTTTGCATCCTGGAGCAGCTGGCCAGATGGCCAGCCCCTTCTCTCGAGTGCTCCACTCGTTGCGTGCGGTTGGTCTATATCTTCCGCCCGTGGTTTGTCGTATTTGTGTTTTGTTAGCGTTACACTACGACTCCGTGTGCATCCATTAGTATGGTGGCTCTTGCTGCCACAAACAGTAATTTACCTTACATAACTTGCCGACTGGCATGTTCTATGTGTGTGTTGTGAATTGCTTCAACATGCTGCTTCCCGTGCCTCAGGCGTGGGTTCTCTGCTAATTACCCTGCAGGTTTCTTTCTTGTTCTTTACCCCTGCAGAGTGTAAGAGTATCGTGGTGGGCTTTCCACTACATTGAGACATTAAATTCAGTTCCTTAATGGAGTTATTCCATCATATGGTGCTGTTTTTACTGCTTGGATATTTAACCGGTAGGTAATATTGCAGTTGGCGTAAGACAAAAACAAAAAAAACTAATAAGTCAAACCCATTACCTGGTTGCAGTTTTTTTGTCTGCCTGCTTTTCCTACACAGGGTTTCCCCATTTTTTTGTAGAGGTACTGGGTAATTTATCCCTCTCCAGGTTTCTATTCCTCCAAGCGGGTCACAACATAAGCTCTCCCAGGGTGTCGGACCCCTGCTCCGTGGCCTTGTTGGCTTGGCTGAGCTTATGGCTTCCCTTTGTGACAGGTGTGATGGTGGCATCCCCCATGGGGATCCGCAAACCTCGTGTATGCACTGCCTGTGTTTAAGCCACGTGGAGAGGGCGGTGGAGCGCCCTACTGGATGCCAATTTTGTGTGGTGTTCTCAGAGCACCTGCGCCTGGCGCGATTGGAGGCCATGCGCGAGTGGATTAGCCAGGCTCGGGCTCAGGCTGGGGACGAACTCCCTCCCTCAGGAGTGGTGCACCAGCGAGCTGTTAGTACCTCTACTGGGCCCAGTTCCCCTCCCAGGAAGCGTGGCCGGAGCCACCGCAGGTAAAGCCCATCTGCTGCCAGTCCTGGATGGGGGCAGGAGGGACCACCTTGAACGGAGGCCGCATGCCCTGCATCAGGAGGTTGATAACTTTGATGGCGACGACAGCTGTTCCCTGTTGGCCAGTGATAGGCTGTTCCTGGGGGACGATGCTGGCACTATTCACCACCGTGAGTGGGGCAACCAGAATGACAGGCCATCAGAAGCCGGCAGCGGGGCTTCATCCAATTCCGGTGCCCGCTCCTGTCCTTCAGGGGCCTTGTGTCTCCACGGTGGCCGACCCTCACTCCTGGACAAGAGTGCCATCCGCAGGATCAAGACACCAGAACGGCTAGGTGGGTTCTACTCCACTTATTTTGTGGTCCCAAAAAGAGATGGATTCTGGACCTCCGCAACCTCAATGGGTACTTGAAGGTACTGAGGTTCTACATGCTTGCCCCAGCACGTGTGTTGCAGGCCGTGTCCAGGGACCAGTGGTTTGTGACGCTGGACCTGAGGGATACGTACAGTGGGGAGAACAAGTATTTGATACACTGCCGATTTTGCAGGTTTTCCTACTTACAAAGCATGTAGAGGTCTGTCATTTTTATCATAGGTACACTTCAACTGTGAGAGACGGAATCTAAAACAAAAATCTAGAAAATCACATTGTATGATTTTTAAGTAATTAATTTGCATTTTATTGCATGACATAAGTATTTGATCACCTACCAACCAGTAAGAATTCCGGCTCTCACAGACCTGTTAGTTTTTCTTTAAGAAGCCCTCCTGTTCTCCACTCATTACCTGTATTAACTGCACCTGTTTGAACTCGTTACCTGTATAAAAGGCACCTGTCCACACACTCAATCAAACAGACTCCAACCTCTCCACAATGGCCAAGACCAGAGAGCTGTGTAAGGACATCAGGGATAAATTGTAGACCTGTACAAGGCTGGGATGGGCTACAGGACAATAGCCAAGCAGCTTGGTGAGAAGGCAACAACTGTTGGCACAATTATTAGAAAATGGAAGAAGTTCAAGATGACGGTCAATCACCCTCGGTCTGGGGCTCCATGCAAGATCTCACCTCGTGGGGCATCAATGATCATGAGGAATGTGAGGGATCAGCCCAGAACTACACGGCAGGACCTGGTCAATGACCTGAAGAGAGCTGGGACCACAGTCTCAAAGAAAACCATTAGTAACACACTACGCCGTCATGGATTAAAATCCTGCAGCGCACGCAAGGTCCCCCTGCTCAAGCCAGCGCATGTCCAGGCCCGTCTGAAGTTTGCCAATGACCATCTGGATGATCCAGAGGAGGAATGGGAGAAGGTCATGTGGTCTGATGAGACAAAAATAGAGCTTTTTGCTCTAAACTCCACTCGCCGTGTTTGGAGGAATAGAAGGATGAGTACAACCCCAAGAACACCATCCCAACCGTGAAGCATGGAGGTGGAAACATCATTCTTTGGGGATGCTTTTCTGCAAAGGGGACAGGACGACTGCACCGTATTGAAGGGAGGATGGATGGGGCCATGTATCGCGAGATCTTGACCAACAACCTCCTTCCCTCAGTAAGAGCATTGAAGATGGGTCGTGGCTGGGTCTTCCAGCATGACAACGACCCGAAACACACAGCCAGGGCAACTAAGGAGTGGCTCCGTAAGAAGCATCTCAAGGTCCTGGAGTGGCCTAGCCAGTCTCCAGACCTGAACCCAATAGAAAATCTTTGGAGGGAGCCGAAAGTCCGTATTGCCCAGCGACAGCCCCGAAACCTGAAGGATCTGGAGAAGGTCTGTATGGAGGAGTGGGCCAAAATCCCTGCTGCAGTGTGTGCAAACCTGGTCAAGAACTACAGGAAACGTATGATCTCTGTAATTGCAAACTAAGGTTTCTGTACCAAATATTCAGTTCTGCTTTTCTGATGTATCAAATACTTATGTCATGCAATAAAATGCAAATTAATTACTTAAAAATCATACAATGTGATTTTCTGGATTTTTGTTTTAGATTCCGTCTCTCACAGTTGAAGTGTACCTATGATAAAAATTACAGACCTCTACATGCTTTGTAAGTAGGAAAACCTGCAAAATTGTCAGTGTATCAAATACTTGTTCTCCCCACTGTACGTACTTCCATGTTCCTGTTCACCCAGGTCATTGGCAGTACCTCCGATTCATTTTCAAAGGGACGGCTTACGAATTCATGGTTCTTCCCTTCGGCCTCTCCTTGGCACCCCACACTTTCACAAAGTGCATGGACGCTGTCCTGGCACCTCTCACGTCCCGAGGATTTTTGATTCTCAATTATCTGTGCCCCAACCAGGATTCTGTCAGACAGAGACATGCTCTGACCCACATCGGCAGGCTGGGCATTACTGTAAATGACAAGAAGAGTCATCTGACGCCCACCAGAAGGGTTCAGGCGATTTTATCTTGCCTCTACCATTTTCGGCAGGGGCGGGTGGTTTCCTCCCTGGCCTGCTAATGCCTGTTGGGCTTGCTGACGGCAGCCTCGTTGCTGATTTCCCTGGGCCTGCTCCATCTCCGGCCTCCGTAACGGTGGTTCACCTCCCACCAGCTGCACCCGAAGCGCCACCGTCACCGCCAACTGCGGGTGACCGCACAGTGCCTCAGGGCACTGGGGGGCATGACCAAGGGCAGGTCGGCCAGCGACTGTTGGCTACCCCCATGGAGCGGCAGGCACATCAACACACTAGAGCTCCGAGCTGTACTGCTGGCCCTGCGGTCTTTCCTTCCATATCTTAAGGGAAGACATGTCCTGGTGAGAATGGACAACACCACAGTGGTGGCTTACATCAACCATCAGGGTGGACTGAGGTCTCACCACCTCCATCTTATGGCACAGGAGCTCCTTCTCTGGGTTGAGGGACGTTTAGTGTCTCTACATGCAGCGTACGTACCTGGCATCCTGAATGTAGCAGCGGATATGCTCTCGAGGTAGGGCCCACCACCTTGGGACTGGAGCCTACATCCTCAGGTGCTGCAGCACCTGTGGGACAAGTTCGGGAGGGCGCAGGTGGACCTGTTTGCCTCCCTGGACAATGCACACCACCCCTGTGGTTCTCCATGTTGGAGCCACCAGGGCTTTTGGGCTTGGATGCTCTGGCTCCCGATTGGCCAGGGCTAGAGCTTTACGCATTCCCCCGTTTTCCCCTGATCCAGGCTGTGCTGGACAGGACCAGGATGGCGGAGCATCGTCTGCTGCTGGTGGCCCCATACTGGCCCAGACAACCCTGGTTCAGCCTTCTCCTGTCCCTGTTGTCTGGGACAACTTGGCAACTGCCCCTGAGACCTGACTTGCTGTCTCAGGCCGGGGGAACTCTGTGGCATCCGCACCGCCTCAGTCTGTGGGCTTGGCCGCTGAACGGCACCAATGGTCCATGTTAGGACTACAGGAGGGCGTAATAAACACCATGCAGAGCACAAGGGCACCGGCTACAACTGTGGCATACCAGTTGCGCTGGCAGTTGTTGTGGTTTTGGTGCACTGGTATTGAGGTTGTGCCCGAGTCATGCGGGGTGCAGTATGTCCTCCAATACCTGCAGTCTCGCTTGGATGAGCGCTTGGCAGCCTCTACACTGAGAGGGTATCTGTATGCCATGTGGGGTGGATGGACAGGCCAGTGGGGCGCCATCCCTTGGTCTCCAGGTTTATGAAGGGGATTTGTCGCCTGCGTCCAGCTAGGACCCACTCAATGGCGAGCTGGGATCTGGATGTGGTCTTGGCAGCTTCGGCAAAGCCGCCTTTCGAACCATTGGAGTCTGCCTCCCTGAAACACCTCTCTATGAAGGTGGCTTTCTTGGTAGCGATTACTTCCATGAAGAGGGTGGGTGAGCTCCATGATCTTTCGGTAAGTTCTGAGTGCTACCGGATGGACCCCGGTGGGAGAAGTATATCTCTCCGCCCCAAACCTTCATTACTACCAAAGGTTCTGTCAGACAGGCATGTGAACATCCCTTTTTATCCTACCAGCAAAAACATTGTAATCAGATTACAGATACTTTTGAAAAACAAGATGATTACTTCGAGGATTCATTTTAAATTCCGAAAGGATGTTTGCGGGGGGAGAAAATGGACACTTCTCTGTTTTCTCAATGACATTCAAATCAGCATTGAAAAAGGCGCAAATTTAACGTGGTTCCACCTGAGCGAGTCTGACCACAAGTCAGAGACCAGTATGATGACACACCAAATGTGTTTGATGGATCACAGGAAAAGAGCAGGAATAGGCTTTTGTAGGCTACAGTCCAAGTTATGTCTTCCAATGGTGCGACTGCTGTCGGCATCCAAAGATTATCCAACTTGAATAAACGCTTGGAGGTAAGGATGACAGCAGTGGTGTAGTCTACGGCAATACTGATATCACGGATATCACATACAGATATCTACATAGCGCATTGATGTGAATCACACTGCTGCTCTCTCATTTAGCTATTTGCACTATACGGATTGTGGTTGTTGTGGATGGCTGTTCCCACATCTAAATATGTATGTGAACCCAATAATGGTTGAATTCAAGAAGTTGAAGCTGCCTATCAATCATTGTTGCGCTCTTGCAACATCTGCAGAGTGCGGATCCCAGCCTATGGAATAAAAGTGGGCCTTCTATTGCTCAATCTAAATCATGCTGATAAAAAAACACATCCATAGGCCTAATGGACACATGCTCAAACTTGCACACTTTTGATATACTTAAAGGGGCAATCTGTAATTGCTACATCCATTTTTGGACTTATAAATTAGATATATTAACATAAATATATAATTTAATCGTATTATTATATGTAGTAGAAAGCGATGGGTTAGAAGAAGCCTACATAACCAACCCATAAATTAAAATGTAACATCCATATATGGCCATCTATGTAAACTTTAACATTTATTTATCCTGCAATAGATGTCGTTCAATCTTCTCTCTTAAGTAATCTCAAAGTAACTGAATGTAATCAGATTACGTTACTGAGTTTGGGTAATCCAAAAATTACATTACTGATTACAATTTTGGACAGGTAAATGTAAAGGATTACATTTAGAAAGTAACCAACCCTGCATATGAGGACACCGAGGTCCGGACCTCGGTTATTTAATAAAAAAATTAAAAAATTGTCGGTCTGAACTTACTGTTGAGAGTTAGAATAGAAGAATACACAAGGTTAAATTTCTAAAATTGGTTGTAGAAGCTTTCTTCTTGTTTTATGTCACTCACTGACAGTCACTCAATTAGCCTATGTCAGTTAAAACATGTTAGATTATAATTTTTTTAAACATTTTTTTATTTAACCTTTATTTAACTAGGCAAGTCAGTGAAGAACAAATTCTTATTTACAATGACGGCCTACCCGGCCAAATAAAGAGAGACCTAAGTAAATTAGTCTAGTTAGCTATCTAAACTTGTAGCAATCATGGCCGAATTACTGACCAGGCAGGCAGGGCACGTGCCCAGTGACCCTGACGTCCAGGGGGCCCCGATTTATTTTCTTAGTCACTCTCACTCAGATATCACATTAACCTGGCATAAGTCATGGCAAAATATGTAGAATTGCAGGAAATTTGCTTTAAAACTGCACAAGAAATGGTTCTGTAAAACAAAACTTATTTACCTTTTGTTAATAAAATACTTTTTCTGCTAACAGATCCCTCAGTATGTATTAAATTATCGTTTTTAATCACAGTAAGAGTTAATGTGTACCAGCTAATTGTATAGCTAATAGGTTATGTGTTTCAAGATCAACTGATGTGAATGAAGCTACAGCAAGCAATGTTATAATGGCTGGGGTCATTAGAGCTTCAAGCAGCGACGCTGGTGAAACCCTATTGTATTTGTTCCAGTAGATTATTGGTTTTATTAGTATACTGAACAAAAATGTAAACACAACATTCAACAATTTCAAAGATTTACTGAGTTTCAGTTCATGTAAGGAAATCAGTCAATTTAAATAAATAAATTAGGCAATAATCTATGGATTTCACATCACTGGGAATACAGATAGGCATCTGCTGGTCACATATACCTTAAAAAAGGTAGAAAACCAGTCAGTATCTGTCATGTACCAGTCATGCAGAGCGACACATCTCCTTCGCATAGAGTTGATCAGGCTGTCGATTGTGGCCTGTGGAATTTTGTCCCACTCCTCTTCAACGGCTTTGTGAGGATATTAGCGGGAACTGGAACACACTGTCGTACAGGTCGATCCAGAGGATCCCAAACATGTTCAATGAGTGACATGTCTGGTGAGTATGCAGGCCAGGGAAGAACTTTTCAGCTTCCAGGAATTGTGTACAGATCCTTGTGACATGGGGCCGTGCATTATCATGTTGAAACATGAGGTGATGGTGGCGGATGAATGCCATGACAATGGGCCTCAGGATCTCGTCACGGTATCTCTGTGGATTCAAATTGCCTTCAATAAAATGCAATTGTGTTTGTTGTCTGTGGTTTATGCCTGCCCATACCATAATCCCAAAGCCACCCTGGTGTCACGATCGTGTGGAAGAGATTCGGACCAAAACGCAGCATGAGGAAAATAAGCCATCTTCTTTTAATTAAATGAACGAAGATGAACATGAACATGAAACGAAAACACTATACAAACAAACAAAACAACAAATGATCGTGAAGCTAAATAACGCAAGTGCACAGACAAGCAACAAACGTTAAACAAGACAACTACCCACAAAAGCCTACTGCCTATGGCTACCTTAAATATGGCTCCCAATCAGAGACAAATGAATGACAGCTGTCTCTGATTGAGACCCAATCCAGGCAGCCATAGACATAACTAGACAACCTCACAATTATCTATCCCATACACAATACAACACCCATAGACTAAACAAAACACACACAACATACAATGCCCACCCCAACTCACGCCCTGACCAACTAAACATAATCAAAATAACATAAAAATAGGTCAGGAACGTGACACCTGGGGCACTCTGTTTACAAAGTTCAGCAAACCGCTCGCACACAGGATGCCATACACATGGTCTGCGGTTGCCGGGCCGGTTGAACATACTGCCAAATTCTGTAATACAACATTGGAGGCTGCTTATGGTAGAGAAATTAACATTACATTCTCTGGCAACAGCTCTGGCGGACATTCCTGCAGTCAGCATGCCAATTGCACACTCCCTCAAAACTTCTGTGGCATTGTGTTGTGTGACAAAACATTTTAGAGTGGCCTTTTATTGTCCCCAGCACAAGGTGCACCTGTGTAATGATCATGCTGTTTAATCAGCTTCTTGATATGCCACACCTGTCAGGTGGATGGATTATCTTGGCAAATGAGAAATGCTCACTAACAGGGATGTAAAACAAATGTGTGCACACCATTTGAGAGAAATAAGCTTTTTGTGCATATGAAAATTAATGGGATAATTTATTTCATCTCATGAAACATGGGACCAACACTTTACATGTTGTGATTATATTTTTGTTCAGTGTATATAATTTTTTTGGCCATTTTGGTGAATAAAAATGCAAATTCCCGTGAGATGAAAAGGCCCAGGACTGTGCAACTTATCAACATGGTTAAGGCCCAAGAGCCACACCCTCTTATGCAATATCATGCCAATTGGCCACATGGTGGCGCTATAACAAGCGATTGAAAATGCAAACTTTGGTAAGGTTAGCCCCCGCACCCTGTGTGACCTAGAGTCATGAAATTTAGTACATAGGTCCCTCTCCTCACAACGATAAAACTACCCTTAAGAAACCATAAAGTCGGCCACTATGGATTGTCCACCATTTAGACATTTGTGAAAATCACTTAAAATGCTACTCCTCTAACACCGATTGACCGATCTACACGGAACTTGACATGTGGCATGTATGGACCAAGATCTCTCAACACAACATTTTCCAGACTAGTAACAAAAACAACACACCTACTGATTGACCAATAAACATTTACGTTGGTGTGGTCTCGCACATAAATGCATACAAATCAGACAAGGATTTTCTTACTGTGTCAAAAATTGGTACATATGTTCCAAACACTGTCAAGACTCAATGTATCAAAGCACATTAAGATCAACCACACGGTGGCGCTATAACGGGCACATGTTTTAATGAAATTTGGCATACACGCTTAGGGGAGTACAGAAATTGAGTCTAGGTGAGTCTAGCTAACCTAGAGTATGGTTGTTGAGTTTGGCTGCATGTTGGCGCCGTTGGACAGGAAAAAACATTCATGCAAGCTCATTGGTTCATAGCAGCCATGTTGTTTTAGATAGACTCTTGGGAAATGTTGCGTTTAAAGACGTGGATCCATAGATGCTATATACCAAGTTCGGTTCAGGAGAAGAATACGTTTAAAGTAATCAATATAGTAAATAAATATAAAAAATACAGTACCAGTCAAAAGTTTGGACACACCTACTCATTCAAGGGGTTCTCTTTATTTTTACTATTTTCAACATTGTAGAATAATAGTGAAGACATCAAAACTATGAAATAGCACATATGGAGTCATGTAGTAACCAAAAAAGTGTTTAACAAATCAAATTATATTTGAGATTCTTCAAATAGCTACCATTTGCTTTGTTGACAGCTTTGCACAGTCTTGGCATTCTCTCAACCAGCTCATGAGGTAGTCACCTGGAATACATTTCAATTAACAGGTGTGCCTTGTTATAATTTAATTTGTGGAATTTCATTCCTTAATGCAGTTGAGCCAATCAGTTGTGTTGTGACAAGGTAGGGGTGGTATACAGAAGATAGCCCTATTTGGTATAAGACCAAGTCCATATTATGGCAAGAACAGCTCAAATAAGCAAAGAGAAATGACAGTCCATTATTACTTTAAGACATGAAGGTCAGTCAAACCGTAAAATTTCAAGAACTTTTAAAGTTTCTTCAAGTGCAGTCGCAAAAACCATCAAGCGCTATGATGAAACTGGCACTTGCCTCTGCTGCAGAGGATACATTCATTAGAGTTAGCTGCACCTCAGACTGTAGACCAAATAAATGCTTCACAAAGTTCAAGTAACAGACACATCTCAACATCAACTGTTCAGAGGAGACTGCATGAATCAGGCCTTCATGGTCGAATTTCTGCAACGAAATCACTACTAAAGGACACCAATAATAAGAAGAGACTTGCTTGGGCCAAGACACATGAGCAATGGACATTAAACCAGTGAAAATCCATCCTTTGGTCTGATGAGTCCAAATTTGATATTTTTGGTTCCAACCGCCATGTCTTTGTGAGACGCAGAGTAGGTGAACGGATGTTCTCCGCATATGTGGTTCCCCCCGTGATACATGGAGGAGGAGGTGTGATGGTGCTATGCTAGTGACACTGTCTGTGATCTATTTAGAATTCAAGGCACATTTAACCAGCATGGCTACCACAGCATTCTGCAGCGATACGCCATCCCATCTGGTTTGCGCTTAGTGGGACTATAATTTGTTTTTCAACAGGACAATGACCCAAAACACACCTCCAGACGGTGTAATGGCTATTTGACCAAGAAGGAGAGTGATGTTGTTGCATCAGATGACCTGGCCTCCACAATCCCCCAACCTCAACCCAATTGAGATGGTTTGGGATGAGTTGGACCGCAGAGTGAAGGAAAAGCCACCAACAAGTGATCAGCATATGTGGGAACTCCTTCAAGACGGTTGGAAAAGCATTCCTCATGAAACTGGTTGAGAGAATGCCAAGACTGTGCATAACTGTCATCAAGGCAAAGTGTGGCTACTTCGAAGAATCTCAAATATAAAATATATTTTGATTTGTTTAACACTTTTTTGGTAATAACATGATTCCATATGTGTTATTTCATAGTTTTGATGTCTTCACTATTATTCTACAATGTAGAAAATAGTAAAAATGAAGAAAACCCCTTAAATGAGTAGGTGTGTTCAAACTTTTGACCGGTAGTGTACATCAAAAGTATTTAGAATGATCTGGTTGATTTTTAGTTCTGATATTTGCCATGCGTGGTAAGGAGTACAGATGTAGCTCATCCTGGGGCAATGTGTCCAATTTTTCCTGATGGTGGCACAGTGGGCCCACACCTTGAACCCCACCAATGCTGCTTGCAGCTTTAATTTTTTGTTTTTGCTGTTCTCCAAATAGTATTTTAGAGTTTTGAAATGGTATGCAGTAAATGCAGTAAAAGATCTTAAACTTTTCTGGACCTCACTAAAACAGACCCTGCCCACTGGGCACAGACATCAGTTCAACGTCTAGTTTTGATTTACATTTGTTTGAGTTGTCAACTAATGTGAATTCAACGTGAAATCAACAACAAATATCACCATGTCATTGGATTTAGGTTAGAAGTTGTGTGAAAAAAATACGAAATTCCCTTTTACATTGATTACTTTTGCAAATCCAATCAGTTTTCCACTTGGGTAGCTACAACCCTGTGTGCCATAAACCCTCAGGAACATGGTGTCTGATTCCCGTAGGTTCAACATACTGTTTTTCATGTTAGTTATTGTTCGTAAAGGTGACAGAGTCCCCAAAGGTCACTCTCAATATTACCTTTCCATTTTAAGTTTCCTGACATATGGCATCTTTGTTCTATTTGCCTTCTTTGTGTTAATATACACAATATTACGTGTGAGGTTTAATGAAATTCTACAACTTGCTCCTTTTTGTGCGTACAGTTAACCCGAGAGATGACACCGTTTTTCATGTACAGTAGGTCTTGTCTTGTTATCATCTGCATCGTTGAAAGACAGGGAACAGGCAAATATTTATAGGGACATTTTGAAACAGAAAACGGCAGAGTATTCCATTTTGTTCTCAAGACAGGAAACATGAAGAGTTTGTCTTATTGCCCAGGAGTGGATTTTGTTTTGATGGACTGAGGGGAATGGTCTTTGCAAGTGTAAATCAAAGAAAAAAGGAATAGGAAAGGAATAGAATGTGTTTGTGTTCTTTCAGCTGCAATTTTATATGGAAATTGTTTAGCAACCACAAGGGAAAGATTAACTTCAGGCACTTTAAGTTCAGGCACTTGTAATAGCCTACTAGGCTAGACTACAGTCTTTGACCAACCAATACTGAACCAGATATTACAAGCCAGATATTACATGTGTGGTTTAATAACACATTAAGGACTTTCTGGATCCCACCTTACAAAACAAAAGAGAGTGAGACTTGTTTTTCTGTCTCACCTAAGAGTGGACTGAACCAGTCTTTAATTTGATCACTCTCATTGGACAGGAGCCATCAGCAATCGGAGATTAGATCACATCACATCAATGAGGAGGAGGATCTGTCCTCTCATCTCTAGGGTTTGGAATGCAATCAAACAAGTATTGAAGAAGTGCAGTCATCAAATTAACATGCTAATGAATAGGGAGAGGTGTGGTAGCAGGGTTAAATATTTTCTTACTGCATACAGATGTAGGATCTAAATTTGAGCTAGTCTCCTACAGCAAGAACAAAATCCTGCAGCAACAGGAAATGTGAATTATTATGTGGACTATAATTAAAGGAAATTTGTGTAGCGGTTGATACATTTTTCATAAGGGAAAATCAAGTCTGAAATTTGTAAGTGGAAATAACAAACTTTAGAAGCCTTTTAAAACCTCAAATACACTAGAAGTTTTAAATGTCCTGGGGTGAATTTACAGAGTGATCAAATTAAGATCTTACATCTGTATGATTGCCAAGCTTCTTGCCATCCAGGACCTATATACCAGGCGGTGTCAGAGGAAGGCCCAAAAAATTCCAAGGACTCCAGCCACCCTAGTCATAAACTGTTCTCTCTGCCTACCGCACGCCAAGCGGTATCGGAGCGCCAAGTCTAGGTCAAAAAGTCTTCTTAACAGCTTCTACCTCCAAGCCATAAGACTCCTGAACAGCTAATCAAATGGCTATCCAGACTATTTGCATTGTCCCCACCCCACCCCCCATTTTTACGCTGCTGCTACTCTTTGTTTATTAACCATGCATAATCACTGTACCTCTACCTACATGTACATATTACCTCGACTAACCGGTGCCCCTGCACATGGACTCTGTACCGGAACCCCTATGTATATAGCCTCGCTACTGTTATTTTATTGTTGCTCCTTAATTATTTGTTATATATATAGAGATATTTTTAAAACTGCATTGTTGGTTAAGGGCTTGTAAGTAAGCATTTCACTGTAAGGTCTACACCTGTTGTATTCAATACATGTGCAAATAAAATTTGATTTGATTGGCACTTAAAAGGAAATGAACTTTTCCAAGACATGAAAACATTAATTTCCATTCAATTATGTAGTCAGTAAACTCAACTGTCACAAGCTCATCAGATTCTGTTGATGTGCCTTGGGGAATAAGCACCCTATTTGGCAACCTTACTATACCAAAGTTATTTCCCATGCAGGCAGAGTGTTATGAGGCATGACTCATGAGAAAATGTTTCATTTATACCAGTCTATCACGTTTTCATTTCACCACTATCAGTCGACTGTTCATTTGTTAGATTGACTTTGGCTGAGAGTAAGGTTATAGACTTCCCATACCCTTCAAGTAGAACGTTTTATGGTTTGTGTGCTCAGTTCCACTTACTCGGCTCTTCAAACACATCATATGCAATCAATCATAAGGGTTTTGCAGAACCAAGTTCTGGATGGGAATTTTACTAGGAGAACAGTGTCACCTTCTGTCTCTACTATGGAATTACATCAACTGTTTGATATGAGAGTATCTTTTATGCACAATAAGCAATATGTATGTTAATGTGAACTCATAGCTTGCTGTTTGGTGGTAAGCATTTATTAGTTTAAAGGACACACTATCCAATCTGTGTTTTTTGTTTGGAATACTAGGCCTTGTATCAGAGACTGATGCAGGATGTACCTTGCAATTCCCTCTCAGGAATTGTAGAGAAGGTAGCCTAGTTGTGTGTGCTCGTGAAAAAAATATAAGCACGCTTAGCTTGCTGGAATGACAAGTTCAATAAATTAAATGAATGTAATATATTGTATTGCAGTGTAGCAAAATCAGTGTCATTGAGCAGAAAAGCAGAACAGGGGCTTGTTTCCCTCAATCCTTTGACAAAAACAAAACCTGTTTTATTAGATTTCCCTGGCAGCAGGAGTAGGCCTCTCCACACCATGAATGGGAGTAAGAGTAGAAAGGCCAAGTATCACATGACTCACAGTTCTGGCATGCACTTCAGCCAATATTCCCAATCTACCCTGGATCTATAGATGGGGAAACCCAAAGCCATATGGGGAGTTCTAAGGAAATTCCCTACAGCAATAACGTAGATGCCTCAGTTCAACTGCCTGCAATGCCTTCCTGTCTCAAAGGTCTATGCGGTTCGTTCAATCAATATCCGAATTTAAACTAAGACGTGTAATCATTTCGACTACTTGGATTCATTTTTCTTAGGTCTTCCGCAAGATGTAATTAATAAACAGAGACCGTGTGTGCTTAGAGAGGAGGGGCTGCAAGAGGATTTATACGATTACATTTAAGGAGAAGAGCGATTTACAGTAGTGAGTGCATACATTTTCATACGTATGCTAACTGTTTTCAAAGTAAAAGCTGTAAAGTGTTAACGATTTGGAGGAAATCATATGATTTTACCAATTGCATTGTTAATGGGTTCCTCACATTTTTTAATGTTCCTCACATTTTTATATTTTCCACTAAATGTAAAGGGTTTCAATGTCCTTAGTCAGTGCCTCTCAGCTACACATTACATTGTTAATGTAAACGCCAACACACACAATCGTTAGATAATAATCAGCCTTTACAAGAAAGACCATGTAAACAACATAATGACCGAAACTTGCTTTACACTAGTTCAAACCAGAATGACGCCAATCAATAATTAAATCTGGGCCACAAATGAAATAGGAGCAATCCTGTAAACCTGAATCAATCACTGTGTCAAAAAGGGCACCCAGACTTGAATAGAGCTGTGCTGGTAATTCATTTTGAGATTACCGAGGGACTCAGAGTCCCACCTGCCCCACCATAGAGTACACGGATCGGATCGTCTAGACACACACCTGTTTGACATATTTTCACAACTTTAGCCTTTAGCTCGATGCTTGGTGGCTTGCAATATAAGCTCCCTGTCTTGTCTGTCAGTAAAGCCAGTGACACCAAGCAGTTAGCAAATTAGCCAGCTAACTAACTAACGTTGCATTTCACTACACCCGCAACAATATCTGCTAAATATGTGTATGTGAGCAAAAAATATACATCTATTTTTAAAGTATACCAGTGAATATCAAAATCAAATCAATTTTATTTTATATAGCCCTTCGTACATCAGCTAATATCTCGAAGTGCTGTACAGAAACCCAGCCTAAAACCCCAAACAGCAAGCAATGCAGGTGTAGAAGCACGGCGGCTAGGGAAAACTCCCTAGAAAGGCCAAAACCTAGGAAGAAACCTAGAGAGGAACCAGGCTATGAGGGGTGGCCAGTCCTCTTCTGGCTGTGCCGGGTGGAGATTATAACAGAACATGGCCAAGATGTTCAAATGTTCATAAATGACCAGCATGGTCAAATAATAATCAGGAGTAAATGTCAGTTGGCTTTTCATAGCCGATCATTAAGAGTATCTCTACCGCTCCTGTGGTCTCTAGAGAGTTGAAAACAGCAGGTCTGGGACAGGTAGCACGTCCGGTGGACAGGTCAGGGTTCCATAGCCGCAGGCAGAACAGTTGAAACTGGAACAGCAGCAGGGCCAGGTGGACTGGGGACAGCAAGGAGTCATCATGCCCGGTAGTCCTGACGCATGGTCCTAGGGCTCAGGTCCTCCGAGAGAGAAAGAAAGAGAGAAGGAGAGAATTAGAGAGAGCATACTTAAATTCACACAGGACACCGGATAAGACAGGAGAAGTACTCCAGATATAACCAACTGACCCTAGCCCCCCGACACATAAACTACTGCAGCATAGAATACTGTAACAGCGTGTCTTTTCTTATGACCGTTTAAATTTGTCCATGATGTTCCTGTACTGCCCGCGTCTGAGTGATGGAAGCGATTTTTTTAAATTTAGCATTTCGTTTATAGACTGGCCAATAGCTTCTATCCCCAGACCGTTAGGCTGCTGAATAGCCACCCAATCAGCTACCTGCCAATCACCTACCCCACCTGTTGGAGCTCGGAGTTGAAGATTTTCACTGGACCCTGCATTTACATCTGCAACCATGTGCATGTGACTAATACACTCTAAATCTAAATCTATATGTTGCCTTCTTATGATTCCACTAGGTGGCATCACTTTACTTGTCTGCAATACGGTCTACTCGTCTGCTCTGCTGCTCCAGTTCATTTTCTTTGGTCTTACAACTGATGTGCAGTCAGCTCTTTCCACCCCAAACTTACCCAAATGTATTATGGCCTAGCTGTACAACTGATCCTGGACCAGTTGTTAAGTGTACAATGCCCAATATTAAAAATAAGTCAGTCAGCCTTGCAGGATGACATCATGCAAGCCAACGCGTACTGAGCGCGCTGTTATTATGCCTGATCACAATTAGCCTACACAACACTTTCATGGTAACTTGTTGTTTTTCTTTGTCTTATTTCCCCCTCTTTCATGATTACAGTAAATCATTGAGTAAATAATTATGATATAATCAGATGTAGTTTTTGGAAGGAGGCTACTGAGTCCTGTAGGTGCACTGGGTTTAGTATGCGCAAAATATTGCACACTAGCCCACTTCAGATATTTTGATTGGGCCACAGAAAAAATGGTGATTGAATATTATCACCATAAGTTATCATCAGCTTTGACCCTTTGTTTGTATCTGGTGCTTGGTTGATAGCAAGATGTGGTAGGTATCCTACTTCTTTCTCTGTGTTGTTTAGCTATAGATTTTGAACCATCAATGATGAGCCGCATTCCGGGATTTGTTGCGGTGAAAATCGGGTGCACACAATTTTAACAAGGTCCTAGGGCGCCCAAGTCGCGCCTCTCTCTTTGTGGCTGTAGAAAGAAGATGGCTCCCGTTCTGGAGAAGAAGTTCCTGGGCGCAGCCGGGGCAGGCGACACTATGGAAAATAGCAACGAAGACGAGGAAGGACAAAACCTATGGCAAGTTCAAGTACTCGTGATTTACAATGTGCTATTTTCTGTAACGGAAAAGTTTTTTATTAACTTGTTTAATGTGCTTTGTCACTGCCGGGTGCTGTCATCAAAACGGTCCCGGATGCCTTCAAAACAGTTATTGCTAACGCGTACTGTAGTTACGATAGCAAACGTTCGTTCAGCTAGTTAGTGTGGCTACATAACTAACCAGTTACAATAACAAACGAACCAACCTTATAGTTAACTAGGCAAGCTAACCAATATCCACTCCAAATCAATACCAATAACAGGCGCGTTAACTAGCTAACTAGCCAAGTTATTGTCGTCTGATTGTGCAGGACCAAAGAATGTAACGTTAACTAGCTTGCTTTCCAGCTAGCCCCGTAGACACAATCATTTTTGTTCCTTGATAGTTACAGCTACATAACTAACTATGCTATAATATTGCCAAGCCAGTCAAACTTATTTTATAAAATATTCAAACTTAAGAAACTATCTAGTTAGCTATGATCAGTGACAGCTGACACTCAAAAGCTCATTTGACAAGGTAGGCTAATTAGCGTAACAAGTGATAGCTAGCTAACGGTCTTGGTGGCCAGACAGACATGCAGACAGACACCTACCAGTAGGCTATATGTGTTAGGCCTAGGCTACTTAATTGCATCATGTGATAGCAAGCTAGCAAACTAATTGCGTTGTAATTCCCTTCAGGACTTCAATTCTCAGTGAGGTTTCAACACGTTCAAGTTCTAAGTTGCCATCCGGGAAGAACATATTGGTGTTTGGTAAGTGTAAATCCATAGCCTTCAGTAACTTGTAATCACATCAAAAGGGAGAAGTAGCTTATTTTCAGGAGAGGTTGCATATAACATTATACAGGTAATAAATGTTGTCTTAAGTCAAATAAACCAAACCAAATCATAACAATAACATGACATTAACCCATTTGTGTTGAAATGTTTCAGGTGAGGATGGGTCAGGAAAGACAACGATTATGGCAAAACTCCAAGGAGCAGAGCACAATAAGAAAGGAAGAGGCCTGGAGTATCTGTATCTGAACGTCCACGATGAGGACATAGATGGTAAGTTCCCTGTTCTAGTGGCAAAAAATACAACTACATGGGTTAGGCTACATGTTATTTTTTGCGTGACTGTAAATCTCTGAATATTGGCAGACCTTACACGCTGTAACGTGTGGATCCTGGATGGGGACTTGTATCACAAAGGCCTGCTAAAGTTTGCAGTGACAGCAGAGTCGCTGAACGACAGCTTGGCAGTGTTTGTGGCAGACATGTCAAGACCCTGGACCATCATGGAGTCGCTCCAGAAGTGGGCCAGCGTGCTGCGTGATCATGTGGACAAGCTCAAGATCCCGCCGGAGGAGATGAGAGCAATGGAGCAGAGGAGTAAGTAGTGCTGAATCATCTACTTCACCTTGGCTGCTGCGACAGTGTCTGTGGGGACGATTGTCCAAGCAAAGGCCAGTCCCAACATTGAGCTATGTTTGTTTGGCAATCAGACAGTAGAGGTGATGATAATTGCTTCCCTTTATGTTGCGAGATGCTCGTGGAGCTGATGATATGGGTTTTGTTTGGCAAGTGTCTGCAGCATAGTGAACATCCCCAGACAGACCCAATGAGATGTATGCTTACATAACAAATTTAGGCTACAGTTTGGATGCTGGCTGGTTTTTCATTTAAACTAAAGGGAATGGCAGTAGAAAGCAGACACTGAAGTATAAAATTACACATGGTCATGGTAGTTTGTAGGTCATCAGAAAGGCCCATGATTATCAGCTGTGTTCAGTCATGATGACCAAAAGCCTAGTCTGTTGAGCACTGTGTCTTATGTACTGAATGCTCCCTCCTGATCATTTTAGAAATTATCATGAAGTGCTCTTTTGTGCTCTGAACTTGCATGCTCTTACAAGAGCCGGGGGTTATCTGAGGTTCTCTTGAGCAGGCTGTCTGAAGGTTACTCTGCTTGGAGATGCTTTAGAGATTGGTTTGATTTTGCAATCCAGAATTAAACCAATGCCATGTTTAATGTGCTCAAATAATCCTAGTGGATAGGTTCACTATTGTTTTTGTCATCAATCAACTGTAGGCCTATGACTACTCTGGACTTAAGTGTCAGGTTTATGATTGGAGAACCACTAGGCCTAACTGTTAACAAACTTAAATGTGTGAAAGGGGAAGTGGCAGAAGGATGATGTTTCTGTAGGCAAAAAAGCTTTGAGGTAAGGTAGCACATTACTGCATTCTATACAAATATTGAATATTTTGCATAATCTGAACCCTTCTCCTGGACCAATAATCAGTGATTTACTGAATCTATACTGTAGGCTAAATTACGTCATTTTTACAGATGAAGACTTGGTTTGACTTTTCTTTCTCAATATAGGGAGGAAAGCCTTTGCATAGTTGTCAAGCCTTGTTTTTCATTGTGGATTGTGTTGTACTAGTAAATACGTTTTACTTTGTTCAATATTGGAGGCCTGATTTTGGCAAATGGTGTTTGCTGATATCCAACACAGGTAGCCAGGCTGGTATATGCTCCCTGCTAAACTCTCTTGTTGAATACACGCCCACCCACAAACAGTTACAGCTTTCCAATCTAGCAGAGTAGCATATCATCCAGACAGTCATCTTTCAGGATGTCGGTAATGATGTCATCACTGCACATGTCAGACTAGTGCGACATATCTAAAGGGAGGAGGGGTGTCCAGGCACCCTTACAGCAGTGTTGCATCATGGTTTCTTCTGACACCAGATTGAGTCTAAGCATGGAAGGGATATCGAGTGGGCAGGACGTTCTGGCTCAGTTGAAACTGGAGCAGCTTGATGGTGCTCTGTAGCGGAACCATTCCTTGCTGTATCATGCACTGAAATAACACAGATCAACAGTTTTCTATTAACAACTGTCATTATCAGGATTCTGGAATATATCTCTGCATTATAGGCCACAAAGCTGAAGGGTCTTGCAGGAAAAAAAATGGAAATTACGCTTCAAATTGGTCCTTATCATATCTAGGCTAATGCTTATACTGTAAAGCTATTTGGCCCCACCCATGTTTGTACTGGAACGGTTAAGTGGGCAAAGTCGAACGATGGACGATTCACGCTCTTGTCTCTGTCTGTCCTTCTGATTTAAAGTGGTGTCTGAATGATGAGAAATCTGGATTTATAACTGTACAGATGTGAAGGCTAGAAGTGTGACCACTGCACCTTTCTGACAGGCACTTTACTGTTATTACCTTACTAAAGATGCTTTGCTGCTCAGCCAGGTTATGTAAGAAATGTAGGCCTAAGCTATGTATGTCACTCCCACCAAGGCAGTCTACCAAAATATCCAAGGAGAAAAAACAAAGCTCAATGGCTGAGAAGTGCCTGCCTAAGAATGTTTTCCTTGAAGAACACAATGTGAGCCAGGCATTTTTTTGTACACCCAGTTATTTGAGTTCTTTGTAGACAATTGTTTGTCCAAGAGAGTAAATGCTGTAGTGTTACACTAGGGCAATTGCACATTTGCATCTTTTGGTTTGTTTTTGTTAGTTGAGACTGTTGCGTCTAGGTTCTGCTGGCCCCCTGTAGCTTTAGCTGGCACAGATCAGAGCCTGAACAGGGAGTCTGATCCCATCCCTGTTCCCAATCAGCTGGAGTTTACATCACAGGGCCCAGGCCAGGCAGCCCAGCACCCTAAGGGTTGTTCTGTTCCTGGTGGAGGGAAGTGCTGTAGCAACATTGGCTCTCTGGGTTAACTGTAACCACATTCCTAAGGTTCCTGAGGAAGGGGAAGTGCCTTCCCAGACCACTGCTCACAGCTGCTGTTCTGGGATGCATACAGGGGACAGACTGCCAACACAGATGCCTGCAGCAGTGCCCTATTGGGAGTTATGCTTCTCCTTTATACCGAAATACACAAATAGACCTAGCCTTTGTTGTGTTTTGCTGTAGAAATATATGGATCCATCAATCTATGGATCCATCATGTTAGTTAAGCTCTTTGGAGTGTAAATATATTAGCAAGTAGTACTAAAAGCTTAGCGAGTCGTTCTGAAAGCTTTTGCGCTTGTTTTACATATCTACCGACTACAGTCTCTAGGGTTGAGTCCTGTAGAAAGTCCAGGAGAAGCTAATTGTCATTGATATTCTGTTTAGTTGGAGTTAACAGCACATAGTGGCATGAATAGCTAGACGATGGATGGGCTGTTGTCTGCTTGACGTAAAACACGATGGGAGTTATTCTCCAGTCTGGGTAGTGGAGCAGGCAGGAGAGGAGCTGCTGTCAGATCAGCTAATGTCTCTACAGACATGGTGCAGTGAGTTCAGGAGCTCAGTGAGAATGGTTGGGTCTGGGGGAACAGGGACTGCATTTATTCCTTGTCAGGTCACTTGGTCTTTAAAAACTCAGGGCCCTAGTTATGGAGTACTCATTTGTGATGCTGTCCTGTATGCTTTATTTCAATCAGAAGAAAATGTATGCTCTCTATACAACCTGTGTTAATAAATCTTGTAAAGATTATTGATCCTCCAAATGAAAAAGGTGCATTGCGACTGGCCTAACCAATGCGGCCGTCCCCTGTCTGCCCCACAGTGGTGAAGGCTTTCCAGGAATACACAGAGCCGGAGGGAGCCGACCCAGCCTCTCCCCAGAGACGGGCTCCCCCTGCAGGGGGGGATGACGAGGGCGTGGTGCTACCGCTCGGGGAAAACGTACTCACACACAACCTGGGCATTCCAGTGCTAATAGTTTGCACAAAGGTAAGTTGAGGCTGTCTGGTTGAAATATACCGTTTTAAAAAAAAAAAGTTTGGACACACCTACGCATTCAAGGGTTTTTCTTTATTTTTACTATTTTCTACATTGTAGAATAATAGTGAAGACATCAAAACTAAGAAATAACACATGGAATCCATGTATTAACCAAAAAAGTGTTTAACAAATCAAATTATATTTGAGATTCTTCAAATAGCTACCATTTGCTTTGATGACAGCTTTGCACAGTCTTGGCATTCTCTCAACTATCCTCATGAGGTAGTCACCTGGAATGCATTTCAATTAACAGGTGTGCCTTGTTATAATTTAATTTGTGGAATTTCTTTCCTTAATGCAGTTGAGCCAATCAGTTGTGTTGTGACAAGGTAAGGGTGGTATACAGAATATAGCCCTATTTGGTATAAGACCAAGTCCATATTATGGCAAGAACAGCTCAAATAAGCAAAGAGAAACGACAGCCCATTACTTTAAGACATGGTCGGTCAGTCTGGAAAATTAAGAACTTTGAAAGTTTCTTCCAAGTGCAGTCGCAAAAACCTCCATGAGGACCGCCACAGGAAAAGAAGACCCAGAGTTGCCTCTGCTGCAGAGGATAAGTTCATTAGAGTTAACTGCACCTCAGATTGCAGCCCAAATAAATGCTTCACAGAGTTCAAGTAACCGACACATCTCAATATCAACTGTTCTGAGGAGACTGCGTGAATCAGGCCTTCATGGTCGAATTGCTGCAAAGGAACTTTGCTGCAATCCTTTGGTCTGATAAATCCAAATTAGATTTTTGGTTTCGACCTCTGTGTCTTTGTGAGACGCAGAGTAGGTGAACGGATTATCTCTGCGTGTGTTGTTACCACCATGAAGCATCGATGACGAGTTCTGATGGTGTGGCGGTGCTTTGCTGGTGATGCTGTCAGTGATTTATATCAGGGCACACTTAACCAGCATGGCTACCACATCATTCTGCAGCGATACATCTGGTTTGGTTCGCCATCACACCTGGTTTGCGCTTAGTGGGACTGTCATTTGTTTTTCAACAGGACAATGACCCCAAACACATCTCCAGGCTGTGTAAGGGCTATTTGACCAAGAAGGAGAGTGATGGAGTGCTGCTTCAGATGACCTGGGCTCCACAATCACCTGATCTCAACCCAATTGAGATGGTTTGGGATGAGTTGGACCACAGAGGTGAAGGAAAAGCAGCCAAGTGCTCAGCATATGTGGGAACTCCTTCAAGACTGTTGGAAAAGCATTCCAGGTGAAGCTGGTTGAGAGAATGAAGCTGGTTGAGAGAATGCCAAGAGTGTGCAACGTTGTCAAGGCAAAGGGTGGCAACTTTGAACAATATCAATTATATTTTGATTTGTTTAACACTTTTTTTTTGGTTACTACATGATTCCATATGTGTTATTTAATAGTTAATAATAGTAGATGTCTTGACTATTATTTTACAATGTAGAAAATAGTAAAAATAAAAACCCTTGAATGAGTTTGCCCAAACTTTTGACTGGTACTGTAGGTACATGAAAGTAGTAGCCTGCCATTTTTAGGCACCAGTTTTGAAATGAATAGACAGTTTTTGTACTGAAAGATTTTAAATAACACTGATCCACAACTAACTAGTACACCATTGACGCTCCACTCTGGCAGTCCATTTCACGGTTGGTGCCTGATCATCCCCCGTCTTGAGTTGCTGGTTTTTAGTGTTGCCCGTGAGGCAGCATCTTCAGCCCATGAAAGCACCACATTATTCCATGTCCATGAGCTTCTGGCAAATGGCTGCTTTAAAAGAACACAATGTTGTCAGTCATCAGTACTTCACATGCTAGTCATGACGAGGACGAGTGAATGTATTCTTTTCACTGCTCACTGTTTTTCTATTTCTCTTCTGCCTTTAGGGAGGAAAGGCTTATTTCACTCCTGGGGAATTCATATTGGTCTTTAGTGCAGTTTGTTGAATATACTCTCAGAGCATTAGTGAAGTGTCCTCTCTTCAGGCACTATACATATGGATTTTGTGGATTTGAAGTGTGTTATGTCTTAGTCTGCTGTCATTACGTGTTCCATATATTCAGACTATTTGCTGTATTTTCTTTTTCTTTAATTTGTTTGTTTTTGCAATCTCCCCAATTTTGTGATATTACTATCTTGTCTCCGCTGCAACTCCCCAACAGGCTCGGGAGAGGTGAAGGTCGAGTCATGCGTCCTCCGAAACATGACCCGCAAAACAGCCCTTAACATCCGCTTGCTTAACCCAAAAGCCAGTCGCACCAATGTGTTGGAGGAAACACCGTTCAACTGTCGACCGAGGTCAGCCTGCAGTTGCCCGGCCCGCCACAAAGAGTCGCTAGAGCGCCATGAGCCAAGTAAAGCCCCTCTGGCCAAACCCTCTCCTAACCCGGATGACGCTGGGCCAATTGTGCGCCACCCTATGGGACTCCCGTTCACGGCAGGTTGTGTCACAGCTGGTCGAACCACAGGCTGTAGTGACACCACAACACTGCGATGCAGTGCCTTAAACCGCTGCGCCACTCGGGAGGCCATTTGCTGTATTTTCTAAATTCATTATGTCATTGAGTTTGATAATTGAGTGAGAACTACATTGCACCACCTGCTGCCGTTTACTGAGCTATAAGGAATATGAATGCCAGTTTACTCGCTGACACAGATACACAGGTTTTAAATGATTAAGCATGCTAGCAGATACCATATACCTCCAGTCATTGTGCTAACGCTAGTTAGCATTGGCTCTCAAAACTACCTCTAACTTCCTTCATACTGGACACCGAGACATATACAAATGGTATCCACAAGTTCATCTGACTTTGGGAAGTAGATAAAGAACCTCTGCTCAAATTGCAAAATATCCCTTTAAATCCCACTGAGTGTGGCACTTGGGTATGTATATTTAATGACGGGCTCCTGCATATTTAACTAGGCCTGCTGTCTTTGCTACTGCCATTTTTTAATTTCAGGAAGTAGCTAGCCTGGCATTCCCTGAGTCATGCTCAGCCAGTCAGCCTTGTTGTTGTCAAGGTTACCATCTTGTGGTCACTGTGGGGAAGTGTATATGTGTGTGAGAGACAGGGTGGGGCCTGCCTGCAGGGTCTTACTGCTCCTCCCGGAGGGAGTGCGGAGGGGAACTTGCAAGCGAGGGGAGGAGAGCGGAAGTGAGGGAGGGTCAGGGCTGAGACTGAAAGGGAGGCATGGCGAAGTGAGCTAAGCTTGAGCTAATGCGAGTCATTTTTATGTCCCTCAGGAAGGTATGGTTTACTTGCTCCAGTTGTAGCCTAATTGCCGTCTACTTTGCTCTCTTTCTCGCTCTTTCTCTGTCAGTTAAATCCAAAAGGGCTTTATTGGCATGGGAAACATTTGTTTACATTGCCAAAGCAAGTGAAATAGATAAACAAAAGTGAAATAAACAATCTAAAAATGAACAGTAAAAGTTACGCTCACAAGTTTAAAAGGAATAGACATTTCATGTCATATTATGGCTATGTACAGTGTTATAATGATGTCTCTCTCTCTCCACAGTGTGATGCAGTCAGTGTTTTAGAGAAGGAGCACGACTTCAGAGAGGAGCACTTCGACTTCATCCAGTCCCACATCCGACGATTCTGCTTACAGTGTATCCTTTCCACTCAAACACAACTCTCCCTTCTTAGAATGACAGGCCCCACCATAGATGCAATATTATACAGTTGAAGTCGGAAATGTACGTACACCTTAGCGAAATGCGTTTAAACTCCGTTTTTTTACCATTCCTGACATTTAATCCTAGTCTTAGGTCAGTTAGGGTCACCGCTTTATTTTAAGAATGTGAAATGTCAGAATAATAAGAATTTATTTCAGCTTTTATTTCTTTCATCACATTCCCAGTGGGTCAGAAGTTTACATGTACTCAATTAGTATTTGGTAGCATTGCCTTTAAATTGTTTAACTTGCATCAAATGTTTCGGGTAGCCTTCTACAAGATTCCCACAATAAGTTAGGTGAATTTTGACCCATTCCTCCTGACAGATCTGGTGTAACCGAGTCAGGTTTGTAGGCCTCCTTGCTCACACGCTTTTTCAAATTTTCTATAGGATTGAGGTCAGGGCTTTGTGACGGACACTACAATACCTTGACTTTGTTGTCCTTAAGCCATTTTGCCACAACTTTGGAAGTATGCTTGGGGTCATTGTCCATTTGGAAGACTCATTTGCGACCAAGCTTTAACTTCCTGACTGATGTCTTGATGTTGCTTCAATATATCCACATAATCTTCCTTCCTCGTGATTCCATCTATTTTGTGAAGTGCACCAGTCCCTCCTGCAGCAAAGCACCCCCACAACATGATGCTGCCACCCCGTGCTTCACGGTTGGGATGGTGTTCTTCAGCTTGCAAGCCACCCCCTTTTTACTCCAAACATAACGATGGTCCTTATGGCCAAACAGTTCCTTTTTTGTTTCATCAGACCAGAGGACATTTCTCCAAAAAGTACAATCTTTGTCTCCATGTGCAGTTGCAAACCGAAGTCTGGCTTTTTTATGGCGGTTTTGGAGCAGTGGCTTCTTCCTTGCTGAGCGGCCTTTCAGGATATGTCGATATGGGACTCGTTTTACTGTGAATATAGATACTTTTGTACCTGTTTCCTCCAGCATCTTCACACGGTCTTTTGCTGCTGTTCTGGGATTGATTTGCACTTTTCACACAAGTACGTTCATCTCTAGGAGACACAACGCGTCTCCTTCCTGAACGGTATAACGGCTGCGTGGTCCCATGGTGTTTATACTTGCGTACTATTGTTTGTACAGATGAACGTGGTATCTTCAGGCATTTGGATATTGCTCCCAAGGATGAACCAGACTTGTGGGGGTCTGCATTTTTCTTTTCTGAGGTCTTGGCTGATTTCTTTTGATTTTCCCATGATGTCAAGCAAAGAGGCACTGAGTTTGAAGGTAGGCCTTGAAATACATCCACAGGTACACCTCCAATTGACTCAAATTATGTAATTTAGCCTATCAGAAGCTTCTAAAGCCATGACATTTTTTTCTGGAATTTTCGAAGCTGTTTAAAGTCACAGTCAACTTAGTGTATGTAAACTTCTGACCCACTGGAATTGTGATGCAGTGAAATAATCTGTCTGTAAACAATTTTTGGAAAAATTGCTTGTCATGCACAAAGTAGATGTCCTAACCGACTTGCCAAAACTATAGTTTGTTAACAAGAAATTTGTGGAGTGGTTGAAAAATGAGTTTTAATGACTCCAACCTAAGTGTATGTAAACTTCTGACTTCAACTGTACGTGTTTTATTTAATTTTGTGCCCTATCATGTCTGCATGTTCCTTAACCCCACCTGACAGATGGAGCTGCATTGATTTACACCTCTGTCAAAGAGGAGAAGAACTTGGACCTCCTATATAAATACATAGTGCACAAAATATATGACTTCCAGTTCACCACACCTGCCTTAGTTGTGGAGAAGGATGCTATTTTGATGTAAGTGAATGCTCTGTTAGATGCCCATGTATTGAGGTAATTATTTTTCATCTTGTGATTTGGCCTTTTGATTGCCTCAAACAAGAAAGACGGAACATTTCAATGTACAAAGGGGCAACACAATGCCAGAGAATGCAAGAATCCCTTCAAATGTAATGTACTAACACGCCCCCTTCCTGCATTGGGGAACATCCCACGCTCTCCCTGCGTGTGCCCCATGTCTATTTCTATGGGCACAGTTACTGTTCATGACACACACTTTTCTACAGTTCTGCACATTTTGTTATGTGGTGCAAAGAACATTTTCCCGTTTTTTAAATCAAAAATAATTGAAATTCTATATGTTTTGCCATGTCTAGTGTGTTTATGTGGTAATTGAGTTACTAAAGAATTACTATCTATGGGCTAAAAGAAACTAAATTAAAGAATGTTAGCTGACATGGGCTAGTTGATCTGGACATTTCTGACAAGTTATAAATAGCTCTCTAAGGTATGCAATGACTAACATGACAAGAGGAAATGATGATGCACTACCTAATTGTGAAATTGTACCTTGTGCATTCTACTATTACAACTTTCAAGAGTAAGCTTAGAGCTGGACTGAGTTGAATTTATTTTTATTTTTATGAATGTTAACATTTTTTGGGGGGGGAACCCCTGCGTGTGTCCTCGCACCCCCCACAGTTTCGGAACCACTGATTTAGCACACATGCTTTTCCAGAGCGACTAACAGGAGCAATTGGGGTTAAGTGCCTTGCTCAAGGGCACATCGATGTTTCACCTAGTTGGCTCTGGGATTAAAACCAGCTAACTTTCGGTTACTGGCCCGACGCTCTTAAACACTAGGATACCTGCCCCCCCCAGATATGATTGGTGGAGAGTTCTGAAGTTATATGAACATGTACTGTATCGTCATTGATGGTTATTGTAACAAACTATTGGTCAGTGCTTGAGTACCAAACAAAACTGTTTTCCTTTCCTAGTCCATCTGGATGGGACAATGAGAAGAAGATTGCAATTCTGCATGAAAATTTCACGACAGTGAGACCTGAAGACCCCTTTGAAGACTTCATCATGAAGCCTCCAGTACGGAAGGTAGGATCATGAGACTTCTACGGATAAGAGACATGACTAGGACATTTGGCATTTGACAAATTTACCTTATGCATCTCCCTTGGTTGGACATTCATGCCTTCTCTCTCCAGCTGGTTCATGATAAGGAGGTCAACGCGGAGGATGAGCAGGTGTTCCTTATGAAGCAACAGGTATGTTTGTTTACATTCTAGAACACACAGTTCTGGGTTGCCTTTCATGGTTGCAATTCCATTTCATTTCCTCTTCTAAAGATGCACACTAGATGGTAGTGAGCTGAGAATAAAATGATTGGTTTTGTTCAAAGCTATGATTGTGGATAGTGGAGCCAGTTTCATTTTATTAGCCTTTCCCAGGCTTCAAAGCCTGAGGTTCCTATTCTGTACTTCCTCACGGGCCAATCAGGAGCCTGAGGACTCCCAGGGCTTTAGCCTAATTGGTTGAAAGGGTGTTGTTTCTGAGAGATCACGTGGTTGCCTTAGGGCAAAGAGCGTTTCCTTTTTGTACTGGGCTTCAGTCAATCCCTGTTAGATCAAGCTACCAGTATCCATCCATGCAATGTTTTTCTACTATGCCCATAATCTGTGAAGAAAGTGTTTCTGGGAATGTTACGAGGGTTGGAAAATAAAATATAAAAATGCTGAATTTTATGGCTCCAATTATTTCAGTGAAAGTAGAACTGTCACACCATTTTTCTTTTTGTCTGTTCTGAAGTCTTTGCTGGCCAAGCAGCCGGCCACACCAACAAGAGGATCAACAGTAAGTGTGATAACATCAACCACATTTTTTTTCTTCTGTTTTTCTCCTGACCACTTTCTCTTGACAAATGAGAGTTGGATGACAATCATTTCATCAATAGGAGTCATGATTAATTTGAATTGCCTCAACTGTACTCCGCTCTCTGTCTTCTGTCTGTGTTTCAGGAATCTCCTGGACGGACTGCTTCTGGCTCGCCTCGACCCACTGGGCGTACAGGCCCTACCAATGTAGCCAGCGTCTCGCCAATGACCGCGGTCAAGAAACCTGACCCCAACATGAAGGGTAAGTTGGACCACTGGAACTTACTGCCCACCCTTTCTTTGTATTTTTACAGAGCATCATGGAAACTGTTGTATGAGACTGGCAGTCATTTGGGCAACACTTCATTTGGGTGTTGGAAGTGTGTGACTGCTGTGTAACCACTGCCCCCCTGAGGTAGCTATTGAAATAATTCCATAAACAATGGATTCCTGCAGTCCTCCCTCCGCTGGCCTTGCTTGGGGAGAAATATTGACATTTTCTCCATTAAGCTCAGTGGTGGAGCTGTGCATACCAGTGTGAATAGATCCTCTTAAATTAAACCGAATTTAATTGAGACCTGTAACCCCTACCCTGTAGTTGGTTGCTGTTGGCAAGGACATGTGGGGAGGAAAGGAATTGGATACGCTGTATGAAAAACAGACAGTTAATCCTCTAGGAATGCATCTGCATTGAATTTAATTATGTAAATCGTGTTCCAGTTAAAGTATGATCCTGTGTGCACAGTTGTTTTTAATGATGAAATTATGAATACTATGATCATACAGTAATAACTTGTGTGCCTGAATTGTATGGAAGAAATAGATCTCTCCTTTTGAATCTCATGGTTCTGATCCTAAGGGATGCTCGTCTCATGTGTTTGTGTCTCAGGAGCAGCAGCAAACGAGGGAGTGCTGGCCAACTTCTTTAACAGCCTTTTGAGTAAAAAGACTGGGTCCCCTGGGAGTCCAGGCACCGGAGCTGCAGGAGCAGGATCTCCAGGATCTGTCAAGAAAACAGGTAAGGTCTCCTCTGGCCTGGCCCTCCAGGGCGTCACTGGCTTCTCTCTGGTTTAACTGCCTCTTGTTGTTGCCTTTGGACCATGCTGTTGTCTGGAAGTTTACCCCTAGAACCTGAGAGGGTGAAAAGGGAGTTCTTGGCAGGTCCTAGAGGGGAAAGTGTTCCACTCGACTCCTCTGCCACTGGAGGAACTGGTGAAAGGCCTGTATGCATGGGACAACAGTTGTTAACAATGTGTCATTCTCTAGTTGCAAAATGGCACAAAACCACCCTAAATGACACCAAGCACGTACCACGGCTCACTGCTTATCTCTCGTTTTTGTTCGTCCATTCAGTATGAAGTTGTAATTAACCCATTGTCCCAGCATACTTCCGTGGCCTTGTGTCCTACTGGCCTCGTTCAGCTAATGACATAAAACTGAAAGAATATGCATGGAATGTCTTATGATTGGTTTTGCATGTGTCACGTGATGCAACTGAAGTAATTTAGCATGGGGCCACATCTCATCAGTTTCCATCCGCTTGCTGGCCTGGCCATAACAGTCAATGTCATATTTCTAGTACAGGCACAGAAGCTACAGGATATTACTTTCTCTTCTCTCTTTTATTTTCCAAGGGCAGAAGCCGGTTTTGACTGACGTCCAGGCAGAGTTGGATAGAATGACTCGCAAACCGGACTCCATGGTTACAGCTAACACACCGACAGAGAACGAAGCGTGAACTCAACAACAGCATTGTCCACTGCAAATACTCTGGAAGACAAACACACACAAGCATAAAAAAAAACGAAATATGACCAAATTCCCAATGTGTATATCAGTCAGCAGACAGTAGTTTTGCCAAATGAATTTGAGATGCTATCAGATATATTGGTTATTTTGGTAAGATGGGGAAAGAATGAAAGGCGGAGATCTGGAGGAGGAGGAAGTTGAGGACTTGGCTGTATCTATCCTTATTACTTCAATTGTAATGTTTTTTGTTGTTTTTTTGCTGCAAGGGTTGTCTGGTTAAGTAATGCGTGCACACTCCTTGGGGGGCAGCCAAATCCCCTGGTCAGCGAGCCCTCCGTTAGCTAGGGGATACACCCTCCCTCACAAGCTTAAAGAGTGGAAAAGTGCTGCGGCCTCTTGTTCAGCTAATCTTATGGAAGGAAAGCGGTTGTGATAAGAACAATTAAACCCTAAATATATTCATTTAAATAAATGAAATACTTGCAAGCGTATGTAGTATGTACAAAAAAAAAGAAAAGGTTAGAGATATGATACTGGTGTATTTATATATAAAAAAATCTTTATTTTCTATTTTTTCTGCACTGTTTGCGATTAGAAAAGGGTTTAGATAGCTATATCTCATAACATGTTAAACTCTACTGACGTCATGACACTAATGTGACAAATACAGATAGCTGATAGCAAACAGTGGCCTGCCCACAAAATGGCAGGTCCAACTAGTCATCTAAGGATTCTGTAAATATCAATGAAATTGCAATTCAAGCTTTTGGTCTTATTTTGTACAAAAATGAAATTCTTTCACAAGATTGTGAAGAAATGTCTGGGATAAAATGAGCATTGTTGGGATTGACAAGTGTAGAGTTAGCAAGGAACACTCTTTTGGCTAGAGGTGTTTTGGGGGCCGCATCTTTCCTACTATAACTCCCAAGTGCCTGGCACAGTAACTGTTTGTGTCATAGTGGAGCTGCTTGTCTACTTAAAGAGGAAATGCACTGTACCACCAACGGCAAAAAGTTGTTGTCCATTTGGTCATTTCAAGTAATTTATTTTGTTAATTTTTTTTGTATAACAAGTCTCTGGTCTTTGCATAAGGTTTCAAAAGAAATGTAGCTTACTTCCATGGCCTAGATGACATTGTTCGCTTGAGCAATAATGAGAATGCCTTTCATTTTATAAACTGTAAAGGTATCTAGATGCAGATTTTTAGAAGCAACCACAAGTTTAGAGTATTTGTGTCCCCCAGATGAACACTTGCATGGTTTAAACCACTCACTTGCGTGGCCAAATCATATGGAAATCAAATACTACGGTTTTAATGAAATGGGTTATCCTTAAAAAGGAAATTTAGCTCTGTTCTTTTTCAGTTTCAAATGTTTGTATACAAGCTGTATGGCAGGTCAGGTTAAACATTCCCGATTTCTACATGATGTAGGTGTAAAAATCGTGGCCCAGTAGGAAATTGCAATGTCCACAGATCTTTTGTGTGATCTTCAGTGCCCATTTGCAATGTTGACTTTTTGCCTTCAGTGTACATGCAGTTCACAATTTGTCCATCTGTGCACCCTGCCTTCACTCAGGGCAGATCTTAGTCAATATTATCAGCCTTTGCTTGTGTCCTTAGTAGTTTTTATTTTATTTTTTATTTTCCTAGTTCTGCCAATGTTTTTGTTAATTACATCCACTCTACTGTACCATATCAAATTTGTCAAAATCGTAAGATTATTTGATTAATCACAAATAACTAGATAACTAGATCACCCTCAAATCTACCTACAGTCTAGCTATGGTTAATTTGCAGATCAGCAATTGTAACATTGGTTTAATAAACTGTAAGAGCAGCTACTTGGCTTTTTAAAACCACCTATAACAACAACAACAGAAACTACATAGAATTGGAACCTGGAACCAAAGATGCAGCAATCAGTGTGTTCTGTTTGTGTAGAATAGTCTGATTTGATTCCCAGGTGACCATCTCCCCTGGCCCTGCGTGGAACACCTATCATTCCAAAGTACATTCTAAGGTGGTCCGTATACTTAACCCCTACCTGAGTTGCCAGGCTAACTTTTTTTCCTCTGTAAGGGGAAAAAAAAACACAAGACCTAGAGGTGTGCAGTCTACTTTATTTTGCATTAACTAATCTGTTGTAAGAATAAGAACCGGCTGGATTTTGATTCCTTTTATCTTCATTGGGCAGAAATTTGCATCTAAGATCTGTTGTTGAAATTCAAGCACAATATTGTGACAGCCAGGAGTATTAATCTTATGTTGAAATAATCACTTTCATTGGGAGAGTTGTATTGAACCCCCAGATGTTATTGTTTAAACTAGAGAATGCATACTCTTCTACCTGCCTGCTTAGAATGTGTATTGATGAATTACAAGTATGATTTACTTAATATTGCATTCATATTTTTGGGATTAGCAGTATAACGAACATGTCCCTGGCAGTCAAATCTGCTCCAGACTTTTAAAGCTAGACATTTTTTGGAGATTTTTAAGAAAATATCCAAATAAACTAAAATGCATGTCAATGCTCCTTAGTTTTTCATGCGCTGCAATGGACAGGTGTACCAGAAATGCACATCTCCTTAGTATTTTTCTGTTCGATTTTTCTGCACAACAATGGTTGCTGTTTGCAAGCATTACTTTGCGTAAATGATATAGGACAGATATCTTTAGGGTGGTAACAGCCTAGAAATTCATGAACTAGTTCACTCCTCTGATGTTTGTCTCCACATAGTTACTATACATCTGCAGTAGCCAAACAGAAATTTGTATGTTTGGCTAGTACATCACACTGCTTGATTTCCAAATTGCAAGTTTTTGATGATTGGATATCATTTTCTTTCAAGGTTAAGTTAAAAGCGACTGCTCTATACATCATCTTAGTGCTATGCCTTCAGCCCTTGAAAATATACACATATAGGAGATTTAAAAGCTTTTGCTTCCAGTCCTTTTTATTCAGGATATAAAAACCTTTTAACCACATGGAGTACTGTGTTTGTGCCCTGGACATATTCCGTGTGATTGTATGGCTTTAACGTGATGCAGCCATGTGGTATCTCGCTTTTTGTGCCGACAAAGATGAGGAAAAGTGTCTGTCTGCCCTGGCTTCAATAAAACAAAGAATTCAGACTTTTGTTACCTTTTTGTATCCCTTTGTCTTAAATTGTGATAATGTGTGTCTAGAAGGCAAGTAAAATCCATGGTGAATATTGCTCTGTTTCGCTGTTTTAATTTCCTGGTATTCAGTGTGAATTCTAGAAGTGACACCATTGGGTACATATTGGTGAGTCATTTTATCGAACCCCTCAACCTACTGGTTGTGACTGAGTAACAAGTGAATGGAGTGGAAGTGCAGTAAAAGTATCACCCTGCTAACATGCCCATGTTAACAAGTGATTTTCAGGGTCAGTACTCTGTAGTACTTAGGTTTTCAAATTGACCTTGACCATGAGATGGCAGTGTGGTGTTTTTCCAGACACAAGGACAGTAGAACACTTAAGTGCAATTCTTTTGTTCTTGCCCTACATCGGCGCTGAACAGATGATAGTGATCAGTCGTTATTTGTTTTATTTTTAAATGTCTGTCATCACTTTTAGTAGATATGACTTACTCTGATGGTCAGAGTAAGTAATGTAGCCAGTGGTTATTTTATGACTTATTCCTTTTTAAAAAGTCGGAGCATATTTGTTTTTGCCTGTTCTGTTTCATGTATGTTGATTGGCCTGTTTGGAGATGTGTAGCCTAGTGGTATCTATTGTCCACTCCAAACGACAACTGCATAGTGGATGAACATAATACTGTAATATGTTACAGTAATCGGGGTACTATTGCAAACACTATACCGTAGGCCTAGCCACAGAGATGATGGGGCCTACCTGCCAAAGCGTCATCAGTGTACACCTGTGTACACGTCACGATCATAGACCACCACTCTCCGCGCCCTGCATGGCATGGGCAAACCTACGCAGTATCTATCAGCGAACGATGATGCACACATCGGGAAAGCTCTTCACTATTTACAATTAGATCAACGGGGATAGTAAAGACTGCCCCCGGCCCCTAAACTACCAGAAGTTACTATATCCGATGGGCGTCTTCAAGCATTTAAATACGTTTTAAAGCGTGTGCATACAGGAATGTGCCGTTTTTTGGGGCGAAGACTTTACATTTACAGCAACCGTAACATAATTTGTATTTCAGCTCAGAACTTTTGGCTACAAATGCCATGGGGTAAAAACGGCATGTCTCGTTTATTCTGGCCATGATGGATTTTTGTTATTTACATAAGTATCACAAAGGAGCGGAATGTAGCTCGCCTGTTTCTCCAACTCCATGAATAGGTGTTTTCGGTGCGTGCAGAACAAACCAGAATCGTCCCTTACTCTAGTGCGCAGCTGTAAGGCAATTTGTATCACATTCTTTATGGAAGCAGCATTTGATCAACGAGGAATATTCGCGGAATAAGCATTGTTACCCCTTTAAAAAAATGTTCGCCACAACAAAGTAGGTTGTGCGATCGACGCATCAAAAGTGAGCTGTTTTTATTTTTTCCCTTTCGCGTATTGCATAAAGTGTTTTTTTTTGTTTTCAAAGCCCAACCGTGAGTAATCCACTGGGCTACTCTACTAAAAGTTCCGGTGCGTGTAGGAGCGTACAGTGAAATCATGAGGAACAGTGAGGAGGCGGAGGGGTTTCATGGCGAGGCCTCCAACACTTCCATGATCTCGGGAGCAAGTAGCCCATACCAGCCCACCACCGAGCCCGTACACTCAAGGAATGTTTTGGGTGGCATTAGGTGTGACTTTGAGTACCTGAAGTCACACTTTGGCATATTAAAGGCCGTTGAAGTGGTAAGTTAAATAATTAAGTCAAACCATTCAACAGACTGCATGACTAGGCGACTGAAGTGTTAAAGTGCATATAAAAACTTAATTGAATGATGTGCGTTGTAACCTTGTGTTTGCATTTGTATGCGTGTAGCCTGTGCTTGTCTGTTTTTGAGAGATGGCCTGGTTCTTTAGGCACAGTGACATAATAGTAACCCAGTTTGCATGTGGCTCACCCACAGTCCACTATGCTACACTTTCAAAAGTTTTCAAATCAAAATTTGTCTCACGTGCCGAATACAACAGGTTTAAGACTTTACGGTGAAACGCTTGCTGCCGAGTCCTTCCCAACAATGCAGAGTTTAAAAATAAAATACACAAGAATGGCGCAATATAGAGGGACTAACAGTACCATGTCAGTGTACGAGGTATTTGAGGTAGATATGTACATGAAGTCAGTACATAATATTGAAATGGAAGTAGCCCAAATAATGACAAATTCCTCTACTAGAAATAGTTCCATATCAACCAGTTATAAAAATTGTATGACTATTGTTTATTTTCATGAAATCAGTTTATTTTCATGAAATCTAAGCAGTTTACAGGAAGGGGAAACAGAATAGTTCAATGTGGGGTTTGAGCCAGTACACCTAAAACCAGATGTCTAGGGGGGAGAAAACACAACAACAAAGGAAGATGATGCCTCCCAAAGCTATGATAATTCAGCTGCAGAGGAAACGTCTCAGCCAGAGTTTTGTCCCATCTATTGGTGCCAAACTGCTCAGAGATGGTGCTCTCACATAGCCTACAGATGAAGCACTGTATGCACAGTGGGGGGAAACCAGTGGAACCAAGGGAGTATTTAAGTGCATACAGTGCCAAGGGAAACAACCTGAGCCCCCTACTCAGAAGATGCCATGTTCGAATATTGCTTCATTAGCGGTTATAGAACGTAATTTGGCTTCTGTTGTGCTGTACAGCGGTCAACACACACACACACACACACAGACTCTTTAAGTGAACTCATTGTACGATGGGTTTTGATGTTCAGAGGATTCACCAGATTCAAAGCCGGAAAAGGCACAGTACCAGTCTGACAAGGAGAACAGTGGGAGAGGTGTACCTGTAGAATCACACACACCGGAGATATATGTCTTTGAGAAAGACATCTGTAGCCTGCGTGTAAAGTCTGTGCCGAGAGCAACTCTCTGTGCCCAGGTGGATGTTTACTTCTCGGTCAGATGATACTGACAAAAATAAGCATGTAATTACAATGTCATAGTTGGAGAAAGCTGGTTACATAAAAACAAACAAAAGACTGAGGTCATACAGGAAGTCATGTCTTTCACCACCGTTACCCGGGGCAAATGTAAATGTGCAGTGGAGACAGCACAACTCTCAGTGACATTACGGCAGGTAGCCTAGTGGTTAGAGTGTTGGGCCAGTAACCGAAAGGTTGCTAGATCGAATCCCTGAGCTGACAAGGTAAAAATCTGTCGTTCTGCCCCTGAACAGGGCAGTTAGCCCACTGTTCCTAGGCCATCATTGTAAATAACAATTTGTTCTTAACTGACTTGCATTGATAAATAAAGGTAAAATAAATAAATTAATTACATGTGTGAATGCGACAGGTCTTTCCAGTCTTTCCTATTCATGCCAGTCTAATGTAATACCTGCGCTGGGCAGGACATCTGAATGTCATTATCTCACCTTCACCATGTCTGCCAACCAAGCCCTGTTGGGTTCATGGACCTAGTGACTGTATTACTTTATTATTCTTGCAGCCGAGAGCTGCCTACCAGACGAGCTAAATAACTTCTATGCTTGTTTCGAGGCAAGTAATACTGAAACATGCGTGAGAGTACCAGCTGTTCCGGACGACTGTGTGATCAGTCGTGCAATATATATGTGCCATGTAAAAAAGCTAACGTTTAAGTTCCTTGCGCAGAACATGAGAACATATGAAAGCTGGGGGTTTCTTTTAACATGAGTCTTCAATATTCCCAGGTAAGAAGTTTTAGGTTGTAGTTATTATAGGACTATTTCTCTCTATACCATTTGTATTTCATATACCTTTGACTATTGGATGTTCTTATAGGCACTTTAGTATTGCCAGTGTAACAGTATAGCTTCCGTCCCTCTCCTCGCCCCTACCTGGGCTTGAACAAGGAACAAACACATCGACAACAGCCACCCTCGAAGCATTGCTACCCATCGCTCCACAAAAGCCGCAGCCCTTGCAGAGCAAAGGGAACAACTACTTCAAGGTCTCAGAGCGAGTTACGTCACTGATTGAAGTGCTATTAGCGCGCACCCCGCTAACTAGCTAGCCATTTCACATCGGTTACACCAGCCTAATCTCGGGAGTTGATAGGCTTGAAGTCATAAACAGCTCAATGCTTGAAGCGCACGAAAGTGCTGTTTGAATGAATGCTTACGAGCCTGCTGGTGCCTACCATCGCTCAGTCAGACTGCTCTATCAAATCATAGACTTAATTATGACATAATAACACACAGAAATACGAGCCTTAGGTCATTAATATGGTCGAATCCGGAAACTATCATCTCGAAAACAAGACGTTTATTCTTTCAGTGAAATACGGAACCGTTCCGTATTTTATCTAGCGGGTGGCATCCATAAGTCTAAATATTCCTGTTACATTGCACAACCTTCAATGTTATGTCATAATTACGTAAAATTCTGGCAAATTAGGCGGCCCAAACTGTTGCATATACACTGACTCTGCGTGCAATGAACGCAAGAGAAGTGACACAATTTCACTTGGTTAATATTGCCTGCTAACCTGGATTTCTTTTTGCAAAATATGCAGGTTTAAAAATATATACTTCTGTGTATTGATTTTAAGAAAGGCATTGATGTTTATGGTTAGGTACAGTCGTGCAACGATTGTGCTTTTTTCGCAAATGCGCTTTTGTTAAATCATCCCCCGTTTGGCGAAGTTGGCTGTCTTTGTTAGGAAGAAATAGTCTTCACCGAGTTTGCAACGAGCCAGGTTAGCGGGCAATATTAACTAAATATGCAGGTTTAAAAAAATATATACTTGTGTATTGATTTTAAGAAAGGCATTGACGTTTATGGTTAGATACATATTGGAGCAAGACAGTCCTTTTTCGCGAATACGCACCGCATCGATTATATGCAACGCAGGTCACGCTAGATAAACTAGTAATATCATCAACCATGTGTAGTTAACTAGTGATTATGATTGATTGATTGTTTTTTTATAAAATAAGTTTAATGCTAGCTAGCAACTTACCTTGTCTTCTTACTGCATTCGCGTAACAGGCAGTATCCTCGTGGAGTGCAATGTAATCAGGTGGTTAGAGTGTTGGACTAGTTAACTGTAAGGTTGCAAGATTGAATCCCCGAGCTGACAAGGTAAAAATCTGTCATTCTGCCCCTGAACAAGGCAGTTAACCCACCGTTCCTAGGCCGTCATTGAAAATAAGAATGTGTTCTTAACTGACTTGCCTAGTTAAATAAAGGATAAATAAAGGTGTAAAAAAATAAAAATAATCGGACAAATCGGTGTCCAAAAATACAGATTTCCGATAAACTAGTAATATCATCAACCATGTGTAGGTAACTAGTGATTATGTTAAGATTGATTGTTTTTATAAGATACGTTTAATGCTAGCTAGCACCTTACCTTGGCTCCTTGCTGCACTCGCATAACAGGTAGTCAGCCTGCCAAGCAGTCTCCACGTGGAGTGCAATGTAATCGGCCGTGATCAGTGTCCAAAAATGGCAGTTACCGATTGTTATGAAAACTTGAAATCGGCACTAATTAATCGGCCATTCCGATTAATCGGTCGACCTCTAGTCTGTAGCCATGAAATGCTTTGAAAGGCTGGTCATGGCTCACATCAACACCATTATCCCAGAAACCCTAGACCCACTCCAATTTGCATACCGCACCAACAGATCCACAGATGATGCAATCTCTATTGCACTCCACACTGCCCTTTCCCACCTGGACAAAAGGAACACCTATGTGAGAATGCTATTCATTGACTACAACTCAGCATTCAACACCATAGTGCCCTCAAAGCTCATCACTAAGCTAAGGACCCTGGGACTAAACACCTCCCTCTGCAACTGGATCCTGGACTTCCTGACGGGCTGCCCCCAGGTGGTATGGGTAGGTAACAACACATCCGCCCCGCTGATCCTCAACATGGGGGCCCCTCAGGGGTGCGTGCTCAGTCCCTGTTCACTCATGACTGCACGGCCAGGCATGACTCCAACACCATCATTAAGTTTGCTGATGACACAGCTGTGGTAGGCCTGATCACCGACAACGATGAGACAGCCTATAGGGAGGAGGTCAGAGACCTGACCGTGTGGTGCAAGGACAACAACCTCTCCCTCAACGTGATCAAGACAAAGGAGATGATTGTGGACTACAGGAAAAGGAGGACTGAGCAGGCCCCCATTCTTAGCGACGGGGCTGTAGTGGAGCAGGTTGAGAGCTTCAAGTTGGGCGATATATCAAGTGTTTTTTTGATATATTCGAGTTTATGTTTTAGCGGGATATGGAAAATGTATATCGCAAAGAATCGAGGTTCTGTTATAATGTTTTAACGTTCTACAAATGCAGCATCTCACTGTCTCTTCTCTGTCAGCCCATTGTCGAGTCATGTCCCAATTACGTGACAACAGGTGCACAGAGGTTATCCACCAATCACAACCCTAGACAGGCTGTCACAAATTGTAACCACGCCGGAGAAGTGTAGCGCCGGTAAGAATTCCACCAAAATGGAAAGTGAGGAAGCCAGCTCAGCCTCTCGTGAGGATGAAATCATCCCCAAAAAGGGCAATTTTTTTCAGTAATATGGAAGTGGTTTGGGTTTAAGAGGTCTTATGTTAAGCAAACAAATGTCCTGCGCAAAATGTGTCGAAAGACAATTGCAACGAAAAGCAGCAGCACAACCAACCTCTCCCATCACCTGCAACTGAAACACACAGTGGAATGGGAGGAACGCGTGAGACTACGCAATGCCAATTCCAGTCGCCCGATTCCCAAAACGTCTGCTAAAAGACAAACTACCATAGCCGCATCTTTTTCAAACGTAATCCCATATTTACATTTACATTTAAGTCATTTAGCAGACGCTCTTATCCAGAGCGTCTTACAAATTGGTGCATTCACCTTATGACATCCAGTGGAACAGCCACTTTACAACAGTGCATCTAAATCTTTTAAGGGGGGGGGGGGTCAGAAGGATTACTTTATCCTATCCTAGGTATTCCTTAAAGAGGTGGGGTTTCAGGTGTCTCCGGAAGGTGGTGATTGACTCCGCTGTCCTGGCGTCGTGAGGGAGTTTGTTCCACCATTGGGGGGCCAGAGCAGCGAACAGTTTTGACTGGGCTGAGCGGGAACTGTACTTCCTCAGTGGTAGGGAGGCGAGCAGGCCAGAGGTGGATGAACGCAGTGCCCTTGTTTGGGTGTAGGGCCTGATCAGAGCCTGGAGGTACTGAGGTGCCGTTCCCCTCACAGCTCCGTAGGCAAGCACCATGGTCTTGTAGCGGATGCGAGCTTCAACTGGAAGCCAGTGGAGAGAGCGGAGGAGCGGGGTGACGTGAGAGAACTTGGGAAGGTTGAACACCAGACGGGCTGCGGCGTTCTGGGTGAGTTGTAGGGGTTTAATGGCACAGGCAGGGAGCCCAGCCAACAGCGAGTTGCAGTAATCCAGACGGGAGATGACAAGTGCCTGGATTAGGACCTGCGCCGCTTCCTGTGTGAGGCAGGGTCGTACTCTGCGGATGTTGTAGAGCATGAACCTACAGGAACGGGCCACCGCCTTGATGTTAGTTGAGAACGACTGGGTGTTGTCCAGGATCACGCCAAGGTTCTTAGCGCTCTGGGAGGATGACACAATGGAGTTGTCAACCGTGATGGCGAGATCATGGAACGGGCAGTCCTTCCCCGGGAGGAAGAGCAGCTCCGTCTTGCCGAGGTTCAGCTTGAGGTGGTGATCCGTCATCCACACTGATATGTCTGCCAGACATGCAGAGATGCGATTCGCCACCTGGTCATCAGAAGGGGGAAAGGAGAAGATTAATTGTGTGTCGTCTGCATAGCAATGATAGGAGAGACCATGTGAGGTTATGACAGAGCCAAGTGACTTGGTGTATAGCGAGAATAGGAGAGGGCCTAGAACAGAGCCCTGGGGGACACCAGTGGTGAGAGCACGTGGTGAGGAGACAGATTCTCGCCACGCCACCTGGTAGGAGCGACCTGTCAGGTAGGACGCAATCCAAGCGTGGGCCGCGCCGGAGATGCCCAACTCGGAGAGGGTGGAGAGGAGGATCTGATGGTTCACAGTATCGAAGGCAGCCGATAGGTCTAGAAGGATGAGAGCAGAGGAGAGAGAGTTAGCTTTAGCAGTGCGGAGCGCCTCCGTGATACAGAGAAGAGCAGTCTCAGTTGAATGACTAGTCTTGAAACCTGACTGATTTGAGAGAGATAGCAGGAGAGCTGGCCAAGGACGGCACGTTCAAGAGTTTTGGAGAGAAAAGAAAGAAGGGATACTGGTCTGTAGTTGTTGACATCGGAGGGATCGAGTGTAGGTTTTTTCAGAAGGGGTGCAACTCTCGCTCTCTTGAAGACGGAAGGGACGTAGCCAGCGGTCAGGGATGAGTTGATGAGCGAGGTGAGGTAAGGGAGAAGGTCTCCGGAAATGGTCTGGAGAAGAGAGGAGGGGATAGGGTCAAGCGGGCAGGTTGTTGGGCGGCCGGCCGTCACAAGACGCGAGATTTCATCTGGAGAGAGAGGGGAGAAAGAGGTCAGAGCACAGGGTAGGGCAGTGTGAGCAGAACCAGCGGTGTCGTTTGACTTAGCAAACGAGGATCGGATGTCGTCGACCTTCTTTTCAAAATGGTTGACGAAGTCATCTGCAGAGAGGGAGGAGGGGAGGGGGAGGAGGATTCAGGAGGGAGGAGAAGGTGGCAAAGAGCTTCCTAGGGTTAGAGGCAGATGCTTGGAATTTAGAGTGGTAGAAAGTGGCTTTAGCAGCAGAGACAGAAGAGGAAAATGTAGAGAGGAGGGAGTGAAAGGATGCCAGGTCCGCAGGGAGGCGAGTTTTCCTCCATTTCCGCTCGGCTGCCCGGAGCCCTGTTCTGTGAGCTCGCAATGAGTCGTCGAGTCACGGAGCGGGAGGGGAGGACCGAGCCGGCCTGGAGGATAGGGGACATAGAGAGTCAAAGGATGCAGAAAGGGAGGAGAGGAGGGTTGAGGAGGCAGAATCAGGAGATAGGTTGGAGAAGGTTTGAGCAGAGGGAAGAGATGATAGGATGGAAGAGGAGAGAGTAGCGGGGGAGAGAGAGCGAAGGTTGGGACGGCGCGATACCATCCGAGTAGGGGCAGTGTGGGAAGTGTTGGATGAGAGCGAGAGGGAAAAGGATACAAGGTAGTGGTCGGAGACTTGGAGGGGAGTTGCAATGAGGTTAGTGGAAGAACAGCATCTAGTAAAGATGAGGTCAAGCGTATTGCCTGCCTTGTGAGTAGGGGGGGAAGGTGAGAGGGTGAGGTCAAAAGAGGAGAGGAGTGGAAAGAAGGAGGCAGAGAGGAATGAGTCAAAGGTAGACGTGGGGAGGTTAAAGTCGCCCAGAACTGTGAGAGGTGAGCCGTCCTCAGGAAAGGAGCTTATCAAGGCATCAAGCTCATTGATGAACTCTCCGATGGAACCTGGAGGGCGATAAATGATAAGGATGTTAAGCTTGAAAGGGCTGGTAACTGTGACAGCATGGAATTCAAAGGAGGCGATAGACAGATGGGTAAGGGGAGAAAGAGAGAATGACCACTTGGGAGAGATGAGGATCCCGGTGCCACCACCCCGCTGACCAGCTGCTCTCGGGGTGTGCGAGAACACGTGGGCGGACGAAGAGAGAGCAGTAGGAGTAGCAGTGTTATCTGTGGTGATCCATGTTTCCGTCAGTGCCAAGAAGTCGAGGGACTGGAGGGAGGCATAGGCTGAGATGAACTCTGCCTTGTTGGCCGCAGATCGGCAGTTCCAGAGGCTACCGGAGACCTGGAACTCCACGTGGGTCGTGCGCGCTGGGACCACCAGATTAGGGTGGCCGCGGCCACGCGGTGTGAAGCGTTTGTATGGTCTGTGCAGAGAGGAGAGAACAGGGATAGACAGACACATAGTTGACAGGCTACAGAAGAGGCTACGCTAATGCAAAGGAGATTGGAATGACAAGTGGACTACACGTCTCGAATGTTCAGAAAGTTAAGCTTACGTAGCAAGAATCTTATTGACTAAAATGATTAAAATGATACAGTACTGCTGAAGTAGGCTAGCTGGCAGTGGCTGCGTTGTTGACTTTGTAGGCTAGCTGGCAGTGGCTGCGTTGTTGACACTACACTAATCAAGTCGTTCCGTTGAGTGTAATAGTTTCTACAGTGCTGCTACAGTGCTGCTATTCGGTGGCTAGCTGGCTAGCTAGCAGTGTTGATTACGTTACGTTGCGTTAAAAGAACGACAATAGCTGGCTAGCTAACCTAGAAAATCGCTCTAGACTACACAATTATCTTTGATACAAAGACGGCTATGTAGCTAGCTATGTAGCTAGCTACGATCAAACAAATCAAACCGTTGTACTGTAATGAAATGAAATGAAAATGTGATACTACCTGTGGAGCGAAGCGGAATGCGACCGGGTTGTTGAGTGCGGAAGTTCTATTCGGTAGACGTTGGCTAGCTGTTGGCTAGCTAGCAGTGTTTCCTACGTTAAGGACGACAAATAGCTGGCTAGCTAACCTCGGTAAATTAAGATAATCACTCTAAAACTACACACTCTAAACTACCCAATTATCTTGGATACGAAGACAGCAAAGACAACTATGTAGCTAGCTAACACTACACTAATCAAGTCGTTCCGTTGAGTGTAATAGTTTCTACAGTGCTGCTATTCGGTAGACGGTGGACGTTTGCTAGCTGGCTAGCTGGCTAGCTGCTGGGCAGATAGCAGTGTAGACTACGTTAGGACGACGAAATACGATAATTACGCAAGTATCTTTGATACAAAGACGGCTATGTAGCTAGCTAAGAAGAAATTGCTAAGATTAGACAAATCAAACCGTTGTACTATAATGAAATGTAATGAAATGTAATGAAAAGTTATACTACCTGCGGAGCGAAGTGCGAATGCGACCGCTCGCTCCAACCCGGAAGTGCTTGTGCGACAAGAAAAGTTTGAGGTGGAAAGAGGTAACGGACGCAGTGACCTATTACATAGCGAAAGATATGGTCCTATTTTTTTACAGTAGAAAAGCCAGGCTTTATAAAGCTGCTAGGTACAGTTGACCACAAATATCAGTGGCCAAGCCGCAAGTATTTCACGGAAGAAGCCCTGCCGCGATTATACACTGCTACCCGCGAAAGAGTAGCAGAGAAGCTGGCTAGTGTGTCATATTTTTCCACCACAGCCAATCTATGGTCAAGCAGAACGTCAGAGCCATACCTAAGTTTGACAGTCCACTACATAAATGAAGACTGTAAATTGCTAAATGTCTGCCTCCAGACGTCTTACTTCCCCGATGAGCATACGGGTGAAGTAATAGCCCAGGGTCTCAAAGCCTCTCTGGCATCGTGGAAGATGAGCGAAGACCGACAGGTGTGCATGACAACTGACAGCAGGAGTAACATGATAAAAGCATTGGTCTTGAACAACTGGACCCGCCTGCAGTGCTTTGGGCACTGTCTTCACCTCGCCATCGGTAAGTGTGACATTAGATAATTCAAGTGCATTCAAAAAGTAATGTTCAGACCAGCTGTAGGCTGTGTTAGTAGTTGTGTCATTCTGACAATCCAATAGCAAATATCCACAGGCTGTTTTAATTATAACAAATTAACAAATTTTCAATCAAAATTATTATATAAATTACATATTCAAACAGCTATTGGTCAAACATTCCTAAACAATAGAATAGACTTAATTTGTTTTGCACAAATAGGCCTTGAGGCCTTGTATGTTTTTTTATTTTAATAAAATGTCTTGGCCTTTTTTAATTTGTTTAGAGAAAAACAAGAAATCGAGATATATATCATGAATCGTTCAAACCTCTGAAAAAAATGTAGATGTTACTTTTAGGCCATATCACACAGCCCTAACTTCAATTTCCTTGGCGTCCAAATCACCAACAAACTAACATGGTCCAAGCACACCAAGACAGTCGTGAAGAGGGCACGACAAAACCTATTCCCCCTCAGGGGACTGAAAAGATTTGGCATGGGTCCCCAGATCCTCAAAAGGTTTTACAGCTGCACCATCGAGAGCATCCTGACGGGTTGCATCACTGCCTGGTATGGCAACTGCTCGGCCTCCGACTGCAAGGCACTACAGAGGGTAGTGCGTACAGCCCAGTACATCACTGGGGCCAAGCTTCCTGCCATCCAGGACCTCTATACCAGGCGGTGTCAGAGGAAGGCCCTAAAAATTGTCAAAGACTCCAGCCACCCTAGTCATAGACTGTTCTCTCTGCTACCGCACGGCAAGCTGTACCGGAGGGCCAAGTCTATGTCCAAGAGGCTTCTGAACAGCTTCTACCCCCAAGCCATAAGATTCCTGAACAGCTAATCAAATGGCTACCCACAAATGGCTACCCTACACTGCTGCTACCTACATGTACATAATTACCTCGACACCGGTGTCCCCAGCACATTGACACATTGACTCTGTACCGGTACCCCCTGTATATAGCCCCGCTATTGTTATTTACTGCTGCTCTTTAATGATTTGTTATTCTTATCTCTTACTTTTTTTAGGGTAGTACAGAGGAGTTGATAACACATTCATTTACTCACGGCAGCTCAATGAGGAAATATGCTCAAGGTTGACCATAATAGTTTTACAATAGCAGAGCTCCCATGTTTAAGCTCGGTTTGACTGTCAGTTGACCTTGGAGTGCATGTATGCCACAGCCTTTTCCACTACCACTGGACAATGATTGACTGACTTGAAGGGCCTCACAGGGAACTGCTGAGGTCTTGCGTTTTACTATTTAATCCTCAAAACACCGCTCATTGTAACTCATCTGCAAATGTGCCCAGTTTTTCCCTGAACAAGAGCACTCTCAATGTAAATGGATCATCCCAGTTCAATCCGCATTAGTGCAGAGTTGATGATTTGATATTGTTGAACTAAATTAAATTAGTGATAATGGACTTAAGCCTAGTTTAAAGGGAGGGTTGATGATGGAAAGTTATCCTTCCCTAATAGGCTATTCAGTTACATAAAATCATATACGATTTCAGCTATAAATCAAAAAGCATACTTTTATGGGCTAGTAAAGAGGAATATTCGGTGCTAACCTTGCTGGTCAAATCAGGAGGGTTGTGTGTATAGTATATGTCACATTAGTTAAGTTGAGGTGAAACCCTCTTCCAGTCAGCATGTTTACCTCTCCTAAGGACTTTACTATGGGAACTGTTCCCTACAGCCACACCCTCTTGGTCTCTGGTCCCGTAGAGGTTGTTGTAACATAAACACTCTGAAGGCCTGAGGTTGACTTGGTGTTACTGGGAGAAACAGTAGTACCAGGATACTGGCGCTATCACTTTCAGAGAACCTTTCTTTGTGTCAGTCTATGATGAAACTTTACACGGATGTGAAAAGTCTCGTGACAACAGGCTTTTTGTGGATCTCATCTCCTCTAAGCATTTCCACAGAGCTCAAGTCATCTAACCCAATCAGCTCTTACCCAATCAGCTCTTACCAATCAGATTTTGACAGTCCCTCCTTTTTGTACTGTTTATAATGTAATTTACACCGTGGCCTTTATAATACCAAAATAAAACTCCCTTTTGATCTCTTTTGTAGAGTGTTGCCCTTTGGATTAAGTTCTTACATAGCTATTCAGTTGTGTCAATGGACCTTGTAATGTAGATATTTTTTGTGTGGTGATTTAACAAGGGAAAGTTAAATATTATTGAAGGCCCTTTTTGTAGGCTGTGTATGGAGCTAAATGAATTTACCAGATGCTGCTCCGTGTCAGCTAGCACTTCCCATTCTGGAGAGACTGTGTGTTGTGTTCTAGGGTTTCTCTCAGACTGGTCTTTAACAAACACACATGATAGGCGGAGTTTCTGGCTCTACAGACATCTCTGGGGTCAAGAAACAGGCGAAAAACGGTTATTTTTGCACAGATATCTATGAGCCATTTAGGCCAGGAACAAAATGCACAGGACACCTCTGATCAAAGGTCGTTGGAGTGCAGTCTGTGTCGTGATGCCTACCTCCGTTCATTTTCTGGCCACAACAGATGGTGAACAAGAATGGGATCTGACTCCCAAGTGGCCATTGCAAGCAACTCACAATGTACCTAATCCCAGAGATGAAGAATGGGAGGTTTTGGAGAAGGGTGGGGGGGGGTTGACATATAATCATTAGTTACACGCTTACCCAGCATGCATAGTAACCCCATCCCCTCCCCCCTCCCTGTCTGACACCTGCTCCACACTGGGCCAGGGAAGGGCTGCTTTTATCACGACTCAGCGATGACTTCATCCACTGCATCCACCCTCCACCCCCAGTCTGGACACGTCCATGTTGTTATGTCACGCTGTGTGTACCCAGGCAAACACCGCTCTAATGCGGTGTCAGTTGGCTGCCACAGAGAAAGACATAGGCCCGAATGAATCCCTCGCAGAGGGTACCTACTGTAAGTGTGGCCTTGACAAAGATTTGCCGCTCTGAAATAGTAATACGTTTGTACGCGTGAGATTGAGTGCAGTGTTTGGCCTTCGCAAGGCTGTAATTGCAGCAGATGTGTAACGTGTGAAGGGTGGTTAGCCAGAGAACCTATCAGGAGGGCAGCCTAAGCGCTCTCCTGCCTCAACAACTCTACGTGTCAGAAACAGAGGAGTGTTGTGATGAGAAGCCCTGTTGCAGTACCCGGGTCTGTTCATTAACCGGGCTGACAGGTTTAAGAAACAGCCTGGGGCTAGAGAGAAGAGGTGAGGAAAGGAGGGGAGCTGGTCAGAAGGAACAGCTGCCTCCCTGCTGCTCCCATCAGCATCTGGTCCAATATACTGTTTGGTTTACTCCCTGCACTTACCATGTCCGTTGTCTGTAATCTCAGGCAACTAAGATGCCAGTATTTACAGCAAATTCTGTAAATTCTCAAATTGCTCTATTCTATAGAAAACTGTTGCTGTCAGATGGATGATTAACTCATCCTCACGGTATCACAAACTTGTTCTTCAGGATAATATATGACTTGGATGGAGAGGCAAGAGTGGCTTCTGATCAGCAGCGTGTTTGACCCAGAAAAAGACGGGATGGATTGGGCCTTGACACTGCGCCAACATATTTTATAGAAAATGAGTTTTGTTTTCATAAACATTTTTAATATTACAGATGGATTGGTCTTTTGACCAACTTCATAATTATGGTAATTCTTTACACATAAATCATAGGATTCATATTGTCTCCAACGCCATTACAGATAATTGTACAGAGGCGAGATGTTTTTCTCTGTCTAAAGATAATATCACGGCTAAAAAGGGAGGTGAATCTGCATATTCAAGTCCCACTGTTGCCATGGAAATCGTTGTCTGTCAATCACCCTTTCCATTTAACCAGTACAAAACAGGAGCTGGCTCTTCACAGAGAGGCCTGGATCAATCTGCATTTCAAAAGAGCATGGAAAACAGACAAGAAATCTGAGCAGGTCATACATTATAGAAACAGCATGAAGTGTACGCGTGTGCAAATCTGGGTGTCTCATGGCTTCTTGATAAGGCTTGTTAGGGATGGATTCTTTAGGTTAAATCCTAAATCTTTTAGAGTTCTGGCCGTAAGCAGATCCTCAGACGCTTGGCTGTCCCAAGTCCATGTGGGGAGCCGTAGACTGTCATGAAGTCATGTGACTTCCCTGTCAAAGCTGTGAAACCAAGCATCTGCATAAGACACCTGAAAGCTCCCCTTAGGAACGGGCTTTTTCAAAAGTGGTGGGAGGAGAGAGAGAAGGAAAGAGATTCCGTGTGTGCGTGTGTGTGCGTGTGTGTGTGTGTGCGCGCGTGCATACATAAGAGTGTGATGTCACTTTTGATGATGATACCAAAATAGTTCTCTTTCTTTCTTTCTTCCTCAGGCACTGAGTGATGTGACTAGGGAATGGTCCATTAGCCACCTTTTAGCTTTCTCAAGGTGGTGTGAATGTATACATGGCAAGGGTGCTAAGTGTGTGCATTAGCATGCCTGTAATTCTCAGACTTCCTGTCACAGAGCTCATACATTTTTGATGATACAAGCTGGACTGGGCCCATTATCCCAGAAGGAACAGATTCTTTATTTAGATCTGTCAGGCAACTAGATCCGGTCTGAGCCCGGCCCAGATGGGACAAAGCCTGGAATATGTATGCGTGGTGATGGCGGTGGTTCCGTCTCCCTCAGGCTCACGCGGACCAACCTGTAATCTGCTGGTCTGAGGTTTGTGGAGAGTCAGACTGATTGCAACGGAAACCCTAAATAACACATTAACCTCCGAGTTCTCCCCCATCACTGTGGCGGAGTGATGAATGGGAGGGAAAATATATCAGTTAACTGTTCACAATGAGGTTGTGGGCTCCTCTCACTCACATCCCAAGGCAATGCCACTCCACCAGCACCAGTCACCTCAGTCTCATCAAAGATTTAGAAACGTTGGTGTACGGTGAAAGAAACGTGGTTAGTGTCACTAGTTGATATGTAGTTATCATGACTACATGGCTAACCCCTGGCATGCCTCAAATTATGAATGAACAATATTAAAACGTAAGCTGTCCTGTGTCAATTGTGGTTTTCACGAACGTTGACTGTACTCCTGACTGAATGGATTTGTATGTGTTGATGTGGGTAGTGTCATAACGACACACTCTCTACCACCCACTCTACTGTAGGACTGTATGTTTATAGTTTATTTTAAGGCTGTCCTTGACCTGTTCCTCTTCCTCCTCCCTCTCTGCAGGCCTTGGCCCTCATAGCCTTCATCTGCATAGAGACCATCATGCTGTGCCTACCCTGCGGAGGGGTCTACTTCTTTGAGTTTGTCAGCTGCAGTGCCTTTGTTGTCACCGGCGTCCTCCTCCTCATCTTCAGCCTGAGTCTGCACACCAAAGTGCCCCACGTCAACTGGAGCATGACGGTGTGTAACCCACCCACACACACTGACCAATCACATCCTCTTACTGGAGGCAAGAGTCTGGTTCAGATGTCGATAAGGGTTGGTCTCTTTGTTTTGAGACTAAAGTTGTGACCAGTTTAAATGCAGTGTTATTATATAGGCATGAGAGCAACTTGACATGACGTTTGATCAAATAAAAGTTGATCAGTTGAACTGAGGGTAAACTGAATGTGCTGAAAGTGCACTTGCCTATAAAATGTGGGTGACAAATGAGTTTTTAAAAATGCAGTCGTAGCAAATGTCAGGTGCGGGTATGCTGGACCCTTCGAAAAAGATGGCAACAGTGCACCATGTCAACACAACATCTTTGTATCGCCATAATTCAATATGTCCATATCTCATTCTAATGATGTGCTATTTGATCCTGTCATCTCAAACCTGTGTTTTTGGTGGTATGTTTGGTAATGCTCTATTGCTGTCTTGGGAATATAGGGGAGCTGTTCCCTCACCTAAGAAAATGAGCACAGCCTTGGGCTTCATCATAAAGCTCTCTGAGGTAACCTTTACGAAGAGTTGGTGAGTGAAGGCTCCTGGAAATGTCACATTTGGTTAGAGGTCATTTGATTATTCAGATACATTGTTGGCTCTAGCTGAGGGGAGTGAGTTCAGTATTATTAGTGTTCTTTTTCTCTCCCTGCCCCCCTGGTGATCTGTGTGATGCCGTGTCTCTGGATTGGGTGGCGTTGTGGCGTTGGTCTGTCTTGTGCTAGGCAGAGACTGGCTCTCTTTTTGTGGCGTTGCCACAACGGCCATGCATTGTCTCAGCTGGCTTGCTCTGTTGTCTCTCCACACAAAGACTTTCAAATGACCAACTGTCATGCCAGGGAGAGACAGCACAGAGAAGGGTGACCATACACACTGCCAGTTTTCAATGTGGGTGAGTGCTGGCCCAATGAATGCTGGGAAAGTTTTTGCTCAGAAACGAGGAGGCTGGGAACAGAAATCTCAGTACATGCACGAGTGGAATAGCAGCCTGTGGGAGAACCTGAAGTGGCCTCTTGACTGGATCTTTGACAATGTGCCAAGTAGAGTCTCCCGTCTGAGTGTGAGAGCATACTGTATGCTGATCTGGTTTGCAGGTTATCCCCTTCTCACTTTACTGCAGATCCTGCTGTGCCAGCTCCTTATGGAAATCAGGCAGTGTATTGGCTTGAGTGGAGCGAAGGTTTCTGTTTTGATGGATGAGCCTGTGGCAAATCACAAACGACGTATTATTTATTTACTTTGCTTGACTACTGATTAAACATGAGACACCGTGCATTCCTCTTGAATATGTAGCTGTATGGTTTATTTTCCTTGAATCTTGGCATCTGTTGAAATAGTGTGCAATGCCGCCCTGTTTGTGTGTGCGTTAGTAATTTCTGCTGTTTGTTCCGAGGCACGTCTCTGTCAGACCCCGTGCTGTTTTACCTAGCAGGGTCCATTCATTGCTATTGTGATTAACCTGTTGTGCTCGCACAGCCCTCCTCTCTTACATTCAATTTATTTTCACTCAGTTATCTCAGAGGGTGTTCCAGGAAAGGTTCTTCACTGCAGTTGTTTTAGCCCTGTATTTTGCCACCCAAGCGGAAGACATGCAATAATTATGCTTCTCTTTTTATCGATTTCCCCCCCCCCGAAAAGAGTGTTGAACTGAATGTATTCTGTAATGTGTTTTTGGTAACTCTTCTTCCCATGAAGTCTACTCCCACTTCAGAGAGTTTGTCTGGATATGCGTGCTTCCTGTTGCCTTAATCCCTGTCTAAATCAGCATAAACACGCAGCTGAAAACATTTGGTAGAGCCATTTGAAGGGGATGTAGCTACTAGAGCCTCGACAGCCCTCCTCATCGAAAGACCACTCCTAACACACTCACACTTTCTGGCTTCCGGAGAGTCCCTGACTGCTCTGCCAAATGCTGAGCTTGCTGACATCTCCCCGTCTCCCAGAGAAGCCAGTAAGTCTAAGCGGCCTGCCTGCCTCTCTGCCTCGCGGCTGAGGTTGAAGGAGGGGTTGGAGAAGTGTGTCACTCTGCAGAGAGAGAGAGAGAAAGCGAGAGGCAGTGGTTTGACTGGGGTATTTAAAGGCAGGCGCTCCATCTTTTGCTACTGCTTTACAAACCGCTGCTGTGCATGTGGAATGTGGGAAGGGTTTCTCCCAGAGAGTATTGTGCTGGGGTGAGCTGGATCTAGGGTGAGCTGGACCTGAAGTGAGCTGGATCTAGGGTGAGCTGGACCTGAAGTGAGCTGGATCTAGGGTGAGCTGGATCTAGGGTGAGCTGGACCTGGGGTGAGCTGGACCTGGGGTGAGCTGGACCTGGGGTGAGCTGGACCTGGGGTGAGCTGGACCTGGGGTGAGCTGGATCTAGGGTGAGCTGGATCTAGGGTGAGCTGGATCTAGGGTGAGCTGGATATGGGGTGAGCTGGATCTAGGGTGAGCTGGACCTGAAGTGAGCTGGACCTGAGGTGAGCTGGATCTGGGGTGAGCTGGATCTGGGGTGAGCTGGATCTGGGGTGAGCTGGATCTGGGGTGAGCTGGATCTGGGGTGAGCTGGATCTGGGGTGAGCTGGACCTGGGGTGAGCTGGATCTGGGGTGAGCTGGATCTGGGGTGAGCTGGATCTAGGGTGAGCTGGACCTGAAGTGAGCTGGATCTAGGGTGAGCTGGATCTAGGGTGAGCTGGATCTGGGGTGAGCTGGATCTAGAATGAGATGGATCTGGGGTGAGATGGATCTAGGGTGAGCTGGATCTAGGGTGAGCTGGATCTAGGGTGAGCTGGATCTAGGGTGAGATGGATCTGGTGTGTGTAGTAGAGGGAGCATGGCAGTATTGCCGCTGATAAATCAGTCCAGTAACTCCAGTTGGACCAGTGTATGCTGTGCTGTTACTATTGTGTTGGTGATGGTGGTGTGTCCAGTGGGAGATCCAGCTCTACAAGATAGCCTAGTGCCGCTGTAGAAACACATCAGACAGATTAAACCCCAGGAAAAACAGCACTTTTCACAGTTTTACATCCCACTGAGCACCGTTTGCTTTCTTTTCACACATCTTGCCGAACGGATCAAACTCAAGACACACTCTATACCTGCCACACATACAGACTGCATATACAGGGAGTGAGGCATTAGAGAGGATTTGCCCTACATCTGAAGCCAAGTGTGAGACTCAGGCTTGATTTGTCTCTGATTGATTCCAGTGTATGTGTGGTTTGGTGGTCTGAGCTGTACATGTGTGTTGGTGCAAAAAAGGGAGACTTGAGTCTGGTTTGGCCAGTATTCTGGTTTTGAGGGTCTCGCTTGTCTAGTGTTCAGTCTTGAGTCTGGTTTGGCCAGTGAGTCTGTGGGAGAGAGTTGGTGTCATGTGAGACGATGTGGGTTATGACTCCCATCACAACAATTCACATGGGGGGCCTTGCCCCAGTCATGCTGAAACATTTATTAAGCACTGAAGGACTGGTCAGCCAGCCAGAACAACACATACTGAAAGATCACGGAGACACAGTGTCCTACGTTCATGTGAATAATCAGATCTTTGTACAAGGACCTTCAGTGATTGGCTTCAGTGCCAATTACTATCAACAGAGAACAAGAGAACAGCACAAACACTTCCAAACATTTAGATAGCTGATGGATTGACAAGTATGACAATGGTGTGGGTTACAGAGACTCTAAATATGCAACTTTGATATGACAGAAACTCCGAAAATGATATCTTAATGTGTTATTTAAATATTACAATTCTGAAATAGAGCATGAACATACAGTACCAGTCAAAAGTGTGAACACACCTACTCATTCCAGGGTTTTTCTTTATTTTTACTATTTTCTACATTGTAGAATAATAATGAAGACATCAAAACTATGAAATAACACATATGGAATCATGTAGTAACCAAGAAAGTGTTAAACAAATCAAAATATATTTTATATTTGAGATTCTTCAAAATAGCCACCCTTTGCCTTGATGAGAGCTTTGCACACTCTTGGTATCCTCTCAACCAGCTTCATTAGGTAGTCACCTGAAATGCATTCAAATTATTGTGTGCCTTGTTAAAAGTTCATTTGTGGAATTTCTTTCCTTCTTAATGCATTTGAGGTAATCAGTTGTGTTGTGACAAGGCAGGGGTGGTATACAGAATCCATTTTACGCCCCCTGTCTCCTGTTCATAAGAACTACATCCTGCCCAATAAAACACGCTCCACCAAGCCTCAGGCCAACCTTCTCATCTCCATCCATCCATCCATCCATCCATCCATCCATCCATCCATCCATCCATCCATCTATCTATCCACCCGTCTGTCACTCTTTCCCATTAGAGCTGGACACCACAGAGTTACCACTTTCTATCAGATCAAAAACATGGTGGAAAAAAATGTGTGTGTGGTTTTAACCGCTAGATGGGTAGCTTTTATTATTCTATTTGAGTCTACTTGGTAAATATTTTCTTCTTCTTGAACTGCACTGTTGGTTAAGGGCTTGTAAGTAAGCATTTCACGGTAAAGTCTACACTTGTTGTATTCGGCGCATGTGACCAACAGAGTTTTTGTTTATTCTTGTTATCTTTTTTTGGGGGGGGGCGGACATTGACGTTCATTGTAAATAATTCCTGGATGAGCGATCTGAGGTTCCTTTGAGAAACACTGCTGTTTTTTGTTTTCTTTTTGGGTGGGGGTGGTTTTTAAAGTTGTTATATCATATGACCCTGGAACATTACTCAACATTGTCTCTGCACAACATGGTGAGAGAAGCTAGTACTAACTCCTTGCTACTTACAACATGTACAGTAACTATCAGTCTAAACATGACCTGTTAATTAATATGCATGGTCTGTCTGTCTGTCGCCACAGGACCTGGTCAACACTGCAGCCAGCACCGTCTTCTTCTTCCTGGCTTCTGTGGTCCTGGCTGCTCTCAACCACAAGTCCGGTGCCGAGATCGCAGCAGTGGTGGGTTCCCCGTCCCGCCCCACTGCATCCTCATCCTGGTCACTCCCTTGTGACCCCTGACCCGGGCCTTCTCGGGAGTGACCACCCTGTTTATCAATCTGTCTCAGATGTACACCACTGAAACATGGGCTGAGGTCTGGTCTTTCTCCTTTCACCCCCTCATCCTCCCTTCCCTACTCCCCTCTCTCTGTGAAAGAGTTCTTTGATCCATTATTGTGCTACGCAAAGAACAGTGGCTGGTGTTACATGACCCACTGGATTTCTGTTGTTTGAAGAGTTGCCTATATGCATCTAAAATATACATCAGAGACCTTTACTACAAAATGTAATGTTCAGAGATATGTTCAATAATCAAATCGAATGCAAGACATTTAGCTATTAGCTACAAGCCTCCCTGAAGTTTTTCTGTTGATTTTCCTTTCTTTGTCTGTCCACGTTATACTGCATTTCCTGTTAACTGCTGCCTCCCTGTGGAAGGTAGCCTGAACTGCATTTCACCAAGTCAATATGGCATTTCCTCCCCACCTACGGTATAATAAATCCAAAATAGAATTGCTGCTACATCAAGCTGCTTGACAGTGTGCGAGGTTTGAGGATCAGTTGGCCAGGCAGTAATTGGCCAGCCCAGGTGCAAAGTGTTCAGGGAAGTGCTGAGAGCTTGATGATGTGAGCAGAGCCACAGTGAATGTTCATGGCTCCATTGGCCACCCTGCTGCTGCCACATCCACACTATTTACTGATTCAGTCCCTCCCTGGAGGTTATGAGCTGATTTCTGATTCCTGTCTTGTCAGCTCTGAGCTGTGACATGGATGTTTACTCTGGAGTTCAGCCCCAATCCCCTGGTTGGAGAGAGGAGAGAGCGAGGTCACACCTCATTGGTTTCTCTCTCGTTTCGCTCTCTGTTTCATTCTCTTTTTCGCTCTACCTTTCTCTTTCTCTTGGTCTCTTTCTCTTTTGACTATTAACCCTCTTTGTAACCCTCAACCTAATTTCGATGTCTCTCCCTCTCATTCTCTGCACCGCTCGCTCCATGATCTCTTGCAGATTATGTGAATTGTCTGGCAAGGCTGACTTGTTTCCTTACACGTAAGAAAGCATGCACGCCCTCGTACATACTGCTGGTCCCTTGATTCCTGTGGTTGTGCATGAGGCTGGATCAGCAGAACTGTGCACTACGGGCGCCCGGCCGGTGGCCTGGGGATTTGTGCTGAGTCGTTTATGGTACAGATGTTCTCAGCAGGAAGTTTCTATTAAACATCCTGGGCTTTTTCAGGCCTGGAATGGGCCAGTTAAATCCCTGGGCTCTCCTGCTGGGGAGGGATGGAGGGAGTCGTGGGAGGTGTGTATTTGTTGACTTCCACTCTTGTCTATTTCTTTAGGGGCGTAGACTGTATAAAGGGCTGCGATTTGGAGAGAGATTAGACACTTTGTGTGTTACTGTTTAATCGGCTAAATGTCTTGCTGTAATTATAAAGTAGTCCCTATTTGAGATGTATTTACTACTGGGAATATTAGGAAGGACTGGAGGGAGGTGTCATTTCCTCCTGTACTTCTTGGAAACCTACATTTATTTTAAGATCATAGTAACATAAATTCTGTTGTGTTGAATCATGTTTCTGTAACTTCCTGTGTAGGTCTTTGGCTTCCTGGTGACGTGTGTGTACGCTGTGAACACCTTCCTGGCGGTGAAGAGATGGCGTATGGGTGACGGGCGCTCAGTGGCGGTCCAGACCAGTGAGTACATGCGAGCCCGCACTGCCTCCCGGGGAGAGATGGAGGCACGGCCTGACCTGGCCTGATGGAGGGGACATTCTGAGACCAAGACTGACATTTAGGGCTTCTATCCTACCATACCCTCTCTCCGACTACCCCCTAGTGACAGAACCAATCACTGTACCCACTCCATGGATGAGCACTGCAGCCTCTTTACTTGGGGGTCTCCCTTGGCGAGAGTGCCTCAAGGCCTGGACCCAGAGCCTTATCCCCCTGAGTGTACCAATACACAGACTGGCTCAGAGATCTACCTCTGTCGACGGTCATGAAGAGCATTGATTTGATATTAATGAAGTGTTTTTCTGGTTTTGAATTCAGCTTGGTTTGAAGTCTTGCATCAGTGTTTGGTAAATGCTCTTGACTGTGTGACTTGGTATCTATGGCCACCAGCACATACTGTACAGGGTCTGGTGGTTGTTTTATTTGCAATACGTACAGGTAGCACTGTCTGGATTATTATGGATTATAATTTTTTAACACTACAGATCTGACACACAAAGAGAACAACAATTTAATAAATTCAATTGATTGATATTTTTTTTAAACATGAACTTGAAAAAAAAGGACCAAAAGCTTAGGCCTATTCGTTACGGCAGGTCAACCGGTTATTACGTTTATGAGCTCCGACACTCCTGAAACACATTCCCAACACAGTTCAGTTCCACAATGCCATTACAGTTCAGTTGTCTCTGTCTCTGTAGAATATGTAAAGTAACCATCCTCAGTGTATCTCACTAATACACAACACCGAACCACATGGGCTTTTGAAGGAAGATTGAAGGTATTTGTTTTTTACAACAACAAAAAATATCGAAGGACTTTTGATTTACAGTTTCTTCAGAAAATATTCACACCCCTTGACTTATTCCACATTTTGTTGTGTTAGAGTCTGAATTCAAAATGGATTAAATAGATTTTATCTCACCCATCTACACACAATACCCCATAATGACAAAGTGAAAACATGTTTTAACTTTTTTTTGTGCTAATTTATTGAAATTCAGGCTGTAACACAACTAAATGTGGAAAAAGGTCAAGAGGTGTGAATACTTTCTGTAGGCAATGTAGTTGGTGTGGGTGCTATTTGTAAACGGTTAAAGAGTATGAATGTGACATACTATAGGTACAACACCTATAAACATCTGGCCTAGTGAGTGACAGACAAATTGCACAGTGGTACGTTACTAACATGGTGGTACGTTTGATAATTGAACGAAATACTGATTAACGGGTGCTGGTCGAGGTCAGCGTCCATAGCACATCTCAGGTATTGGCTGACTCATCATTTCTGTTCTATTGTCTGTTTGAAACTTAAATGTGGCAACACATACATTTGTCAAAAGATGTTGCCGCCTTAATAATTGGGTCCGTGGTATACTCATTCACAGAATGGCGCACCAATGTATCTCAGTTGAATGTGTGATCTTATTCATCTTATATAGCATACATAATCACATATCTTATTTCATTAAACACCCTCGCAGTCAATTTAACTTCCTGTATTTGTTTTGTTTTGGTACAGACAAACAGAGCAAGGAACATTGAATTCACATTTATGGAGATGTAGCCTGTTCATATGTGTAAGTTTGTACTGAATGTGTCTAGGATGAAGGACTTTTAGAAATGTTGACATGTGTTCTGGTCTTTGTATTTTTTGTTCTAAATAGTATTGTGTGTTTACATCTACACAACATTGTGATTCCGGGTGTTCTGTATCCCACTGACCCTGCTGGTAATACTGTATGTATATGTGGATTATGGTAAAGATACCCTCAGAGGAACTGCTCACGGTGGATGCTTTATATGTACTGAAGTGCAACCACTCCTAGTTGTGGGACATCTTACAAATGTTTTAAAAGATGCCATCTTCGTCAAAGTGATCATATTTTGTGTTAAGAGTTGATGAACCAATATTCTTTGTGAGGACAGTGGGAACAATCTTAAGGCCTAACTAAATGAATGACTTTGTAGGTGAGGGCAGGGACATTGCAAATCTCAAATTGCAGATATAATTTGAATGAATTGACCGTAATAACTGTTGATTATGATTGAAACTGTGTGAAGAATAGACAATCAAATGTGTGTGTTTATGTCTCTCTATTCAGGACTGGGTTGATTGTTTTAAGTCGTATATTATGCCTTGACTTCACAGTAGTGGATCCATCTCCTTTATCTAGCAATACATTATGCTCTAACATACAGTAATAGACCATGTGAGTGCATATGTAATCCTTGCTTTAACTAGTAGTGAAATGATGTGACTATAGTGGAACAATACAAGTTAATGCTTCGTGAAGTCCTTAAAGCAACTTTACCAACAGTGCTTCGTGCAGAGGTTATGGCTTGTGTCAAGGTTTTGAACCACTCAACATCTGAAATGGCTTATCTTAAAGCGAAGACTTAACTGCTCATATCTTTTTCAAGTTTGACCTTGATTTTTCTTTACTGATACAAGTATTTATTGTACTCTAGGAAGCAGTATTAAAATCTGTATTGTTGTATGTAAAGAATTTTCTGTAGATTTAACAAAACTATAGTTTATGGTGACAACCTTGTCTCAAAATAAATGGGTTTGGAAATACTGTTGAACATGTCTTCATTTTTTATTAAACAAATTAAAGCTTACAAATGGCTGAAAATCAACTGATTTATTTCTTATTTTCTTTACATGACCTGTAAATTGACAAATGTTTGATGTACAAACCTGGTAAGAAAACCCTTCTAAATATGAAAACATTTTGGTGTACCATTTTCAATAATTGAATACAGTCCTACCACACTTGCAGTTTACATTTCAAACACAATCACAAAAGTCTCCTAGTGCTTCTCCATGATTAAAAGTTTTCGGAATTGGAAGAAAAGAGACGAAAACATTCTGCTGACAAATCAAATTCAAACAGGAAGTGGCCATTTAGGCGGTAGCTAAGTGCCATGCACAGTCAGTCTTCTCAGCTCAGTGAACATGGATCTGTCACAAAATGATTTTAATGCTAGGATATCACATCAGATACAGCAACATTTTCAATAAAGGACACCAGAAAATGAAAAATCAAGCAAAGCAAGTACGATGATTGGACAGATGGTGTAACCAGCCAACCAGCTGCCAATCTTTTCAATTATGTAAAAATGTAGTGTCATCTGCCTTTGTTCCCCATGCTCCTCTTGGTATTATGGAGGCTGAGCAACTGTAAACCAATAGCCATCACTAAAAATACCACAGTTCATTCACAGCTTCAGAAATGTATTTCAGAGTTTGGGCAATTTTAGAACATTTGGAAAATAATACTATAACCGTAATTGATCATTGTATGTGCCCAAGCTCTAAAGACTAAGATTGGAAACCTGTTTTCACGTCAGTTTAAAATGAAATGTGAATCCTTCAGGATGCCGTTGACGTCTGCAGAATGGATGTCTTCCTGCCAGGCATGGTGGACGACACACACACACATGGTCTCTGGGCTAGAACCTCTTCAGTCTGAGTCAGAGTCTGAGTCATTGTACTCTATAACACAGAAAAAACACTTTTACAGTGAGGGTATAAGCAATGCATGTCTTTGTCTGTCTGTGTATGACACTTCCCCTCTGCCTATCCCTTTCATAGAGGGAAGTGAAGGCCTGTGGTTTCTGACCTCCTTATGCAATGATCAGGAATTAAAGTAAGAGATGAATATAAAGTCCATATAATCGTGGAAGCTAATCATGATAGGTAAAAACACATACAACATTGATGATTAAAGAGTTAATATAAATGTTATTAACATAGTAACAACTAGGTTGTGCTCAGATACAGTTCCATGGCAAATGAGAAATCAGAATTCAGATGTTACCATGTTTTGTTTATTGAATAGATTAGCTACTCAGAACGAAGCCAACAATCTGCACAGATTTTCACAGACGATGTGCTGACTCCACAAACACACTCCATGAGTATTCACTCCCACTGACCTATGGGACCCTTGGCTGAGTAAACTTGAGCCATGTGGTCCACAATGTGGCTTATGATTTCTATCAGCAAACTGTAAGTTCATTTGTTTTCCTAAACTGCCCAAACAAATTTCATTAGAACTGACAGAAACAAAAACCCTGAATGGAGGGTCAGCATTAAGTTTTTCATTTTTATATTTCCTGTATCCATTTTCTGGGAAGAACAGGAAAGGACTGAATGTTTCTGAGGGGTACCGTAGCAGCTACAGTGTGTAGCATTGGGGACAAAATGAAGATTCACATCATACTATATACTAGACATTATTTGAACGAACGCTTTACCTGAGGTTCTTGGTGGCTCGTCACCTGAGTCCCCTCCTTGTTTGAGGAAATTAGCCAGGTCATTAAAGATGAAGTAAAAATCTAGAGCAAAAACAATGGTGGCAATGAACCCAAACACCTAGAGGGGGTGGAAGAAAAGAAAACCTTTGATATCAACGTGAAACAGCTAGTAAATCCAGAAGGGGGTGAATTGTCTGACAGAAGCTAGCTGTAATATGGTATCCAGACACAATGAAGTAATGCAGCAAAGTAACCAGACACAACTTCTGAGTTCAACCTTAACTTCAGAGTTCAATGTGTATACTGTACATCAGGGTTGTCACAGTCATTCCATGGGAAGCCTAGTGTCTGTAGGTTTTTGTTTTTTCCCCTTTCAATTAAGACAACCAGGTGTGGGGAGTTCCTTACTAATTAGTGACCTAAATTCATCAATCAAGGACAAGGGAGGAGCGAAAACCCGCAAACCCTCGGTGGAATGAGTTTGACACCTGTGCTGTAAATGCTGAGGAGATACAACTCTGATCATGGCATAGGCTTGAAGAGAGATGTGTTGATAGTGTCAAAGAGCTTTTCTTACCCCTGCTGCTTTAGAGGCCCCGTCTGTGAACTTGGAAACCGATATTATGGAGATGATAAAAAAAATGATGGACGCACTGACACAGCGCAGAAAATCCTAAAAGAGAGATAATACAAATGAAAAACTAGTTTCACATTTGTTTTACAATTGTCAGCAGTGGCTACCATCCCTACTGTACCCAAGTGGACTATAAATATACTGAGTGTACAAAACATTATGAACACCTGCTCTTTCCATGACATAGACTGACCAGGTGAAAGCTATGATCCCTTATTGATGTCACTCATTAAATCCACTTCAATCACTTCAATCAATCCACTCTGGCTCCCGAGTGGCGCAGCGGTCTAAGGCACTGCATCTCAGTGTAAGAGGGGTCACTACAGTCCCTGGTTTGAATCCAGGCTGTATCACATCCGGCCGTGATTGGGAGTCCCATAGGGCGGCACACAATTGGCCCAGGGTCGTCCAGGTTTGGTCGGGGTAGATGTCATTGTAAATAAGAATTTGTTCTTAACTGACTTGCCTAGTTAAATTAAGGTAAAAAAAAATGTTTAAATGAAGGGGAGGAGACAGGTAAAAAAAATATTTTTAAGTCTTGAGACAATTGAGACATGGATTGTGTATGTGTGTCATTCAGAGGGTGAATGGGTAAGACAATATTTAAGTGCCTTTGAATGGTGTATGGTGGTAGGTGGTAGAAATGTTTTTTTCCCCCACGCTCAACAGTTTCCTGCGTGTGTCAAGTATGGTCCACCACCCAAAGGATATCCAGCCAACATGACACAACTGTGGGAAGCGTCAGAGTCAACATGGGCCAGCATCCCTGTGGAACGCTTTCGACACCTTGTAGAGTCCATTCCCCAACGAATTGAGGCTGTTCTGAGGGAAAAGGGGGTGCAAATCAATATTAGTAAGGTGTTCTTCATGTTCTGTACACTCAGTGTATACTCACCATGAGGGGGAACTGGAATCCCTTAAATCGCTCATTGAATTTGGTGGAATAGGCAAAAAGGAGGAAAAGGGCAGCCAGGAACTCAATGAGGGGTGCTGTGACAAAGGCTGCTGCCGTGGACGCCACAAAACAGATGAACGCGATGAGGGACAGAGCCTGACGGAGAAGACAGAGGGAGGGAGAGATAGAGAAAGTGACTAATAGAATGCAGTAAAGGCATTCTAAAGTTATTTTGGTCCAAAATCTCCCTTTCAAGAAATGTTGCAGTGACCCGAAGCTATTACATTTCCTGTCTCAAGCTGTAAGGAGATGCAGCTGTTGAATGACAAATAATATACACAGGCACTCACAGACACACTATAAGCCTATACTGTACATGAGTTCAAAAGTTTTTGCTTGTTTATACACAAATGTATTAACGTAATTGTTCACTTTGGCTAATCATGAAACGTTTTTGTCTGGTTGAGCACAAATCCTGAAAGAAGCAACTGTCTTTGTGATTTCAAAGATCCCCATAAGTCTTTAATATCAGCATGCAGTCTCTCCACGAATCACAAGTTTGTGTTTACTTTGTAAAGCATTTCTGGTGATAGTGCTTGTTTCCCTACATCCCCTTGTCCTGAGTTCCTCCGGCCAACATCATTGGACGAGACAAGCCCAGGCACTGTTATCTACACAGAGCCATCTTGTATTTGTTACACTGGGCCATCAAAACCATAGACAAGGCTCACCTTGGGGTGGGAACTCCCCGAAATACAACACAGACTGCTACTGCTGCTTTCATAGATACAACCCTGAGCACACTGTTCATCTATCTTACACTTAGAATGTGTTTCATCGTCGAATAACGTTGAATATCTTCATAACGCACAGCAGAACTGCTTATCGGACATTTTGTCTGACCTTGACATGGCTAACGTTTGTCATCTCAGACACCCACTGCTATGTTTCTGCATAGTAAAGCAACAAGGTACATTCTCTAGGAATCTTGGAATCTAAAACTGGCTTCTGAGAATTCTGGCACAACACATTTCTTGTAAATTGGATGCTACGAGCGACAAACTAAATGACTTAAGCAGCATTATTGTCATTCCAGCTATTAACGATCATGAAAAACTCTATGCATATATGTTTTCCAGCTGTCTTGAGCCACTACTAAAACCAGGATATTTCATATTTTATTGTGAGTTTTATAAAGTCATAGTAGCACCCATGTGGTTTCTAGCACAAACAAGGGAGAGGATCATATTCTAAGTGTGTGTAAAGAGGCCGCATTGTTCTTGGAGACTGATTCCTTTACCTTATAGGGCCAGTCAGCCAGAGCCCTCTAATAAAGCCCTCTATTCTATACAGTATATCTTTTGGGCTACATGCCCTCCAGCAGAGTCAGTTAATTAGAGACTGAGAGGATTGATCATTGTTTTATGCAGCACATCCAGGAACTGAATCTCACATGACAGACATAGGAGAGTCCATGATAATAACATATGTGTTCAATCGGTTCAAATCCTTGGTGATGACCCCTTTTACAGTGAAGATGTCTAAGCAGACACACTCTCTTGTTTCACTTCCTGATATCTGAGGTTTGAAATAATCAATACTCATTGAAGAATTAATGGAGTTAATTTGTTTGCAACGATTTGTAATTTGAGCAAACTATCTCTTTTAAAATGTATTTTTACCATTACCATTTTGGTTTAATTGCATGTGCAAATGTGTCCCTACAATAGACTACTGCACATCATGTCAAAACCTATTATCCAGTAATACAAAGCAGAACTGCGACAGTAGACTGACCACATGAAGTACAGTATAGAACACATTACATTTGTATGTAAGGTCTATTGCTTGCTTGTGTAAACATGAATTAGCCTACACTAGGCTACATGTCTCCAAAATGATCCATATGCATTATGTCTTTCGTTTAACTGGTATACATCAAAGTTCTCACCAGAATTAAAAGGTAGTCAGTCGTAAACTTAAAACCTTCTTCCAAAGTAAAAAAAATATGTGGCTAACTAATTCATAAATCCTTTTTAGCGCCTTTGACGAAAACAAAATGCTCCCTTGCCGAAATGAGAACAGTGTGATGGACACATTGACCTCAATAGAAATGGGCAGAATTCAATGGATGTGTTTTCCATATAGTTTACCTAAACAGCTGTTTGAAGAGTTGGTTAGGATAGGATAAATTAATCATAACAAAAACCTACTTTTGACCGTTCAAAAGCGTTACTCTAAATAGCACAAACCCGTTAAATCGAGTGCACCCCGCCCCCGCCAACTAAACTTCTACGCATCTGTTTGTCTTGGCAGCGTTGAAGAAAAGTATTCGGAAGAAACAATGGAAATAAAGACACTAATGTCTTCTTTAAAATGCTACGTTACCACTTCTGCAATAAGGAGTTGTCCTTTCCGTGAAGAAGCGAATTCTTTTGCGATTGGGAGAATCGTTTGAAGGACACTTTGGCGCGGTCCAGTCGTAACGGGAGCTTCGATGTCCCCCATTTCAAAGATAACGTTTGACTTCAGTAATGGTTACAGATCCAGCAACCTGGAAGAGTTGAGAGTGGAAAATGCAAAGCCCCGAAAAAGAGTGTTGCTTCTTGAAGTGGAAACGGAAATAATGACAGTGCGAAAACGTAGTTCAAAAAGGCGCAACATCTGCATTCCAGAGATTTTAGTTGACTGGGCTATGTGCATGCGTCAAAACTAAAATACTGTAATGTATTTGTTAAAATTATTGTGATGTATCCCTCGAGTTTTATAAATAATCTGTTTTAACGTTATAGGCCTATGGTCCAACTTGATGGGAACGTCATGAACAGCTCAAAATGCAATAGAAACATTACTTAAGAATAAAGTAGAAATGGACTCGGCCTACGTAATCTGACAGTGTTTCAAAAATGATACAGGCCTAGGTTTCAAAGGTGTATTTATTTTTTATACATGATAATTGTGTTGTTGCATCATTGATTAGGCTATACAAACAAATGGGCAATCTGCAGTTGATACATCAACTTATGGATTTAGAAATGAATGATATATGTACTCATATATAAATGCCTCATGAGCTTAGTTCTACTGCCGTACCCCATCAGAACCCACAATATAAGCTTGTTTTACTCCAATAATTGTAAACAAACACTATAAAGCATCGAAACATGGTTATAACTAAAATGTTGATATCATTGATGGTCAGTCCTTGCATACTGTCTATGAATTTGAGAGTGGTTACATTTCTCCAGCCCTATACCCTTCAGGTTTTTACCAAAATGGGCCAGGGCCAAGCTTTGTTATTGTTTCAAATGCTGATTTCCCCTTTAAACCTACACATACACTACCTTTCAGAAGTTTGGGGTCACGTAGAAATGTCCTTGTTTTTGAAAGAAAATCACATTTTATTGTCCATTAAAATAACATCAAATTGATCAGAAATACAGTGTTTTTGAAAAAAAAGCAAATTTTTTTGTCCATTAAAATAACATAAAATTGATCAGAAATACAGTGTAGACATTGTTAATGTTGTAAATGACTATTGTAGCTGGAAACGACTGATTTGTTATGGAATATCTACATAGACGTACAGAGGCCCATTATCAGCAACCATCACTCCTGTGTTCCAATGGCACGTTGTGTTAGTTTATCATTTTAAAAGGCTAATTGATCATTAGAAAACCCTTTTGCAATTATGTTAGCACAGCTGAAAACTGCTGTCCTGATTAAAGAAGCAATAAAACTGGCCTTCTTTAGACTAGTTGAGTATCTGGAGCATCAGCATTTGTGGGTTCGATTACAGGCTCAAAATGGCCAGAAACAAATAACTTTCTTCTGAAACTCGTCAGTCTATTCTTGTTCTAAGAAATGAAGGCTATTCCATGCGAGAAATTGCCATGAAACTGAAGATGTGTACTACTCCCTTCACAGAACAGCGCAAACTGGCTCTAACCAGAGTAGAAAGAGGAGAGGGAGGCCCCGGTGCACAAAAAAGATTAAGATGGGCGAAAGAACACAGACAGACAGAGGAACTCTGCGAGTGAGCATGTGAAGAGACAATTGTGGTGTCTTCACTTCACAGTGCCAGTTGCTGCTGTTCTTGGTTGATTGAATGTGACCCTCTTGAAAAGCATGTAACCATCCACACACCACAGGCCTGTTGCTATGAAACCCACTATCTGGATAAGGAAAATATACAAGACTTAGTGTTAATATTAGATATAGGCTACAAGATAGAATTATAGCTGACATTTTTTGTAATAGTTCATTCATTAGTTGTACTGGGTGCTAAATGTGGGATTACAGTATATATTCATGTTATTTGAAATGTTCATAAGGATTGTAATGCCTTCGGGCAGTTCATTATTGACAGGATGGTGTGTAAGATGAGGCTTCACCCAGAAACCCAGTTCTATAAGGCCCCCAATTAGAAGGTCAACAAGGAATACATTTGTTTTTATCTCACCCCTCCACCCAGGGTCCCTGTCACTGTGTAAGTGGACACTGCTATCAAACTCAGGATAAGTATGAAGACTGCTGCGAACAGTGAGTTGAACAAATCCTGAAGAAGAAAAGACAATGGAAGTAACTCAGAAAGCTTGACTGCCTGACATTTTCACAGCAGCTAATCAATGTAAAAGACCTACAGTAAACACTGTACTGTAATTGAATAGGTTCCTTACAACGAGAGGCCAGAAGAACAGAGTCAGCTTCTTGTTCAACTTCAGTGTGTACAGCAGAAGCAGGGAGAATGTGATCACAAACTCCATGCATGTAGCTGCAATGTATTTGGGCCTGGATGCTACCGCAAAACACACAAAGGCTACAAACATAGTCCCCTGAAACAGAGAGCATTGTCAATTAGGAAATTATAGGAAATGCTAAATGATTGTTTCCATTCAAAGATATTTAAGAATAGTCTAATCCTACATATTGAAATGGTTGTTTCACACCAAAAGCTATGAAAATGATGGTCTTTTTTGTTGTTGAATAAAATGTAATGTCCACTAGAGGGCATGCAGTATCTTGTTTAACGTCATCATCAACTACAGGGTTTAACGTTTGTACAGTTCACAGGAACTACAGCTCTGACATTCACTTCTAGTTCTGCTTTCTCATAGACAACATATTTAGGAAATAATGTATGTCAATATAATCTCTCTGTAAGAGTGAGCAATTGTAATATCCTGTAACAATACTGTGCAATACATTCTTGCTGTTTTTATCAAGTTTATAGTATATGGCTTTATCTGTGGTGATAAGTCTTTCCAAAAACCCAGTGGTTTATCAAAGTATGAAAAATGTCTCACCATCTCTGCTAATTTAAGGACACCCCTCAAGGATCTGAGAAAAGCAGTATCAACCTCCATGGTTAATGAAGGGATGTTACTGGTTGTTTTGGAACAGTCGCCTGTCATGTTAAGTTTCAAAAGAACCAGCTCAGTCTGTGTTTCCTGAACAAGCAATTTCCTTTCAGTTGCAGGAAATTACAGTCCGTTGCAGTGTTTCAACACCCATCACTGCTAAACATACTAGGCCTATCATACTGCTTGCATGCCACTAAACAAACTAACCATGATCTGAAAATGTCAATCAATCTGTATAGAATATTACAATCAGAAAATATTTGATTGACTTTCTCATATAGGCCTACAGACATAGAGGTGTAAAAACATTATGAGCAGCCTTATATATTTTAATGATCCTCATCATTGGTGTACTGATAGTCTGGCATAAATAACGGTAGCAGTAGTTACCTATACACGAGTCCCTCACTGAAAGAGGATCAGTTTCTATCTTTTTTTGCCCTCAATGGTGATGGCAGTTGGTGAAGGGAATGCAGGTCTCAGAACAGATAAAGCGCTTCAACCAATAGGAAAAAAACTACGTCTCCATATCATGAACCAGGAAGAGGTTATTTGACACACGGAACTGGAGTGGAAATTCACGGTCGAGCGCTGTGTGTTTCAGATAATTATGCGAGATTTCCTTTACATCTATTTGTATTAACAATTTGTGGAGATCTGCTACACGACTATATTCTCACACTGCTCTGATGTCAGCGCGATTAGTGACTATTCCCTGCAAAATATTTGGTGATACGCGCGGTGAGCTCTGCCAGACGAGAGGCCATAGCAACAATACACAGCACGTCTCAAGTAGGTGCCCTTGCACAAGGTTGATTTATTCGCTGGTCTGAAACATTGTTTCGGTACAGAGTGATACAATGAAACACCCTGTAGACTAATGCTACAATGTCGTGTTACAAATGATGTGAGTTACAATGTTGCATCAGAACAACAGAATATATTAACTCATACTGTTACAATTTGAATTGCCAAGTTTACAATATAATGTGGCAGAAAATGTTAGAAACATTACACTTATACTTTGAGCACACTTTAGCTACTACCAATAAATTCTGTAAAGAATTTAAATTTGATGCAAATGTAAAATAAATGCTAACGAGACATGGCCATTCCTGTCAGACTCATCCATGAGCACTGCTATTATCTACCACTACTCTCAGTGAGGCTACTTGCTCATCAATTTGCTCTAACCAAACCAGGGCAGAAAGCTATCGCCCTGCTTACATCACCCATATTAACATCCTTATCTGTTTGGCTTTACCATAGGTACTGATTTAAGCTGAAACCAAGAAGTCAGGTTATCTCACAATGCAGTCTTACTCCACCCAAGGAAAGCTGGTGCGGAGTGGGGAGAAGAATAAGTTAGTGGTATGTACTGGTACACTGTCATTTTAAATCCTTGAAAATCTTTGAAATTGATACTAAGACATTTGAAGCCTATATACCTGAGGGAGAAGTCCACACATGTATCTTGTTCTTTTTCTTTAGATCTGTATAGAGGGGAACATTGCTAGTGGGAAGACAACATGCCTAGAGTATTTCAGCAAAACCAGTAACATTGAGGTAAACAACAACAAAAACATGCAACATGCTTGTTCAACATTTTTGCATTCCTTCATTTTCCTTTCCTCCTTGTGCTGCACTGTGTGTAAAACAAAAGGTACAATTAAATCACAATTTTACTTTTGATTTCTCAGGTGCTGACTGAGCCAGTTTCCAAATGGAGGAATGTTCGAGGGCACAACCCCCTGGTATGTGACCATTCTATAGAAGATGGTTCATTTTGATAAATGACATATTGTATGCTGATGTTAGATCTCCTCCCCTCCTGCAGGGGTTGATGTACCAGGACCCTACTCGATGGGGCATCACTCTACAGACCTATATTCAGCTAACCATGCTGGACCAACACCTCTCAACAATAGTAGGTACTCTAAAACATTGCACAGAACACGTTGCACTGATATCCTACTGTTTCACTACTGTTGCATGTGTTCTATCAATAGTACAGACTTCTCTTTCACCAAGTACAACGACTTGTATTTTACATTGCATAATTAACATGGTCTGTTTTGTGTTTGTTGATTCCAGTCAGCCCCAATGAGAATGATGGAAAGGTCCATCTACAGTGCCAAGTACATCTTTGTGGAAAATCTTTACAGAAGGTAATGTGTAACGGATGTGAAATGGCTAGCTAGTTAGCGGGTATGCGCTAATAGCATTTCAATCGGTTACGTCACTTGCTCTGAGACCTGAAGTAGGGTTTCCCCTTGCTCTGCAAGGGCCGTGGCCTTTGTGGAGCGATGGGTAACGACGCTTCGTGGGTGTCAGTTGTTGATGTGTGCAGAGGGTCCCTGGTTCGCGTCGGGGCGAGGGGACGTACTAAAGTTATACTGTTACAAATGCACATGGTATATTTCACACCACTTTATAGCTGGTTTTCATTTGTGCCCAATCTAGCTCATTTGATGTACTTCACAATATTTTGCTCTCTGCAGTGGGAAGATGCCCGAGGTGGACTTTGCTGTTCTTAGTGAGTGGTTTGAGTGGATCACTCAGAATATTGCCATTCCTATGGATCTTATCGGTAAGCTGTGCAGAAACACACGCTTTCTACTTTATTCTGATGATGTTGGGTCCTTGGTAGAACCTTGTTCACTTAGTTCCTCCTCTGTTTCAGTTTACCTCCAGTCGTCTCCACAGACCTGCCATGAGAGGCTGAAAGAGCGATGCAGGGAGGAGGAGAAGATCATTCCTTTGGTGAGGGTAGAAGAATGACAAACTCTCAGTGCTGTTCTTGGTCTAACTTCAGAGGAGTTTTAAGACTCGTCTCTTGCCCTACTCTCTCGAACTACTATCTTTCTCGCTTTTTTTTAAAAGGAATATCTAGAGGCAATCCATCAGCTGTATGAAGACTGGCTGATAAAGAAGACGTCCTTCAGTGTTCCTGCTCCAGTCCTTGTGAGTGATCCATCATTTTCAGGCATGCGTTTGGAGGACAATGGTCAATTAATGAGGAACATTGTTTATACGTTCTAGTGTCTCCTGTGATAAGCACCAGAGTATTGGTCATCTATGTCAAGGATTCCTTGTTTTTCATTGTTGGGAAATAGTCAAGGGTTCAGTAGAAAGACAGGTGTGCAGGTAAGTGATTGTTAAACACAGCTCTGTTTTTGTATCACGTTACTATAATCTGTAAAGGCAGTTTCACAACATTTTAATGATATATACACTGAGTATACAAAACCAGGTGAAATCTAAGATCCCTTATTGATGTCACTTGGTAAATCCACTTCAGTCAGTGTAGATGAAGGGGAGGAGACCGGTTCAAGGAGTTTTAAGCCTTGAGACATGGAGTGTGGATGTGTGCCATTCAGAGGGTGACTGGGCAAGACAAAACATTGAAGTGCCTTTGAACGGGGTATGGTAGTAGGTGCAAGGTGCACCGGTTTGTGTCAAGAACTGCAACGATGCCGTTTTTTTTCACGCTCAACAGTTTCTCGTGTGTCTCAAGAATGGTCCACCACCCAAAGGACATCCAGCCAACTTGACACAATTGTGGGAAGCATTGGAGTCGACATGGGCCAGCATCCCTGTGGAATGCCTTCGACACTTTGAAGACTCCATGCTCCGACTAATTGAGTCTGTTCTGAGGGCAAAAGGGGGAGGGGTGCAACTCAATATTAGGAAAGTGTTCATAATATTTGGTATACTCAGTGTATTTGTATTTCTATATTTTCAGGTAATTTCGGCAGACGATGACCTGCAGAAGATGATCCACCAGTATGAGGAGAACAGAGAGAAGATTTTATCAGGGAGCAATGTGTGACTGAAGTACAGTGCCTTCAAAAAGTATTCAGACCCCTAGACTTTTTCCACATTTTGTTAGGTTACAGCCTTATTCTAAAATGTATTAAATAGTTTTTTCCCCTCATCAATCGACTCACAATACCCCATAATGACAAAGCAAAAACAGGTTTTTAGAAATGTTTGTTAATTCAACTTTGTTGAAGCACCGTTGGCAGCGATTACAGCCTTGAGTCTTCTTGGGTATGACGCTACAAGCTTGGCACAACTGTATTTGGGGAGTTCCTCCCATTCTTCTCTGCAGATCCACTCAAACTCTGTCATGTTAGATGGGGAGTGTTGCTGCACAGCTATCTTCAGGTCTCCAGAGATGTTTGATCGGGTTCAAATCCGGGCTCTGGCTGGGCCACTAAAGGACATTCAAAGACTTGTCCCCGAGGCCAATCCTGCGTTGTCTTGGCTGTGTGCTGAGGGCCGTTGTCCTGTTGGAAGGCAAACTTTCACTCCCGGTCTGAGGTCCTGAGCGCTCTGAAGCAGGTTTTCAAATCAAATCAAATCAAGTTTATTTTATATAGCCCTTCGTACATCAGCTAATATCTCGAAGTGCTGTACAGACACCCAGCCTAAAACCCCAAACAGCAAGCAATGCAGGTGTAGAAGCACGAGGGCCGTTTTCATCAAGGATCTCTCTGTACTTTGCTCCATTCATCTTTCCCTCGATCCTGACTAGTCTCCCAATCCCTGCCGCTAAAAAACATCCCCACAGCATAATCCTGCCACCACCATGCTTCACCGTAGGGATAGTGCCAGGTTTCCTCCAGATGTGACGCTTGGCATTCAGGCCAAAGAGTTCAATCTTGGTTTCATCAGACCAGAGAATCTTGTTTATCATGGTCTGAGAGTCTTTAGGTGCTTTTTGGCAAACTCCAAGCGGTCTGTCATGTGCTTTTTACTGAGGAGTGGGTTCCGTCTGGACACTCTACCATAAAGGCCTGATTGGTGGAGTGCTGCAGAGATGGCAGAACCTTCCCGAAGGACAACCATCTCCACAGAAGGACTCTAGAGCTCTGTCAGAGCAACGATCGGGTTCTTGGTCACCTCCCAGACCAAGACCATTCTCCCCCGATTGCTCAGTTTGGCCGAGCGGCGAGCTCTAGGAAGAGTCTTTGTGGTTCCAAACTTCTTCCAGTTAAGAATGATGGAGGCCACTGTGTTCTTGGGGACCTTCAATGCTGCAGAAATGTTTTGGTACCTTTCCCCAGTTCTGTGCTTCGACACAATCCTGTCTCGGAGCTCTACGGACAATTCCTTCGACCTCATGGCTTGGTTTTTGCTCAGATATGCACTGTCAACTGTGGGACCTTTACAGTGCCTTGCAAAAGTATTCATCCCCCCTGGCGTTTGTAGAATTTTGTTGCATTACAACATGTCATTTAAATTCATTTTATTTGGATTTCATGTAATGGAATTACATAAAATAGTCCAAATTGGTGAAGTGAAATTAAAAAAATTACTTGTTTCAAAAAATGATTCACCCTTTTTGCTATGAAGCCCCTAAATAAGATCTGATGCAATCAATTACCTTCAGAAGTCACATAATTAGTTAGATTGTACACAGGTGGACTTTATTTAAGTGTCATATGGTCTCAGTATATATACACCTGTTCTGAAAGAGTCCCAGAGTCTGCAACACCACTAAGCAAGGAGCACCACCAAGCAAGTGGCACCATGAGAATAAGAGCACCTCCTCCCAGCTGCCCACTGCACTGAGGATAGGAAACACTGTCACCACCGATAAATCTATGATAATCGATCATTTCAATAAGCATTTTTCAACGGCTGGCCATGCTTTCCACCTGGCTACCTCTATCCCGGCCAACACCTCAGCACCCCATGCAGCAACTTGCCCAAACCCCCCCCACACTTCTCCTTCACCCAAATCCAAGCAGCTGATGTTCTAAAAGAGCTGCAAAAGCTGGATCCCTACAAATCAGCTGGGCTAGACAATTTGGACCCTCTCTTTCTAAAATTATCTGCCGAAATTGTTGCATCCCCTATTACTAGCCTATTCAACTTCTCTTTCGTATCGTCTGAGATCTCCAAAGATTGGAACGCTGCCGCGGTCAATCCCCCTCTTCAAAGGGGGAGACCCCTTAGACCCAAACTGTTATAGACCTATATCCATCCTGCCCTGCCTTTCTAAAATCTTCAAAAGCCAAGTTAATAAACAGATCACAGACCATTTTGAATTCCACCATACTTTCTCCACTATGCAATCTGGTTTCCGAGCTGGTCATGGGTGCACCTCAGCCACGCTCAAGTTCCTAAACGATATCATAACCGCCGTCGATAAAGACAGTACTGTGCAGCCGTCTTCATCGACCTGGCCAAGGCTTTCGACTCTGTCAATCACCGCATTCTTATCGGCAGACTCAATAGCCTTGGCTTCTCAAATGACTGCCTCGCCTGGTTCACCAACTACTTCTCAGATGGAGTTCAGTGTGTCAAATCGGAGGGCCTGTTGTCCAGACCTCTGGCAGCTCTATCGGGGTGCCACAGGGCTCAGTTCTCTGGATGACTCTCTTCTCTGTATATATCAATGATGTCGCTCTTGCTGCTGGTGATTCTCTGATCCACCTCTACGCAGACGACACCATTCTGTATACATCTGGACCTTTGGACACCGTGCTATCAAACCTCCAAACGAGCTTCAACGCCATACAACACTCCTTCCGTGGCCTCCAACTGCTTTTAAATGCTAGTAAAACTAAGTGCATGCTTTTCAACCGATTGCTGCACGCACCCTCCCGCCCGACTAGCATCACTACTCTGGACGGTTCTGACTTAGAATATGTGGACAACTACAAATACCTAGGCGTCTGGTTAGACTGTAAACTCTCCTTCCAGACTCACATTAAGCATCTCCAATCCAAAATGAAATCTAGATCGTCTTCCTATTTCGCAACAAAGCCTCTTTTACTCATGCCGCCAAACATACCCTTGTAAAACTGACTATCCTGCCGATCCTTGACTTTGGCGATGTCATTTACAAGATAGCCTCCAACACTCTAATCAGACTACATCCAGTTTTCTATCACAGTGCCATCCGTTTTGTCACCAAAGCCCCATATACTACCCACCACTGCGACCTCTATGCTCTCGTTGGCTGGCCCTCACTACATATCCATCGCCAAACCCTCTGGCTCCAGGTCATCTATAAGTCTTTGCTAGGTAAAGGAGGCCTTATCTCAGCTCACTGGTCACCATAGCAACACCCACCCATAGCACGCGCTCCAGCAGATATATTGCACTGGTCATATTGAATAGTTATGCACGCTCAAGTTTTCAGTTTTTTTGTGTTTTTTGTTTGTTTCACAATAAAAAATATTTTGCATCTTCAAAGTGGTAGGCATGTTGTGTAAATCAAATGATACAACCCCCCCCCAAAAAATCTATTTTAATTCCAGGTTGTAAGGCAACAAAATAGGAAAAATGCCAAGGGGGGTGAATACTTTCACAAGCCACTGTATATAGACAGGTGTGGGCCTTTCCAAATCATGTCCAATCAATTGAAATTACCACAGTTGGACTCCAATCAAGTTGTAGAAACATCTTAAGGATGATCAATGGAAACGGGATGCACTTGAGCTCAATTTCGAGTCTCATAGCGAAGTGTCTGAATACTAATGTAAATAAGGTGTTTCTGTTTTTTATAAATTTGCAAACATTGCTTAACCAGTTATTTCGCTTTGTCATTATGGGGTATTGTGTGAATTCCTGAGGATTGTAATTGATTTAATACATTTTAGAAAAAGGCTGTAACGTAACAAAATGTGGAAAAAGTCAAGGGGTCTGAATACTTTCCGAAGGCACTGTACACATGCTGCACCAACAATGGCAGTAAATATGTTGTCTGTAAGCAGGTATTTATAGTCCAAGAGAGAACACCAGAATGAGCTTGTGGAGTTTCTGTTATCTTGTCCACTGTTACACACTGTCTTAGAACTACTCTCTGACCGGTACATTTTCAGACCGCAAGTATTCCATACTGCATATTTACTGCTTCAAGTCGCTTTCCAACATATGTTACATATGCACTAACATAGCTATGTGTTTTGTTCTTATTTTATTTACTGCTAATATATAGAGGAACATGTTGTCAGGCTGGAATTGCACTTAGTTGTGAACAGGACCAACAGTTATTGTGCCAAATCTTGTACTCTTTCGCTGAGATCATTTTAATAAATGCCTAAAAGGGATTTTGTATAATAACATATGTTAATGTATGCAATATTGCCGATGTAAAGTTAGTGTAACAGTCTATTTTGTATGATCCATTTGAACTTCTGAAGACCACGAAAGTTTTCAATTTTTGTTTATTTTTGTTTAAAAAAGTCCTAACATTCTGAATACAATTGGACGTACATTTTCATAAACATTACAAAGCATTCGGTAGTCAAGGAGCAAGGAAAGTAAGTGCAGGATTGGCATAAAATTAATTTCAGTAAGGCACTGTCACTGTAAAAGGACACAGTGGAAATATTACCTCCACCTCATAAATTAGGTCAAGCATAATTAACATTGTATTAAAAGTCTATCTCCTGAGAAAGAGTACAAAGCAAAGACCAGAAAATACTGAAGAGGAATTAAATTCAATTAAGTAATTATTTCCGTCACCTTCATACATTGAATCCACAGGAGGTTGGTTGCAACTTAATTGGGGAGGACGGGCTCGTGGTAATGCCTGGAGCAGAAAGAGTGGAATGTATCAAACACATCAAACATGGTTTGATGCCATTTCATTTGCTCCGTTACAGCCATTATTATGAGCCGTTCTCCCATCAGCAGCGTCCACTGATTGAATCGCCCCAGACCAAAACAACTTAGTGGCAAGGGATGTTTTAGACCTGAACAGGCATGTCAATCAATTTCTCTCTGTGTGTTCTGATGCTCCAGGAGCACCAGCATTCAATCATGACCTTACTTCCTCTAAGGCTCGTCCACCATGACATATGTCTGAAGCAGCTCGTCCTCTGAGGGCTGAGGGATGGGTCCCTCCATGTCCTGGTGCTGAGGGCCTGCGGAGGGCTGGTGGTCAGCAGCAGTAGGGTCCAGCACTGGGGGGTCCAGGTGGTTGGTTGGGACATAGATGGAGTGAGGTGGCTCTTTGATGGTGTCCCTACCAGGAATGTGTTTGTGGGGACTGTCTGCTAGTTCACAGCTGCTACAGCCTGGGATGTTACAGACCGGCACCAGAGAGGGATGGCACATTAGAGGCTGGCTCTGGTACCCTGCAGAATCCTGGTGAGGGGACCCATCATAGCAACTGGCATGCGGCGGTGCTGTCTCTTCTACGGGGTATTTCAGGTTCTCCTCCACCTTGTGCTCCTCCACCTTATGCTCATGGACATGCAGTTGGCCGATCCTCTCAGCAAGCTTGCTCAGCTCGTCTGCATCATCTGCCTCCTGACCCTCTCTGGTCACTTCTACCTGTGGAGGAGTTGGTCCGTGGAGCGTGGCAGTAGTCTTGTAGGCCTTATCTTCTGGAGTCTGGAGCTTTGGGACTGCTTCTGTGAGATGGGGTTTTGGTGCTGCTGTGGTGTGAAAGGAGATGAACTGGAGACCACTTACATCACTGCCAGCTAAATTGGCTGGACTGCTCCCTTCCTCAGGTGTGTTCTCTTTGATAAGTCGCCTCCGCACTACAGGAGGTCCACTCAGTGGCTTACTGAATATTGGCTTCTGCCTTATGGCAAGGTCTGGGTAATTCTGCTGCATCTCCAGGATAGACCTGTCATCATTCAAGAACCCCCTGGGTGATCTGATTCCTGGAGAGTGTGTCGTCTCAATGGACTGAACCTCCAAGTTGAGGGTTATCTGTCCATCATCCTGTTGCCTGCCTGGTGTGCTAGCAGTGACACGGTTCTCCTCGGTTAAGTCTCCCTCATCTGTCTCCACCGGTCCTGGGTCTGCCAGGGAACAACCATTAGATAGACCCTTATCTTCATTCTCCTCTTGTTTTTGCATTTGTACGGGCTCTGTTTCAGAGTCCTTTGCTGTCTCCTCGGCAGCCCTCTGGGTGTTATGTCGTGGTGCAGCTCTCCTCTGTAGGATCTCCAGACACTCAGGCTGTGACTGCTGACCCATGAGCTCCAACAGGTACTCACACTCTGTTCGGGCCAGGAAAAGCTCAAAACCCATTTTCATGGATGTTTCAGGGTCTGCATTGTCTGTGAGTCGGTACTCTGTGTCAGTTTCCAGATGATATCCTATTGTTTCAAGGATACTTTTCGTGGCACTCTTTGTCAGGACCGGCTGGATGCAGTAGACAAAGGGGCCAGTGAAAGTCTGAGTGGGAGATAAGAGTCTTCATTATCACAACAACAACTTAATGAAACTTAAGAAAATGATCACTACAGTATGGAGAACATCTGTACTTTAATCCTCTCCAGTTTCAAATCATGCTTCACCTTTTGACATTTCACAAGCCTGGCAAATAATTTAGCCTATACAGTTTACTTTCACTTCCTGATATGTGACAGCAGCACCTTTGAATATGTGGCTTGTGATTAGAGATGGCATTTCAATGTAAAAACATAGACATATATTATCCCTCTATTTCTTACTCTGATAATAATAATTTGTACATGTGCATTAGGCTATCCTAGCCTAAGTCGAGACAACTCCTCCGCACCCCATTTGCTTGGGTGCATTGCGCAAGATAAAAGAAGCCTAGGCCTAATTGTCGAAATCGAACTATGAATACCATGCCAATTATATTTTTTACCTTGAGCATCTTGATTTCCTTCTTCCATGGGTAAAGAAACAGATTTACACAGAACATCTCCAACACCTCTGTGGCTTTGATGAGCGCACTGAAGAATGTCCGACAATCTTTAAAGCCGGATTTTACGCATTCGGATGCAGTAAGGTAAAAGTCAAAATTAGAAAATCTTTCTCCGGGGTCTGTCTCTAACAGCAAAAATCGTCTAGCTCCCACGGTAACCTGTTTCTCTTGGCATAGTTGCAGGTTACCCTTACTCCATATCTGATCATAGTAATTTAGGTAATTGTCGAAAGCCTCTTTACGCGCTACAGGCGTTTGGTCACCGACACCATCCTTCATATTTTTTTGTTGTTGAAAAATACTGTTCAGTTAGGCTACACGCTTCTTATCGGATTTAGAAATAACATAGGAACAAGGAAGTATGACAAGAGTGGAAGTGAAAGAGACGGCACACCATTGGTATTGATCTGACAGGTTAGTCAAGTAGGTAAAAAATGGACAAAATGCGGAAGCATGGCTGTTTCGCTACAGTTAGGCTACGGTGACATTAGATTTGCCCATGTATCAATGAAGCTCTTGTGTTGCTTAGCACGACTGACATCTAGTGGACAAAATATAACATACCCGTTCTAGACTGAAGACATGCTTCTTCCAACAGATGGCGCTACAGGAAAGAAAAAAATATTATATTCTAGTCATGCCACAAACCTGAAATGACGCTGAAAAGTCTGGAGCAGCTCTTCTCTGCAATGAACCAACTTCCAGTGTATCTCTCTCTCCATCAGGTTGTTTTTCTGTGCTGCTACAGGTGATAGATGTTACAGTACATGCCCCACCAAAAACAACGAGATAGAGAATGATGATAAACCCTTGAATTATGAATGCATAGCTGCAGCAGCCTGATTTAAATAATGTTTCAGTTGAATAGTGATAATGTTAAAACTATTTTTCAATGGCATGGTGATTGTTCAGGCATTTAGGGGATTGGATACCTTGGAGACATCGCTGTACGACACATTTATGAGGTTCTGTCACAGATGATGTCCGCCTGACCCATGGTCACCTCTAACTCGCTACAGAGACCAGAGCAGCTCCAGAGAGCTCTCTTCTGCTTTGTCAGTCACATCAGGAAGGAAAACACAGTTTAAATGATTCCCCTCCTAAGTCAATAAGATCTGGGTGGGTGCAGTATTCACAAAGCCTCATAATGGACGCTGTGGACTTATTATCTAGAGTGCAGTGGCACTAGATGAAATTAGCTTTCTGCTGGCACACCCTAATAGGAGCCTTGCACTGGGCAACGAGGGTAATTAGGAGCAGAGCAACGGCACAGACCATCTGCTCAGTCTGATTTACATTAGCTAGCTAGCCCACCACCCAAACACACCATTCAGAGCAGATCAGAGGGGAATGAATGGCTGTCAACGGACAGGATGTCACAACATATTCCCATGCATTATACATAGCAGGATTCAATTGGTTAAACGTTTAGGGAAACATTTAGCCAATGTAGATAATTGCACTACACTGTTTCTGCACTTTTGGATGCTATACAAACACTCCTCATTCCCAGCTCCCTCCTCTATCATCCCTATGTTTATTAATAGTAATGGCCCTCCTCCTATTTATATTACAGCTACTACTCCTAGGTGTAGCCTACATGTAAAACAGGAAGGCGATTTCAATGCCCATAGTCGCAAAACCAGAACGAACAGTCACACCGACTCAAATCATAGAGGTCAAATGTATTTAATTTCCCCAATATAAGAAATTAATAAAAGCTCTAATACAAAACATGGATATACGTTGATGACTGTGATTATAGGAAACAAGAATCTTTGTCACACAGGACAGTTGTGTACAACAGTGGGACTTATAGGGAAACTATACATCGGAAGTGTACATGTACAGTATTACACATTGATTCACATTTATGTTGGACATGTACCTATTGTGCTACCAAAAGGAAGTAAACAACAAAGACAAAACAGCATGTAAGACCAGAGTGAACCGCATTGCAGTTTTACCTCAACAGGTATTGAACTAGGTCTTCCAACACAGTTACAGTGCATTTCTACTGACTTGTAAAGGCAGGTAAAGTTGCATTTCTAGATGATTCTGAGTGTGTCACGATGCACACAATTCTAATACGTTGTACTATTCACTGCATTGCACTTTTAGATTTCAGTTTATGAAACACAAGACCATCATTAATGTTGTATAGCATCGCTAGATTTGCAGCAGGTACATAACAATAAGCAATAATGCTCATTGTCAAGTTAACACATCATTTTCAGGCCAAACATTGCTTTATTTATAGGGCTTGACATGACAATTCTGACCACAAATAGAATATGTATTAACAAGTGATGATGAACAGCATTTGGTTTTTAAAAGCCATTTAACAAACTCTCTTCAAAGTCAAATCCATTCGATGACGATTGTAATGCAAGGAAAATAACCTGTTGATCTTTAATCTTTAGACGTTTCTGTCTAGTGCGAAGCATCTGTGTTGTAGTACATCTACATTCTGGTGAATCTCACAACAGCTATTTAATAGTAGTCTTTCCACAGTTATACACATTATTGATAAAGCTATTCTAAATAAATACTCATCTCTTTATAACTTTTATCCACAATGCCAGCAATGCAATCATGCGACTAATTCATTTATAAAATATTATTTAAGGGTTCAGTGAGGATATCAGTGAGGATATCACTTCACAATAAGGGATTTGGTAAGATAAATGAGGGAGACTATGAGAAAGAGAGGGGGACTGGAACAGAGATACCAAGTTCTGGGGCCAAATGCAAAGGTGACAGGGGGTTATTGACTCCACAAATACGGTTTTATACACAAAATATGGACATTATGTCACATTTTCTGCTGAGAGTACTTTTTCTGGGGTTTCAATGATGAACATAGACTTATCTGAATAACTTAACAAAGTAACACAAGCCTTGGAAAATAACAAGCTATTTGGAAAAGGAAAGCTCTTGATTTGTCAATCAGTGTTTCAAGTTACTATGGCTACAATGTTAAGCAGTCTAACAGTCTTAGACTTAGTGCCTGGCAGGCACAGTCATTTTTATACCATTTATACATGGATGACAGACATGTAAAAACAGTTTAACTGAAGACAGTTTATCTGTACAATGAATACTCACAACCAAAAACAAAATACTGAATAATAATTTGGAACCATTAAAGATTCCAGCATATTGAAAAATACAATGTGTCTAGACTGAATAATATTTTGTAAAAATGAATTGTTTATTTATCATAATATCAAAGATGACAGTACTAAAGTATAGTAAATCCCTCATCACAGTAAACTGCGTGCTAATATTATTTGTCCTTCGCACCAATTGTCAAATACCATTGTAACTCTGCTACAAGGTATATTGTACTTGGATGTTAGCTGGCGAATGGGTCAAGCTCATAGTAATTTCGCTCGTGAACACCTAAAAAAGCTCTTCACAAAAAGAGAAGTAGTGAGAGAGAGAGAAGAGGAATGTGTGGCGGTGCACGTTTAGAGACTGAAACAGAACAGTTTGGATCTGAATAGGCCTCAGCCCCCAGAGGGGAAACCCAATTATAGAGAATAGACAGTATTTCCAGCTCATATGAACGTGTTTATATCCAGAAACCATATAAAACCATATACAGTGATCCCTCGCCACTTCGCGGTTCACTTATCGCGGATTCGCTATTTCGCGGATTTTCATAATGCATTTTTTTTTTTTTTTTGGTGCATTGTGCTCTGCATTCTGATTCGCTAAAAACTCACTCCCGCTTCTTGTATCAAAACATGCTACGAATTGTGCTATCATTTTGTCGTCTCGTGCAGTTATGTGTACGTACATAAAACAGCTTGGCAAATTTACATTAAGTTGGCCAAATTATCTTGTAATTTCGAACATCTCCTAAACCCATAATGTCGACGAAACGGCCTACACGTGAGTCACTGTATTTGTATACATGTAATAGTTGCTAATTGTAAAAAAAAAAAAAGTTTTCTATTTCGCGGATTTCACTTATCGCGGGTCATTTTCGGAACGTAACCCCCGCGATAAACGAGGGATTACTGTACCACAAAAATTATTTATTTCAAATAATAGTGCAAAAAAATACCTACACTCTTAGAAAAAAGTGTTTTAAAAGGATTAATTGGATGTACCCATAGGAGAACCCTATTTGGTTCTAGGTAGAACCCTTTCGGGTTCCATGTAGAACCTTCTGTGGAAAAGGTCAAGTTCTGGGGTATATTTATCAGTTGAAATTACTGGACATTTTCAGACTGCCGGAGTCCTAAAGTCAACTAAATATAAATCAAATATTATTTGCATGTAGAAAATATTAATAAAACCATATGGATATGCGGTGGAATGTGAAATTAGGCATTCTTGCTATAGTTTTTTTAAATCAAGAGCAATTCCATTTCAACACAACAAGAACCAACAGTACATACAGAATATCTATGTGAAACCACTTCAGGTTACCTCTACTGTTTTTTTTGGTGCTAAAAACAGACTTTGATAATGCTTCCTAAATGCGTGAATGCCTCCTAAACTGAGACCATTGTACAGTATGAAGTGAATTCCCTCTGGACAGAAAGACCATACTCCCAGCCCCAGGTAACTAGTAGTAGCCCTGTGATTTCATGGCAGTGCCTCAGTAGGGAGAGAGAGTGAGGAGTGATGCGGGTAACATCTTTGGAGTCGGGGGACACAGCTTATCCAAGAGGTAGGGGGAAGGAAAGGAAGGTGCAGACTGAGTTCAGGTTCAACCCAAAGTTTCCGCTTCAGTCCAGAAAGTCCATCTCTTTTGATACTGCCTGTCATGCACAAAGGGACACTGGAAGAAGCAGAAGAGAGATTCAGGCTGTCCGCACAAAGAGCATAGGAGTGGACTAGCCCAGTCAGCTCTACAGGATTCTGTGTGCGACAGCCCGGGCTCTCTGGGGACTATGGCTGTCCTCCGAGAGGTGTTTGAGCAGGTCCATGGGCATCAGAGGGATGGGCTGGTTCTGCCTGCTCACCACCACCTCGTATGGGGGCGCCTCCTCCAGGGGGAACGCTGACTGGGAGATGGAGGATATTGGCTGCTGCCGGAGCTCATGCAGTCCGATTGGGTACTGGGAGGCGGCGGCGCTGCTGGCGGACACCCAAGAGGCTCCAGCTCCAGCGGACGGCTCCTCCATCTCCAGGCTGGTGTAGGTGGCCTGCTGGTGGCCCCGCTGACAGGGGTCCGTGAGGGAGTACGGAGGGGGGTCATCTGTGGGGACGTATATCTGTGTCGCACCTGGTCCCACACATTCATCATAGCTGCAATAAAGAAGAGTATATCAGGTAAATAAGTTTTACATTTTAAAAGAGGTTTGAAAAGGCCTAAGGATATCTCCAACCTTCAAACAGTGGTAGGTCAAACAATTTAGCCTATGCCGATGGACCTGGATTCTATGTTTGTAGTTAGCAACATGAACACAAATGAAATGTTTAGCATACGAAGAGAAAATGAATATGACACGACTGCTGTCCTGGCTGTCTGGTGACTAAACATAATAGAAATCTGAACGGTGAAACAGGCCTGTTAGAGGAGACTCTTGTCATCTACTGTGAGCTCTTTTCCTGTGTGGCGGCTGCTAGTCTTGGTTTGGTGCTTTCCATGGGAGAGCCTGCCAATGGACAGTTATTTCAGCTCTCAAATAACCCACAATCCCACAGTGCACTGGAAGTCTGTCTAGCACATACAACCACACTGCTAGAGCTGCTGGCCTTTATTGAGGCCCTGTAACACAAAGGGAATAAGCGGAGAGAGAAAGAGAGGCGAAAATGGTGTCAGTCAGGTCGACTGGCTTGAGATACATTTGCCAGGGACCATCGTCATATGTGTAAACCAGCCGCTAAATCGCTCTCTACCACCCCGACCGCAGGGGATATCTGGGAATAGAGAAAATACAGCGGGATAACTGAATCTGTGGAATTGTAAACAGTATCACTCTCTCAGAGAGCGGGTGTGGGGAAGCAAGGCAAATGGCACTGTGGCTGTGGATTACTTAAGCCTGTCACCTCCGGGCTGGGCCGGGCGATACACTGAGAGATTTAATGAGGAGAGAAGGCATTGGGAGCCGGAGTAAATGAGATCTTTATTAATGATAGACTGGATGAGAGTTCCACTTCCTCTGCACAGGACTGGGAAAACAATATTTTCAGTAACAAGTTTCGCTGAACTGAACAGTAGGAACATTCACAATTGCTCTCATATATCAGATGAGTCCAGCTATAAAGTGTATTAGGTATACACTGAGTGTACAAAACTTTAGGAACAACAGCTCTTGCCATGACATAGACTGACCAGGTGAAAACTATGATCCCTTATTGATATCACCTGTTAAATCTACTTCAGTCAGTGTAGATGAAGGGGAGGAGACAGGTTAAAGAATCATTTTTTAAGCTGTGAGACAATTGAGATATGGATTGTGTATGTGTGCCATTCAGAGGGTGAATGGGCAAAACAAAAGATTTAAGTGCCTTTGAACGAGGTATGGTAGTAGGTGCCAGGTGCACTGGTTTGAGTGTGTCAAGAACTGCAATGCTGCTGGGTTTTTAATGCTCAACAGTTTCCCGTGTGTATCAAGAATGGTCCACCATCCAAAGGACATACAGCCAACTTGACACAACTGTTAGAAGCATTGGACTCAACATGGGCCAGCATCCCTGTGGAACACTTTTGACACCTTGTAGAGTCCATGCCCAGACGAATTGCAGCTGTTCTGAGGGCAAAAGGGGTTGCAACTCAATATTAGGAAGCTGTTCCTAATGTTTTGTACACTCAGTGCATATTTTCTGACATCACATTACCCCATTCTGTTCTAAACATTATTCTGGAGGGTTTCACATGGGTTTGAGGTAAATGAAAGTATGTGAGCTACTCTCATACAGTCAGGTATCTGCTCCTCATAGAGACTCATATAGTCAGGTATCTGCTCCTCAAAGAGACTCATACAGTCAGGTATCTGCTCCTCATAGAGACTCATACAGTCAGGTATCTGCTCCTAAAAAGAGACTCATACAGTCAGGTATCTGCTCCTCAAAGAGACTCATACAGTCAGGTATCTGCTCCTCAAAGAGACTCATACAGTCAGGTATCTGCTCCTCATAGAGACTCATACAGTCAGGTATCTGCTCCTAAAAAGAGACTCATACAGTCAGGTATCTGCTCCTCATAGAGACTCATACAGTCAGGTATCTGCTCCTCAAAGAGACTCATACAGTCAGGTATCTGCTCCTCATAGAGACTCATACAGTCAGGTATCTGCTCCTCATAGAGACTCATACAGTCAGGTATCTGCTCCTCATAGAGACTCATACAGTCAGGTATCTGCTCCTCATAGAGACTCATACAGTCAGGTATCTGCTCCTCATAGAGACTCATACAGTCAGGTATCTGCTCCTCATAGAGACTCATACAGTCAGGTATCTGCTCCAGAGTCAGGTAGCGGGTCCTCTCCTCGGGTGGTGCTCTGTGCTCAGTGGGACAGTAAAAGGTGCTGTTCAGGAGCCTCAGTAATGACTGCTTGATTTCAAATGAGCCGTGCAGCTGACGAACTCCCCGGCCTCTGCTCCCTCCACCCTCCATCACTGTGCTGCAGAGTGCTGCCTGTATGCCTGCGTGCAGAGCTATTTTAGACTCCAGCCGCACTCTGGCTCATTCAGACAGACTTAATGTCCCCAGAACACAGCAGGACAGAGACATTTCACATGATCCGGGGTTCCAGACAAAACAGGACTTGCCATTAGCCGGTGCTATAGTGCAAAAATGGTTCATAAGGGCATTTTCTATGCAAGACTACAGTGGGCCATTAATTTGCCATATAGCAGTACAAATCCAGAGTGAAACTTGACAGACAACATTGACTTTATTCTAAAACCCTTCACCTTTTTTCCCCTATTCTACTTGAATCGACACATTGAAAAAAGATTTGTTTTACGATTTTGAGTAAAAAGGTGAGCGTGATCTTAGACACTTTGTAAAAAAGTTGAGAGATACTTTGTAACTGTGTAACCAAAGAAACAAAATAAAAAATGCACTCGTTTCCTCCCTCTGGCTCTGTACGTGTAACGCTCAATACTGTAGCATGCTCTGTTATGTAATGACTGCATAACACAGCAACGTTAAAGCAGTGGGCACAGAAACGCCAACTTACTATTAAGAGGTGATGACACAACTGGCAGTCAGTGGTGATGCATACAGTATCTCTCCACTACTTTATTTTCTTATCTCAGATACTTTCTTCTAAGAGTTGAAGAGGAGGATGATGCCCCACTTCTTATTAGTAAATATTGCAATATCTTATTAGTTCAAATTCTCTCTGGTTACTTGCTGTTATTGAGTAGATTGTATTCCATACTCCTATGCATCATTGGTTATAGCTGTGCAGACAGCTGGGCAGTATCGGAACAAACTGACCAGGGGTCACCTGACCACTTGAAGTATCCTGATGTTGAGGGTAAAGAAGGATTTGTTTTGCTAGTAATCACTGTCGGGCACTGGGGCCCTTCAAAAGCACTAAATCAGGAGTTCCCAAACATTTTGGCGTCTTGACCCTATTTTGACATAAAAAATGTTTTGCAACCCCACCATGTAAAAAAAGTCACGGAATCAACGGCAAATGTTTACTTTTTTAATTAGGGCTATGACAGTCTATTATAAATCAGTCTGACAGTATTTATGACAGTGTTTCAATCTGACGAAAGTATAGTTTGAAGTGACTAAAATGCATCAAAAATATATTGAGACGTTCAGAAGATCATCAGGCAATCATTTTGTATGACCTTCTGTGTAGAAAAGAACATACCCATTCATTATGTTTAGTGCCTGGTCTTGTCCACTCTGTTCTAATGAGACCTGCGTAGCTTGTGGGCATCGTAGACGGAAACAGAAGACCTGTATGTGTTCCTGATAATCTTATCGTTCAGTAATGGGATCATAATATTTTGTCGTTTAAACCGTTCAAAAGATAGAGCGACATTTGTAGGAAGAAAACAGAAACCGCTCTGTTAACCACATATAACGGCTACCAGATTTTCAAATCAGGCAACCCCACATGAGTTCCCGACCCCTACTTTGGGAAACGTTGCACTAAATACTGTACATAACACCCACATATCTCTTAACCTTTCTAACCCATACTGTTAGTCAGCTCCAGTCAGAAGGAATATCAAGTTATCAGCTGTTGCCCCGGTTACTTTCAGCAGTTTTCCCCCCTACTTGTTTTCATGAATAAATTATGACCATGCTGATCCAGGAAAGAGGGTGAGAGTCTCAGCTTACAGAAGTATCTGTGTGTGTGTGTGTGTGTGTGTGTGTGTGTGTGTGTGTGTGTGTGTGTGTGTGTGTGTGTGTGTGTGTGTGTGTGTGTGTGTGTGTGTGTGTGTGTGTGTGTGTGTGTGTGTGTGTGTGTGTGTGTGTGTGTGTGTGTGTGTGTGTGTACGTGTGTCTGATATTCATCACACAGCTCAGCAATGTTATTAATCCCTTCAAGGGTGCAATAAACTACCAGCTCCAAATAAACATTGAAAATAGGACTTTTCTCTCTAAATATACACGCTGATACAGACATTTGTCTAAAGTTTGCCAGGTATGGTAGCGCTGTGGACACCTGCGGGCCTAGCTGTTTTCATGCCAGGGTTTCATGAGTGTTTCACCAAGCTGAGAATCCCCCCTCTAATTACGGTGAGAATATTTTTCACGTTGCAGTCAACCCCCCCTTATGGGATCTATAAGTCCCCTAGGATGCTAACACAAAGTGTTGCATCCTAAAAAATATGAATTATTAGCTAGCAAAGGCAGATATAACACAGCCTAGCCCTGTTTAGATTGTCTAATCAATCCTGCCTGCAGTCTACTGCTGTTTTTAATAATCTACATGCTTTATGGGGTGGTAGGTAGCCTAGCGGTTAAGAGCATTGTGCCAGTAATCGAAAGGTCACTGGTTTGAATCCCTGCGCTGACTAAGTGAAAATCTGCCAATGTGCCCTTGAGCCAGGCACTTAACCCTAATTGCTCCTGTAAGTTGCTCTGCTAAATGAGGTAAATGTATGTTTGCATACACATTCATTTCCCTGAGCACAGTTGTATAATTTGTCATCTTGGCTTAATTAGTCATAGGATGAAACTACAGTACGGAGAACCATGGGACTTCTCCAGAAACACCTGTGGTGCATATGACACAGAATGTGTTACTTTCCAACGCCTAGAGAGGCGTTCACAACTATGATACAAGAATGCAGGCGCATTAGGCGGTCCAAAAGTTGGAAGTAAAGCGCAATACTTTATACTGTAAATCTTTAAAGGTATACAATGTACTCCAAAGCCCAAGGAGAGGTGTGGGTCACTCGAGGGAGGACCTCTGGCTTCTGGCCTGTAGCTCTGGAGAGATGACAGCACTGACTGGAGCATATGGCTCGGTCTGTCCACTGCACTGCGGGGCTGGCACAGGGAGCTCATTCTTTCAGCTCCCTAGCACTGTCAGTGGCCCATGCCTTGTAGAGCTACGTGCAAGAGCAACAGTGTGTGGTTATGAATGTGCTGTGCATACATTATTGTGCATATACCTGTAGATGTTAGTGTGAGTTTGTGCGTGTGCGTGAATGCAAGCGTGTGTGTTTAGATTGGTATACACTCAGTGTACAAAACATTAAGAACACCTGCTCTTTCCATGACATAGACTGACCAGGTGAATCCAGGTGAAAACTATGATCCCTTATTGAAGCCACTTGTTAAATACACTTCAATCAGTATAGATGAAGGGGAGGAGACAGGTTAAAGAAGGATTTTTAAGCCTTGAGACAATTGAGACATGAATAGTGCATGTGTGCCACTCAGAGGGTGAATGGGCCAGACAAAAGATTTAAGTACCTTTCACCAGGGTATGGTAGTATGTGCCAGGCACACCGGTTTGTGTCAAGAACTGCAATGCGGCTGGGTTTTTCATGCAAAACAGTTTCCCGTGTGTATCAAGAATGGTCCACCATCCAAAGGACATCCAACCAACTTGACACAACTGTGGGAAGCATTAGAGTTAACATGCGCAAGCAACCCTGTGGAACGCTTTCGACACCTTGTAGAGTCCATGCTCTGACGAATTGAGGCTGTTCTGAGGGCAAAAGGGGGTGTGAGGTGCAACTCAATATTAGGAAGGTGTTCTTAATGTTTTGTACACTCAGTGTATACAGTACCAGTCAAAAGTTTGGACACACCTACTCATTCAAGGGTCTTTCTTTATTTTTACTATTTTCTACATTGTGGAATAACAGTGAAGACATCAAAACTATGAAATAACACATATGGAATCATGTAGTAACCAACATTTTTTTAACTAATATTTTTGATTCTTCAAAGTAGCCACCCTTGGCCTTGATGACAGCTTTGCACACTCTTGGCATTTTCTCAACCAGCTTCATGAGGTAGTCACCTGGAATGCTTTTCCAACAGTCTTGAAAGAGTTCCCACATATGCTGTACACTTATTGGCTGCTTTTCCTTCACTCTGCGGTCCAACTCATCCCAAACCATCACAATTGGGTTGAGTTCGGGTGATTGTGGAGGCAAAGTCATCTGATGAGGGCGTGACAAATATAACATATTGTTTTATTTGTTTAACAGTTTTTTGCTTCCTACATGATTCCATATGTGTTATTTCATAGTTTTTATGTCTTCACTATTATTCTACAATGTAGAAAATAGTAAAAATAAGGAAAAATCCTGGAATGAGTAGATGTGTCCAAACTTTTGACTGGTACTGTATGTAAATAACATAACAGTGTGGTGTGTGTGTGTGTGTGTATGTGTGTGTGTGTGTGTATTTGTGCTGGGATGTGCCCAGTTCTCCCTCTGCGGAAGCAAGTCCCTTCACAGGCTCCACAGGTGAGCTGCTGATCTAGGTGGTGTAAGCTCTGTAGTTTCCCTGAGCCATCTGTGGCAATGGCAGCACTGCCCAGCATCACATGCCTTTCCCTCCATCCATCCACTCCACCCTGCTGCCTCCTATCCCTGACTATGCACACAATGTACACTACAAAACACACTCTCTTTTATCCTCTCCAATGCACTGGTCCTCAGCCAAAAGATTGAGATATTTCTATTTTGCACTGCATATTCTTCCTGATCTAAATCTACCTGAATCTATGACACATCTTAGCCTAAATTCAGGCAAAATAAAACATCCCTGTGGTGTGGTTGAGGTTTCCTACATGAATTGGAACAGCGGCGAAGAATACGTAGCTTGAGAAGACGTAGTTTGGGAGTGATAAAAGCCCATTAGGTCTCAGACAGGAATCGTGCCTCTGCTAATATGAGGAGTGATTTCCCTCCCTCCACAGCGTAGTAGAGATGGATGGAGGCTATGAGAGACTGAGGCATTGACAGAGTGGCTTGTTCAGCACCAACAACCAAGCCCACCACCACCACCACTAACCCCATCTAACAGTGGAGCCTAACATCCAAACCAATTATAACACCAGCTCCCTAAAGGCTTGAAAACACAAGCACTACTTGACAATTTGCCAATTAGAAGCTGGTAATCCTGTCCGTTGTGTTAGCATAGGACTTTCTTAGCTGTAGCTGTGACACTGCGAAGATCAACACTGTTGTTGACAATCTGTTGATAATTAGCATGTCTGCCTCGTTAAAGGACAAGCTCTGACTATCAACAATCAGGTGTTGGTATTTAGCGCAGAACAAAGACTGTTAAGAAACGCGACTGGACATGTTAAGAGACATGATTGGCTAAACCTCCTCTTTCTCTCACTCGTGCCCACTCAGGCTCTCTTGTAAGCCTTGTTTATACCTGGCGCTAACATGCATCCTGTGTCCTGATCTGGTCCACATTCTGATTGTGCCCACATCTTCAGATATGCATCTACACATGGTATTTAAATGTCTCTTGTCCATCCACTGTGTCCACATTCTGACCAGATTTCTTGGTCCCTCCCTGTATGCAAATTATTTGACAGATACATCATATTTATTTATTTATTTTAAGACACATATTGACGTCATAAGTCAATGTTGCAACCTGACTGATGATTTTAGAAGGCAGGATAGTGATGATTTAAATGGTTTCACTGTCCGGATCCGTCTACACTAAGATATCCAGACACAATGCGTGCCTCGCTACCTCCGGAGGTGGTCAGGAAGACCTGATCACAATCTGATCACAATCTGTCTTTTAATCTTCTACACCTGTCAAAAAATGTGGGCACAATAAGAATTTGTACAAGATCAGGACAAGCCGCATGTTAGAACCAGTTATAAATGGGGCTTTAGCCTACATTTGCATACTGTATGTAACCTACAGGTTTATCTGATGGAAAAGGCCAGTGAATAAATGAGGTAGGACATTACTATCTATACAGAAATTGAGCAGATTGATATATTGGCAAACTGAATTACACACTATTCAGTGACATTAATAGCCCTGTCTATGGCAGTAATATTCCATATTTTTCATAATTTGTTGTTGAACAGGAATGGGCCCGATGTTTCAGATGGCTCCTCTGGAGGGAGAGGTAATTTCACCCTCTTTAGAGGCCCCTCACAGGGCCTTACACAGGGGCCGCCGCACTAATGGAACTGTCATATAAATGTAAATAACATTGTGACTCTGTGAAACAAACCATGAAGGGCAAGCAGGCAGAATTGAGCCGGATAAACAAACAAGCACGCACGCACGCACGCACGCACCCACGCACGCACGCACGCACGCACGCACGCACGCACGCACGCACGCACGCACGCACGCACGCACGCACGCACGCACGCACGCACGCACGCACGCACACACAACCCTGGAATGCTGGGCGGCAGGTAGCCTAGCAGTTAAGAGCATTGGGCCAGTAACTGAAAGGTCGCTGGGTCAAATCCCTGAGCCGACTAGGGTGAAAAATCTGTCGACGTGTCCTTGAGCAAGGCACTTAACCCTAATTGTTCCAGAGTCGCCGTCAATAATGACAAATCTGTGCTCTGACCCTACTCTCCGAGGGTGTCTCAGTGTGATATGCAAAAAAAAAAAGTGAAATAGTACAAATGTAAGCACCCACCTAATTATCTTATCTCATCTTTATACCTGAGGGATGGGAGGGAAAGGTGAGTGGCTTCAAACCAAACCCACAGAGTAGTCAGTCATCTAGTCACAGAAAGGTTGCATTTCCTCTCAGGTTAGTTTTCTAGCTTCATTCTGAAATATATGGGGTAATTCCTAGATAGTGAAATCATCAGGAGCTGTCTAGGATGTAATCACAGACTTGTAGTCAGTAAGCAGGTGTAGTGTCAGCCAGGGATCAGAGTGGAGATGATGTGGTGGAGGCTGGCAGGATGTCTAGACCTGCAGATTGAGCCTGTGGAGGTTTAGAGGACTGTCAGGATCATCCTCCTCCTATGTAATCCAATCACAGTGAGGAAAGAGTGCATTAACTAGACTCTAGCACACTGAACCTAAACAGGGAATAAAGAACTGCTTCGTAGCCTACCCTCTCTCTGTGAGGAAACAACTTTTTATTTATTTTATCTTTATATTATCAGGGAGACCAAGGTCTCTTTTACAGATGAGCCCTGAATTACAGAAATACACACATCATGTCACGGCATTCAAGAGAAGAAGATGAGGACCAAGGTGCAGCGTAGTGCGTGTTCATATTTAATTTAATAACCGAACACTAAACACGAAAATGACAAAAAGAATAACCGAAACAGTTCTGTCTGGTACAGATACGAAACAAAAAACAACTACCCACCAACACTGGTTGGAACAGGCTACCTAAGTATGGCTCCCAATCAGAGACAACGATAGACAGCTGCCTCTGATTGGGAACCACACCAGGCCAAACACATAGAAACACAACAACATAGAAAAAAGAACATAGACTGCCCACCCTAGTCACACCCTGGCCTAACCAAAATAGAGAATAAAAAGCCTCTCTATAGCCAGGGCGTGACACATCAAAATATAAATACAAAAATGCAAGCAGAAAGAAAGAAAAGTCATCAGTAATAAGGTCCTCAATCAGATTTCTGAATTGCCCTAGAGGCACCAAAACATCACATTTAAGAACATGTTGAAGATTGTTCCACAAATAAGGTGCAATAAAAACTAAAAACTGATTTATCTAACTCAGTAGAGACCAAAGGAATTTCTAGAGTTAACCATCTCTGAGACCGGGTGTCTAAAGTTTAGTAATCATGTTAGGCAGCTGCGTTCATATAGATGATGTCACCATAGTCTATGACCGATCGGAATGTCGACTGAATAATCTGCTTTCTACTATGTAGCGAAAGGCATTACCTATTTGTTTTATAGAAGAAGCACATTTTTATTCTCAGTTTCTTAACTAACTCATCAATATGCTTTTTAAAAGACAGCTTTTCATCTATCTAAATGCTCAGATATTTGTAAGCCGGGACACGATCAATATGGACACCATCCAAAGTACATATGTTTAAATCATCAGAGTTATTTTTATGCAGTCTATATAACAACATTTACTTAGTTCTACCTGCATTCAATACTAATTTCAGGTCAATAAAGTGTTTCTGTAATACAACGAATGCAGACTGTAGTTCAGGTAGAACCTGGTCAATCGTGGGGGCAATAGCATACAAGTGCAGGTTACAATTTTATGATTGGAAACAGTAAAGAGTACAGGACCTGATTTAACATCATCAGTAGATACACATTGAGTACTATCTGCTCAGGTGAAGGTTGTTTCTATTTTGTTACACAAACCTACGGCGATCCTCTCCTCTCATTGAGAGAGGTAGTGAGAAACAGTGTTTATTGTACCATGTATTACAATCAATGTATTGTAGACTCTTTTATCAGCTTATCGACTTTCTTTTATCAGCTTATCAACTTTCTTTTATCAGCTGGCTTATCAACTTTCTTTTATCAGCTGGCTTATCAACTTTCTTTTATCAGCTGGCTTATCAACTTTCTTTTGTCAGCTGGCATCATCACTTCATACGTGTCTTTAGAAAGGATGGCAGACCAAACTGCAAGAGAGAGGAATATGGCTGAATTATTAAAGACGCCAATTAGCTGGGCTGCCATTTAGATCAAACACATCAGGCGTCTTTCACTGCGAAGCAGTGGCATTTACCAGCAGCACCAGAGGCTTGTTCAGGGAGCGAAGCAGGCTGGGCGGAGAGTTTAGAGTGTGAGGCGGAGCACCCAGCCATGAAAGAGTTGAGCTGTGCAACAGTGCTCTAATGAACGACTTGACACAACAGCATGGTTCAACTCAACCTCAGAGAGGTTACCGAGGCCTGACCTAACTCAGCAAGCGTGCAGGAGAACTGAATTGTAAGGCTGGTGTGTAAATGGAGTCTTCTTTTCCCTCTTTCTCTTCCTCTCTTTCGCTTAGCTCTCTTACTTATTCTGTCTCCTTACTGTATGTCTTCAAAGACTACACTAGGAGGGTAGAGGACAGCCATCTTGGCAAGTTGAAACTAAAAAAGGCTTTCAAAAGGATCCTCAAGCACAATCCCCAGTCCCCACAACTGTTTGCTGCTAATAAGGTGAGCATGGCTTACAGCAAAGTTAGAATATCAGTATCAATATATACAGTATCATTTAGCACAGTGGGTCCTGACTAGCTTTGACTGCGGACCCAAATTTGACAATGACAATTGAGTCGCGACCCAATGTGATGGACTGTTGATGATTACATTTTGTCATGTTGTATTGCAGCTGCCTTCTTGGGCAGGCTTCACTTGCAAAGTAGACTCTGTCTCACGGGTCTACTATTAGGGTATTAAAGAAAGTCATTACACAGCCATATTAACTGAGAAAACATGTATGTACATTCAAGAGAATAAGCCATTTTAAATAGGAGACCAGTTCAGGAGTGGAGTGTAATACATTATCAGGCACCATGTCATTCGCTGCCAATGCCTCCCTGTGTAGGAAGCAGTGGTTCCACGTCGCGCTCCGTGCTCTCTCCAGGATCCGCTTTACTACCCTGAAGTGCTTTCCCATCATGGCAGCTGCCCCATCAGTTGTCACACCGACGCACCCATCCCAGACCAATCCCACGGAGCCCAGGTGCATATCAATTGTGTTAAAGACAGCCTCTGCAGTGGTGGCGGTGGGGAAATCAGCACTAAAAAGGAACTGCTCCTCGAAGTTACTATCCCACACGTGTCTAACATAGACCATTAGAATTGTATGGTTAGCCACATCTGTTGATTCCTCATGTCCTCAGACATGTCCTGGATTCTCCTCCTCATGGTGTCATTGGATAGGGGTATGGTTTTAAGTTTGTTGGCGGGTGACTCTCCCAATATTTCAGTGCACATATCAATCACAGCAGGAAGTATGAGATCCTCTGCGCTGGTGTGGGCTTTTTTGCACTTAGCAATGCGCTGGGCCACAAGGCATGATGCGCAAAGTGTCTTTCTTGTTTGGTGAATACGTTCTTCAATGAATCTTGTGAGGAAAAAAGTCAGCTGTCTTATCTTTGTGGCTTGGATGCTTGGTGTACAGATGCCTTTTCATTTTGGAGGGTTTCATGCTCTCATTAGCTAACAGCTCGTTGCATAGGACATCTACACTCACCATGCTTGTCTTCAATATATGTAAAACCATGATTGATAAAGTCCGGGTGGTATTTTCTCTTCTTGACAGGGACCGGGTTGTCCGCCTTGCTGTTGACATTGGAAGCAGCAGTAGACGAAGAGGGAGCTGCACGTTTTAAAAACTTGTCCGTGATTTTACTCTGACAGCTAACCTACATGAGTTAAATGACAGTTAACTATCCACATGTGCAATGCCTGCAGAACACAGCTGTATACTTAGCTATCAATCAAGATAGCTGTCAGAAGAAGATCTGTATTATCTGATTGGTCGTGTCACATTTAAAACAAAACGATGTTGCAGAGTGACATTTTCATTGGATCGGTGTGTGTGTGTGTTGGGGGGGGGGTCAGTGAGTGTGTGCAGTGCGAAAACCCTCCAAGTTCGAACGTAGCTAGCCAACACTGCTGACGCGCTGCACGTGTAAAGTCAGCAACAATAAGCGGTGCAGCGCACGCATGCCTGTGTATTGCCCCCCCCCAGTTGAGAATCCCTGATTTAGCAGACGCTTTTATCCAAAGTGACTGAGTCATGCGTTAGACCGCTGTGCCACTCGGAAGCCCAAAGGCACTGAATCAGGGACACGAGAGTACCTGGTTCGAATCCAGGCTGAATCACAGCCGGCTGTGATTGGGAGTCCCATAGGGCGGTGCACAATTGGCCCAGCATCGTCCGGGTTTGGCCGTCATTGTAAATAAAAATTTGCTCCTAACTGACTTGCCTAGTTAAATAAAAAAATGCATGCATACAATTGACATACAGGTGGCCCTGGGAATTGAACACACTATCCTGGTGTTGTAAGTGCTGTGCTCTACTAACTGAGCTAGAGAACTGCAGTTACTACATGGAAACTGGAATGCACATGAAATATATATTTCCAATATTCCAAAAACCTTTACATTTCAATCATATAACCGTAAGCGTGCACTAAGTACAGAAAGCCTATGGCTCTCCACTATGGTGGTTGATAATATGATTGATTAGAGAGCTCTTAAAACCACTTCTCACATCTACTCATTACTACAGTTCTCCATTCCCCTGCACATCCCTCCATTCCATTACCTTGACCCTTCACAATGGTCCTGCTTCATTATCATAGCCAGATCCTATCTCACACACACACACACACACACACACACACACACACACACACACACACACACACACACACACACACACACACACACACACACACACACACACACACACACACACACACACACACACACACACAACCTGGGGATCACCCAGAGGTAACCAACCAGAAGAATAGTGGCGATCATGATCATTACTCATCCATCATTTATCATAATGTACGAAGATAACAGAAAATGGACCATCAGAGAACTCCCTTTATCTAGCCATAATGGTGACCAAAGGAATGACGATGATCGTAATGCCATTTTGGGTGGTAATACAGTAGAGTTAAATGACTTACTGTGGCGGGGAGTCTGGATACATCACATTGACTTGTGATAGAGTCTCCACGTAGGAGTCAAAGTCAAACGCTGGAGGGAACTCCTCGATACACGTCGACCTCAGCTCCCCGATGGAGCCGCCATATGAAAAGTCATCCGGAGCTGTGGAGAGGCAGGGCAGTTTAATACAATACTAACGAACAAAATAGCTTTTTTCTCAGTGAACTACAGCACAGTCAGGATTGTAAATATGCTCTGTGTTCAGCTCAACTGAATTATATATCTCATGGTTTAGGAATCCTACTTTGAACTGAATAAGCAGATTTACAGTAAATATTTCTTTTTGCAGTCTATCTCTCTCATCTGCACAGTTTTTACACTGGAGCAGTCAGAATCTTTTATGAAACATAAGGCTAAGGGCATGTGGTTACTTGAAGATAGAGAGGCTGTGATTGAAGCCAGTGCGATAAAATCTGGGTATATCAGCCTTTGGCCAGGCAGAGGGAGAATGGGGCCGCGTCTTCAAACAAAGGATGCTCTTTGAGCTTTTTGTGCTGTCTCTGTGTGAACTGACAATGGGACCCGGTCCATTGGGCCAAGTGGCCTTCCACAGACGTGACTTTGGCTGTGTGTGTGTGATTCAGTTTGGCGCAATATTTCGTTATTTTCCCATTCCGTTATCAACCCCACAGGCAGAGTGTGGTCCCTTTATTTGAGGTTTCAGGAGAAGAGCACTGGTTGGTTTAAATGCCAGCCCTGGAGAATGCCAAATGTGGCATATTAATGCCATATGGGTGAAATGTGTCCATTGGAAGACTGAACTGAATATCTTCTATTGGTTCAGCTCTGGGAAAAGTAGCATAGACAATTCATGGCCATACATTTTGTCCCAGGGATTTGTAAATAAGACCTATGAAACAGCTTGTAACTGAAAACCGATTAACTAAAGCTTATGAATGAACGGGCCTCTAACACACCTACTGGCCTCATCGATGGACAACTCTCTGTAACTCACCATAGCTGGCCCGCAGGTGGGGGTTGCGCAGACGGCTGTCTTTGCGCAGGCTGCCCACGATGATGGTAACGCAGGACAGGAAGAGCACCAGGCCAATGACGATGCCAGCCACCACCAGCGGAGACACCAGCAGGCTGGCCTCGCTGCCCCCATCACGGCAGTCTGGGTACTCATGGGCACTGCTCTGGTTCGAGCTCACTGCACAGTTCACAGACCACAGGTGGGGCACAGCCACAGAAAAGAGAAGGCAGGGAAGAATGGAATAAAAGAGGGACAGTGTGGAGAGAAGGAAGTGGGAGGGAGGGAGGTGATGGAGAGAGGAGAGTGGTGAGAGGATTAGAGAAAGTGGAGAGAGAAAAAAACACAGGTTAATTATTTTTGTTGGTTGTAAAGCAGAAATTCAAACCCTTTGTGGCAATGCCAATGTGAGACGTTGCCTCCATGACCCTACGGAGAGAGACATGTAAGCTGATATTTCTCATCATACACATACCTCTCTGTGGACCGCAGGTCAGGAACACTCCCAGGATTTTCATTCCTCAGCGGAGGAATAGATTCTCAAGTCTGCAGTGTTTAATATTTAATCCTCAACCCGTTAGAATTTTTAAATACACGGGGTGGAACTCTTTCATGTCAGCTCAGGAGGCAGAAACCCAACTTCAGCCATTAGTGGCTCTTCTCAAATCCCCTTCACCCCTTTCATCAGAACTAGAGAGAAACCAAAATAAGCGCACACAACATAAATAAAGTGTTCTCAAATAACACCACACAGATAGTGACACAGGCAGATCCAATATGTGCAGGCCGAGATAATACGAGCTGTCGTGTTAACTTTGCCACATTTGGCCTCTGAAAATCTTTTTGGGGGCCATCAACAGGAGACAAGAAATCAAATCAATTTATTTATGAGGAGGCCGTTGTCTAAATGCTAATCGTATTAGTCTCTGTTCATCTCTTCCCTGCTGAGGAATTCCTGCCATAATTGAGGTTATAAAATATTTGTGTAGATCATAATCAATGTTAATATTTTAATCCACAGTGAGCATTGTGTGTTGATTTGAAGATCTAGCACAGTAGTCTACATCTTCATGCTGTTTATGAAAGTACTCAGATCCCTTGACTTTTTCCAAATTCTGTTAGGTTTATTCTAAAATTGATTAAATAGTTTTTTCCCCCTCATGAATCTACACACAATGCCCCACAATGACACAGAAAAAACAGGTTTTTAGAAATGTTTGCTAATTTATTAAAAATAAAAAACTGAAATGTCACATTTTACATAAGTATTCAAACCCTTTACTCAGTGCTTTGTTGAAGCACCTTTGGTAGCGATTACAGCCTTGAGTCTTCTTGGGTATGATGCTACAAGTTTCTCCCATTCTTCTCTGCAGATCCTCTCAAGCTCTGTCAGGTTGGATGGGGAGAGTTGTTGCACAGCTATTTTCAGGTCTCTTCAGAGTTGTTCAATCTGGTTCAAGTCCAGGCTTGGGCTGGGCCACTCAAGGACATTTAGACACTTGTCCCGAAGCCACGCCTGCATTGTCTTGACTGTGTGCTTAGGGTTGTTGTCCTATTGGAAGTTGAACCTTCGCCACCGTCTGAGGTCCCGAGCGCTCTGGAGCAGGTTTTCATCAAGGATCTCTCTGTACTTTACTTTGTTCATCTTTCCCTCGATCCTGACTAGTCTCCCAGTCCCTGGCGCTGAAAAATATCCCCACATGATGATGCTGCCACCACCATGCTTCACTCTAAGTATGATGCCAGGTTTCCTCCAGATGTGACGCTTGGCATTCAGGCCGAAGAATCTTGTTTCTCATGTTCTGAGAGTCTTTAGGTGCCTTTGGCAAACTCCAAGCAGGCTTTCATCTGTCTTTTACTGAGGAGTGGCTTCCGTCTGGCCACTCTACCATAAAGACCTGATTGGTGGAGTGCTGCTGGTTGCCCTTCTGGAAGGTTCTCCCATCTCCACAGGGGAACTCTAGAGTTCTGTCAGAGTGACCATCGGGTTCTTGGTCACCTCTCTGACCAAAGCTCCTCCCCCGACTGCACAGTTTGGCCGGGCGGCCAGCTCTAGGAAGAGTCTTGGTGGTTCCAAATGTTGGGTTCTGAAAATATGAAATATACTTATTCATATCACTGAGGGAGAGAGGGGAATGTATAACGTTTACATTCTGTCCGCATATGCTATTGTTAGCCATCAGGGATCCTATGGGAGGAGAAAAGACACAGTCTGGTACGAGTCAACATGACAGCCGTGAGTTGGGGAGGAGTGAGCAATTTGAGGCAGAGGTCAGGTCAGATGAAGTGAGGAAGAACAGATATCACTAAGGTTCTGTCTTGCCACAAAGATAAATTGGCTGCTCAGATATGTAGGAGACTCAGCAAAGGAGAAAGGGTTAAATATCAGTGCTTGTGTGAATATGTATTTAATTCTATGCAGCTGTATGACCCAATGGGGGAATAAACTTGGTTTGAGCTTTTTTAAGCGCCCGTGAAACTTTATAAGGTTAATTTAGAACCTAACAGTTAGCGCTGCGAGCAGGGTTCACCACGATTTACAGTCGAACTAGAGATTCCGAATCAGTCAACAGGAGCCGACACCAGAAACAAGGTAGGCACAGTTCCTACACCTGTTATCACTCATTCTGAAATCTTGGGGAGATGAGAGTCGTAGGTTGAACCAATTATAGGATATGGACCTAGAAAGCCTGAGCTTTTTCAGTAGTCCCATTGTATTACGACCGGTCGTAGCTTTGTGGTATATGGTAAGTCCTGAAAGGTAAGCCTGAACAGGTTGGTACCTGTAGAGGGAAGTCCTAGGGGATAAATCCTGAGTGGGTTGGTTCCTGCTAGTACCATAAAGTATAGGGTAAGTCCAGGAAGGTAAGCCCGAGCAGGTTAATACCTGTAGTGGGTAAGTCCTAGGGGGTAAATCCCGCGTGGGTTGGTACTATAAGAATAGGGTGAGTCCCGGAAGGTAAGCCCGAGCAGGTTAGTACCTGCAGAGGGTAAGTCCTAGGGGGTAAGACCCGGGTGGGGTTGCTTCCCTGCCAAGCCTGTAACGAGAGGGTGAAGGTCTCAGCCACAGTGGCTGTGAGGCAGTATAGTGCCAGGGGATGGATAAAGTGTCTGGAGGAGAGCCTCATCCATGGCTCGAAAAGGAACAAGATATTCAAATGTTGTTTGAACATGATTTGAGTATATTAGCAGTAGCAATAAGGAGAGAGGTTGGTTTATGCCCTATTGGGGCGGGGAACCGTGACAGATTATGTGGAAATAGGAAGACATTTTTTGGTAATGTGTGTTATCAACAACAGTGATATTTGAGGCGTAACACTGAAATAAGACATTAGGTCATCCGTACTCTCCAGTAATACATTTGGTTTTAATACAAGGTATTAATTGCTGTGACAAATTAATAGGCACACATACCCTAACTATTCTCCTGGGGATGTGGGTAGCTCTACCATGGAAAATAGTTAATAGAAGGTGTGTATTAGAGACGGGAGTGAAGAAATTGAAACACCGTGGACGCCGTCCAGGGAAGCGTCAGAATAATAACTATTGAAATGGCGACTGGCGGACCCAATGCTCCCTGTAAAGCGGAGCTAGAGGAAGAGAAGTATAATAGAGCCATTGATGCGCTGAAAAAAGCGCATGAGCATTCTACCAATTCGGCTCGAATATGGGAAAAATTTAGCAAACTGGATACAATTGGTCAGCATTTCCCGGCTAACGGAAAATTCCAATCTAATAGAGAATTCAGGGAGGCAATTGTGACTTGGCACATTGACATAAAACCAGAATCAAAAGCTCAATATACCAGCGTTTTGATATCAGCATTCCATCAACAAAAAATACAAACCGATTAACCCAGAATTAGTAGATGTACTCAGCCGCAGAAAGACTGGGTACGTGAGTACATTGATAGAAGTTGTACATCGGCTTTGATGGCAGGTTTGAAACCTGTAATCAAAACGGCAATTGCGGGGGTAGTGGACCAGCATTCTCACTGGGATGAATTAGTACAAGAGGCGTGGCGAGAGGAAGCTAATTCCGTTTACTCCGCAGATGTACGAGTGGTTAATGCTGCCCCAGTGAAAGTCGTTAACAGTGGTCTCAGTGGCCAAGGTAGGACAAAGAAACATAGAGGAAAGGGTAGCGAGCCTGCGCTAAGGCACAGGGGGTTAGCTCCCTGTTTTAGGCGTGGGGCTATTGGTCATTGGAAGAATGAGTATAGAGTGGTAATGGAGACTACTGCACCCGCTGCATTCGGGGGGGGGGGGGGGGGGATGCTGCAATTCAAGCATTTGCATCTTTGTCAAAACAACAGCAGCAAACACTCCTGAAAGTAGTGGGGTTAGATCAATAATGGTTCATAGAAATTACATTTTCTATGTGAAGGAAGACTGACAACTTTTTAATAGATGCCTGGGATCAAATATTGCGGATTCCTTACGATGACAAATTGGCTAAATTTCCGCAGGAAAAAGTATTTTGGGTTGAAAAATCTATGCGAAATGCTCCTCTTCAGACGAGGAGGAAGACGAGCGTTACAGGTAACTCTTCGGAGAGGTCGCCAGTAAAATAAGGGAGTATGAACCAAGTTTGAAAATGGTTTCAACAGTATGTTAAGCTCTTTGACATTTGTCTTAGAGATAATGGTATTAAGAAAATTGGGAATGTAATAAATAATCATACGGTAATGGATGGTCTGGATATCCAGATTCACAAGTGTCTTAAACTGTTGTTTTGCTCTGTCCTCTCTCAAGTAATGGCAAGGGTGGCATCAGATGGTGTCTTAATGCATGGAAAGGATCATTTGACCACGAACAGTGTGTGAACCTCAAACCTCCCTAGCCAGCTGAAGAAAGAGCGACAAAGACGTTCATTACGACCGTGACTTTTAACACTCATATCTGTGACCTTAGTCCGAGCCATCAACCTGGGTACGGGCGGCAGGAGTGCGTCATGAGCCCTGAGACCGTGCATGTGGCGTGAGCATGGAGAGAGATCACGTTCAAACTTCTCTCATGCTCGTGGAGTACTGGTGGGGGAAATGGACCAGTGCTGGTGGCGGCACGGGTGAGAGACTCGTGTATTTGAATTCTTTTACATTCATGTGGATATTGATATCGGGACATTATCAAGGGCCACCAACTGTGACAGGCATGAGTTACATATGTGCCCTTGGGAAGATGAACTATAACACTATCTGACGAGGAACCCATGAAGACACGCTAGAAAGATACGTGCCGGGAGAAGGGGGGAGTGGTCAACCGTGCCCGTAATTGTTTAGTTGGGGTGTCAGGTTTATTGAGGAGGAATGCACTCTGTGAAATTCCTAGTAATTTAGACTAAGAATGCATTGAGATACCGATCTTTCATTACCATGCCACTCGTAACAGGTAAACAGGAACAAATGGGGGATGTAACGAGAAGAGTTATTACCGGCAATCAAAGGTCCCGTTTGAAAATGTACATTCTAACCGCGATGATGTGTGCTAGGTTGAGAAGCTTGAATTAGAGTGATAGACTCTAAGTACAGCACTAAGGACTGTCATTCTAAATTTGGCTTGGATAATTTATAAAATGTTTTAATTATGATTCAGATAAAGCGAGAGAGAGCGCTACTCTCAAACTGTGAGGGGTGGGTGCACTGCTCTACCTTATTGGGTCTAGGGAGGGTTTTTCTCTCTAGAAACCTTAACTTTAAGTGTCCTCCGAGAGGGAGGTTATTAGAGAACTCACTGGATTGTCACACCCTGATCTGTTTCACCTGTCCCTGTGATTGTCTCCACCCCCTCCAGGTGTCGCTTATTTTCCCCCAGTGTATTCATCCCTGTGTTTCCTGTCTCTCTGTGCCAGTTCGTCTTGTATGTTTCCAAGTCAACCAGCGGTTTTCCCGTTCTCCAGCTTTTTGAATTTCTCCTTTTTTAGTCCTCCCGGTTTTGACCCTTGCCTTTTTCTGGACTTTGTACTAACCCTAACCCTGCCTGACCATTCTGCCTGCCTTGACCTTTTGCCTGTCCACGACCATTCTCCTGCTTACCCCTTTGGATTATCAAACATTGTAAGACTCCAACCATCTGCATCTGGGTCTTGCCTTGTGTCATGATAGGATGATAACTTGAGTCAACCATGAAGGGGGTTTTGTTTTACAATGTCTTTATAATCCTAATGTTAAAGCATATCAATACATATGGATTGCTGGATGATACGGTACAATAAATTGCATACAAGGCTCATAGTCTGTCTTGCGTTGACACCCAAGGATGAACATGAAGGAGACGGGCATGGAGACTAGCATCCCATGGGCATAGAACAGAACGGATGGATGGTTCTTTCCACCGTCTTAGTTGCATCAAGAGAAATTATTAAACATGTATTTTCTCTCTTCCTTGTTCAAGTCAATCTGTTTTTAGGTGTCGTGGAACACAAGAGTGATCACTGTTCCAGATGAGGGATTGGTGGAAATTGACTAATTGATTTGAGAATGTACAGTCGGAAGTTTACATACACCTTAGCCAAATACATTTAAACTCAGTTTTTAACAATTCCTGACATTTAATCCTAGTAAAATTCCCTGTTTTAGGTCAGTTAGGATCACCACTTTATTTTAAGAATATGAAATGTCAGAATAATAGTAGAGGGTGTCACGTTCCTGACCTGTTTTCTGTTGTTTTGTATGTGTGTGATGGTCAGGGCGTGAGTTTTGGGTGGGCAGTCTATGTTTGCTGTTTCTATGTTGGTTTTGGGTTGCCTGGTATGGCTCTTAATTAGAGGCAGGTGTTTTGCGTTTTCCTCTAATTGAGAGTCATATTAAGGTAGGTTGTTCTCACTGGTTGTTTGTGGGTGATTGTCGCTGTGTCTGTGTCTGTTGCACCACACGGTACTGTCTCGTCTCGGTCGTTCCTGTTCATGTGTTCTTCGTTTCATGTAAGTTCGTAGTTTAGGTCTGTCTACGTCGTGTTTGTTATTTTGTAATTTCCAAGTGTTTTCGTATTTCGTCTTCGTGTTTCAATAAATATCACTTATGTCTAATTACCTCGCTGCATATTGGTCCACCGATCCTTCTCTCCTCTCCTCTTCCGAGGAAGAGGAGGACGACACCCGTAACAGAATCACCCACCAACAAAGGATCAAGCAGCGGGGAGGAGCACAGCGACAGCTGCAGCAGAAATCCCAGGACTCCTGGACTTGGGAGGAGATCCTGGACGGCAAAGGACCCTGGACTCAGCCAGGGGAATATCGCCGTCCCAAGGCGGAGCTGGAGGCAGCGAAGGCAGAGAGGCGCTGGTATGAGGAGGCAGCGCGGCGACGCGGTTGGGAGCCCGAGAGTCAGACCCAAAAATTTCTTGGGGGGGGGCACACGAGGGGAGTGGCAAAGCCAGGTAGGATACCTGAGCCAACTCCCCGTGCTTACCGTGGAGTGAGAGGGCGTCGTACTGGTCAGACACCGTGTTATGCGGTGGAGCGCACGGTGTCCCCAGTACGCGTGCTTAGCCCAGTGCGGGCTATTCCACCTTGCCGCACTGGGAGGGCTAGGTTGGGCATCGAGCCGGATGTCATGAAGCCGGCCCAACGTATCTGGCCTCCAGTACGTCTCCTCGGGCCGGCGTACATGGCACCAGCCTTACAGGTGGGTCCCCGGTTCGCCTGCATAGCCCAGTGCGGGTTATTCCACCTCGCCGCACTGGCAGGGCTACGGGGACCATTCAACCTGGTAAGGTTGGGGAGGCTTGGTGCTCAAGAGCACGTGTCCTCCTTCACGGTCCGGTATACCCGGTGCCACCTCCAAGTACCAGTCCACCGGTGGCAGCCCCCCGCACCAGGCTGTCTCTCCGGGTTCTCTCTCCAGCTGCTCCCACCTGTCCAGCGCTGTCAGAGCTTTCCTCCTCTCCAGCGCAGCCAGTGCCTATACCACGCACCAGGCTGTCTCTCCGTCTCCTCCCTACAGAACTGCCCGTCTGCCCAGCGGCGCCTGAACTGCCCGTCTGCCCAGCGGCGCCTGAACTGCCCGTCTGCCCAGCGGCGCCTGAACTGCCCGTCTGCCCAGCGGCGCCTGAACTGCCCGTCTGCCCAACGGCGCCTGAACTGCCCGTCTGCCATGAGCCTGCAAAGCTGCCCGTCTGCCATGAGCCTGCAAAGCCGCCCGTCTGCCAAGAGCCTACAGAGCCTTCCGCCAGACCGGATCAGCCAGAGCCTTCCGCCAGACCGGATCAGCCAGAGCCTTCCGCCAGACCGGATCAGCCAGAGCCTTCCGCCAGACCGGATCAGCCAGAGCCTTCCGCCAGACCGGATCAGCCAGAGCCTTCCGCCAGACCGGATCAGCCAGAGCCTTCCGCCAGACCGGATCAGCCAGAGCCTTCCGCCAGACCGGATCAGCCAGAGCCTTCCGCCAGACCGGATCAGCCAGTGCCGTCCAGCCAGAACCAGCCAGACCCTTATCCCGGTGCTGCCCCTTATCCCGGTGCTGGCCCTTATCCCGGTGCTGCCCCTTCATTTAGGTGGTTTTAGTTGGAGGGTGGTCATTGGGAGGGGGATACAGAAGCGGGGAGTGACTATGGTGGTGTGGGGACAGCGTCCGGAGCCTGAGCCACCACCGTGGTCAGATGCCCACCCAGACCCTCCCCTGGACTTTGTGCTGGTGCGCCCGGCGTTCGCACCTTGAGGGGGGGGTTCTGTCACGTTCCTGACCTGTTTTCTGTTGTTTTGTATGTGTGTGATGGTCAGGGCGTGAGTTTTGGGTGGGCAGTCTATGTTTGCTGTTTCTATGTTGGTTTTGGGTTGCCTGGTATGGCTCTTAATTAGAGGCAGGTGTTTTGCGTTTTCCTCTAATTGAGAGTCATATTAAGGTAGGTTGTTCTCACTGGTTGTTTGTGGGTGATTGTCGCTGTGTCTGTGTTTGTTGCACCACACGGTACTGTCTCGTCTCGGTCGTTCCTGTTCATGTGTTCTTCGTTTCATGTAAGTTCGTAGTTTAGGTCTGTCTACGTCGTGTTTGTTATTTTGTAATTTCCAAGTGTTTTCGTATTTCGTCTTCGTGTTTCAATAAATATCATTTATGTCTAATTACCTCGCTGCATATTGGTCCACCGATCCTTCTCTCCTCTCCTCTTCCGAGGAAGAGGAGGACGACACCCGTAACAGAGGGAATGATTTATTTCAGCTTTCATTTCTTTCATCACATTCCCAGTGGGTCAGAAGTTTACATACACTCAATTAGTATGTGGTACCATTGCATTTAAATTGTTTAACTTGGGTCAACAATTTCGGGTAGCCTTTCACAAGCTTCCCACAATAAGTTGTCTGCATATGTTCAGGAAGGATAGCTTCGCGCCACTTGGCCAGTGTGCTTGCTAATTCAAGAGGGAAAAACGAAGTTCTGATACCAAACAAAGACGGTTCTGGACAAAGGACCCCTTGTACAACATTCTGATGGAAGATCAGAAAGTTCAGAAACTCCTCCCACATTCCACTGAAAAGAGCGCGAAATTCAAAAGATATTTTTTAGAAATATTTAACTTTCACACATTAACAAGTCCAATACAGCAAATGAAAGATACACATCTTGTGAATCCAGTCAACATTTCTGTCACGTTCTTGACCTTGTTTTCCTTTTGTATTGTTGTGTTTAGTGGGTCAGGACGTGAGCTGGGTGGGCAGTCTGTGTTTGTTCTATGTTAAGTGTCAGGTTTATTGACCTTGTATGGCTCTCAATCAGAGGCAGGTGTTTTTGTTTTCCTCTGAGAGACATACATAGGGAGGTTGTTTCACATTGTTTGTCGTGGGTGGTTGTCTTCCGTGTCAGTGTATGTTCGCACCACACGGGACTGTTTCGTTGTCGTTAGTATATGTAGTCTGTTCCTGTTCGTGCGTTCTTCATGTTTTATGTAAGTTCTCTCGTTCAGGTCTGTCTACGTCGTTTTGTTGTTTTGTAAAATTATCAAGTGTTCTTCGTGTGTTTAGTTTCATCTTGTTAATAAAGATAATCATGTCATCATACCTCGCTGCAAATTGGTCTTCCGATCCCTCTCTCCTCTCCTCGGAGGAGGAGGAAGAATTAGAGTTTCGTTACAATGTCTGATTTTTAAAATGTTTTACAGCGAAAACACCACATATTTGTTAGCTCACCACCAAATACAAAAAAGGACAGACATTTTTCACAGCACAGGTAGCATGCACGAAACTAACCAAGAACCAACCAAACTAACCAAGAAACAACGTAATCAGATGACAGTCCTATAACATGTTACACAATAAATCTATGTTTTGTTCGAAAAATGTGCATATTTGAGGTATAAATCAGTTTTACATTGCTGCTACCATCACAGCTACCGTCAGATATAGCACCGAAGCAGCCAGAGTAATTATAGAGACCAACGTGAAATACCTAAATACTCATCATAAAACATTTCTGAAAAATCGATGGTGTACAGCAAATTAAAGACAAACATCTTGTGAATCCAGCCAATATTTCTGATTTTTTTTAAGTGTTTTACAGCGAAAACACAATATAGCATTATATTAGCTTACTACAATAGCCTACCACACAACCGCATTCATTCATTAAGGCACGTTAGCGATAGCAATAGGCACGTTAGCGTTAGCGAATAAACCAGCAAAAGATATTAATTTTCACTAACCTTCATAAACCTTCCTTAGATGACAGTCCTATAACATCAGGTTATACATACACTTATGTTTTGTTCGAAAATGTGCATATTTAGAGCTGAAATCAGTGGTTATCCATTATGCTAACGTAGCATCTTTTTCCCAGAATGTGCGGATATTTCTATTAGACTCTCACCTATTCTGACCAAATAGCTATTCATAAACATTACAAAAAAATACATGTATAGGAAACGATAGATTCATTAGTTCTTAATGCAATCGCAGTGTTAGAATTCTAAAAATATCTTCATTACGACATAAGGCTTACGTTATGGCTAGAGATGCCCAAAACATGGGCGCAAAACTACTAGTACACAGTTCGACAGATATATGTAATAGCATCACAAAATGTGTCCTACTTTTGGTGATCTTCCATCAGAATGTTGTACAAGGGGTCCTTTGTCCAGAACCGTCTTTGTTTGGTATCAGAACGTCGTTTTTCCCTCTTGAATTAGCAAGCACACTGGCCAAGTGGCGCGAAGCTATCCTTCCTGAACATATGCAGACAAAGCAACACGCCTAACGTCCCGAAAAAATTTCAATAATCGAATAAAACTATATTGAAAAAAAAAAACATACTTTACGATGATATTGTGACATGTATCAAATAAAATCAAAGCCGGAGATAGTATTCGCCTATAACGACAGCTTTTCAAAAGGCAATTACAGGTCCCTCCACGCGCCTTCCAGAAAACCGAAAATGGAGGACACGTCATTCCAAGAGGATTCATTCCATTTCAGACCAAGATAATGAACTCATTTCTTCTCTCACTTCCTCTTGACATCTAGGGGAAGGTGTATGACGTGCACGTATAGTCATACGTATCATGCCCATTTCTAGGCAGGTCCTTGAACAGAACATCGAATTCAGACTTTCCACTTCCTGGTCAGAAAGTGTGCTGCCAAATGAGTTCTGTTTTACCCACAGACAAAATTCAAACGGTTTTAGAAACTAGAGAGTGTTTTCTATCCAATAGTAATAATAATATGCATATTGTACGAGCAAGAATTGAGTACGAGGCCGTTTAAATTGGGCACGAATTTCCACCCAAAGTGAAAACAGCGCCCTCTGTCCTCATGACTCCAACCTAAGTGTATAAACTTCCGACTTCAACTTCCGACTTCCAACTGTTTATAACTGTAGAAGTGAATTAGGAGTAGTGACTATTGTGTTGTGGGTTATACGGAATGATATATGGGCAAATGCAGGAGGTGAGGGTCATACGAGACCTGTGTTTGAGACAGAATGTTTACATCCGGCTGTTAAGTGGGATGGAATGTGACGGGGTTGGAGATCTGTGGGGGCTCATAAATTAAGGTTGGGGTGATAGTCTCTGGGGATGATACCACTCAATGTATATTGTTACAGGAGATAGCTCGTAGGAGAGGGAGACAGTTAACTATGCACAATATAGAGACTATTATGGCGTTAAATTGAACGTTACACATACCCAGATCATGGTGAGAGTAGCAGAGATAGTGTCGGCACATCAGACATTACTGTCAACTTTCAAGAAACCTGTGACTCAAAGTTTTGTTAGGTTGCATACTATTCCAACGTCATTAATCTCTTCCCCATTTCTAACAGCCAGCAAACACTTGACATATCTCCCAGAAGATTGGGACCGATCTAACCTGAGCACAAGAGAGAGTATTATCCACAGGTATAGACTGTAGCAGAACACAGAAGGTCATTGGAGATAGGTGGCAAGGGGCCTGGGTATGAGTATATGAAATGGTCAGTCCTAGATCTATCTGTGAACCACACACAGTAGAAGAGCAGGGGACAGATTCCATGGCGTAACTATTCTCACAGCAGTCGGTGAAGGGACAGTAACTGAAGGAGCTGTAGTAGTAGCGAAGGAGGCTATAGTAACAGCATGGAACTGGACGACAGCGCAAATGAGGGGTATGGTGAAGTATGCGTCATGGGCAGTTTTAGCAGTAGCAGGGGTTACTTTAATAGCATTGTTGGGATATTATCTTCTGAGGGTATTGATGTTGAAACGTATATACAGTGCTGAGTTACCTCAAGATGAGGTAAAGTTGACTAAGGCCACTGCATGTATATATCGGGTGGCCATGGAGGAGGAAGGAGATGGGGAGCAAAGTGAGAATGACATGGCTTGGGAACACCTCTCGGAGCCTGTGGTCTGACGGGGAAGACTGGGTGAAAGCAACATATTTTTTTTTTAGGGTCTTAATTTTTGCCAAATCCAGTAGAAGAGTGTCCTGAAAGCATAGGCAGGTGAAGAGAGAGTAGGACTTGTCATGTTATCAAACTTTGGTTTTTCGTTGCATATAATATCGTGCATAGTTTAACACACTATTAAAACTGTTATGTATTGTGTTTCTTTTTGCTTTTCAAGTCTTGTGCTATCACTCTCTTAGGAACCAGAAGGAGAAAGTTTGAATGGAAGAAGTCAACAGCTCCAGCGAACACGTTATTACCAGTGTTCTATGAGAGATGGAAATAGGTGTGTGCTTGGTGTGACTATAGAACAGAGGCCATAAGTCTCGCGTTTGTAAACCTCACTGAATATTAATCATGTTTCATTTTTTGTTCATGTTTTATTATCATTGTTTGTTCATTTTTTAAGTCATTTTCAAGCTTATGTAAGTTGAACAGTAGGAAGCTAATGTTCAAGAGGAGGGATTGTTGGGTTCAAAAAATATGAAATATACTTATTCATGTCACTGAGGGAGAGAGGGGAATTATAATGTTTACATTCTGTCCAGATATGCTATTGTTAGCCATCAGGGATCCTATGGGAGGAGAAAAGACACAGTCTGGTACGAGTCAACATGACAGCCGTGAGTTGGGGAGGAGTGAGCAATTTGCGGCAAAGGTCAGGTCAGATGAAGTGAAGTAGAACAGATATCACTAAGGTTCTGTGTAGCAACAGAGATGCATTGGCTGTTCAGATGTGTAGGAGGAGACTCAGCATAGGAGAAAGGGTTAAATATCAGTGCTTGTGTGAATATGTATTTAATCTTATGCAGCTGTATGACCCAATGGGGGAATAAACTTGGTTTGAGCTTTATTAAGCGTCTGTGATATTTTATATGGCTCATTTAGAACCTAACACAATCTTCTTCCATTTAAGAATGATGGAGGCCACTGTGTTCTTGGGGACCTTCAATGCTGCATAAATTTTTTGGTACCCTTCCCCAGATCTGTGCCTCGGCACAATCCTGTTTCAGAGCTCTACGGACAATTCCTTCGACCTCATGGCTTGGTTTTTGCTCTGACATGCACTGTCAACTGTGTGTGGTGTGTGCCTTTACAAATCATGTCCAATCAATTTAATTTACCACAGGTAGACTCCAGTCAAGTTGGAGAAACATCTCAAGGATGATCAATGGAAACAGGATGCACCTGAGCTCAATTTCGACTTTGATAGCAAAGGGTCTGAATACTTATTTAAATAAGGTATTTCTGTTTATTTTTAATACATTTTCAAAAATGTCTAAACCTGTTTTTCCGTTGTCATTATGGGGTATTATGTGTAGACTGAGTGTTTTTATTTATTTAATCCATTTTAAAATAAGGCTGTAACGTAACAAAATGTGGAAAAAGTTAAGGGGTCTGAATACTTTCTGAAGGCACTGTACTGTAGCTGCCTGCATCCCTGCAGTGCCCAACCAGCAAACACGGAACATTCCCACGACATTACATTCCCATTACGTTCTAGTTTGGGTTTTATCTAACATTAGGATGATAACATCCCAAAAACATTCAAATAATGTTTATGATATCAAAATGTTATTATTTTTTAAATGAAATATCCTTGGAATGTTCTAACACTGTGCACAACATCTGTAACAGTCACCACAGAACATTACCCCAAGGTTCTTATTAGGTTTCCAGGTAATGTAATAACATTTGTTCTGGGAACGTTCTACCAACATCAGGTGAATGTTTTATACAAACATTGTATAAATCCTCAACACAACTGCACAGTCTTTGTGTTATAATTTTTGGGGAAACCTATGGAATGTTCTGGGAATACTCACAGAACCAATTTTGGTTTGCTGGGCATCCTGATTGGCTAGCGGGCACGTTGACGTCACTGCAACGATGGCATCAAAACAAGGGACTACTTGCTGCACCTCTCCTGTTACTTTGGGAGTGAACTAGCTATGCAAATATAATGATTCTGCAGGCTGTCTTACACTACAGCACCATAAATGAACAGATGTATTAAGTTGATTGATTGGGGGTAAATTCCAGCCTAGGGTTTCTCCTCCTAATTGAGAGGAGAAGTGAAGTTATCCTACCGGTAATACATATACAGTGTATGTGGCGTGTCAAAACAAAGTCCAGTCTTCCATTAATACTGATCTGTAACACGTCTGAGGTCAGTGTTAATGCAGAGAAAGGTCTGAAGGCAATAAAGGGCCATATATCACAGTGTAGGTTAATGGGATTATTCTACAGGGCAACTCATTATGGTTATATATGATTCACGGGACTGCTTACACAATGCTTTCCCGGGACTCTTTCCCCCCGAGATGGTGCTTTATAAAGATTGATTTCATCTAAAAGAAGGCAGCAGGGAAAGTAAATGAGCAGAGAGTAGAGACATCAAAATCAATCACTAGATCAGTGATGAATTGAAGCAGCACACCCTTGAATAATAACTGTATCATTTGATATGATATCTGATTGAGAGAGAGAGATACATAGCGTTGAAGTCGGAAGTTAACATACACCTTAGCCAAATACATTTAAACTCTTGTTTTTCACAATTCCTGACATAAAATTCCCTGTTTTTGTCAGGTTTTGGCCAGGACTGTTTAGGTTTTGTTCACTAGATGTCCCCCTTGCACCTTTTTTGTACCTTTTGTTTTTCTTGCTCCAATTATTGTTTGCACCTGTAAGTCATTCCCTTGTTAGTATTTAAACCCTGTGTGTTCCTTAGTTCCTTGCTCAGTGTTTGTAAGTTAGCACCCAGCCCCAGCCCAAGCCTTGTTTTATATAGACTTTTCTCTTGTTGGATTTTCCAGAGGTTCTCTGGTTTTGTTCTTGTTTATTATTTGAGTAGTCTTTTGAGGTTTGTTTTTCCCTGCTGTTTTTTACCACTTTGTGGATTTTTCGTTGTATTTTGGAGGATATCCATTTTTCATTAAACCACCATCTCTAGTACTGCTGTGTCTGCCTCATCTTCTGGGTTCTGCCAATTATTAAGTGACTGTTTCTCGCACCGGGTCCTGACAGTTTTAGGTCAAGGATCACCACTTTATTTTAAGAATGTGAAATGTCAGAATAATAGTAGAGAGAATGATTTATTTCAGCTTTTATTTCTTTCATCACATTCCCAGTGGGTCAGAAGTTTACACACACTCAATTAGTATTTGGTAGCATTGCCTTTAAATTGTTTAACATTGGTCAAATGTTTCGGGTAGCCTTCCACAAGCTTCCCACAACAAGTTGGGTGAATTTTGGCCCATTCCTCCTGACAGAGCAGGTGTAACTGAGTTAGGTTTGTAGGTCTCCTTGCTCGCACACGCTTTTTCAGTTCTGCCCACACATTTTCTATAGGATTGAGGTCAGGGCTTTGTGATGGCCAGTAAAATACCTTGACTTTGTTGTCAAGCTATTTTTCCACAACTTTGGAAGTATGCTTGGGGTCATTGTCCATTTGGAATACCCATTTGTAGCCAAGCTTTAACTTCCTGACTGATGTTGTGAGATGTTGCTTCAATATATCCACATAATTTTACTTCCTCATGATGCCATCTATTTTGTGAAATGCACCAGTCCCTCCTGTAGCAAAGCACTCCCACAACATGATGCTGCCACCCCCGTGCTTCACGGTTGGGATGGTGTTCTTTGGATTGCAAGCCTCCCCCTTTTTCCTCCAAACATAACGATAGTCATTATGGCCGAAGAGTTCTATTTTTGTTTCATCAGAACAGAGAACATTTATCCAAAAAGTATAATCTTTGTCCCCATGTGCAGTTGCAAACCGTAGTCTGTCTGTTTTATGGCGGTTTTGGAGCAGTGGCTTCTTCCTTGCTGAGCGGCCTTTCAGATTATGTCGATATAGGATTCGTTTTACTGTGGATATACATACTTTTGTACCTGTTTCCGCCAGCATCTTCACATGGTCCTTTGCTGTTGTTCTGGGATTGATTTGCACTTTTTGCACCAAAGTACATTCATCTCTAGGAGACAGAACGCGTCTCCTTCCTGAGCGGTATTACGGCTGCATGGTCCCATGGTGTTAATACTTGCATACTATTGTTTGTACAGATGAACGTGGTACCTTCAGGCGTTTGGAAATTGCTCCCAAGGATGAACCAGACTTGTGGAGGTCTACAATTTTTTTTCTGAGGTCTTGGCTGATTTCTTTTGATTTTCCCATGATGTCAAGCAAAGAGGCACTGAGTTTGAAGGTAGGCCTTGAAATACATCAACAGGTACACCCCCAATTGACTCAAATGATGTAAATTAGCATATCAGAAGCTTCTAAAGCCATGACATCATTTTCTGGAATTTTCCAAGCTGTTTAAAGGCACAGTCAACTTAGTGTATGTAAACTTCTCACCCACTGGAATTGTGATACAGTGAATTATAAGTGAAATAATCTTTCTGTAAACAATTGTTGGAAAAATGACTTGTGTTATGCACAAAGTAGATGTCCTAACCAACTTGCCAAAAGTATAGTTTGATAACAAGACATTTTTGGAGTGGTTGAAAAACGAGTTTTAATGACTCCAACCTAAGTGTATGTAAACTTCCAACTTCAACTGTATAGTTTTGGCAAGTCGGTTAGGACATCTACTTTGTGCATAACACAAGTAATTTTTCCAACAATTGTTTACAGACATATTATTTCACTTAGAATTTCACAATGATTATTTCACAATGTTGTTGATCTCCCTACCACAGCCACTAGCCTCTAACGGTTTTAAAGACACCATTAGCTTCATGGTGAAATCCCTGAGCGGTTTCCTTCCTCTCTCGCAACTGAGTTAGGAAGTATCTTTGAAGTGACAGAGTGTATCGATATACCATCCAAAGTGGAATGAATAATAACTTCAACATCCTCAAAGGGATATTCAATGTCTGCTTTTTACATTTTTACCCATCTACCAAAAGGTGCACTTCTTTGCGAGGCATAAGCAAACCTCTGGTCTTTGTGGTTTAATCTGTTTGAAATTCACTGCTCGACTGAAGGATCTTACAGATAATTGTATGTGTGTGGGGTACAGAGACGAGGTAGTCATTAGAAAATCATGTTAAACACCATGCAACTTATTATGTGACTTGTTAAGCAATTTTTTTACTCCTGAACTTGTTTTGGCTTGCCATAACAAACGGGTTGAATACTTATTGACAAGACATATCAGCATTTCATTTTCAATTCATCTTTAAGAATTTTTTTAAACATTCCACTTTGACATTATGGGGTATTGTGTGTAGGCCAGTGACACAAAATCTAAATTGAATCAGTTTTAAAATCAGGCTGTAACACAATAAAATGTGGAAAAAGTCAAAGGGTGTGAATACCTCATGCACAAAGTAGATGTCCTAACCGACTTGCCAAAACTATAGTTTGTTAACAAGACATTTGTGGAGTGGTTGAAAAACGAGTTTTAATGACTCCAACCTAAGTGTATGTAAACTTCCGACTTCAACTGTATATACAGCCTGATATTTCTGAAGGCATCAAGTCAAAGCCTCACTCAGAAAAGAAGACAACTCTTGTTGTGTATCAAGCATCTGGGCATGGTTAGCATCATTCTTAATTTAGCGTGATTCTTCACTGCCCAAAACAGAGATGCTCATTAGCCTTTGCTCTGTCATTAAGAGGCCTTTTCGAAACATCATTAGAGCAAATTTACGCTGCTGCGCTCACAATCTCACATACTGGAGAGGGCCATGACTGTGCCATTATAGTTAAGTGTCGGATTATATTTTGTTGTTTAATTAATACACCTGCTAAACTCCTAGTCGACACTATGCACCTACCAATTGGTAGTAGTGATTAGTAGTCCTGATACAGTATGTGCTGAATTCAGCAGTATGGGCTCAGTCCTACTATCCAGGAAGTGATGAATTTTGTAAGGCTGTGCCTGTAAAGACATCTCTGAGAGCACCAGCAGCAGCAGAGCGCCACATGGCCAGGTCTCCAGGGCCCAGTGCTGTAGCCAATGCACCATGGATGCCTTGGGTCATCCAGCTGGCTGTGCTTCACATTGGGAGACACGTGTCTGGGACGTCATATTGCCCATGTGCATGATACAGGATGTGCCGTGGAGGCTTCTCCAGAAAATGCCTTAGGTGAAGCTGGGTTTGTGTGTATGTGTGTGTGAGAGTGAGCGAGATTGAGCGAGAGCAATAAAGAAAGAAAGTGAGCAAGTGTGTACGTACGTGCGCGGCTGCTGTTGAGCTGAGTGAATGGCATATCGTCAGGGCTTGGGTCTATGGAGCACTTTGATTGTGTTTGATTGCTGCTCCTCCATGCAGCAGTAAATCCTGCTGACCTTCTCCAAACCTGCCTTTGGGCCCGTGACACAGGACCTCACAGAGAGCGCACAGCCTGCCCACTCGATGCAGAGGGTCACACCAGTCCAGAACACCAGGACTGCGTACTGTATATAATCAATGTACCCTCGCTTCCTCACTCTCTTAATCTCAGTTTGGCATATCTACGTCTCTAACACATTTTTATGAGTTTTCTCGATCACTACCGTTTCATCTTTATTTCTTTGACTTTGCATTGGTGTTGAACGCACCATTCCCTTTCCATTCTCTTTCTCATCCACCCTCCCTTTCTCACACAGGACTCATTCCAGTTTTGTACCACAGATGACAATAATTATAGCCCACATTTAGTCCAAATGTTCTCTCCTCGTGCTCAGATAATACTGCTAACGGTGGTAGTCTGTTCCCTTTGTGCCTTTTGTGTTTATATGACAGTTGTGTACTCCCTGGTCAAGATTCGTAAGATTAGAAAGCATTTCTCTCTGTCTTTATCATCGCTCCCATACGACTCCACTCCTATCCTGCCACCCCTGCCCTGTCTTTCCGTTGAACATTAAACAGAACCATCGATAAAGCTCCCTGTGATTTAAATTCACAATATCATTCCGTTCCTCCTCAACTGCTTTGCAATCCAGACGAAGCCAAGTAGTACACCCACACACTACATATTTCTCAGAGGACTTTGGTGTTCTCAAACAGTGGAACTGTCCACTGTACGATGGTATCAACCTCAATATGATATAACTCCGGAAATATGAACGGTGGTGCGTGAGTGTGATTGTGTGAGAGAGAGAGGAACACACAGAGAGAGAAAGAGAGAGTGTGTGTGTGTGTGTGAGGAGGGGGGGGGGCACAGGGAGCGAGAGAGAGCGGGAGAGGTGATTGTTATAAATTGTGTATGTGTGATGTTTGTGCGCCCTGTGGGGTTAGCAGGCCCCAGCTGGAGAGAGAGTGGGAGAAGAAAACCGAGCGAGGGCATCTTTCCTGGCACATTATTCCGGTTAGACAGAGGAACTCAAGAGGCTTTACTCTCAGGAGATGCTAGAAAAAAGAGGAGTTGAACAGCATCGCTGCTCGGAGCGTAATATAAAACAGTGGGATACGAACCGAACAATATTAAATGACACACAACCAGCATCTCTATCTCTCTCAGAGGAGAGATCGGATAACACAAACAAACAAGTCTGAAAATCTTATGAAGTTCATTGTTTCCCCTCAAATGACAGATTTAAGATATAATAACCACAGCGTCAGTGTAAATTCAGTGGGATTTTTTATGTTTTAACACAGAAGACGAACCATAGCTAATTAACACATCTTCAGCACCAACCCAAGCAGGTGCTGATAATGTTTAACACATGGCACGTGGAAGTGTTTTGCAGATTTCTTTTGTAAATTCTTCACAAGCCAATTCACACTTTACCGAGTAGCCCTTTTAACATATTTATCACATAACACATTGGAATGTACAACCTTGTGAGAAGAAGTCCACTGCAGTTCCTCGTGTTCAATACGTCGACGCTGAGCTGATTCAGTGGGACATGACAAACATACAGTACTGTAACGACAGCGGACGTTATTCAGTACACACAGCAAGTTCCCGTATGACCTCAATACAAGATAATCACTCTTAGGCCCATGTTGTCCTGACATGTACAGTACACACCAAAGCCACATCCAGTGCATCAATTGGCCGCATGCTTGTCTACCCACGTGAAACCTTGCTGGATCTAAGGTGACTATTATGATACTGATAGACGATGACAGGGCCTGCTTTAAATAGTCTATAGACTCTATACAAGCTAGAGGGACCATAACATTGAGACGTCAGCCTGACGCAAAGGGAATGTCTGGATGTCTTACGGTAACTGTACTGAAGATGACTGCGCTATGAATATGTATAAGGGACATCCATCACTGAGTACATTGTGCAGGTGAGGAGAAGATGAAGGCTGTCGCCTTTACATGTGTATTACCCAGTATGAGAGGTACACGGTTATGTGGATAACCCTACAAGGACTCCTCTCCCTGCATTCAATGTAACAGAACTCCCTGACGTTGTGGGCATTCTCTCAAGGTGACGAGGAAAACAAATGTCACCTTGCATGTCTCTAGTAGATTAACCGTAGTCTCCCGGGTGGCGCAGTGGTCTAGGGCACTGCATCGCAGTGCTAGCTGCGCCACCAGAGTCTCTGGGTTCGCGCCCAGGCTCTGTCGCAGCCGGCCGCAACCGGGAGATCCGTGGGGCGACGCACAATTTGCATAGCGTCGTCCGGGTTAGGGAGGGTTTGGCCGGTAGGGAGGGTTTGGCCGGTAGGGATATCCTTGTCTCAGTATGTAAAAATGTAATAAAATGTATGCACTCTACTGTAAGTCGCTCTGGATAAGAGCGTCTGCTCTTGGCCGGTAGGGATATCCTTGTCTCAGTATGTAAAAATGTAATAAAATGTATGCACTCTACTGTAAGTCGCTCTGGATAAGAGCGTCTGCTAAATGACGTAAATGTAAATGTAATGTAAATGTAACCTATTGTATGCCAGAGAAGAGCAGAGATATATTGCAGATGCCTGATTTCTGCTCTGACCTCAAGGATATCTATATTCATTTATTTCAATTCTGAAATGACAATATTAAAAAGAAGAAAAGATCTAGCTCTACATCCACCACTAACACTACGTATTGGTTTTACGAATGAAAAGGACTATGAGAGTGTTCTTGATTTACTTGGATTCAATATTAGATGTCCTTATTATAAATCAGCAATCCAACAAAGACTTCAATAACAACAAAATCCCAACTTCATCTCCAAAGATGAAGGTATCCCCTGAGCAGGACATAAACGCCTCTGGTACTGGAAGACAGGCTGACATCCCAGGCCAGAACACTGACTACCACTAGATGGCAGTTCCATGTCTTACGTCATGCAAGCCTTCATACCTCCTACAAGCAACACAGGATCCACCATGGGACTCCCATTCACACAGATTTGTCACTTGCATTAATAGGTGACACAACTCTTTGCTTATTTCCCTCAGTGTGTCCCATGTGGCACAGGAAGGTTTGCAAAGATAGTGGTAGTTTACCAAAGCTACCAGAATCGTCAATAATTTTGGTAATTAACAGAAAATCTATGAAAATCTATCATGACATTGGCAATTTATACTTCAAAAACTTTAAATAAATGTATTCATATATAGTAAAAAAATATTAAATCCATATTGTCCATGAGTTTCTAGTAGATAGACCGTATGGTTCAAGAGAAAATAGCTTAACCAATGAAAAAAGAATCTGATCAACAATGGTGTTATTTCAATTAACTCTGAAGCCCTTCCAACTATTGGCACAACTGCCACCAGTTCGAAGGCAAAATAGTGACAACAAACTGACATAGTAAAGTAAAAAAAAGTGTGTGAAAAAAATATAAAGGATATTTCATGCTGAAAACCTCATATTAAACACCAATGATATTCACTAACTTGACGGTTTATATTTAGGATAATGTTTCACAGCTCTGTCAGTCAATAAAAAAAATCTACTTAATTATTTCATACATTTTACATGTGATAAGGCCACACAGAGGGCCAGAGTTCATTACCGACACCCGTACAAATCAGAAGTACCCAAAAGGGCCACTGAAGTCTTGCGATAGATTACACAAAATCCTTGAAAGATACCACAATTCTGGTAGTTTACTGGTAAACTTTGAAAGTTTGCAGTAATATACCTTCCCTTTGCAACCCTAAGTACGGGGATAACAGAAGTGACAGGCAGGGACACATCCACAATTCCCTCTTCTATTAACAAGAAAACATGTCAGATGTCCACAGCGCTTACCAAAAGACTGCAACATATGAGAAGAAGAAGAGGAGAAAAAAAGAGAGGCAAATAAAGAAGAGTGAGAGGACTGTGGAGGGGACGAGTGAAAGGATTGCCCCGTCTCTGCCGGGTGACAGCTTTTCTCCTCTCAGCACAAATGTCTTATGAAGACAGACACTGGGAAGAAATGGCCCTGTATGACGAGTCTGGGGGATGGACAGCACTGTGTGGAAAAGCACCATAGACTTTTAGAAATGCTTTTCCCCGCAATCCATTCTTCTAACGTAAGGTAGAGCCTGCTTCATCGAGCAGAAATCGATCATAGCCACACTACAAAGCACACACATTGCAGTGAGTAGCTCGCGCTTCAAAAAGCCAACATGTAGTCTACTTATAAAACAACCAATAGTAAAAGGAGTGCCACTGGTACACCTTGAAGTGTTGCTAAGTGGCACCAGGGATAATTGGAAACACAATACAGGTGTACTGGTAACATTCCATGCCCTTTTTGAAAAGTACAAAATAGACCAAAGACATAGCAGTTCACTCATGGTGCATTTCCATAAAGGATTTTACCCCAGTGTTTTACCCAAAAGGCTCAGACTTTTCTGTTTACATCTATTTGGGCCGGCACCCGTGTCTCACTGGGCCATGGCTCCAGCGGACTTGCTCTCACTTGGGGCCAAAGCCAGGCCACTGGTACTTTTCAGCTGGCATTTACTTAACAATGGCGAACTGTGAACTTTAACATCTTCTCACAAAGCAACCGTTTTGATGATGCAGAGGTTGTTGATTCTGCTCTTCACAAGTCCTACTGTCAGCACTAGCTATGGAAACACATTATCCCTAGTATAACATAATATGGCTGGTATTGCCAGGGACCTCACGATACGATATTATCACGATACTTAAGTGATGATACGATATATATTCCGATTCGATACTATGATTTTATTGCGATTCGATGTTCCAAACATATTGCTCACCATATGTCTGCTGCAGATGGACAAGAGGGAGAGACTTGGGAAAACAAGTTTTGATCAGTCATGGAGTGTTGACAACAAATTGGCTCCCTATTTAAAAATAAGATGAAGAACAAGCTATGAAGGACAAATACTAGAGTTTTGGTGCAGCCAACTAGCGCAAAAATAATATTGCAATATTGTCAAAACGATACATCTTCAAAAAGAATATCTCCAAACATGTAACTGTACCAATTCTTTCCCCCATCACTATAACATAAGGGTGTATGACTAGTGTAACTCTGGTGTTACAGACGAAAGCAGCATCATGGATGCTTCTCCCCACAAAGTGTTTTTCTTCAGGATGTGGTTCTGTTGATGACAAAGGAAGGGCTGTACATGTAGTACTGCCTCTGTCTCTCTGGTCTGTTCGTGAGTTATCTGCAGCAGATCAGTTTAGTCGGCAGGCGCTAAGTAGAGCGGCTTCCGGTTGTATTGAGCAAACGTCAGGTCTGATTCCGGGCCCTTGGCTGAGGTAGTCATTAAGCAGTCATGTCAAATCACCAGTGGAGTGAGGGAGGATGTCCGGAGCCTCTCGCTCCTCTACCACTCACCTACTGCCAAACCAGGCAGCCAGGTGGTGGGTATGATACTCACACAGGGCTCATGGGTAATTTATGAGCAGGGCACTGCAGGCTTTGACACATGAAAGCAGGAATTCAGGAGCCTGTTAGAGCTGAGGCTCACACTGGAGATGTTTGCTGATACCTGAGCTGACACAGCAGTTTGGGGTGTGTCTGATATGATCACTCTTTTCTACTAGGTGGAATCACACACAACTCCTGGACATATAACACCCTCCATACTGTGCTCTTCTCAATTTACATCAACAACATAGCTCCGGCAGTAGGAAACTCTCTCATCCATTTATATGCAGATGATACAGTTTTATAGTCAGCTGGCCCCTCCCTGGATTTTGTGTTAAACGCTCAACAACAAAGCTTTCTTAGTGTCCAACAAGCTTTCTCTGCCCTTAACCTTGTTCTGAACACCTCCAAAACAAAGGGCATGTGGTTTGGTAAGAAGAATGCCCCTCTCCCCACCGGTGTGATTACTATCTCTGAGGGTTTAGAGCTTGAGGTAGTCACCTCATACAAGTACTTGGGAGTATGGCAAGACGGTACACTGTCCTTCTCTCAGCAAATATCAAAGCTGCAGGCTAAGGATAAATGTAGACTTGGTTTCCTCTATTGTAATCGCCCCTCCTTCACCCCAGCTGCCAAACTAACCCTGATTCAGATGACCATCCTACCCATGCTAGATTACGGAGACAAAATGTATAGATCGGCAGGTAAGGGTGCTCTCGAGCGGCTAGATGTTCTTTACCATTTGGCCAACAGATTTGCCACCAATGCACCGTATAGGACACATCACTGCACTCTATACTCCTCTGTAAACTGGTCATCTCTGTATACCCGTCGCAAGACCCACTGGTTATGCTTATTTATAAAACCCTCTTAGGCCTCACTCCCCCCTATCTGAGATTCCTAATACAGCCCTCATCCTACACATCTCTGGGTCGCTCTTCTTTTCAGTTCGCTGCAGCTAGCGACTGGAATGAGCTGCAACAAACACTCGAACTGGACAGTTTAACCTCCATCTCTTCATTCAAAGACTCAATCATGGACACTCTTACTGACAGTTGTGGCTGCTTTGCGTGATGTATTGTTGTCTCTACCTTCTTTCCCTTTGTGCTGTTGTCTGTGTCCAATAATGTTTGTACCATGTTTTGTGCTGCTACCATGTTGTCCTGCTGCCATGTTGTGTTGCTACCATGCTGTGTTGTCATGTTGTTGTATTAGGTCTCTCTTTATGTAGTGTTGTGGTGTCTCTCTTGTTGTGATGTGTGTTTTGTCCTATATTTTTATTTTTAATCCCAGCCCCTGTCCCCGCAGGAGGCCTTTTGCCTTTTGGTAGCCCGTCATTGTAAATAAGAATTTGTTCTGAACTGACTTGCCTAGTTAAATAAAGGTTACATTCTTATTACCAGATACTGTATCTACAGCGGAAAGCACACTCACAGTTCAGTTCACAAAAGCACACACCAACTCTCATATTCACATACAGATGTTGGATCTTAATTTGACCAGTTTCGTCGCAGGAGTAAAATAATCCTGCAGGAGGATTTGATTATTCTCAAAAAAGTAAAACATTCTAACTTTCTATTTTCATAGGCTACAATAGGCTATAGTTTAGGTGCAGCCTACACCTGCATTTCAGGTACACTTCTATGTCGTAGACCAATATCTATCTTGTGTTATTATTAAGCTACACTGAACAAAAATTTAAACGCAACAAAAATATAAACGCAACATGTAAAGTGTTGGTCGCATGTTTCATGAGCTGAAATAAAAGACACCAGAAATGTTCCATACGCACAAAAAGCTTATTTCTCTCAAATTCTGTGCACACATTTGTTTACGTCCCTGTTAGTGAGCATTTCTCTTTTGCTGAGATAATCCATCCATCTGACAGGTGTAGCATATCAAGAACCTGATTAAACAGAATGATCATTACACAGATGCACCTTGTGCAGTTTTGTCACACAACATAATGCCACAGATGTCTGAAGTTTTGAGGGAGCATACAATTGGCATGCTGACTGCAGGAATGTCCACCAGAGATGTTGTCAGGGAATTTAATGTTAATTTCTCTACAATAAGCCGTCGTTTTAGAGAATTTGACAGTACGTCCAACCGGCCTCGCAACCGCAGACCACGTGTATGGTGTCATTTGGGCGAGCAGTTTGCTTATGTCAACGTTGTGAACAGAGTGCCCTATGGTGGCGGTGGGGTCATGGTATGGGAAGGCATAAGTTACGGACAGCGAATACAATTACATTTTATCGATGGCAATTTGAATGCACAGAGATACCTTGACGAGATCCTGAGGCCCATTGTCGTGCCATTCATCCGCCGCCATTACCTCATGTTTCAGCATGGTAATGCACTGCCCCATGTTGCAAGGATCTGTACACAATTCCTGGAAGCTGAAAATGTCCCAGTTCTTTCCTGGCCTGCATACTCACCAGACATGTCACCCATTGAGCATGTTTGGGATGCTCTGCATCGACGTGTACTAGAGCGCGTTCCAGATCCCGCCAATATCCAGCAACTTTACAGAGCTATTGAAGAGGAGTGGGACAACATTCTGGTCACACCAGATTCTGACTGGTTTTCTGATCCACGACCCTAACTTATTTTTAAGGCATCTGTGACCAACAGATGCATATCTGTATTCCCAGCCATGTGAAATCCATAGATTAGGGCCTAATGAATATATTTCAATTGACTGATTTCCATATATGAGCAGTAACTCAGTAAAATCTTTGAAATTGTTGCGTTTATACTTTTGTTCAGAATATATAAAACTACGGTTGTTGATGCATATGGCTGAATTTCAGATACATTTTAGTACATTTAAATGTCGCAGTAGCAGGACCTACAGTAGTAGGGCATTTATTCTGTCTGGTGCGTTTGAGTGAGTGAGAAAAAAAGAGAACTGCTGGTTTTCTGTGAATATATTTATCACGAGGCTCATTTGAATTTGAAGGAAAATACTCAGCCACAACAGAGTGATCAAACGAAGATACTATATCTGTACTACACCTGTTTATACATAAGAACATACCACACACACTAGCCAAGCCATGCCAGGCCCATCTAACAGCTTCTGTGTGTGATAATATCTTATAATTTCCCCCGTTGCCTGCATGTTACTAGTGGGTGGTAAGAAGTCATTCTCACACCCTGTGGTAGACAGACTCTGTTGGCTGGCTGGTTGATGGATGGGTTATAATGGATCTGATAGTCGCAGTGATGTTCCCTCCTTTCACATTCAGTGTTGAAAGGAGCCTCCAGGGCTGAGATGCCACTGTTGCTCCCTGACTGTGACTTGGGATGGGACTGCTGTTTTCTGGGTAGTCTGTCAGCCATGCAGCCATCTCCACAGCAACCCTCCCAAATCAATTCCGCATGAGACTGATTCAGCGGCTCAAGGTCATCCTGCAGCACAGCCATCAGAATCAGGCTGGAGTCTGGATGACACGACAGCTGCTGACCAGGCCGGGGCACACTGTGACTGCACAGAGCAACAGCTCCACGGGGACAAATACTAAGAACACACACTCCCCCACGCTCTCTCTCTCTCTTTCTCCCTCTCCCTATCCCCCTCCTTCACACTCTCTCCCTCCCCATCTCTCTCTCTTTCTCCCCCCTCTTTTATCTCTCTCTCTCTCTATTTCTAATATTTCTCTTGCTCACACACAAATTCAACCAAATAGGACCCACAGACAAATGAACAGTACACAAAAACAGAGCTATGAAGAAAGAGGAACAAACCCAGCTCTCTTATCGTCAGCCCCTTGATTCAATGTGACAAGGACAGCCAACCACAGTGTGTTTTATGTTTTACACAATACATGGTGTGACCCATTTCCTGCCTACTGCATGGTCTTGGCTGTTTATCTGGCTGTAAGACAAATAATCAGAGATCTGATTCTAAAACCCAGAGGCTGGTGTAAAAAGAGAGCAAGCAGTCCACAGAACAGCAAAAAATCTGTCTTTTCCACAACGGCCCTGTCACACCTTCAATCACGATGATATCCCAACCACAGGAGCCCGGTGGCACCTTAATTGAGTAGGATGGGTGGAAAGGAATGGCTGGAAGGGATGGCTGGAAAGGAATCAATGGGATGGTATTGAACACATCAAACACATGGCTTCCATTCACTTCATTCCAGCCATTATTATGAACCGTCCTCCCTTCAGCAGCCTCCTGTGATCCCAACTGATGTGCATGAATGAGATAGATAGCAGTGGCCACTATTTTGCAAAGACACATGAACTATTCAGTTTATTCTATTGAAACAGTTCACCACATACAAGTGATACAAAACAGTAACATCTGTATGTTACAATAAATGAACTGTATCTGTCTCAGAGATGCTACCTAATACTGTATCTGGGCACAATGCCTTTTATCAGACAGTGTTACTATCACAGCCTCCTTCACAGCATAACACTGCCACAATATTATACATGAAGGGAAGTTGGATATGATTGGATGTGGGTCACAGAGCCGTGGAGGGGGAATGAATATCTGGGTCAAACTGGATCATCGAGGCTTAAGTCTCTGTGCATTCTGGCTCACCTATTAATAAACCACAGAAGGGACGGCACAGATAATCATTATTATACCAGAGTTCTTCCACATCCAACCGTACTCATTTACCAGGAGGTTTGTTGTTGCTGTTGTTGTGTATTTCGTGCGTGCATGCATGTGTATGTGTGTGATGTCGTGGCATCACCATAGTTCACTATTCTAGATCCATTAACCCAATCCCATCATTCATTATCACTGCAACAGAATTAGAGTCAGAGGAATTAGGTTTTGCATATTTCACATTAAATACATGATGAATCCTAAAATAGATATTTTTGCTCATCTGCCTGGCAGCAGTTTGAAATTACTCAAAATCCCTACCCCATTTCTGCTGGACTGGACACTTTTCACAAGAGTGGTGTTTGAAAAGGGGAAAATCCCCCTTTACAGACAATACTTTTTTGAGCACTGAGACATGGAAACAGTAGAGCCCAGTAGATCTGCCAATGATTCACCAATCTAGACTCTAACGGTGTGGAAAATAAAGCGTCTGACCATTCCCTTGAGGCTGCCATGGTGAAAACAAGAAAATTAAATGTGATTAGTTTATCTCCCGTTGAGGTGGAAGTGTGACAGTGCTCCTATCCCAGAAGTCCAGACACCATCAGTCTAAAGAGGATTAATGGGGTTAGGTATGAATGAGTCATTTCCTGTACTAATCTAGGGCCAAACCTGGCTGGAACTGTCTGTCCCTCTTGCCACAGTAACAGCACAGGACAGGCAGCATGAAACAGCAGCTACAGGAAATGATTCTAACTCAAAGTAGGGGAAGAGCTAGGTCATATCATAAAATGGAAGACTTCAATTCAGAACAAATTGTTATCATTATAACTGTGTGTCGAATTGCTATGCTTTATCTTGGCCAGGTCGCAGTTGCAAATGAGAACTTGTTCTCAACTAGCCTACCTGGTTAAATAAAGGTGAAATAAAATAAAAAGTGAGTGGGTTATCTAACAGTGGCAGGTACTGGCTCACCAAAACACTGCCACCAGGGAATAACTTACAGAATGAAAGTTGATACCTTTTGATTATATTAATTCAATAGAAGATTACGAGATCAAATCATTGACTTGCTGTGCCTCCCCTCCAGCGTGCCTGGCTTTACAAGAACAAGGTGATATTGAAGAAGAAGAAAATGCACTGTCCTCTTGAGTTTGGTTAGCCTCTGACTTCATTTCCATTCATATTGTGGATTATTCAGCCTCTGTGGATTCAGGCAAAGGAAGCTGCTTCACTCAAAGCTGTTGTGGAAACTGTCAGGAAGATATGAAATGGTGAAAAGTGCATAAGTCTGTCAAAAGTGTTGTCCGCTATGCCATAATTGGCCTAGACTTTGAGGTGTCTGAGAGCACAGACATCCTGTCCTTATCCAGGCTCTGCCAGAGGCTCCAGCCGGTGGGAAACTTCATACGGAGATCCTTCTGAGGGGGATCCGTGGAAAGACAAATTAGACAACCGAACCCCGAAAGGGAGTGAGTGAATAATTGAGCTACACTCATTCTGGATCAAACCAGTTTGGATTGCCCGTGGCGGCCAGCCAGCTACACTTCTACAGAGTTCCTCAGGGGACCAGGTTTACTGTGATGCCATGCTAGGGACAGAGCAGGCGGGGCGGGGGACAGGTTTTGGTTATCATGATTATCCATGTGATTCAAGTGAGCTCTGAAGAACAGTTGATTACTCCAGGTACACAAAGCCCCTTTGAAAGGCTTTCACAGAGTGAATGACCTCCAATGCTAGTGCTCAAGGTCATACGACATTCAACATTGCATTAGTCCATTAGATACAACATGGCTTCTTGATAAGGACTACAGCATCTTTTACATTCACTGTTATTAAAGTCTGTGTGTATAGTCAGCTTTTACCCAATGTCCTAAAACACTGTCAAGGACAGTAAGCAGCCCATGACTTCACTGCACTTTATCCCTCTAAGATAATTAGACACTTTGGGAAGAGGGGCGGCCATTTAAAGAGCGCTCTCCCCATGTCATTTAACCCAGATTAGAGTAGTACCGGGGATAAACCTGCATGTATGGGCCATGGCTGCTGCACCTCCCAAACAAACAGACAGCCTGGGTATGAGGCCCGGCCCTGCATTATCCAGACCTCTGAGGTTTAGTGGGTGAGGAGGGCCAATAGCTGGGCCCATTTCAGTGGGATTTGGCTGCTTTGATCCCACTCTCACTGTCACGGCTGGCACACTGAGCCCACGGGATGAGGCCACAGTGCAGCCTCTTAATCTGGTTAAAGCGGCTCCAATAACCCCTGCTTCTAGTTGATGTAATAACTCCTGCTCCCTCCTACTTTATCTGTCCTGACTTCTCAACTGTGGGGAGACGGTTGTCCATACCTAACATTCTGTACACCACAGGCCTTCATCTGAAACCCTGGGGAACTTAAAACATACAGGGGTGACACAATACAAGGGTAACTTATAAGCTGGGCCCTAAGGTACAGCTGGGTTTAGGGAGAAGCATGCTTGCCACAGGGCACTACTGACCTATGCGTATTGTATCCACAGCTGTGAATTGGGTATGGCATGTGTAAGCACATTTCCCACTTTGAGAAATCCCATTGCTTTTGCAATGTGTGGAGGAACGGATGCTCGGGGTGTTAAGACCAGAACACAATAACCCTTCCTCATGTTTCTTCTGCAGACAGTGTTCTGGAGCCATTTTCCAGTCATCGTGTTCACAGACACATTCATTCTCATCATGTCTCATCATGCTTCGACCGAGATTTCCTACATATTGGATTGGAGTTGTGAAGCTAAGTTCATGGATCCATTTGCTGTAAACGGTGAACAGAGGGATCAATAGACTAAGGCATAGACAAAGTGATAGACTAAAGGAACAGGTCTAAAGCAATTCATGTTAATAAAAGGCACTCATGAAGGACCAATTGTCTCCATCCTCCTCTTGTCTCACTCACTCCACCCCACAGCAGTTTGCCATTGCAATTATTAGATGCTATTAAGAAAGCTTGGCCACTAATTACAAAGCTTTTCTTCCAAAAGGCACAGGGAGAATTCACCTGACATCTGCCACCACTATCTGGCCACCTGCAACGCTTTTAATCGTTTTTTTCCCCTACTGTGACAAGGGAACTGAAGCGGAACCATCTTGGTATTTTATCCCCAGCCTCCATATTCTAAAATCTCACATATCCTAATATGCATTTAGATGGTCATACTTGGACCAAGTGGAAATGCGACAAAAATGTGCAAACGCGCCAACTTCTGATGGATAAGCAAAGGATCATGGGTACCATTGTACTCGTAGATCATGTGCACTGAACTGGAACAGACCGTTTAAATTCCGGTCCCATTTTTTACTGACAGGTGCTTTTTTCTGACGACATGATTTGCTAGGAGTAAACAATCATACTCATTAAGATGCAAAGGGTGCAATAGGATTGGCTCTTTGATGAAAAGACAAAAAGGAAATACACTGAGTATACCAAATATTAGGAACCCCCCATTCTTGATACACATGTGAAACTGTTGAGCATGAAAAACCCAGAGCGTTGCAGTTCTTGACACAAACCGGTGCACCTGTCACCTACTACAGTATCCCGTTCAAAGGCACTTACATTTTTTTGTTTTTCCAATTCACCCTCTGAATGGCACACCACAATCCATGTCTCAACTGTGTTAATACTTAAAAATCCTTCTTTAACCTGTCTCCTCCCCTTCATCTACACAGATTGAAGTGGATTTAACAAGTGACATCAATAAGGGATCTTAGATTTCACCTGGATTCACCTGGTCAGTCTATGTCAAGGAAAGAGCAGGTGTTCTTAATATTTGGTATACTCAGTGTACTGTACATCATTGAATACATTCTGACGTTCAGATGTTTAAGTGTTTAAGGAGAGAACAACTAAAGTGGCCATAGATCTCCCTGTCAAATATTATGTCACCGAAATAAGGTTTGGAAAGACGACATGCCTCAACTTTTGTCTGTGAAAAGGCTTCATAATAGCTGTTGCTAAAATGTATATTTACATAGCATTACATACTGTGGGCAAACCCATTGTAGGTATGATATGATTGGTGTGATTGCGCGTTGAAGTTTGGGTGATGTACATTGCCATTTACATGCATTGGATTTCCAAATAAACTCAAACTGATTGTGTTAAAACCTTCCCTCGCCATGGAATCATCATCCCAGTTTGCACATCTCTGAAATTGTACAAGTTGCAAACAGTTATTCACACACAAACAAATGACAGTACACACAGACCAGATAACACAGATTATAAGATCTGGTGTTTTCCTGGCGTAGAGGAGCGCCAGTTGTTGTGGATGTTGAGGAACGGTACATTACACAGGGGTGATGGATGTGGTCTGGGGAGTGCATCCTGTCTGGGGAGTACAGCTTGTCTGTTCCTGTATGCCCCTACTCTGACAGACAGCCAACAGGGCGTGAGTAGGGCCACAGCAGGACCACTCCAGGGGATCCAGAGCCACCGTCACAGTCCCTAGGTCTGCGTTGGCAGCGGTGAGGAGAAGGTCAAATCAGGAGAGGGGCATGATGACAAAGTGGCAGCATTAGTCAGTCACTTGCTGCTCTTTACATTATTTATTTACCCACTCAGCAGATGCCCTGATCCACCGGGAGATGGATAGATTTACATATCATCCACTTCTACAGCTGGATATTTAGACAAACAATTTGGGCTAAGTGTCCTTTTCAAGGATAGAGCCCCGATGTCCCATCTGTAGCCTTGATCCTTCAGCGAGCTGTCCTTCACTGAAGCCCCGTTCTCAATCAGAACGATGAAACAAAACACCAACGTAATACAGTGTCGCTGCCACACTAGTATGGGGTGACGATATTTCTTGGAAGCGAATTACTGTGACAAAGAATAAACAAGACCAAAGTGAAGAGGATAGTGCTGTATCCATGAAAACCACTCCACTATTTAATTTGACATGGGAGCACAGAGCCAGTGCCTCAATTTGAGAGCTGAAGCAGATATCTGCACTGTGACTAATGGAAGGTTAACAGGACGCTGGCGGTTATCTATTCACTGCAAATAGTGCAAATAGTATGCTTGGGCATACAGTATGAAGCAGGTAATATCTGAACGAATACATTATTAAATTAATACACATATTTTATCAAGATGAGAGGATCCATCAATTGAATGTATTTAAATGTAAAAGTATATCAAATTGTAATATCAACATGTGTATTATATTATAGGTCCTCAAAAGGAAAAAGGCATTAAGAAATAAAGATAGCTTAGATAATATCTGCTATCATGACATTCAGATTACAAAGGCATTTTTAACATGGCAAATTCATTTCTCGAAGACATTCTCAGTGATCTGTCTGTGGAAAGTGAGGTTCTACACCTAACACTGAGGTACTGAAATAGTAGCAACACACTTGGCCAGCCACATGTTGAGGGGTGATCCCCCCCCCAACAAAATATCAAAGAAAGTCTTCAGCTACAGAGTCAACATAAAGGACTGTGCTGGGCATAGTGGCATGTCCATAGAGGAACCTAAAAAGATCCTGCCTTTCCTTTCTCTTTATCTATTTATTTTCTCTTATTCATTTTTTACAGCTTGGCCCGAGAGCGGGGAGTCCGTCCACCGAAAGTCATTCCACAGCCTAGGGGGCTGGTGACATTTCAGGTGTGAGGGGGATGAGCTGTGAATTATAGATTAGAGGGAGAGCTGGGATTGGTGAGTTTTACTTCGAGAGGAGCTATGATTGCCATAGCAGCCAGCAAGAGTGTATAGGTTTAGCCACCCTTCATCACTGGGAAAACTCCCATTACAGCTTAGTTTATTAACACCAACACAACAGTCTGTGTGCAGTCTAAACATGATAAATACTTTGAAAAGAGTTTAAACATTTCCTCTCATCTTGATATTACTTTATTCAGATTTCAATGGTTATGGATGTAGAATACGGACGCCATAAAATCACACAAGGGACAGCTTTAACGGGAACAATTTCCTCCCTGATCCCAGCCCTCCCCAATAGTCAGTCAGGAGATATATATTGTGGCTGGTCGAGGAGCCCTCTGTGGCTCGTTAGAGCTCTTCTGAAGGGTGCCAGGGACCACATGACGTACCGAGGTTCCACTGACTGACTGCAGCCGTTTGTGGGCACAATTTTCTCTCTCTGCAAACAGTTTAGTGAAAGGTCAGGCTGCATTAGTGGCGGGTGTAAACACACCGTGGCCGAGGGGACAGGCTGTTCACTGGAAAGGTACTTATAAAGGACCGAGGCTACCTAGCAGCCAATAGATCATATATCAGAGATGGAGGGGTTATATAAAAGGCAAAACGGCACAGTCTTTCCCTGAGGCACATTTTTAACACAATAAGGCAACACGTGGTCACTACTGACGTACCAACCATGTTTGTGTCAATGAAAAAAAAAGACCCTGATTAAAAATCAACCAGGCAGGGAGGTAACTGTTTTTTCACCGGCAGTTTGTGCCTCCAAGCCATGTATTAGGACTGGAACATCACATTTTGAGGATGGATGACAACCCGCGTTTGCAATATCAATTTATTTATCCGTTTATTTTTTTAGCAGGAACATTTTTTGGTGTCATTTTGACAGCATGGCATGTCTATTCCCATAACGCTGTACGTACAGTGATATAATGAAGTCATGTCAATCAACACTACTAACACTAACGGCTACCACTTTAGAAAGTGACCATAGATTTAAGACACCTTAGGTCGTTATTTAAGTGGTTCAGTTCTCTGCATATTGGCTCTGGGGTCTGCATTTCTGTCAGGTAAATTGAAGATCTGAAGAGTGCCAGAGGATGCTTACAACTACACTATTTAATCAACTAAAGACAGAAACAGATGTTCTAAATCACATCCCAGACATATGTTGCCATGGTTATTATAGTTTCTCTAAAAAGAAGAGTTACATGTTCTTAGTCATTATACATATATTACAAACTGGATGGTTCGAGCCCTGAATGCTGATTGGCTGAAAGCTGTGGTATATCAGACTGTATACCACGGGTACGACAAAACATTTATTTTAACAGTTCTAATTATGTTGGTAACCAGTTTATAATAGCAATAAGGCACCTCGGGGGTTTGTGGTATATCCCAATATACGACGGCTAAGGGCTGTTCTTCGGCACGACGCGGTGCGGAGTGCCTGGATTCAACCCTTAGCTGTGGTATACTGGCCATATACCACACCCCCTCAGTCCGTATTGCTTATATATTGTGTGTATAATCAGTCTAGTATACACCATGACAAGAACAATTAAGACAATTAATATAAAAATGTGCAGTAAACATGCAAGGATGTGTCCCTTACCTGAGCAGATTAATTTCATCAACATGTACTCCCTTCCACAGTCCTTCCTATAGTAACATTTCAGCCGGTTAATGAGGCAGGTGCCGAACTTGAGCTTCTCTCTTCTGCACAGAAGGGCGATGTCCTCATCTGCAAGGGCAGGCAGAAGGGAGGGAGATTGTGAGGGGGGAGAAGGAGACAGAGAGAGAGAGAGAGAGAGAGAGAGAGAGAGAGAGAGAGAGAGAGAGAGAGAGAGAGAGAGAGGGAGGAGAGTGACAGGCTCCCTGTTGTTTATAAAGCCTGAGGCACATGCATGTGTGTATATGTGCAGATTTGTGTGTGGTGTACAGCCAAGGGGCCACCCACGCTGCCCTGTGTTCATTAGTTTTTCCGGTACATGACCACAGGGTCTGAGTGTTCCGATCAATCCCAGGACCCCTCTACATACAATATTAAAGGGATACTTTGGGATTTTGGCAATGAATCTATCTACTTCCCCAGAGTCAGATGAACTCGTGGATACCATTTCTATTGCTCTGCGTGCAGTTAGCACAATTGTTAACTAGAATTAATGCAATGACTGGAAGTCTATTGGCATGCTAGCAGATACCCATATACTTCCAGTCATTGCGCTAATGCTAGTTAGCACTGCCTCACGAAACAACCTCTAACCTTCTTCATTCTAGAGACAGGGGCATAAAAAGATTATCCACAAGTTAATCTGACTCTGGGGAAGTAGATAAATTGCCTCATTGCCAAAATCCCGAAGTATCCCGTTTTAAGGCGTCCGGAGACTGGATTTGTAACTCGGTGGAAATGATTCATTTTCTAGTTTAGAAAAAATCCATATGTAAATGAATCAAGCACTGTATTATACGTGTGTTATTACTTTGAGTATTGTGCATGTGTGTTTTTATATTCAAATGAGGTGAGTCATACATGAAGACGTTTACTCCGTGCACACTGTTTGAAGGATGACTGCACTGCCTGCCATCACAAAGCCCTGTCATTGTGAATTAGGTTTCAAGTCCTGTTTAAAGCAGAGGATCTAATGTCATGCTAACCAAAGGTGCATAGTGCTCTTTACATAACGCTGCATCTTCCAGGCAGCAGCTAAAATCTCTTAGATTCTAGTACACTCCGTTCACGGACCATGAGTCCTGTATTATACATTAGACACACCATACATTCATATACCCACATCCATGTATGATATAACCTGTGCATTCCTTGTATAAGAAGGCAGGGTTAAGTACAGTACTGAGCATTGGAACCTCATGTAAAACACAGAGAGAACTCACAGGCTTTGGAGTAGTTCCTGACAACTTCAATTGCGTTTGAGTTGCCACAGACAAGGGGAACGTGCACTGCTAGAGCTGGAGAGGTACCGTGCAGGAGTGAAACAGAGAGAGAGGAAATATTAATCTAATTTTGTAGTCCTGTCAACTTTGTTTTATGATGACTGAGGTGTTATTCCCTCTTGGCTGACTCTGACATCACATCATGCCTCTTTGGCATTTCTGCCCAGGCCCGATGAGGCTAATGCAGAGATTGGACAAGCCATGGCTTGGCTTGGTATTTCAGGTCCAAGGCAGAATGTGGGACTAAGCCAGACAGTAATAACATATGCATATTGGCTTTGGTCAACAGGCTGCCATGACAATTACCGTCTGAGGCAAAACTACAGCAGAGCTGACTACAGATCAGATATTCAGACAGTCACGCCAGTTATCTCACAACATCAAAGCCCAAATTTTATGGTGATGTGACCGTATTATTGACAAGCTAAAATGTGAAGATCAAGATAAGACTTTAATATCCCCCACAGAAAAATCGATAGTTCTTTATTCATTCATTTTGCTCTGTGAGCTCCGTCTTTTTTGTATTTATCAAAGGCAGAAATTAAGTTGATCAGTTGTGTAACAGACCCGGTATCGGACAGTTTCTGGAAACCCAGATCAATATGTTGAAAAAGAACCCAAAAAGGAGGATGGGAATGAGGACAATCAATGGAATTGTAATAACTTATCATGAACATTATGTAACATAGTCAGTGGGTTGGCATCATCCTCTACAGCTACTAATAGAGCACTAGGATAGATACTTACATTTTATATGAAACCAGATGGGCCTCTAAACTGGCTGTTTTACTGTACAGTAACATGGACATTTCAAATGCATATAGTCCCTTTAAATGGGACAAGTATAGTTCCACACAGAGCTCTGTCTCATGTACTATGCCATATAGATTCTGGGGATGTTTGGAAGATAAATGCAATGCTCTCTAGCTAAATTCTACATACTCCTCAGGGGCAGGTGCATAGCACTTGGTGCCTGTATACACTATACTCATCAATCTTGGGCTAGCCCTATGTGACAGCCCAATTTGGCCTATTTTGGGTCAGTCATCAATTCATGGCCTTCCTTGGACAAGAACCAAACTCACAATGTAATAATGAGAAAATATTAATGACTTCAATTATTTTTTGGGAAACATTCTATGAAAGCCCAAGCATGGCGCATGGATGCCATGATCTCAATGGTGAAACATCTTTAAAGGTGTACCCACAACACAGAATAACTAAAAAAGCAACTGCTCAACCTGGAATAGTCTACGCAGATCACAGATCTATAAACCAAAATTCAACAGTTTATCGGACAAGAGGAAAGAGTGATACAGTACGTACCCACCAACCGGTATAAAAATATCCCCATGTGATGCAGGTGTTTTCTTGTCCTTCGATTTCGGATAGCCTACCTACCCAATGCCAGCAGAAATATTACTCGTTTAATTCGAAGAAAACATCGTGGTTAAAAGGGTTACGATATCTTACGGTGCCACATTGTATCTTGTGCGAAAACCCCCAGAACACCTTCCCTGGTCCAAATTCCAACTCAAACACGCGCGCTGTCGACCCGAGACATGGCCAACCTGGCCAAAATAGCAAGTATATTACTCATTAAACTTCCGTTAGCACAGTAGATACTAGATCATACTAGAGTTTTTCTAATATCCCTGGTGTAACCATCGAGAATGTAAACCAAATGCCTTCAAAAGCCGTCAAATCAAACACTCTGCAGCAAGAAGCACCTTCTATGTCCCACCATGGCTGCGAACGTGGTAGGTCTTTTGCAGCGCTTAGTTATCCAACATACAGTATTATAATGCCATATTTAATTTAGATGACAAGCGGCCAGCGGCAGTCATGTGCCAACACTGTCGTTTGTTTACAAATGACATAAGGGCAGTTGGATGGTTACCATATCGCAGACAAACGGGGAAATACAATATGAATGTCCCAGGATGTAAGAGCACCAACATTGTCTGTTTTAATGTTAAGTTTACAGTATTTTTATTTATTTATTTTTTTCCGTTTTCTCAAACAAACGAAGACTATTATGATGTGAACTGTCTTCTGGCATTCTCACATTTCGACTGACACTAGGCATACACTGAGTATATAAAACATCAAGAGTACCTGCTCTTTCCATGACATAGACTGACAAAGTGAACCCAGATGAAAGCTATGATGCCTTATTGATGTCACTTAAATCCACTTCAATCAGTGTAGATGAAGGGTAGGAGACAGGTTAAAGAATGATTTTTGAGCCTTGAGACAATTGAGACATGGATTGTGTATGTGTGCCATTCAGAGGGTGAATGGAAAAGACAAACAATATTAGGAATGTGTTCCATTTTTGAATGAATTACAATTCATGAAGTTGATGTGGGGTATTACAAATATTCCATGCTAAGTGTGTTGGCCACCCCTACTGGTGATATAATGCATTGCCAAAAAGGATTGCTGGTAGTGTATAGTATGATACATTCTTCCCATTATGTCTGTTTGCTGAAGGAAATTGTAATTCTGTGTACATCATAAGGACAATGTATCCATAACCATAACTTGATAGCATTTGGATTTGTAAATGGATGCATTGTAAATCCAAAAGGCGTTTTTAAACAAATATTTATGGGAAGCGGATCTCAGTCAATGAAAATGTGGTATTGACTCAAAAGTAAATGAGAGGTCACATACTGTATATATATATATTTAATAGATATGATAACAAATTATATTTTTTACCCAGCATGCTCTACTGCAGGTAGATTCTTTAGAATTCTTTTGAATATCTGTGTTTTGGCATGTACATTGATTAATCCAATCATTTAGTTAGATTTTTTTGCAAACGTTACTGAACTGTTTTTTCCAAATTAAATGGCTTTGGTAGTCTCCGCACACTGTTTCTGACCCTGGCAGTCATTATGAATGCAGGTTGCGGGTGAATAAAAATGTCAACTGTTGGATATACAGTGGCTTGCGAAAGTATTCACCCCCCTTGGCATTTTTCCTATTTTGTTGCCTTACAACCTGGAATTAAAATGGATTTCTGGGGGGTTTGTATCATTTGATTTACACAACATGCCTACCACTTTGAAGATGCAAAATATTTTTTATTGTGAAACAAACAAGAAATAAGACAAAAAAATGGAAAACTTGAGCGTGCATAACTATTCACCCCCCCAAAGTCAATACTTTGTAGAGCCACCTTTTGCAGCAATTACAGCTGCAAGTCTCTTGGGGTATGTCTCTATAAGCTTGGCACATCTAGCCACACAGATTCTCAATTGGATTGAGGTCTGGCCTTTGACTAGGCCATTCCAAGACATTTAAATATTTCCCCTTAAACCACTCTTGTGTTGCTTTAGCAGTATGCTTAGGGTCATTGTCCTGCTGGAAGGTGAACCTCCATCCCAGTCTCAAATCTCTGGAAGACTGAAACAGGTTTCCCTCACTAATTTCCCAGTGCCATCCATCATTCCTTCAATTCTGACCAGTTTCCCAGTCCCTGCCGATGAAAAACATCCCCACCGCATGATGCTGCCACCACCATGCTTCACTGTGGGGATGGTGTTCTCGGGGTGATGAGAGGTGTTGGGTTTGCTCCAGACATAGCGTTTTCCTTGATGGCCAAAAAGCTAAATTTTAGTCTTATCTGACCAGAGTACATTCTTCCATATGTTTGGGGAGTCTCCCACATGCCTTTTGGCGAACACCAAACGTGTTTGCTTATTTTTTTCTTTAAGCAATGGCTTTTTTCTGTCCACTCTTCCGTAAAGCCCAGCTCTGTGGAGTGTACGGCTTAAAGTGGTCCTATGTACAGATTCTCCAATCTCCACTGTGGAGCTTTGAAGGTCATTCAGGGTTATCTTTGGTTTCTTTGTTGCCTCTCTGATTGATGCCCTCCTTGCCTGGTCTGTGAGTTTTGGTGGGCGACCCTCTCTTGGTAGGTTTGTTGTGGTGCCATATTCTTACATTTTTTTGATAATGTATTTAATGGTGCTACGTGGAATGTTCAAAGTTTCTGATCTTTTTTTATAACCCAACCCTGATCTGTACTTCTCCACAACTTTGTCCCTGACCTGCTTATGTGACTTCTGAAGGTAATTGGTTGCATCAGATCTTATTTAGGGGCTTCGTAGCAAAGGGGGTGAATACTTTTAATTTATTTTTATTTTTAATAATGTAATTTTTTTCATTTCACTTCACCAATTTGGACTAGTTTGTGTATGTCCGTTACATGAAAATAAAAATAATTTTAAATTACAGGTTGTAATGCAACAAAATAGGAAAAACACCAAGGGGGATGAATAGTTTTGCAAGGCACTGTAACTCTTTGCAAAACAGAATAATGTGACTTGCAAGTAGGGTTGCAGAATTCTAGTAAATTTCCCAGGTTTTTCCAGAAATCTCATTTGGAAAACTCCTGGAAATCCTTCAACCAGGATTAAAACATTTTTTATCTGTGAATTTTGGGAAAGTTACCAGAATTTTGCACCTACTTTCAGGCCACTGTAAAGATAGGCCTCAAAATAAGGCCTTATGAAATATGTAATGTATTGTCAAAGAGTTGAATTTTAATGATAACATTTGCCTAGGAACTCACTTCGTGAAGGCCACAGGACTGAACATGAACGAATTCACAAACAAAAACAGTCATGTTTGGCAACTATACAATTATTCAAGCCTTATCAGAACCATGTTAATCAATAACTACAGGAGCCTGTCAAAGCCTCAGCAAATCCTATCTGTTAGGATCAATAACCTCTGTGACAAAGTGATGCTTGGATGTGATCTTGAAGATGAAGCAAATTCGAAGTAGCAGATTCAGCCAAAGGTCAAATACATAGTCTCCATTTGGCTAGTTTGGCAGAGGCAGTGGTGTAAAGTACTTATGTAAAAAATATTTGAAAGTACTACTTAAGTAGTGTTTTGGGGTATCTGTACTTTACATTACTATTTATATTTTTGACAACTTTTACTTTTACTCCACTACATTCTTAAAGAAATGTATGTACTTTTTACTCCATACATTTTCCCTGACCCCCAAAAGTACTCGTTACATTTTGAATGCTTAGCAGGACAGGAAAATTGTCCAATTCATAATGAATGTGAAATGATTTATACTTTTACTTTTGATACTTACGTATATTTTAGCTATTACATTTACGTTTGATACTTAAGTATATTTAAAACCAAATACATTTAGACTTTTACTCAAGTAGTATTTTACTGGGTGACTTTCACTTTTACTTGAGTCATTTTCTATTGAGGTATCTTTACTTTTACTCAAGTATTACAATTGGGTACTTTTTCCACCACTGGGCAGAGTTAGTCTGATAGAGGAGAACATATCCGTTGTGTTACCATATAACGGGATCTGCCAGTCCAGTTAGGAGGGTTCGAGAACACAGGGAAGCCAGAGAACACAAATATGGTGCAAATGCAGCCGGTTTCATTTAGAGTGCAGCCCGGTGATGATAGTGCAAAAAGTGATTGTCCAAAATGTTCAATGATATTTACAAGAAGCTAAATACAATACAAACCAATCTACTGAACTCAAAAAGGCAATGAGTATAACACCTGAGTAATGAGTATAACAACCGCTCTAGTAGTTAAGAGTGTTGGACCAGTAACCAAAAGGTCGCCGGTTCGAAGCCCCAAGCCAACTAGGGAGAACAATCTGTTGATGTGCCCTTGAGCAAGGCACTTAACCCCGTTTGCTCCTTTCAGTCACTCTGGATAAGAGCGTCTGCTAAATGACTAAAATGTAAATAATGACGAGAGGATGGTATATAGCCTGAACAGACATTCCCAACACAGGCTGAACGATAAACACAGAAACAGTTAGGTTTTTCAAAGACTGGTCAAAATGGGCACAATAAAGAAGCCTAAATAAACCATGCTTCCATCCAACTTTTTTATGCAAGTGAAGTACATGCCAAATGAAAAATGTCATGACAGGATGGTAAACTTTCCAAATGTGGACAAAACAAAATTTGCTAGACAAGGTGGGATCTTTTTGTGTCTGTAAAATTAATTATGCCGAGAAATGGTGGTGGAAACGCCTTTATCCGCAAATATTAATATAATAACCATATCAAAGTAAACTTGGAGTCACGCGATGATATGTTGTGTGGTCGTCCCACTATGACTTGGGAAAGCATACAGTTTATTAGAGAAGGGTGCAACTGCAGCCCGCATTTCGGGGCGTTCCTGCATGTGGGCATTCCTGCATCTGCAGGAACCCTCTTTATACTTTTTTTGGTGCATTTTGAAGCTATGACTCTGGTACATAGGCTGGGGGAAGGGGCGCTTCAGTACAGTAGATGGTGGCAATGGACCATAACGTTGGATGCCAACCGCCAAGAGGTGGGGCGAAAAACAGTAGCTAGCTATAACTAGTACACACCGATAGCAAAGATTGTCGTGCACAGTTTTCTCGAGTACCCAGGAGGTGGGAGCAACACCCATGCTAGCTAGCTAACTAGCAAGCAAGCACACGGTGCGACTAACTATTAAGTTAGCTCGCACAATGTGTTGCCCCAGCCACCCGCCTGCTGTACTAGCAGGACACTGTCTACCATGCTGGCTAGCAAGGAGGACTCCTGGACACTGGAGGAGAGGGCTAAAAAACGCAGATAATACTTTTATTTCCCTTTTGACTGACATTCAAAAGTGTCACACAAGCATGAAGATGTCGTGCTCAATGGGGGAGGGGGGGTGTTGATGAAAGAAACAATGGGATGGTCGATGGGGGGGGGGGGGGGTGTTGATGAAAGAACCAATGGGATGCTCGAGGGGATGCAGTCATGCCCACATGCAGGAACGATGCAGTCATGCCCACATGCAGGAATGCTCCGAATTGTGGGCTGAAGTTGCACACTGTTGGTTTATTAGGCTATAATGAAATCAATTATGAGGAACTTCACAGGGTGGTGAAAGTGCAGCTGATGAGCTTGATGCTCCTTTCCAATTCCTATCGAAGGTCTTATTCTGGTGACATGAGGATCGATGTCCATAATAGTCTCATCATGTAGGTGCACGTGCCAAGACCAGAATGGGCATATTCTCTAAATAACCCCCCCCCCCCCAATTAAAAAAAACAAAAACATAAGTAGTGTTGAAAATGCGATGAAAACATTTTTTTTGCTACATAGGAATTTAACTGCAAAAGTTATTTTTATGTCATCTATGTCATCCCTCATAGCCTTGTATCCCCAACAAGTCCGTTTGATGGAAACGCATTTCTGGTGGAAAAATGTGTATATTATTTTTATACAGATTTTAGAATATTTGCATGCAAATCTGTCTCCAATTGGATAGAAACCTAGCTACTGATAAACAAACATTTACAAATCAGACATGAATAATAATTAATGCAGTCACTGACTTATGCAGAAAGGAATTCATTGCAACTTAACAACATTTATCCATAATGGAATAATCACCGCCGTCACCTACGTGATAGCCTATAGGCCTAATGATGAAGTAGTAAGTAATGATGCGCGCACCACCTAAAAAACGTGCCAATACAGGAGATGGCAAACATCAAACACAGGTTGGCAATGAAATGTAACTTTTATATTATACAATAAATGGTTTCAATCGTCCAATAAGTTGTTTTCTTGTGTAGATGTTGGGATGTCACTAGTAGCATAAACAATAATATGTGTGCACTCTGTGAGCTTTACAAATTTGTTGAGGAGTTTCATGTTTGGGTGGTGGAGTCTAGGACTAGGCCAGTGGCTCCAAACTTTTTTTGGTTACTGTCGCCTACCACCAACTGAATTTTGCTCTACCCAGAATATCCCTGAAGTACCCCCTCATGTACATTTTACTAGTAGGCCTAAGCCTATGGCATCATGAGTCTCCTCAAGTACCCCATGTGGATAGGCCAAGTACCCCCAGGGGTCCTAGTACCCCAGGTTGGGAACCACTGGTCAATTCTAGGACTTCGACGTGGCAATAGGCTACTGCAGCGGAACATTGTCAAGCATCGCCATTATAGGAACATATAATATTGTTTCTTCTGCTGATTGCCACCTTAAAGGAACATTCCACCCATAACATCATGCGATGCAAAATGTATTTCTGTATTTTGAAAGTTATATATCTTGAAAACCTGATTGCTGACATGCAAAACATTTTAGGACTATATCAACAATGGACTAATGAAACAAATACCAAAATATAGTTTTTGGGTGGAGTTTTCCTTTAAAGCAATAGATATCCTATGCCTCTTTCCATCCCCTCCTGAGATGTGTTCAGCAGTGGAGGCTGGTGGGGGGAGGACAGCTCATAGTAATGTCTGGAACAGAGTTAATGGAATGGCATCAAACAAATAGAAACCGTGTGTTTAATGTATTTGATACCATTCCACTGATTCCGCTCCAGCCATTGCCACGAGTCCGTCCTCCCCAACTAAGGTGCCACCAACCTCCTGTGGTGTTCAGGTAGCGGTCCGGCATCTTTGTTGTTGGATGTCAGTGTCACAGCCTGCACTAGCTTTAATTAACGCTGACACATTCTGAGCAGGGAGATAGGATCAATGGCGGAGGTCAAGGTAATGATCTCGCATTTAGCTGGGGACTACTGTCACCTTGTTCAGTGTTTTGGCTGCGACAGACAGGCAGTAGCCTAAACACCGGGCTGTGATAAGGGAATTGTAAGGTGGTGACTGGGGGCTTGATGGCCATGCCGGTCAGTCATTGCCAGTCCTTTTTCATCTGCACTGCAGCATCAGCAAGCAGACACAGCTATAAATATTTCAGCCTGTAAAACTACTGCTGGCGGCCGGCAAAGTCTCCCTACTTAGCACTGAAAGGATACTTTCACCAAAGCATGCCATTGTAAAGGCAAAAAAAAGTGCACTATGTGCACTTGGCATTGAAAATGTCATCATAGATTATGCAATGTCGTTGTAGATTTGAAAAGTAAGGAGAACGGAGGTATACTGAAGTGGAAGAAGGAGTGAGGGTACTTTAAGAAAGGAATGGGACTACTATATTGACATAGAAATGTGCTATTGTGTAGTTAGTTGTTGGTGTCAACTGGTCATAGTCAGTCATGAACCCGTCTGTGTTTTTAAAGTGTATTTTCTGTCCTTTGTTCTTCGTCAGCAGAAAAAGATGAGTGTTCGAATCTTTGCTTCACGTCAACAATGAACGTTCACACCGATGGGGATATAGAACAAAACAGACACCCGGATGGTGTGTTGCTGTACACTGTAGATGTGTGCAGGCAGACTTTATTCACTGAGGTGTCAGGCAGGGATATATACGTAAACAAAAGCTATTGCTTTAACAAGAATTCACCAGGTCCCTTTAAAACAGACAAAGTGGAGGATTAGTCAGATTTCAGCGCAATAAACTCAGATGGTTGTGCTCTGACAGAGTCATATCAGGACAAAACCAGGACAGCGGAATAACCTATAGCATACAGTCTTCATATTTATTAATCCCACTATGAAGGCTATGTTCTGCAGGGGTCCGTACCATGGGACCTTTCCACAACTACAGTTTACATAATACAGAGAGATTAGGATTTAGCTTCAGGATTTAGACACACTCTCTCTTTCCTCCCCAGAGACTCAGAGCTGGGGCCATATGTTCAGAGGAGTACGGCCAGCGATGACATGCCCTGCCCTCCCTGGAGCTGGACTGCTGCTGCTGCTGTGGACAGACGCTTTGTGGAGTGACACGTGAGAGAGACCGGTAGGTCACAGACCGCTCAGGGCACACACAGGCCATCTGATCTGTAATCTCTGTTCAGTCACAACATCACATTGTTGACTTTGTATGGATTAAGTATGTTTGGAAAATGATACAAAGTACAGGAGGGATTTTACTGTGTGTGAGAGAGAGAAAAAATATGATTTTTGAGGCAGAGGATTTATTTCTTAGTCCTCTTAGTATAGGAGATTTGGGACATTTGGATGAGTTAGTGACTGAGTGTGTGTGTCTTAGCACTGTACGTGTACACTATATGAGAGTCTGTGTGAGTAAGGAGGAGGTGAAAGACTAGAAAACAGGATCTGATTGCACTCTGGGAAGGCATTGAGGTGGAAGACACATTCTGGTTGGCGAGAGGGGGGAAAGTTTACGTTACACTCCTTCCCATGTAGGACTGCCATCCACTATGGAAAAGCTCTATCATCATTTGAAAGATGAATAGCATCTTCTAAGTAATATCGTTGTGTTGTGGATGAAAGGTGAGCATGACATGTTTCGGGTGAGAGGATGTGTGATAAGGAGGGAGATCAAATCTGAAACAAAGAGAGGATGTAACAAGGGAACACAATTCCTTGGCTTGCATGACCTTCACTTTTCATTTTGCTTCAGTCCACCTCCTCCTCTTTTGAGAGATGAAATCAAATCAATTCTCATCAGGAGCCATTTGCAAGCATGTCATATTCTGTAAGGAAGCGCTAGCCCTTAAATAAATCGAGACAGATGACACATGCATGCACATGGGATCCGGCCAAACTGAGAAATTGGGGGAGAAGGGCCTTGGTCAGGGATGGTCACTCTGACAGAGCTCCAGAGTTCCTCTGTGGATATGGGAGAACCTTCCAGAAGGACAACCATCTCTGCAGCAGTCCACCAATCAGGCCTTTATGGTAGAGTGACCAGACGGAAGCCACATGACAGCCCGCTTGAAGTTTGCCAAAAGTCACCTAAAGGACTCTCAGACCATGAGAAACAAGATTCTCTGGTCTGATGAAACCAAGGTTGAACTCTTTGGCCTGAATCCCAAGCGTCACATCTCAAATAAACCTAGCACCATCCCTATGGTGAAGCATGGTGGTGGCAGGATCATGCTGTGGGAATGTTTTTAAGCGGCAGGGACTGGAATGCTAGTCAGGATTGAGGGAGAGAGGAACAGAGCAAAGTACAGAGATATCCTTGATGAAAAGCTGCTCCAGAGCGCTCAGGACCTCAGACTGGGGCAAAGGTTCACCTTCCAACAGGACAATGACCCTAAGTACACAGTCAAGACAATGCAGGAGTGGCTTCAGGACAAGTCTCTGAATGTTCTTGAGTGGCCCAGCTAGAGCCCAAACTTGAACACAATCAAACATCTATGGAGAGACCTGAAAATAGCTGTGCAGTGACGCTCCCCATCCAAACTGACAGAGATTGAGAGGATCTGCAGAGAAGAATAGAAGAAACTCCCCAAATACAGGTGTGCCAAGCTTGTAGCGTCATACCCAAGAAGACTCGAGGCTGTAATTGCTGCCAAAGGTGCTTCAACAAAGTACTGAGTAAAGCGTCTGAATACTTAGGTAAATGTGGTATTTTTAGACATTTGCAAAAATGTTGCTTTGTCATTATGGGGCATTGTACGTAGATTTATGAGGGGGAAAAATGATTTAATACATTTTAGAATAAGGCTGTAATGTAACAAAATGTGGAAAAAGTCAAGGGAACCCTTAATACTTTCCAAATGCACTGTGTGTATGCACAGTCATTTCAGATCCCATTCAATCCAGCTTCACTATGTTACACCCAGCAGGAAATGTAAGATGCTGCACATGGACTGGAGATCTGCATTGATTATCTATCTTATTGAGCTCATTTGTTCAGCAAGCATGGTGCATGGTATTAATATTTGATCTCATGACATGCATATGTTAATGATGCATTTATGCTCACATTTGAATGAACCCACAGATTCTATTTGCCTAAAAACAGAGGGAGAACAATTGTATCTTTGTCAAGGTATCTCCACCAACCTCAATCCCAATAGGTGATGAAATTGGCACATTGACCACGTTCTACAAATTAATTATTATTATTACATTGGGGCACCATTGGAGCACATTAGTATTGTGGAACTAGTTGCAACTAGCTAGATAAATAAAGGCCAAGTTTACTGATGCATGGTGATATATGCTGTGATGCGCAGACTGTGGTCTAGACCGGCTATTCCCAAACTGGGGTACGCGTAATGCCGTCGGGGGTATGCCAAATAAAAATGTGATTCTCATTTTCTAACAGTCCGTTTAGATTTTCCAACGGGGCTATACATTTTGGTGTTTTTTTTCTCGCCTGAGTAGCCTCGTTTCACTGCCAAAAATAAAATGAAACCATCTCGTGTTCAGCGAAATAACGACACAATGTCAAATACAGGTAGCTTGGTCAAATAATGAACGTCCAATCACATTAACCGTTACTCTCTCGCGGGAAACCTTCACTCTTGCGCAGACATTTAGAAACTAAACATGCCAATTTGAAAAATAAGCCACAGGAGTTTATTGAGCGAGAATTAAGATGACTTTCGAATAGTACGACATGTTTAAAAACAACATTAATAAGAAGGGGCTAGAAGCGTCTTATATGGTGAGCTACCGAGTGTCTAGGACAGGCAAGCCCCATACTATTGTGGAGGACTTAATTCTTCCTGCTGCCGCGGATATGGCTGGGACAATGCTGGGGGAAAGGCCCAAACAACTATACAGACAATGTCTTCATCAAACAACACTGTTTCGCAACACATCAGTGACATGGCAGGAGATGTTTTGAAACAATTACTGCTTCGCATACAAGCCAGTGAATTCTATGCGTTACAGCTGGATGAGTCAACATACGTGGCAGGCCTGGAACAGCTCCTGGTATATGTCCATTATGTTTATGGGGGGTCAATTAGGGAAGACATCCTCTTCTGCAAACCACTGGAAACCAGGACAACAGGAGAGGATATTTTTTAAGTACTGGACAGCTTTGTGACATCAAATGGACTTTGGTGGTCAAGATGTGTTGGTATCTGTACTGATTGCGCAAAAGCCATGACAGTGAAATAGTGGAGTGGTAACGCGCATGCAAGCAGTTGCTCCCGACGCCACTTGGGTACACTGCAGCATCCATCGAGAGGCTCTTGCTGCCAAGGGAATGCCTGACAGCTTGAAAGACGTTTTGGACACTATAGTGAAGATGGTTAACTTTGCTAAAGCAAGGCCCCTCTTGTGCTTTTTCTTCATTATGCAATGATATGGGCAGCGACCATGTAACGCTTTTACAACATACAGAAGTGCACTGGTTATCAAGGGGCAAAGTATTGACAAGTTAAAAAAAATAAGTTTTTTTACTGACCATAATTTTCACTTGTCTGACTGCTTGTATGAGGACGAGTTTCTCACACGACTGGCCTATCTGGGTGATGTTTTTTCTCGCCTGAATGATCTGAATCTAGGATTACAGGGACTTTCCGCAACTATATTCAAGGACAAAATTGAGGCTATGATTAAGAAGTTGGAGCTCTGTCTGCATTAACAAGGACAACACACAGGTCCTTCCATCGTTATATGATTTTTTGTGTGCAAATGAACTCAAGCTTACGGACAATGTCAAATGTGATATAACGAAGCACCTGAGTGAGCTGGGTGCGCATTTACGCAGGTACTTTCCCGAAACGGACGACACAAACAACTGGATTTGTTATCCCTTTCATGCCCTGACTCTATTCCACTTACTGATATCTCAACAAGAGAGCCTCATCGAAATTACAACAAGCGGTTCTGTGAAAATAGAATTTAATCAGAAGCCACTTCCAGATTTCTGGATAGGGCTGCGCTCAGAGTATCCTGTCTTGGCAAATTGCGCTGTTAAGACACCGATGCCCTTTGCGACCACGTACCTATGTGAGAGTGGATTCTCGGCCCTCACTAGCATGAAAACTAAAACACAGACTGTGTGTGGAAAGTGATTTAAGACTGAGACTCTCAAATACAACCTAACATTGCAGAGTTGTATGCATCCTTTCAAGCACACCCTTCTCATTAACCTGTGCTGAGTTATTCACAATTTTTGATGAACAAAAAAGGTTCTATATGTAAGATGGCTAAATTAAGAGCAAAATTATTGATTATTATTATGTTATTATTTGTGCCCTGGTCCTATAAGAGCTCTTTTTCACTTCCCACGAGCCAGGTTGTGACAAAATCTCACACTCATTCTTATGTTTAATAAATGTATCATATAGTGTGTTGGCTTACAATGATGGTAAAAAACAACATTTGAGAGTGCGCTGACCCTGGTGCTAGAGGGGGTACGCAGCTGGAGGTTGAATGTTTTAAGGGGTACGGAACTATAAAAAGTTAGTTTAGACAGTACAGTATGAGGGAATGGGTTATGGTCGTGTGGTCTAGCTAGTCCATTGCCCCCTGCTGGTGTTTAATGAGTAATGGGACTTCTCCAATACTCCTAGTTCCTCATCTCAGACATTAGAACTCCTTTAGTCCACTGAGGCTGAAACAATCAAGTATGGCAGCACTAGGGCTTCTTCCCTCAGGTATTTGTCTCCACATCTTCAGATCAGATGCTGGTGTCATCTCAGTTCACACCACGTCTGTTTGATCTGTCAATCCAAAGGGCTGGGGCGCAGGTCGGGCGTATGGGCGTTGCCCCCGGGGTGTTGCTGACGTGACAACAAATTTAGAGTCGCTGATGTTGTCAGGGCCTGATATTTAATAATTGATACCCCTGTCTCGTTAATCTGACGGGAACCACAGCAGTGTCACTGTGTTTATGTTGCATGCGCTTCTAAGTGAGGAATTTGTCTTGCAGGGGTAATTAGAAGAGCAATAATTTAAGCAATCCAGCTGTCTCTTTAAAACAATGCAGACATGTACAAATGGGACTGCCATATTGGATATTTCCTCAACCATGTTTATCTATGTAGTTGTAGTGACAACGAGAAGAGGACCTGGGTTCTTTTATCCCCATTCCTCCGTAGCACACCAAAAAATAAATAAACACATTATAACTATTAAAACCATGAATATAGGGATAGACAATGTTTTTATCTCATTGTCACTGTGTGTGTGTGTGTGTGTGTGTGTGCGCACTTGCGTGTGTGTGTATATCGGTGCCCTGGCTGCTTCCCCCAGTAAAAGGCTATTTCTTCCCAGCTGTTGTATTTATCTCTGTGTCTGCCAGGCAGCGACCACAGAAAGGTTGTCTGAGGTGGTGGAGCGATAGGTGGAGCGGTCAGATAGTCCGTGGGTATGAATGGGCAGGGTGGCCAGCAATAGGAATAGGAGACGTACCCTAACTAACTCTGTATTGTTGCATTCCGTAGCAGTATGGACTGAACAGAAAAAAGGGATATCCCCTGAGATTGTTTATCACGTTCTCCTGGATTTTGTTATTATTGACTGTTCGAAGGCAGTTGGCTCATCATTGTTCTATGATTTAGCCATGACATCGTCGCAGTATGTCTCGGGAATTAGTTTGTTTGAATTTGAGTTGTGTATGTTTTGATGCTGGATGACAAACACTGACATGATGGCAAACCAACAAGTGGTCAGGCTAAAAAAGCCACATTGTTTCTCCACTGACAATAGAGAGAGTGAATCTATTCTCGGTGAAAGCATTGGCGTTGATCTAAAATGTTACCTCTTGCATTCGTAACATTTTACTGTCTCCCAGTGTTCACTTGAGCAAACTACACCTGTCTGACAGTTATCAGATCAGCACTCTGTTGAAACATATCACAGAGTGTAACTGACCCATAGCTGAGTTATAACTGAATTGTAATAGTTTTTTGTTCCAAATTGTGGCCACTTAAAACTTTCAAAATGACACACTTTCCCTCTAATTTGCCCCTTGCACTTCCTGTGCTGTGATGAAGAGATTTTTGGTCAAGGTTCCCAGTCCTCAGGCCTCTGTTCACAGTGCAAATGAGGATAGTAAAGGGACACTTGGCTGCTGAACGTTGGAAAATGTGATGCAATATTTCTTCCCGGTCCATGATACAAATCCCAACTGTTCTTCGATACCCTAACGAATCAAAGTATTTTCAGCAAGATAGCTTCCCAGTATTAAAACAATGACTCATAAGGCCCAAATTCACAGCGGCACTCACCATATATCAGAGGTCCTGAGAGGCCCAACAATTTCCTGGTCAATTAAAAAAATGTGAGGACATATGAAGCTTCAGGAAGTTCCCTACTGGCTGTTTTCTTTTAGTCCCGGGAGTTTGAGGCGTGACATCACTGAGGCATTTCCCCTAGTCTCTCTGTTATCTTTGCAATCTCACACACACACACCCCGTCCTCCCATATACTTTCTAGACCTCAGGGACTGTAGCTGCTGTTGGATCTGAAGACTGAGCCTCACCTAAAGATGACCCTCTCATGCAAGAATGACTTTACAATTACAAGAGGCCAATTTAGATGGCCAATAAGGCATTACGATACTGTTCTTTATTTTACAGCAAAACACAGAAACCAAACCTTAGAACGGACCATGGCTTAAAGCAAGTATCAAAGCTATATTATCCTAATGAACTCAGTTAAATTCAATTTAGCATAATATTACTCTGTTCCTTCTTGCATTTTTTTGAAACAATAAAGCTCACTTTTTGTACTTCTCATTTGAGTGCTACGTTTATTTTACACATACAAAATTGGTACTTAATAAAAAGTTGCTGTTTTACACGATACAAACCATAGAAAAGATTGTGTTCACCATCGAGAGAATGATCATAAACCAAGGCACACATTGCTCCCCTACAGAATGATCTAGCTGCATACGAAAGGAATGCATTTGAATGTTTTCTCTTCTCATTTTGGTGCCCAATACTGACAACCAATGGAGTGAATTTATACAGGCGGACTCACACATACATACAGTATCAATCAATGCACAATTACACATAAATTACACTACAAGTGTAAAAAAAAAACTACATATTTTACACTTTCAGCAGACAAAGACCAGTGTCAAGTAAAATCATTTTGAAATAACGCAAAAGGAAGTGAGGCCAACATCCATATTCAGGCACATTTTCTATATACAGTGTAGACAACTATATTTCCAGTACTCACAATCTCGATAACATGAATACCGTATTGCCAAGTTACTTATTGCCATTGAAAAATAGTCAGATAATTATACAGAGCACCACTAACAGTAAGAGCTTGTGAAATAGAATAGATCATTAATAGCATGGAACGAAGTAGATCACGTATGTTATATAGAAAGGCCTGGAGACATAACATTACAGCACAGTTTACCAGTGGCAACTATTGTAAACCGATGTTTCACCATACTGATCTTTGGTAGATGGGCGACACAGAAATGAAATGTTGCCTGTTTTTAAAGTCATCATAGCTCTTACATTGTTCTCCATCTATTTGTCCCTCTCCAAAGGTTTTTCCCAGGCAGGAAAACAGGAAGCGAGCCACAATGTGTTGCTTTACTTTAAAAGATAACAGGACAGGAAGAGGGCTTCCTCACACACATATGTGCAGGAAGCTGATTCCAGTGTTTTGTTTGGGTAATGTGTAGGGGCGGACTCTGGTGTTTGAAAAAGGATGGGAGTCCAGCTCCCCATGTATATGATCCAGACAGGGAAGTGGTAAGATGGCTTCCACACATTGTATCCATGGTTTATGAGAAGTGGTCCCAAATAGGCAAAGCTTCAGTATTCAACAAACAGTCCACATTCTAAATATAATTAAAACAGAAGAAAACCTTTGCTCTCTTTTTGCTATGTCTTCAGTCAAGAAGGACAATAGCGATAATGATCAATTTGAACTTGTGTAGATTGCCCTCATTATATTAAGCTGTTTCAGCAAATGGAGCAGAAGCACTGCTGTACGTTGAAGCAGTATGTTGAAGCAGTATGTTGAGGAAGAATATTGAAGCAGTATGTTGAAGCAGTATGTTGAAGGAGTATGTTGAACCAGTATGTTGAAGCAGTAGCTCTAGGATGAAAGGTTAAAGTAATTTAGATAACTTTGTTGTCATCCAAAGGACTATTGAGCTACTTCACATTTCCTGAGTTGGTTGTAATACTTTTGTTACAGAGGACCTCAGAGACTTGGGCTTTATCCACAACAATTGATGTGTTGATGAGTCCTGTCAAATAAACTGGGAATAGACTTTAATTCTTTCAGAGCTTCTGTTATCATTGCTTCCTGCCGGGCTCCCTGGGCAATAGTAGCTGCTGATGAGAAGGGTCATTCTGTCTGAAAGACAACTCAGTACGCCACTGTGACTCACTGAAGGACCCACCTCTCACTACATAGCTACAGTTGGTTTAGTCAACCATAAAAAAAAACACAATCAATCAAAATGAAGGTATACAGATTTCTGTGTGTGTAATCTGATAAAAACGAATAACTAAAAATAATAATATAATAATAATAATAACAAAAGTAAAGAGAGGAAAAAGGATAAGTAAGAGGAGGAGTAACGGGGTAGAAGAAGAGGAAAAAGAACGAGAAGAAGAGAGAATTACTGAGGGTCCACACGCTTGAGTGGACCCTATCATAGTGTGCTATGATTGGACGGATTAGTGGAAGAAGTTAATCCCGATGTGCTTTTAGTCAAAGGAAGAGTTGAGAGAGCTGAGAGACGTCCTGCCTGCTGGTCTTTAGGCTCAGTGTGCTCAATACAGGGAGTCACTTCCCTCAGACCCATCTACCCCGTAGAGCTCAGCCAGGGTTCTGAAGCGAGGGCCCCAGTCGTTTAAGAAGTCATAGTCAAGGCTAGAGCCCGTGGAGGAACTATCCAGGGAACTGAGGCTACCAGCCAGGGACTCTGGCCCCTCGTAGCCGTAGATGTGCAGGGTATCGTAGGGAATCCCATCCCTGTCATGGTCAGCTTCGTCTTTCTTCACCTCGATCATCACGGCCATGTCTCCCTTGCACGCGGTTGGTGGTTTCTTCACCATGGCGTAAAGGCTGGGGCCCTGCCTCATGCTCATGCTGCTGTCATTCCGAGCTGAGGTCAGGATGGACACGTCGTAGCCGTTGGTGTCCATCTCCCCACCACCCTCCTCGTCGTATGTCACTAGCTGCTCGTGGATCTCACTCTTACCCAGAGTGACCAGGGCGTCCTTTTGGTGACGCTTTCTCATAGCGATCAGGATCACTATGACTGGAACGAGGAAGAAAACATGTTTAATATCCATGTCACACAGTTTGGGGTTTTAATAAGTACTGGAGAAGATAGAAGCGGGAAAATATATACAGTTATATATATATTTCATGAGGCAAATGAAATCGGGTGTGAGAAAATACTTTGTCGGATGGGTCTCCAGTATATTTCTTTGGGATTCATACCATAATGACTTCAATGTTTAATAATTAATCACCACTTCATTCTGTATCTTAACAAGACAGCTGAATAACTGATCATCTTCTCATTAGTCTTCCCATTCTTCTCATGTTTTTCCCACATATCTACTTTTGTAGAAGCCTACCGCAGCAGTGCAATTGCTCTCTGCTTCAGATATGAGCTTTTGACAAAACATCTCTGGCACATGGCTCATCTAATATGACAAATGGTTTTCTCCCAAGACAGCAGAGCAGAGAAAGTATCAAAGAGAATATTCAGCTCAATGCTTCCCGTTCCTTCCACTATTTACTTTGTTTGTCCTGCAATATCGAGTGTTATTTATCCAATCAGATACTGAGGTAAAACTCTTCAACTATGTCCCAAAAAATACACAAACAAAAGATTGAAATTAGTTGCCCATCCCCCATCATCGGAATTATTCACATTTATCGTTAATAAAAACCTATCCTTCTACTTGTGTCGTAAATACTTCATGATCTTACCCAAGAACACCTTGAGCTGAAGTACCTTGTTTAATGAGCTCTGTTGTTTATTTCTTAGACGATTGCTCTATTTTATAATATGTCTTAATAAGGGACAGTGGTGTGGTAGAATGCCAGTTAAGATAGGCACCCCGTTAACGGGACAGTTGTAAATCGTGCAGCGCCTTGTGTCACTATCGCAGATTTTAGAAAAAAAACAACAACAATGTCGGTACATATAAGTGTCTTATATCGTCTGAAAGCTTAAATTCTTGTTAATATAACTGCAGTGTCCAATTTACAGGAGCTATTACTGCAAAAAAGTGCCATGCTATTGTTTGAGGAGAGCTCCTAGCAACAAAACACATTTTTCACCGCGATAGGTTTGATAAATTCACCTCTGAAGGTGAAATGTGTACTTACATTCTGAAATTCTGCTCTGATTTATCATCCAAAGGGTCCCAGAGATAACATGAAGTGTTGTTTTGCTATATAAAATCATTTTTCATATCCTAAAAAGGTCCATATAGCATGCACGATCGATTTTGTATTTCCACCCGTTCAATTTGCAAAGAAAGGAATCTGTAAAAATCTAACCCTAAACGTTGATTCAACCAGTCAAATTACATTCATATTTATTCCTCAGAGATCCTAGAACGTAACCAGACTTCATTATATCATTAGGGGTGTAGTATATCCAATAGGACACCATATTTGGTCAGAGAGCGATGCCTTCATGGTACGCCAATGACGCAGGCAGGTTTTCACTTAATCGACTGTAACTTTGTCAACTAAGCACCAATCGGGGTCAAACAAAGCTAGATATCCAATGAGCTGGGCTTTACGGCAGTGTCGGGAAACACCGTATCTGTCGCAAAATGTAGCTGCTAACCTTGTGCGACAGCAAGCCTTTTCCTTTTGGACAAAAATTATAAGAATATGGAGGGTTATGAAGTTATGAAAACTGGGTGTTTTGCAAATGTTGAACTTATAATATGGCTACTAATACTGGAAAAGCTAAATCAAAGTCCAAGGATACAGATTTGACAATATTCTTGCAGAAAAATGAAATGTGAATGTCTCCTTCACGATTTGACCAAATGTACCTGGGTGACTTCAAACTAAATGTCATGTAGTGTGCTCATACTTGAAGTTATCCGTCTGAAACTTTGCACATATACTGTTGCCATCTTGTGGACACCATCGGAATTACAACCAGAGTGATGGCTAGATGTGGGCCCTTTCTGTTGCATTTCAAAGATGGTGGAAGAAAAAAAAAACTGTTGTTTTTTTCTTTGTATTTTCTTCTACCAGATAGATTGTGTTATATTCTCCTACATTCAATTCACATTTCCACAAACTTCAAAGTGTTTCCTTTCAAATTGTACCAAGAATATGCACATTCTTGCTTCAGGGCCTGAGCTACAGGCAATTAGATTAGGGTATGTCATTAAAGGCGGAAATTTAAAAAAAGGGGGCAAACCCCTAAGCAGTTTTAAAATGGAGAGGACTGGATATAGTAGAGGAGAGATTGACTCACCCAGAATAGTCAGGATGCACAGTATAGGAATCAGGGTGTAGACGCCCACACCCATTTTGAGTTGGGCTGCTTTGCACTGGGTGTGGATCCTCTTGTTGTCACACCTGCACACTTTGATAGGCAGAGAGGTGATGCTGCTCATGGGTGGCCTGCCTCCATCGCTGATCCCAATCTCTATTACATAATCCCTGGAGTCCTCCAGGCTGAAGCCTCCATGTTTCAGGACTATGTTAGATGTGTTGTCTAGGAGAGGGGGACATAAAACAATGTTAGTTATCAGAGGTTTGCCATGGTTAGATTTGGAGGACATTTTTAAACATTACATGGGTCTTCATAGATAGTGCATTGGTTTCAATGGAGGAATGCTCTTAGCTACAATTTACTTAGGTGTAGACTTTTGCATCTACATAATAAGCAGACTGTTGAATCTGAGAGTTTATGTGTAAGGGAAACTTTTCCCCACTAACAAAATCCCTAAAATCGCAGTAGGTAAGAATCCTCAAAGCAGGATAATTGAATGTGCTCCGAAACTAGATCTAGGAATTAGGCTTTTCCACATGGTTAGACCCATGTGGATTAGATATGATTATCTCCATGAGCTTTAGGTGCCAGTACATGTGGCTAGAAACGTGGCATAATTTAAGTAGAATTACAGTATACAACCATTCAGAAATAGAAGCTATGAAGGACGTACTGCAGTGCGTACGGTACATCAAAGCTAGAGATATGGCCTTAACATGCACGTCATCACTAAAGTAAGATGAACTTCTCACTATTCTTCTGGTCTTCCGGCGCTATGACCTTCTCTCTAGTTGCACTGGGCTAATGTGCAGCCTACTCACAGTGTTCCGTGTTCCTGGCTGATCATTACATGGTGAAATGTCACATCAGTTCATTATGCAGTGCAGCCAACGAGGCAGCACAGACTGGACCAGGCCACCCCAGTGCGACGCTGAAAACGTTCCCCAGCCAGAGTGCCTCTGAGGTCGTCACTGTTGCTCTCCAAATATGTAATGAAGGGCTGCTGGTTTTAAAGAGCTTGTACGTCATGAATATTTCAGGGGCTCTCGGCGGTTTGTTGCTGTTCTCGTTTCCGCCCGACTAGATGGAGAACGCTCAGACGTCAGATAGCTTTAGAACGGAGCGCTGCTCAGGCTGATTCCTCTGCCACTGGGGAGCACGGTGCTATCCTGAGCCAATATGTGAACCAGCCATTCACCCCCACATTGTCCCTGTTATACCCACCTCACCGCCCCTCACACCAACCAACAGCTTAGCATTAGTAGAATGTGTCTGCCTGCACAGCTCAAGCTGACTTAATAAAGGTGGCACTTGTCACATGTTCATGCATAGAAATGATCAGCTCTCTCACCGTTGTTATCGATGACTGAAAAGTTGCCGTTCGGCTTCACCAATGTGAAGCTGAACGAGGGAAAATGTTCGTCTTTGTCTGTCGCACTTATGGTCCCAATCACCTGTGTGAGGGGAATACATTTTAAGAAAGACTTAATGCAATTTTCAGAAAAGTTTGATGGTTTAGATGACATCTAACTCTGGGAAAAATCCTACCGTGCCAGCCATATCATTTTCACAAACGAATATCTCTTCAATGAACAGCTCTGGTTTGTTGTCATTGATATCAATGACCAGTATGTTGATGTTCACAAAAGATTCCAGTCCTGAAGAGGAGACGGGAAACATGATTTTATTATTGGGAAACACCTAAACCCTACTAGTTATTAAGATAAAAAATGTTTTGGACATGAATTACATTTCACGCAATAAACGTGTATTAATAAGATTAAAGATGATGGCTAATGTCATACCATTTGGTTCCTCCTTAGCTTTAACCTGGAACATGTGATTCGCTACAAGCTCCCGATCCAGCTTCCTCACTGTGAAAAGTTGTCCAGTTATGGGGTTGATACCAATGGGACTGTCTTTGTCCTCAATGGAATACCTGTAGAGGGGGCATTGAAACATTGTGGAAATCACCTCTCAGGAAACAGTTTGATGTTACTTCCAGCTTCAGGAGAATGTGCCAATTAGTGAACGTGTTGAATACCTTATGGCCTTGTTGGCTTTATCAGGATCTCTGGCTGAAACGACTCCAATATTATTGACCATCATTTCCTCTAACACATTAAAGTTGTAGATGCTCTTGCTGAATTCTGGCTGCTCATCAACGTCTAGCACCTGGATGGTCACCTGGGCCTTGATCACTGGATTGTCTTTATTATCCGCAGGGGACTGCAAGTTATTCTCCCTCACGTGCACAAAGAACGTGTAGCTGCTCTTGGTTTCATAATCCAGTCCCTGAAAAGAAGTTAAGGAATGTTAAGGAAAAAACTCAGTACATGGACTATACATATAATCTTCAGCAAATGTGTACCTCTCATATATGTTCCCTACATCGTTACCTATAATGTACAGGCTGTACTGATCGTTTTTCCCCCCCAGAATACTTTAAGTAGTTTAATTTTCATAACTTAATAATGCCCTTCAAGGAGTTTTTCAAGGACATACATTTTCATATGTGCTTCAAAGTGTACATGGCCTTATTTCTTTAGTCTCTGCTACTGTATAGTTTAGTGTTATGCATCACTCTGTGACGTTCATATCTACGGTAGAGTTTAGGACACATTACGAAAGCATTCAACCTGGTTGCACGATAGAGACAAATGTGTATCATTTTTTGTGATAAAAATAAAGTAACAGTTTAGGATGAGTGAAATACCTGTTTCAGCATGAGGTTGCCATCTTTGATCTGACTGCGCTCCATCTCAAAGGTGTCTGATGGAGATTCTATGGTGAAGATTGGGTCTTTATTCTGGATCTCATCTCTGTCCTCCAGGACTATGGTGTCTATTCTCTGTCCCCGCTTCATGTCCTCTTTCACACTAAATACATAGGAACCTAGGGAAAAAGACACTCTGCATGTTAGTAAGAGAAGAGGGACGACATTATGGAAAAATCCCTCATTTGCTGCTAGGAATTCCATAACAATCATTCATAAATAGGTTTAGCTCCTACAAGACCAATAATTGTCAATGAGCTGTCAGGGATGTTCTATTTTGCCCTTACTTTTGGTAAATGTGGCTATGTTATCATTGATGTCGCTGACTGCGATGGTGACAGAGGTGGTGGCGGTGCCCCCTTGTTTAAGTCCTCTCAGATCCTGGGCTTGAACCACAACCACATAGCTACTCTGGGTCTCACGGTCCAGGTTCTCATACTTGGTGGTGATAATCCCTGAAATGAAGAACATTAATTTAGTCTTTGATTCATGACTTTGATTCAACACAACAATAAATTCATATTGGGTTATTAGGAAAGAATATTGAAAAGAGATGTAGACACTGTACAATGGACTTTACGCGGTATGAGTTCAAATGAATGAACATCTCCTACCTGTTGTGCTGTCTATATTGAAGAAGTCTCCCCCCTCTAGTAATGTGTAAGCAAGTTCTCCATTTGCCGTCGTTGGATCGTCTGCATCAGTGGCAGTGACTTCTATCACTTTAGTTCCTACACAAGGAGGAAATAAAGAGAAGTGATTTAGCAAAAGCACTTTTTAATATCCGGCATAATCCTCCTTGTGTTTAGGATTTGACCTCCTGTACCTCTTTTGGATCTCTCTTTGATAGAAGCGTTGAACGATTTAGTAAACACTGGATCGTTGTCATTGATGTCAGTAACCAGGATCACAAACTCTTCCACTTTCTCCTCCACCAAGTTGTTGCTGGTATCAAGCAGCTTTGCACTTAGATGGTATATGCTTTTCACCTCTCGATCCAATCGTTCAGTGACGTAGATGTCTCCTTTTTCATCCACTTTGAAGATTGTGTTGGCACCATCTCCTTTAATGACATAGCGTGTCCTGTCACCAGCTTTAGTTGACTTTAACTACAAATAGACAAACAGAAGACAATGTTAAGATAAGACATCTTATCTATCAGATATATTGTTGCTGTATATTCTCATTCAACTCTCTGGCGTTCTACCGGAGCCTCCAAGGTACACCTACATGGTAAAACAACGACATACCTTTCCAATATAGTATTGTTTGTCGATTGGCCTTTCCTCCTCCACGTAAAGGTTGTTCCACAACCACTCTCTCTTGTGCCTGTGGAGAACTGGGCTGGTTTGGAGTGCTGGCCTCTGGTCCATATGTTCAGCCATGGTTAGACCGAGGGTCACGGCCAAGGCAAAGAGACCCATCCACATATCTGGCCCAGTCATCTGCCTCCATGCAGACTGTCTCATCATCTGAAGGAAGGAAGGGAGAAGCAGAGGAATAGCAGAGAATTACATTTGGGCCATTGAGACCACTCACGCCTCAGGCAACACACCTGGCTCAAAAATAATTTGTCTTCCTTCAATTGCTTAGCTATAACTTTAGGTAAGTTTAATTAAGCTTGGCTGGCATGCCCGGTGGGTAGGTTTGGCACTTTTGGGAGTTTTCCACTAGAAAAGTAGAAAAGTGAATGGACACTTTCTTTAAATGGACGCTTTCTTTGTGGTCAAGAGGATAGCTAAGCATTAAAGCAGTCCGTCCCAGATAATATCCTTTATCTGGATTATTCCACTCTTATTGTTGCCAGCCCTTAGCATTGGATATTAAGATGAAGTGGATTATGGTTCGTAAATGTTCCCAAATAGCTTAATATCATATTCCAAAGTCCAAAAACGACTATAATCGAATGACTTTCGTTACAACCCCATATCTTGGAATCCAAGATGGCGTAGCAGTCGGACGTGTGTTGTCTTGTCTTGTCCCGTGTAAATAGTCTTCGTATTTTTCGTATACATTTCGTATATATTTTAATTTCACTTTCCATCTAGGAACTGAATATACATTCCTACATTCCGCCTCACCCAATGTGGTACGGACCTGCTATTTTTTATACTTTAGAACCGTAACCCCAATCAGAAGCTAGCCAGATAACTAGCTACTAGCTAGTAGTCAGTTAGCCACTGCTGCGGTCTTCACCCCTAACTCGGACACAGCCAGCTTCAATACCGGGCCAATACCTGCCAGTCTGCAAGCGCGATATCAACCCAGAGCATATAGGACTGCTTTTTCTCTACCACATCACCGGATTCCTGACGCAAGCTCTGGACAATTACACCGTATCATCACAGCTAGCTAGCTGCAACCGAGTGGCTACTACTGGCTAACACCTCTGTCCCGAAGCAAGCACCAGTTAGCCTTGAGCTAGCCTCGAGCTAGGCCCATCTGCCGGCTAGCCGAAGAGGTCTACCAGCGAATTCTTGGGCTACAATACCTCTTTTGCCAATTGGACTGGACCTTTTTTTGCCGACACAGAGCCTTGCCAATCCATCACAACTGGTCTAAATCAGCTACAAGCTAATTTAGCCATTTTTTTGCCGCTGCTAGTAGCTTTTACCTTCTGCACAGACACCAGCCCTGTTATTAGCCTGGATATTACTCACCTATTTACCAGCATCGGACTGTCTCTCGACAACAACGCCGGATTCCTGCCGTAATCCCTGAGCCACTACTTCTGATCCTCACAGCTAGCTTGCAGCTAGCGCAGCTAGCGCCACTGCCACGAAGCTAGCACCAGTTAGCAAACACAATTCTACAATTCACAACCTCTCTTTCGCCATCCGGCTTGGATTCTCTGTCGACACGACCACGTCTGAGCAGACCCCCTCCGTCTGAGCAGACCACCCCCCGGGCTACTAACTTTAAACGGCGCGTGCTAGCTTAGTGGAGGCCTCCCTGCTCCATCTACGGCTGCCCCCTGGACACTATGATCACTTGGCTACATAGCTGATGCATGCTTGACTGTCCATTAATTCACGGTACTCCATTCTGTTTATTTGTGTTTTATCTGTCGGCTCTGTGCTTTAACTCAGGATCTGTGTGTAGTTAATCCGACCCTCTCTGCCTAGTCGTCGCCATTTTTACCTGTTGTTGCTGTGTTAGACTAGCACCCTGTTATTGCTGCTGTTATCTTACCTGTTGTTTTAGCTAGCTCTCCCAATCAAGACCTGCAATCACTTTATGCCTTATTGTATGTCTCTCTCAAATATCAATATGCCTTGCATACTGTTGTTCAGGCTAGTTATCATTATCATTGTTTTGGTTTGCAATGGACCCTGTAGTTCCACTCTCCGTACCTCTGATACCTCCTTTGTCCCACCCCCCACACATGCGGTGACCTCACCCATTGAGACCAGCATGTCCAGAGATACAACCTCTCTTATCATCACCCAGTGCCTGGGCTTGCCTCCGCTGTACCCGCGCCCCACCATACCCCTGTCTGCACATTATGCCCAGAATCTATTCTACCACGCCCATAAATCTGCTCCTTTTATTCTTTGTCCCCAACGCTCTAGGCGACCAGTTTTGATAGCCTTTAGCCGCACCCTCATCCTACTACTCCTCTGTTCCTCGGGTGATGTGGAGGTAAACCCAGGCCCTGCATGTCCCCAGTCACCCTCATTTGTTGACTTCTGTGATCGAAAAAGCCTTGGCCTCATGCATGTCAACATCAGAAGCCTCCTCCCTAAGTTTGCCTTACTCACCGCTTTAGCACACTCTGCCAACCCTGATGTCCTTGCCGTGTCCGAATCCTGGCTTAGGAAGGCCACCAAAAATTCTGAGATTTCCATACCCAACTATAACACTTTCCGTCAAGATAGAACTGCCAAAGGGGGAGGAGTTGCAATCTACTGCAGAGATAGCCTGCAAAGTTCTGTCATACTTTCCAGGTCTATGCCCAAACAGTTCGAACTTCTAATTTTAAAAATTAATCTCTCCAGAAATAAGTCTCTCACTGTTGCCGCCTGCTACCGACCCCCCTCAGCTCCCAGCTGTGCCCTGGACACCATCTGTGAATTGATCGCTCCCCATCTAGCTTCAGAGTTTGTTCTGTTAGGTGACCTAAACTGGGATATGCTTAACACCCCGGCAGTCCTACAATCCAAGCTTGATGCCCTCAATCTCACACAAATCATCAAGGAACGCACCAGGTACAACCCTAAATCCGTAAACATGGGCACCCTAATAGACATTATCCTGACCAACCTGCCCTCCAAATACACCTCTGCTGTCTTCAATCAAGATCTCAGCGATCACTGCCTCATTGCCTGTATCCGCCACGGGTCCGCGGTCAAACGACCACCCCTCATCACTGTCAAACGCTCCCTAAAACACTTCTGCGAGCAGGCCTTTCTAATCGACCTGGCCCGGGTACCCTGGAAGGATATTGACCTCATCCCGTCAGTTGAGGATGCCTGGTCATTCTTTAAATGTTACTTCCTCACCATATTAGACAAGCATGCTCCGTTCAAAAAATGCAGAACCAAGAACAGATATAGCCCTTGGTTCACTCCAGACCTGACTGCCCTCGACCAGCACAAAAACATCCTGTGGCGAACTGCAATAGCATCGAAGAGCCCCCGCGATATGCAACTGTTCAGGGAAGTCAGGAACCAATACACGCAGTCAGTCAGGAAAGCAAAGGCCAGCTTTTTCAAGCAGAAATTTGCATCCTGTAGCTCTAACTCCAAAAAGTTCTGGGATACTGTAAAGTCCATGGAGAACAAGAGCACCTTCTCCCAGCTGCCCACTGCACTGAGGCTAGGTAACACGGTCACCACCGATAAATCCGTGATAATCGAAGACTTCAACAAGCATTTCTCAATGGCTGGCCATGCCTTCCTCCTGGCGACTCCAACCTTGGCCAACAGCCCCGCCCCCCCCGCTGCTACTCGCCCAAGCCTCCCCAGCTTCTCCTTTACCCAAATCCAGATAGCAGATGTTCTGAAAGAGCTGGAAAACCTGGACCCATACAAATCAGCTGGGCTTGACAATCTGGACCCCCTATTTCTGAAACTGTCCGCCGCCATTGTCGCACCCCCTATTACCAGCCTGTTCAACCTCTCCTTCGTATCATCTGAGATCCCCAAGGATTGGAAAGCTGCCGCGGTCATCCCCCTCTTCAAAGGGGGAGACACCCTGGACCCAAACTGTTACAGACCTATATCCATCCTGCCCTGCCTATCTAAGGTCTTCGAAAGCCAAGTCAACAAACAGATCACTGACCATCTCGAATCCCACCGTACCTTCTCCGCTGTGCAATCCGGTTTCCGAGCCGGTCACGGGTGCACCTCAGCCACGCTCAAGGTACTAAACGATATCATAACCGCCATCGATAAAAGACATTACTGTGCAGCCGTCTTCATCGACCTGGCCAAGGCTTTCGACTCTATCAATCACCATATTCTTATCGGCAGACTCAGTAGCCTCGGTTTTTCTAATGACTACCTTGCCTGGTTCACCAACTACTTTGCAGACAGAGTTCAGTGTGTCAAATCGGAGGGCATGTTGTCCGGTCCTCTGGCAGTCTCTATGGGGGTACCACAGGGTTCAATTCTCGGGCCGACTCTTTTCTCTGTATACATCAATGATGTTGCTCTTGCTGCGGGCGATTCCCTGATCCACCTCTACGCAGACGACACCATTCTATATACTTCCGGCCCTTCCTTGGACACTGTGCTATCTAACCTCCAAACGAGCTTCAATGCCATACAACACTCCTTCCGTGGCCTCCAACTGCTCTTAAACGCTAGTAAAACCAAATGCATGCTTTTCAACCGTTCGCTGCCTGCACCCGCACGCCCGACTAGCATCACCACCCTGGACGGTTCCGACCTAGAATATGTGGACATCTATAAGTACCTAGGTGTCTGGCTAGACTGCAAACTCTCCTTCCAGACTCATATCAAACATCTCCAATCCAAAATCAAATCAAGAATCGGCTTTCTATTCCGCAACAAAGCCTCCTTCACTCACGCCGCCAAACTTACCCTAGTAAAACTGACTATCCTACCGATCCTCGACTTCGGCGATGTCATCTACAAAATAGCTTCCAATACTCTACTCAGCAAACTGGATGCAGTTTATCACAGTGCCATTCGTTTTGTTACTAAAGCACCTTATACGACCCACCACTGCGACCTGTATGCCCTAGTCGGCTGGCCCTCGCTACATGTTCGTCGTCAGACCCACTGGCTCCAGGTCATCTACAAGGCTATGCTAGGTAAAGTGCCGCCTTATCTCAGTTCACTGGTCACGATGGCTACACCCACCCGCAGCACGCGCTCCAGCAGGTGTATCTCACTGATCATCCCTAAAGCCAAAACCTCATTTGGACGCCTTTCCTTCCAGTTCTCTGCTGCCTGCGACTGGAACGAATTGCAAAAATCTCTGAAGTTGGAGACTTTTATCTCCCTCAACAACTTTAAAAATCTGCTATCCGAGCAGCTAACCGATCGCTGCAGCTGTACATAGTCCATCTGTAAACTACCCACCCAATTTACCTACCTCACCCCCCATACTGCTTTTATTTATTTACTTTTCTGCTCTTTTGCACACCAGTATCTCTTCTTGCACATGATCATCTGATGATTTATCACTCCAGTGTTAATCTGCTAAATTGTAATTATTCGATTTATTGCCTACCTCATGCCTTTTGCACACATTGTATATAGATTCTCTTTTTTTTCTACCATGTTATTGACTTGTTTATTGTTTACTCCATGTGTAACTCTGTGTTGTCTGTTCACACTGCTATGCTTTATCTTGGCCAGGTCGCAGTTGCAAATGAGAACTTGTTCTCAACTAGCCTACCTGGTTAAATAAAGGTGAAATAAAAAATAAAATAAAATAAAATACAGCACAGATAAGAAAGTCTCTTATCTTCTCCACACTGACAATAGGCTTATCTGGGCCTTTGAGGTAATGCACTTGGCACCAGGTAAATATCTCATGACGTTTTGTTGTTCCATATCTTATTGAATCTTGTGTTCAGCTATTTATCGGAACAGTTAAATATTGTTTGTTGGGAAACCTTTACTCTGTGCTATAACGTAAAGAGTCAAACAAACTTCCCAATGTATGGTGGTCTTGTCACTCCTAATCGTATGTGTTAACTATGCGTTATTTGATGTCCTTCCTGCCACGCCCTGAAGTTTGCCCCATAAAGGAGAGAGACCTTTTTAAAACTCCAAGTACTTTAGAGATAGACATCCTCAATCGTCACTGTTTGTAGCTGTCTTCATAATCATGGATGTCCCACGCTGTCAAAAATATATATTTTTTAAATGTCTCCTTGTTCTGTTACATGAGGTCATGATGTGAAGTCTGACCTTTAATCAAGGAGAGGAAGTGTAAACACAATGCCCTTGGGAGAATAACATTCCCATTTCTAATGAAGGGTCATTATTACGCTAATGCTACTGTGGCCTCACACCCTTCCTGCAATTCAATTTCTGCCCCCCGTCTTCTCCCCTCTCTCTCTTTCTCTCCCTCTCACTCAGTCTCTCTGGCTCTCTCTTTCTCTGACAATTTTCTTGAGCAGTAGCGAGAGTTAAGGAGACAACAATGGGATTTTTAAACAATGTGTTAAATGAGTTGGGTTGGTGTAGGAAGGATGCTATCGGACAATGGTAAAGTATTTCATTCAGGGCCTCAGCTATACCTAGTTCAGATGGATCAAACCCATTTAAAGTTTCAAATGATGGGCCAACTTATATCCAGAATGTCAGCTTCTTGTTCCCCTCGAAGCGAGTCCATTGACCTTTCATTTGAATGCCATTCAATGATAACTGAAAGTCCATTTCTCCGTCTGTGTCATTTTAAATGCTGTCTATGCAATGTCAGATTTGATGACCATGTAGACATTTTTCAGAAGTTCTCAATAAGGCAGCTTATCTTGTAGAAAAAAAGAGGAATACGGTATTGTATTTTGAAGTATGCTGTACATTATTCCGCTTGAATTCATCTTAGTAGGCTATGACTCACACAGTTCACAGGCTGGTTGGTATGCCTGAGACAATTGGTGCTGTGTTCCAATCCCAAGTAGCACACAAAGTTATATGGAATATCCAAATAAATTAATCAGTTTATGAATATATTGCCAACACCTGACCTAATGCACCTGCAATCTCTAATCATATACTGTACTGTAACGTTAGTCGAAAAATAAGCAATATTTGGTACTATCAAGGCAAGCACTCAGCTTTCACAATATGTTGAATTCTGACTATCCAAGATCAACGAACAAGCAAGCCTCAATACTGTGATGATACTGTAGAATTAAGCGACGTACAATATGTGTGTGTGGGTGTGTGTGTGTTTGCCCGCTGTAGATTAAAACAGCTTTAATCACAGAGCAGCTTTCAACAATCTGTCTGCCTACTCACTCCTCTAGGAAACTGTCACGGATGAGCCGTCTCCTCAGCCCTGCTTCACCCGCACAACATCACACTGGACTCACTGGCTCTCTCTCTGGCAGCACTTGTTCTCTGAGTCTGACAGACAGTATCTATCACACCTCTTCCCTGAGCTCTTTTACCACCGTTCTTTTACACGAGGTTCTCTAACAGGATTAGTTCAGTGTCATTAGATGTTCTTTGACTAGTTTAACTGCTACCCGAGTGTTTGGCTGTACGTTCGGCTTCATTGTCATCATTTCAAGCGTCAACAATTAGTCCTAGAGCAGCTGCGTCTCTATCTGTGTACAGTATCGAAAACAATTCAACGTTATTAACACGGTCACAAATCTGGTATAGGTAAACGAATACGATGCTATTTTTTTGTCTACTTTTGAAAGGAAAAGGATATCTGAGGTTGAGTTTCCTTAAACTTACATCATAGAGTACAAGACTCAACATGTTGTGTAACTCGAGACGCACAGATGGTTTCAGGCTTTCTTCAGATGCATTTCTCCCTCGTGGCTACAGAGTATTAGCGTAGCACACATCAACATGGTCAATCTGGTATCAAATTGTCTCGAGGGGTTCAGCCTTACACTCAGGGCTAATGTTATCAAATCAGTCGCTGTTGTCCATTGTGGTAATAGATTATATCAGTTTGAGATGCAACGAGATACACCATACTGTATCGATGTGGTATTTAAATCATACATTTTGTACGGAGCCACACAAATGATAAAATGTTATGAGTTATTCGTAACCAAACTTACAATAGAAACAAACCTATTCATACGGTATAAATGACTGGAATGACTTACCAGAGATGAATTATTTTCAGATCTCTTCCTTTTTAGCTCGTCCAATGCGTATAAGTCACAGGTCGATCCTAAGTGTAAGAGCAGTAGTATTGTTAGCTGTTGGCTGTGGACGTGTCTGATTCTCTTCTCAGAGGGTAGCACTCAGGACTTCCAGGCCAGCCCAGTGGCCACAGAGATCAGCCCAGTTCCCCTGGTCACGTTTCCTGTTATAGTCCCTCTCCTCTCCTCTTGTTGGAGTCTGCTCTGTGGCCCCTGATGTGGAGAGTGACACAGAGAATCAGATAGAACAAACAGCAGCTCCTAATTGCAGCCTGAACAGCAGAGCCTGGGCTGAGGGGGGAGAGGGAGGCATGCGATGCGCGTATCACAGCGCCTCACGTCGCTGCTGAAGTGACTGGAGGAGGAGGTGAGAGCACCAGCCACATGTTAGGCAGGCAGACTGTGGCGCGTGGAAGGGGGCAGAGCGACGTGAGAAGCATTACATTTCTTCTCTCGCCTCCATGATAAAAGCACAAAAAGAAGGAGAGAAAGCGACGAGATTCAATATTCGTACCTATGGGACAAAGATTATGATGAGCGCGTTACAGACGTTAATCCCATGAGATTTCCCACATGGTGGTATTAAATTTTTGCAGGGCTACGGCGGCATATCTGCCTCTGAGATCTTGTCTAAGCTGGTAAGTGAGATGAGTGGGCTTTCTCCAGTACTCTCTCGCTTGTCCCTTGAGCATCATCAGTAATTTGGGGAATTGGACTGGAGCTGTATGGCAGTTTTTTTAATCAAGCCCCTCAGCAACACACCCTGTAGATCTGAAGGGAGGCAGTCCGTTTAGTGAGATTAGTCTTAAAGAGAGGGCAAGCCTATTTGACAGAAGAACTAAGATAATACCTTAGGGCAGAGAGAGGGAGAGAGAGAGATTTGTCAGCATCCTTTGTCACAGCAGGGGTCATGGTTCTAGCTGTAATTGGTAGGAGGGAGGGGATCTGCTTCTTCTGTAGATATGTACTATATAGAGCTGTGCACTTAAAGAGAGAGATATGATATTATGCACATAGCTATTTAGCTGTTTAGGTATTAGATATAGTCATGGGAGTCTACAGGGTTCCCTTGAGAGGAACAGAGCTCAAGGCACAACCTCAGGAATAAAGAATTGAAAATGAATAAATGAAATCCCCCTAAATGCCATGCAGACCACAGGCATAATTACAGATATTCATACTTCTCAGAGCAGTACATATTTAATCATGCATATTGTAACTATGTCACAGTATGTGTTACTTTACATCGATCTGAACTGGCCTTGCATGGGACAGAGTGAGAGGTGTGCTGTGTGACTGCGATGCTTCATTTTGCAGACCAGGGGTGATTCTTGGAAAGGAAGCTTGATTTTCCATGTAGCCTATGCAGAGACTCAGATACTCTTCATAACCGTCCTTAAAAGTGGTGTCTGGGAAATGTACTAAAAGTCACTCTGTAGGACTCAGAGGACACTCAGTGGAATGTAGCAGTGCCTTGACCTAATGATATTACTGGAAGCTCTTCTCATTTTCCAATTTGGCAGTTCTTTTTTGTTTCAAGTGGTCAGCTATTGGTTGTGTCGCACTGACTGTCTTAACCATTGAGACAGTGTTTAACCCTGTCCAGTACTTGGTATGTGATCCTTGATGTTCATCACAGCTAGTGAAAGAGAGTCAATGCCTTGTGAAGTGTGCTCTTTAAAAATAGCAGGGTTCTTGTCATGGTTCATTTGCTTTGGGCCAGCAGTACGCTGTATAGCCCCTTAGAGAGTGGAGATGTCGAGTTTACAAGAACTCATCTGACTGATCTCAATGTGAATGTGCCTGGGGCTAGGATTGGGAGGGAGCCGACTTTATAACCCCCTCCCATCGCAAATCAAAACATCTCCCCCTCCCATCTCTAACACTATACATACTTCAACATTTTAAGCAATGAACCGACACCCTCTGAATTATTTTTGCGCTGATATTTGTAGAGGGTCATTTCTTTTCTCTCCCACTGATTTTACCTGACTCTGTGATTGCCCCTGGCTTTCATCACTTTTCAAGCTTCTCAGTCAATTCAGCCAGCGAGAGGTTACTTAAATGACACCAACCTGATGCAGAGGGTTGTGCCCCTCTCACTTTCCAGTGCTTACAGATGGCGTCTACAATGCACTCTAGATCTGGTGTTTGGGGGGGTGGGATCATGGTAAATTATGCAACATGGTGGAAGCATTCCCCTTCACTGCATTATGGTTAAGTATTCAAGTTGGAAAATGTTAATGCTTCTAACACAATCAGTGTTAATTCAGCTCAGCTAGACTGTGGTGGCTGGATGCTCACTCTAAATAAAGCGAAGTACAAGATACAGTCGAGGGGAAATAGGGAATTGGATACATTCAGTAAGGAATACAATGTACACTGCCATGTTTTTAAACACTGAAATTGATTACATCAAATGTCTAATTGTGTCACGGCCGTTGAATGAAGTGGACCAAGGTGCAGCGTGGTGAGCGTACATTTTCTTTTTATTAGAAATGACGCAGAGAAAACAATAAACAATACAAAACAAACCGTGAAGCTTAAGGCTATATGCCACAAACAAAGTCAACTTCCCACAAAGACAGGTGGGAAAAAGGGCAACCTAAGTATGGTTCTCAATCAGAGACAACGATAGACAGCTGTCCCTGATTGAGAACCCTACCCGGCCAAAACATAGAAATACAAATAATAGAACATAGAATACCCACCCCAAATCACACCCTGACCAAACCAAATAGAGACATAAAAAGGATCTCTAAGGTCAAGGCGTGACAGTACCCCCCCCGAAAGGTGCGGACTCCGGCCGCAAAACCTGAACCTATAGGGGAGGGTCTGGGAGGGCATCTATCCGCGGTGGCGGCTCAGGTGCGGGACACAGACCCCGCTCCACCACTGGCTCACACCACTTAGATGGCCCTCCCAGACCCTCGTTGCGGGCCCCGGACTGGGCACCCTCGCTGCGGGCCCCAGATTGGGCACCCTCGCTGCGGGCCCCGGACTGGGCACCCTCGCTGCGGGCCCCGGACTGGGAACCCTCGTTGCGGGCCCCGGACTGGGCACCCTCGTTGCGGGCCCCGGACTGGGCACCCTCGCTGCGGGCCCCGGACTGGGCACCCTCGCTGCGGGCCCCGGACTGGGCACCCTCGCTGCGGGCCCTGGACTGGGCACCATCGCTGCGGGCCCCGGACTGGGCACCCTCGCTGCGGGCCCCGGACTGGGCACCCTCGCTGCGGGCCCCGGACAGGGAACCCTCGTTGCGGGCCCCGGACTGGGCACCCTCGTTGCGGGCCGCGGACTGGGCACCCTCGTTGCGGGCCCCTGACTGGGCACCCTCGCTGCGGGCCCCGGACAGGGCACCCTCGCTGCGGGCCCCGGACAGGGCACCCTCGCTGCGGGCCCCGGACAGGGCACCCTCTTTGAGGGCTCCGGACTGGAGACCGTCGCTGGAGGTTCCGGACTAGAGACCGTCGCTGGAGGCTCCGGACTGGGGACCATCGCTGGAGGCTCCGGACTGGAGGCCGTCGCTGGAGGTTCCCTGCCATGACTCTTTGCTGGAGGCTTCGTGCCATGGATCACTGGAGGCTTCGTGCCATGGATCATCACTGGAGACTTCTTGCCATGGATCATTTCTGGAGGCTTCGTGCCATGGATCATCACTGGAGGCTTCGTGCCATGGATCATCACTGGAGGCTTCTTGCCATGGATCATCACTAGAGGCTTCGTGCCATGGATCATCACTGGAGGCTTCATGCCATGGATCATCACTGGAGGCTTCGTGCCATGGATCATCACTGGAGGCGCACTAGAGGTCTGGAGAGCAGGGCTGGCACAACCCGTCCTGGCTGGATGCTCACCCTAGCGCGGCAGATGGGGGGAGCTGGGATGTAGCGCACCGGGCTGTGAACGCGCACTGGAGACACCATGCGCTCCACCGCATAACACGGTGCCTGACCAGTACGACGCTCGCCACGGTAAGCACGAGGAGTTGGCTCAGGTCTCCAACCTGACTCAGCCAAACAACCCGTGCGTCCCCCCAAAACATTTTTTGTGGGGCTGCCTCTCGGGCTTCCTTGCTAGCCGTGTTCCCTCGTAATGCTACCGCTCTGCTTTCGCTGCCTCCAGTTCCTCCCGTGGACGGCGATACTCCCCAGCCTGCCTCCAGGGTCCCTTACCGTCCAGTATCTCCTCCCATGTCCATTTATCCAGATAGCGCTGCTCCCTCTTACCACGCTGCTTGATCCCTTGGTGGTGGGAAGTTCTGTCACGGCCGTTGAATGAAGTGGGCCAAGGTGCAGCGTGCTGAGCGTACAATAAACAATACAAAACAAACCGTGAAGCTTAAGACTATGTGCCACAAACAAAGTCAACTTCCCACAAAGACAGGTGGGAAAAAGGGCTACCTAAGTATGGTTCTCAATCAGAGACAACGATAGATTGCTGTCCCTGATTGAGAACCCTACCCTGCCAAAACATAGAAATACAAATAATAGAACATTGAATACCCACCCCAAATCACACCCTGACCAAACCAAATAGAGACCTAAAAAGGATCTCTAAGGTCAGGGTGTGACAAATTGTGTAAAATAAAAAGGGCATCTAGGTCATGTTACCTTGACAGTCCAACTTTAACGATCTAGTACTGTAATAAAACATTTTATTTCAGTGTTTTGACCAGGATATAATTCACAAATTCACTATATTTTGGTACAGTTTCTCTCAAATGAAAAACAAGCTGGCACTCCACTGTTAACACCAACAACAATCCAAACGAATAAGACACTGGCTTGTTTTTTTATGATAGAGAGATGTGTGGAGTTGAAGAAACCTGAAGCGATGCTCGGGAAAAATGAAAGAGAAAGCCACTTAGTTGTTTGAGAAAATAGACTTAGGCAACGCTTTCATGTTGCTTTCCTTAGACTCACATGTTGAAACCATTAATTCCCAGAATATATTCCCGTCAGGTTTTTAGACAAGAGAGAGTTAAAATTGCCATAGGATTTCATCATGGTGTTGCACTTTGCCCTTCATACCTTCTCTCAAAAACAAACTGCACAGGCACTGCATTATGGGTAACTACAAGAGAAAGCTCTTCATTTGTAAAAAAAAAAAAAAAAAATGCTGTAATTTTTCATTTACAGGACCAATAAAACCAACAGATATTATAATTGTCATATTTCAATTGATATGTTACTCCCAACATAGCTCATTTAAAACAGAAATCAGATGCAGAAATCATACATTATACGAAGTGCGCCTTTAGGACTTTGTATCTACCGTTGATGAAGACTTTGTAAAGAAGGGAATTGTCAGTATAGAGTAGTTAGTCACACATCTGCCTTTAACTCATGACGTCTAGACTTCCATGATGCAAAGGGCCGTACTGTTAAAATGTATGCCCTGACTCACTTCCTGCCCTCACATCAGAGGTTATAGCTAGCTTCACTACAAAGGCCTCTCGTTGTCTTATTACACATTTTGAAAATCAGTAGTTCTGGTAATCTCATCTGCTCAGTCCTAATCAAGGAGCTCCAGCCCTCACAGTCATTTCCGTAGTGTCAAGCCTCGGCTTCCTCACAAACTCAAACTAATCGGGAGCTCATGTCCTGTGTTTCAACCTTCTGGAAGCGGCCACAACGGGGAACGGTTTATCTGCTCTCTATGTTTAATCATGGAGCAGATTTGCGCTCTAACAGTTGATTACTACAACATAACCTCTCTGGCCAATGGGCTGGGAAGCCCGCAAAGCCGGCCTTTTCTTTCTGATTGGGGAAAGAAACAAAGATGCAACTCTTTGCTTATCAGCGTAGGCTATGTTTGTCTGTTGTGGGAAGTGGTTTGCTTTAAAGTATGTGCATTTAGCTCGTTTTCTGTCTAATTGCACACTGTTGCGTACACTCAGGCACGCACGTACATGCACCCTCACACAGACTCAGTCACAGACAAATGCCGACAAAAACACGTAAGCCGAAATGTATCCGTCATAGACAAATACAGACTGTCACATACTGTGTCACAATCCCTCTGTCACTGGCATAATCGCCTCTGTATCTGAGGGAACAAAGGTTCTCAGCTGGCCAGCTGTGCGCCGTCCAAGGGATTTCCATTTTCTCAACAGGAAGATCAAGGTTAAAGGTTTTAAGGGGGGATATAGCTACTGTTTCAATAGGAGGAAGTGGGATTGACCTAGCACAGCAACAACATTCCTCTACTGCTGGTCAAAAGTTACCTCTACATTACAATCTGTTTGAATCCACTTGTCCGATGCCAAAGTCTCCCACAAGTACGTGTCTTATTATTACCTGGCAAAATCAAGTGGCTTGGCAGTTAATCAATCAGACATTTCAAAATCAGATCATCACCTCTCCAATCGTGTTCATATTCAATGTAAATGTTCAATAGTGCTAATTATTTACATAGAGTTCCTTAACATTTTATTGACAAAGTTATTTTGTTTGATTCCATCTGCTTTGAAATGGCTTGTAATATTGAAATGATGGCCACTCATGCAAGGATGATATAACAAGCAATGGGATTATCAGACTATTAAAGACGAGTGGATCAACATTGAAAGGGTCGCTACAGTTTGTTTTCTTCAGCTTTAAAACCCAATTTAGTGACCTAGTCATCCAAAACACAGAGTAAAGAGGACTCCATCTGGAAGGGAAGAGTGAGAGGGGGGTTACCCTCAATGTCCTTCCTCCCTCCCCCTCTCACATACTGACACACAAATCCCTGGCCCCCGCTCACAACAGTGATAAACATTCTTTTACGTCACCTCATCTCAATATCTACAAGCTTCATAGCACTGCTCTTCTACCTCTACATATTATTATCCTGTACCCCACTGTAGCCCACACAGGGCAGCCTCTGAACCTCAACAATATATAGGCTAAACTGAGGCTGAAAATGGCAGTATCTGAAAGTACAAAGTATTTTCTTTGATTTCAAATGAAACACTTCAGTCAAGTCCCGATTCACTTTGCTATAAGCTTTTTTTTTTAATTATTAGATGGAAAAGTTAGGTTTGGAGAGCTCTTTGATCCTATAGTGACACAACAGCAGCTGGTATATCTGGCGTGTTCGGGGGAGTAATTTGACCAGGATGGATTCCCTTGTTGTTTATAGAAGGTTGGGATCATCCATGGTGTCCGTAGAAAATACTTTTATTAAGCCTGTTATTAGAGGGGACATCCAAAGACTGATAACGGGGAAATGATTTGTGTCGGATTTTGATCCAATTTAGCATTGTAGCCTACATTGTCTAAACAATATTTCCAGGAAAAATTAACTTTTTTGGACCCTGGTAATTGAAGAGGAAATGTGTGCCTCTTAAGTGGATTTTTGAATGTATGGATTTAGAAGCTGTAATGCTTTGCCTAGCCCTAAGCCAAAGACACACTTTAACCCTTTCTACATTTGACTCAAGGCAAAGGGCTAATGTTTTTGTTTATTATATGCCACATGAGACGCCAAAATAGAGAGAAAACACAAACAGAAACATCATGAGAGCTGATATTTCTGTGAATGTCCCCAAAAGCTTTGGGAAAAACGCCTCCTGGGTGGCGCAGTGGTCTAAGGCACTGCATCGCAGTGCTAGCTGTGCCACTAGAGACTCTGGGTTCGAGCCCAGGCTCTGTCGCAGACCGGGAGACCCATGGGGCAACGCACAATTGGCCTAGCGTCGTCCGGGTTAGGGGAGGGTTTGGCCGGTAGGGATATCCTCGTCTCATCGCGCACTAGGTGTACAGTGCTTCCTCTGACACATTGGTGCGGCTGGCTTCCGGGTTGGATGCTCGCTGTGTTAAGAAGCAGTTTGGTTTATTTATGAATCATGCTTCAATTAAGACTGCGGCCTGCGGCGACTGACAAAGGGCTTGGGGTTCCTGCCTCTGTGCATGACTGTGTCTGATAAGTCACTAACAGCCAGCTCAACCTTTTTTTTTTTACCCCCTTTTTCTCCCCAATTTCGTGGTATCCAACCCTTGGTTGGGTTGTGTTTCGGAGGACGCATGGCTCTCGACCTTCGTCTCTCCCGAGCCTGTACGGGAGTTGTAGCGATGAGACAAGACAGTAACTACTAACAATTGGATACCACGAAATTGGGGAGAAAAAGGGGGTAAAAAAAAAAAAAGCTTTGGGGAAAAAAAGGTTGAGCTGGCTGTTAGTGACTTATCAGACACAGTCATGCACAGAGGCAGGAACCCCAAGCCCTTTGTCAGTCGCCGCAGGCCGCAGTCTTAATTGAAGCATGAATCATAAATAAACCAAACTCCTACTGATTGTGGATTATCTCTATAAATATAGCTAATTAATCCTGCATATAAATGTAATTATTTTCCTGTTTCTAGACGTTGAAAGCTCTTGCCTCCTATTGGTTTCTGCCTGAGAGAGGGAGTTGTTTTAACTTAAGTGATTGCTTTCGAACACAGTGGATTTTTAATGGCACAATAAGACTTATTTTGCATCCACAAAGATGCCGTGCTGATAGCAAAGCTCATTGACGGAAAAGAATCAAATGGTTCTGCCTAGGAGATAAAAGCGATTTGAGAGGATAATGAATCATTTTTGTTTGTCTCTCTCAGGTTTGCTAACAGATTACCCTCCGAGAGAGAGAGAGAGCGGGAGGGGAGTGAGATAAATACAGAGCGAGAGAAAGAAAGAAAGAGCGAGTGGCACTCCATTCCAATTTACCCACTCACCATGAAGTTACAGCCATGCAAAACACAAACTCATGCATAATGAATGCCATACATGAGAATAAAATTAAACCCGCTCGCTCTGCCTCATTGTGTCCCTGATTTCAGGCATAAAATTGTGTCTGAGAAACTGAGATCGAGGAAGAGCGTCGGAAGCACATCAATAACTTAACACACTTGTCAATTAAAATATGGAACAAAAACACCATGGAAGTCAGTAAAATATTATTAGGAATTACCTGGTATATATCAATGTGACTGTGGTAGAAATTACCTCCTTCCTCCTGTGGACTGGAGTTGTGTGGCTTGGTTAAAGAAAGTGCTGTTATTTTTAGGGGCTAGAATTAATAGTCTTATTAATGACCGCTAATCAGTAAAAATAGCAATGGGGGAACTGTTTAGTCTGCCACACATAGTACATGTATATATGCTCCACATATTCATCAAGCGTGAAGGGCCACTGGCTCCCTGGTGAATACGTGGTCGGACTTCGGAGGCCACAGCAGACCTGAGGTCACATCTTCTAGCCTTCCCAATGAGCTGAGGTCATTAGCAGTGAAACAGAAACAGGAAATGAAAGTAGCCTCGTTGTACACCTCGAAATATGATGCTAGTTTATTGACCCATTGCTCGTTTATGAAAGGGAACCTTTGTTATGTGAATAGGTGTACAGTACAGTACCCCAAGACTAAATGGGAGTCAGTAAAAGTTTAGAGGAATAGCGTAATATACAGTGCCTTCAGAAAGTATTCATGACCATTGACTTATTACACATTTTGCTGTGTTACAGCCTTAATTCAAAATGGATTAAATAAAAGAAATGCTCACTCATCTACACACAATACCCCATAATGACAAAGTGAAAACATGTTTTTAGACATTTTTGCAAATGTATTGAAAATTAAATACAGAAATATCACATTTACATAAGTATTCACACCCGGAGTTAATACTTTGTAGAAGCACCTTTGGCAGTGATTACAGCTGTAAGTCTTTCTGGGTAAGTCTTTAAGAACTTTCCAACATTTGCCTATTATTATTCTTCAAGCTCTGTGAAAGTGGTTGTTGATCATTGCTAGACAACCATTTTCAGGTATTGCCATAGATTTTCAAGTAGATTTAAGTCAAAACTGTAACCACACAGGAACATTCACTATCTTCTTGGTAAGCAACTCCAGTGTAGATTTGGCCTTGTGTTTTAGGTTATTGTCCTGCTGAAAAGTGAATTAATCTACCAGTTTCTGATGGAAAGCAGACTGAACCAGGTTTTCCTCTATGATTTTGCCTGTGCTTACGTCCATTCTGTTAATTTTTTATCCTGAAATACTCCCCAGTCCTTAACGTTTACAAGCATACCCATAACATGATGCAGACACCACTATGCTTGAAAATATGGAGAGGTACTCGGTAATGTGTTGTATTGGATTTGCCCCAAACATAACACTTTGTATTTAGGAAAAAAAGTGAATTGCTTTGCCACATTTTTTTGCAGTATTACTTTAGTTCCTTGTTGCAAACAGGATACATGTTTTGGAATATTTTTTATTCTGTACAGGCTTCCTTCTTTTCACTCTGTCAGTTAGGTTTAGTATTGTGGAATAACTACAATGTTGTTGATCCATCCTCAGTTTTCACCTATCATAGCCATTAAACTCGGTAACTGTTTTAAAGTCAACATTGGCCTCATGATGAAATCCCTGAGCGGATTCCTTCCTCTCCGGCAACTTAGTTAGGAAGGATGCCTGCATCTTTGTAGTGACTGGGTGTATTGATACAGCATCCAAAGTGTAATTAATAACTTCACCATGCTCAAAGGGATATTCAGTGTCTGCTTCTTTTTTTCTTTTTTTTTTACCCATTTACCAATGAAAATCGCCCTGGTCTTTGTGGTTGAATCTGTGTTTGAAATTCACTGCTCGACTGAGGGACCTTACAGATCATTGTATGTGTGGGGTACAGAGTCATTCAAAATAACTACTGCACATAGAGTGAGTCCATGCAATTTATTATGTGACTTGTTAAGCACATTTTTAGTCCTGAATGTATTTAGGCTTGCCATAACAAAGAGGTTGAATACTTATTGACTCAATACTTTTAATTCATTTGTAGAAATTCCACTTTGACATTATGAGGGTATTGTGGCATACAAATCTCAATTTAATCAATTTTAAATTCAGGCTGAAACACAACCAAACGTGGAAAATGTCGAGGGGTGTGAATACTTTCTGAAGGCACTGTAGATATTATGATGTTATGGCGTGACGTTTTCCTCTAATCAGATGACATCTTGCATTAGCACTACCTCTTTCATTCCTTCCCTCATATCAACAACAGTATCGACAATAGAAATGAAAAACACAAACAACTACAAACCCACGCAGGCCATGCAAAGTGGAAGATTATCGTGAGATATTTAATCCCTTTATCTTTTCTCATCTCTTGATTGCTTGGCTAAAGCCACTTCTCCCCACACTTTCCAGTCTCCACACCTTCCGACCTGTTTATCGCTTTTATTCCAGATTAAATTGGGCCCTAATCCCATTGAGGGGATCTGATTAAACCGCTGCACAGAGTGTCTGTCTCGTCTAAGTGATTTTCTTTGTTCCATCATCCCACCCTTCTGACATTACAAGAAGGAAACTATATCCCTTGTTCTTGCACACATGAAAAGAAGTTCAATAGCACGCTGGAAAAGGCGGAATGAAAAAAGACATGGGAGGGAGTGGGGAAGTTAGTTACTCCCTTTTAAAATAACCAAGGTTACTTTGCGAGCTGTCCATCACATATTTGTGAAATGGGCCTCTGTTAAGTGTGTGGACATATTTAAAGGAGTCTAATTGTTGGACCCCTGTGGTTGTAACTCTGTGGTTGTTATCTCTGCTTGGCATGATTCTCAACATGAATCAATACAGTTTACAGTCCCACACCATTAGCTGTGTTTTTTTACAAGATGCAGAAATACCAGAGCCTAAGACTCAGTTTTTAGGACTGTAGAGAGGGTGATAAACAAATGAATACTTCAGGCATGCAGATACTGCACTGGAATTTCTACAAAGCCCATAGTCGCCATCTTGTGGATTTATTCACCATTACAGCATATTTTATGCATTGCAGTTATCTTATACAATCTATGTCAGTCTTGCTGACAGCAGGGACAGTGTTGAGACTTTTAACCATTGTGATTTTCCCTGTAAATAATCAGAGGATCCTTGGATGAAGACATTGATTACCATGTAAGTGTCTGATATGCCTTCATCTGCAGTTGTACTCTGGCTACAGGTCCCTGTCTGCACATTCCCAGGCCCCTGTTGGAGCGTTTCCAAAATGGCCCTGGCTGTTTTATTTGAAGAGGCTGAGTGCCGGGTTGTATAATTATCACTGATGTGTTTGCTTGTCGTGGAGTGGCACGCTGGGAAATTGGACAGAATTCAGGGACAGTTAGCCAGACTGTTCCCGAGATAGACAACATGGCTGAGTGCAGGACGGGTTTAGCCGTTTGTTGCGCCACAAATGAACGTGTGATCTGCAATGGTTAGGAGTTACGACTGCGCTACATATAACTGAGAATGAACGGTTATGAATGGTCTGCATGAAATGCTCTCACTGTGCTGCTCTCACTGTGCGAGAAGATACAGTGTATTCAGAAACAGAACATTCCATCTTGCCCTTTCTGATGAATGAATGCAATTCAAAGTGTTTATTGTTATATATTTAAGCGATAATGCCCGAGAAGCCGGTGTTTGGAGGACATATTGCATCGGTGTTGTTAGGCCCGAGACAAAGTCGATGCCCGGCATACCATGCCAATATATCCTCCAACAGGTTACCAAATATTCAAATAATGATTGACCCAAAAAAAATAATTATGAATGTATTCATACTATTTCATCCTTCCACAAGATATAGTGCCGACACAAATCTAAGGTTGCTATCCACACCGGCTGGTCGTTCGTTCTATTCGGATCGGTTGCCAGACATGCGACCCAGTCGTTCAGTCTTTTTTGTTCTGTAACTATGGATGCGACCCAGTAGTTTGTTCTAAATGTTCCATTGTCATACTGGCTGGCAATGTTCTTATCCCTTGCTTGCTAGCTAGCCAACTATGGCTAATTTACAGTCACGTCAAACATTGCAACCAGAAAAACAGCAAAGTAGCTACATTTCTGTTTGTTTAAACTGTTTTCTATTGACATTACTTTGTATATATCCTGGCATAGAAGATGTGCTCTTTCGTCAGGACACTGTTGTTCAGAAGAGGTAGCCAACATCAAACCTAACACAATCACTTCAAAGTGAAGCTGGAAAGACTGCAAACTAGCTGCATTTCATTTAGTTCTACCTGTTTTCTATTGACATTACTTTGTATATATCCATAACAATTATGCCAGTTAATTCATGATTTTGACTGGCTGAGAAAAGCTCCCTGCCTGTTTGTCTCATCCCGACACGTTCATTACTATGGGACAGCTGGAGATTGAATTTCAATATTGAAACAATGTTGCAAATGTCGGAGAGACAGACAGCAAGGTTTATACAAATCTCCGCTGTTGAAAATCAAATCCTAGTCTAAAAGAAATGGGAGATAGTGTCCAGATGGATTTTATAGTGGAGATCAAGTTTATAAATTGCCTGGCTGGGCTGATGAGACAGGAGATTGCAGTGAGATGGAACAGAGTAAATAGGCAACTCCTGAAAATCAACCAATCAGCATCCAAGATCCAAACGACCCGTTTTATAAAACAGGATAGTCCTCGACTCCCAACTATGTGAGGGTTATTCACAATTAACTTTCAAATTGGCATAAAGCATGCATTGGCAGCTCATGCTCCCTCTCCTGGAAACTACTGGCAAAGGCATCATTTCATGGTCTGCTGGTGTAGTGGGCTAAAGTTGGCCCATACAGCTGGGGGCTCCATTGTTGTGCCACCATAATCCTTTTTAACTTCACACAGCTTCCAGAGAGAGAGAGGAGGACTTCTGATCCAGTCAGGAGGGAGAAGGCCGACTAAAACACAGACTCACTTACCAACATGAGCTGGGCTTACCACTACAGATGGCAGCAGGGAAGAGGGGAGATAATGTGGATGGTCTTCAAGCAGGATCTACTGTTCCCAGTCAAAGAATACAACCTGTTTGAACATGGCAGAGTTAAATAGAGGGCCAAGTCCGGCTCGTTAGAAAAAGATATGGGTCGGCATTTGCATGAGATAAAAAGACACGTGCTGCCAAACGATTACAATGAAACGAAGGCAGCGTTCGATGACATATCAAAACAGAAGGCCCAGTCGGGGCTTAATGCACTGCTTGTGAATCATTTGTTGTGAACATGTACCGTATTAATTCTCCAGGACATAAATAGTCAGTATAAAAGGGGTTCCCTCAGATGCTAAATCCAGGCATTTAGCAACACATCTCTTTTTTTTATTTTTTTTATTGTTGGTCAAGAGAAAAATATTTACGCAGATGCTATTCAGGCAAATTGCATTTAATGAAGGCAACTGATCCCACCACTCTAACGCAATAAAATGTATATTTTAATCCATGTAAATCCAGGTCATTGGATTTGATGACATGTCAGTCATCAGGCCGTCATTGTAAATAAGAATTTGTTCTGAACTGACTTGCCTAGTTAAATAAAGGTTACTTTTTTAAAAGTCATAACTACAGGATTGACTGACATAAGTCGTTTTGATCTTGCAGCAGGGTTTTTGCTCATCTTTCAAACTACAGGGATATAAATCTGCACACAGGCCTAGAAACAAGTTGACCAACACTGACAGTAGCTGTGTTACTACAATGATCTAAGAGCTGGCAATACAAACACCTATCATGCGGCCTATTTAAAAGTGATTGACTATTTAATTCAGCACTAAAAAATAACTCATAGGTAACGTGGCAGCAATTTCTCATCATATTTCCTGTTTGTTAGACAAGTTCTGGGCTCTCATAGGTAGTGCTGTATTTGTTAAGGCTCAGGAGAAGACCCAGATGCAGACAGTTTCGAAGTAACAAAAGTTTATTAAAAAAACAGGGGGGCAGGCAAACGACAGATCAAGGGCAGGCAGAGGTCAGTAGCAAGACATGCACACGGGAAAACCACTGGTAGGCTTTCCAAGACAAAACAAACTGGCAACAGACAAACAGAGAACACAGGTGTAAATACATTGGGGATAATGGGGAAGATGGGCGACACCTGAAGGGGGGGTGGAGACGAGCACAAAGACAGGTGAAACAGATCAGGGTGTGACAGTATTATCTGTCCATCAACAACCACAAGGATTTTGGACGAGCCTATTGCTCAGAACAGTTGGAGTCCTGCCTGAAAAGCTTGTCATTTGGACAGAGAAAAATAGATAAACAACAACCGAAGAAGTGTAGTTATAGTACAGGCTTCGAAACGTCAGCTGAGTTTCTGTCAAGCAATGCCCAGAATTTGTCAGGTCTATTTTGGCAACTGTAAAACAAATTAACTCTATTGTCGGAGACAACACGACATGATACATCAACTTCAGTTCAATTGTATGTGTAGTTAAACATATTCATACAAAGGCATCTAATTGCAGTCTGTTCTGCAGTACGGAGAACACAATGGCAAACAATTGCAGTTGGCAGAACAAAACACAACCAACGTATTTGAATTGTGTTTTAATCAAAGCAGAAGTGGAATAAAACATCCACGTCGAAGTGGATTCAAGGTTTACTAAATGAGGCACGTTGAAATGTTGAAGATGATTAGAAAGACACGTTGTCACTTTCAGATAACTTCTTCGGTAGCTAAGTGTAGATTATGAGTTGCCACAGTATGCATAGCGTTTGGCTACAGATGATGTCAAATCAACATATATTACAACTGCTAACTTATTAACACCCACTTTTTTTGTATACTGTATATTGCATTAACAGTGTCTAGAGAGAATGAGGTACAATATATCATTTGTGTATTGGTATGAGAGCTATGGGATGTAAGGCACTGCTGCTGGGTACTTTGAATGAGAACTCAGTTCCATTGCAGGAGGGAGAGAGCTCTCACTGCCCTGTAGTGTAGTTGTTGTTTGGCACGGAAGCAAACTGTTCTCGATTAACAGGCGTAACATTTAATCCAGTCGGCCTTAACAGAGAGAGTGGCTCCCCCCACCTCCCTTCACACACACTGCACAGGCTGTGTGGCGCAGAGCTGCTGGGAGGGCCGCCGGCACCGGCCCCCCAATTCCTTGGTTCACACCTTCAGATATGCTGTGATGGAGATGCAAAGCTGGCTAATATAATTGCATATTAGCAAGCTTAGGCTTCCACCTCCCAGAGGGGTTGTTAATTCATCGCTACTCATTTACATTTCTGCCACTTTCTAATAACACTAATGAAAGAACTTTCCTCAGCAACAGGAACGCCCCCAGTGCCTTTGGTAAGGGCTCAAGGTGCATTAAACACACAAGAAATGCACAGAAAAACAGGGGCAAATCTCCCGACAGTTTGCCATATGTCACCAAGGTCCTAATTAGTGAGAGTTTTGTATTTTCAGAGGAGGAAAACACAACTGTGTCTGAGTTTAGAGAACAGCAATGTTTCTCAGTGGGATACATTTCAAGCGAATAATAAGCAGAATTAAGCATCTTATGTTTCAAAGCACTTGAAGAGACTATTAATGAAGCAGCCATTGTGTGTGTGATTTTACTGCTGGCTTATTAGATGTGCAAATGATGTGCTGATGGCTCTTTAATCTGGGGAACGAGACGATGCAGTGTTCTCAGTGGGAGCTGGTGTACTGGGTTTAACTCTTCACCTACTGTCACTGATTCCCTGCAAAACTATTCAGAAGACAGGAAGATCACTTTGACTTGTCCATGTTTTAAGTTCTGTAAATACATTTGGTGATAAAGCTACTGCTCCGCCCACAACCATAAGGCACTCCAGAGGGTAGTGAGGTCTGCACAACGCATCACCGGGGGCAAACTACCTGCCCTCCAGGACACCTACACCACCCGATGTCACAGGAAGGCCAAAAAGATCATCAAGGACAACAACCACCCGAACCACTGCCTGTTCACCCCGCTATCCTCCATAAGGCGAGGTCAGTACAGGTGCATCAAAGCTGCGACCGAGAGACTGAAAACAGCTTCTATCTAAAGGCTATCGGACTGTTAAACAGCCATCACGAACATTGAGTGGCTGCTGCCAACATACTGCCAACATACTGACTCAAATCTCTAGCCACTTTAATAATAAAAAATTAGATGTAATACATGTATCACTAGTCACTTTATACAATGCCACTTTATATAATGTTTACATACCCTACATTACTCATCTCATATGTATATACTCTACTCTATACCATCTACTGCATCTTGCCTATGCCGCACGGCCATCATTTGTCCATATATTTATATGTACATATTCTTATTCATTCCTTTACACTTGTGTGTATAAGGTAGTTGTTGTGAAATTGTTAGGTTACTTGTTAGATATTACTGCACGGTCGGAACTAGAAGCACAAACATTTCGCTACGCTCGCATTAACATCTGCTAACCATGTGTATGTGACCAATATAATTTGATTTGATTTGATACATAGAGCATCTGTTTGTTAATAACAGATATCAGTAGATTTCAATTATTATAAGACAGGCTCCTGTCATACTGTCCTCTTTGTACAACTATTTCATCTGTGCAGCGAGAGGTTCAGAGTGGCATTGGTGCAGTTTAGGAGCACTGCCCGCCCTCTCCATTCTATATGCAAGAACTGTGTGTCTTTCTGCTCTTCCGTCTCTGAAAGCTGAATTGTACTTTGCTTGCTTGGCTGGTCTTTGCCACCAGCCTTTAATTTCACTCAGAAGTATGAGACAATACGAGTGTGGCAGAAGGCAAGAGGTGACAAGTCCACTGCAGAGCCCAGAGAGTCATTTTGGATCGAGTGGCACTCGGCACCTCAAGACAGTCCTCGGGTAAAGAAAAAATATGAAAAAATCATTAGCTCCAGTCCAAAAAAACTGTGGAGACTTGCTCCTAGCGGTCGTCTCATTGGAGGGAAAAGGAGGCTCAGTCCCACTGAGGGTAAACTAATTGTCCCTCGAGCTCCCTCCCACCATCATAGAGAAAAATGAAATCCAGAAACTGTCCAGTCCACCAGCGATTTAGACACTTGGGCCATTGATTTGATCCTTTAATAATAATTGGAATTTGTGAAGCACAGCAGGAAAGGCCAGACGGGAGAAACAAAAAGATCAAAACAAACCTGAAGCTCTGTGGTTTAGACGCCATAAGTGGTCCCAAACAAACCGCCCTCCATCACTACAAACAGAAAGAGTGGTTGGCCACTATCTGTCCGTTCTGTTGCTTTTTGTGCTCAGCAGGATATCAGAAAGTTGGCTGCCTCGACAGGTTTATAAATGTAGCCTGTCATCTGTGCATGATTGAAATACAACATTTGCACTGTGTTGCAGAAAACAAGTGGGCTCTCAAACATAATTTGTTGCACTCTTTCCATGGCCGAGGGAAGATGTTTTGGGGGTAGAGGTGCTGAATGTTTTTGTCACGAATTTGGTGACATTTTTTATTTTTATTTAAAAATACATTATTTATTTGTTGCACTCTTTCCATGGCTGAGGGAAGATGTTTTGGGGTGGAGGTGGTGAATGTTTTTGCCACTAATTTGGTGAAATAGTTTATTTTTCTTTAAAATATTTATATATATATATATATATATATATATATATATATATATTTGTGTTTTATTGTGATTTATCAGAGATTGCTGTAGCACCTTTAGCACCCCTACTTCCCAAGGCTATGACTCTTTCTAAACAGACAAAATGCCATAAACTAGTGTTTAAATATAGGTAAATGACAGTTATCGTCTAGATATATAATGCTCTCTGACTTGAAAGCTATCGGTGAAAGGGTTAACTTGTTTTCTAACCCTGCTGTGAGCACTTATGTGTTTGTGTATGCTCAATATTCTCTGCTTGTTATTGGCCTTAGCTGAGGCTTCTGGGAAAGGGGCATTTAAAGTGCTTAGTTTTCATTCCTGTTATCAGGGAGGCAATGGGAGATGATATATCATTGCACTTATCCAATGTATCTGACAAATGAAATGGCATTGGGCTGTGGACAATGGCTTCTTAATGGAGCTGGCCTTCCTCTAACACCAAGTCCAGGCAGACACTATGCCGCAAGACGAAATCTTTAGCGACCCTTTCATGCACACGCTGGCGTCCTTGATAACTCAGCAACTCTTTAGAGAGAAGGGAAGCCAGGGGAGGTGGAGATGAAATTCAACTTAACCTATTTAGAAGTCACCGCCGGAGTCAATGAAGTGGTATTTTATGGCCTGGTGTCATATCCTTCCCTTTAGACTCACTCACCTGTAGTAGAGTATATCACTTCTCTGCCTGAGTGTGAGTGCTCTGGTGCCAGGCAGGTTCACCAGACTGACAGTCACTGAGACAGCAGCCATTTCAATTGGGCCAGATTGATTGGCCTAGCTAGATTGCACTGTGATGGTGGTTTGTGGGAAGGAGGGGGGTACGGACTGTGGGCCGCGGACTGTGTGCCGAGCATATTGCTCTGATTGACTAGTTCAACGTGATTGCAGGAGTGATTCTTCCCACTGTGTTTCTCAAAAGATCCCAAGGCAGTTTTTTAAGAGGCTAAAGCAGAGCACTTAGCTGCCTTCCTGCCTGAGCAGTATCCATTGATCTTAATGAGGGTTAATGGTTTAACTATGCTGGATGAGATGAAATGAGGGAGACTTTGACCTGTTGTAGGGAACCCACATTAAAATACAATTAAGCCCCGTGTTCCTGCAAATGGGCCCTCAACTTGCTGTGGCATGATGCATTTAGAGACGAGGAACAAGCCTTGGAAAACAACGGCACACTTTGTTCTTGGACGCCCTTGCGTTTGTTCAAGTGGTGCTGTTCTTTTATTCTCATCTATCATTGAGAATGTTTCAGCCACCAAATTAAAAAGACACACAAAAACAATTTGCCTTGTTCTCGTCTTTATCGGAACAAAATCTGGTTCTTTTTAGATTCCATGACCATTCCAAAGATGGTCAAATCAAATCAAATCAAATTTTATTAGTCACATACACATGGTTAGCAGATGTTAATGCGAGTGTAGCGAAATGCTTGTGCTTCTAGTTCCGACAATGCAGTAATAACCAACAGTAATCTAACCTAACAATTCGACAACTACTACCTTACACACACACACAAGTGTAAAGGGATAAAGAATATGTACATAAAGATATATGAATGAGTGGTGGTACAGAACGGCATGGCAGATGCAGTAGATGGTATAGAGTACGGTATATACATATGAGATGAGTACTGTAGGGTATGTAAACATAAAGTGGCATAGTTTAAAGTGGCTAGTGGTACATGTATTACATAAAGATGGCAAGATGCAGTAGATGATATAGAGTACAGTATATACATATGAGATGGGTAATGTAGGGTATGTAAACATTGTATTAAGTGGCATTGTTTAAAGTGGCTAGTGGTACATTTTTACATAATTTCCATCAATTCCCATTTTTAAAGTGGCTGGAGTTGAGTCAGTATGTTGGCAGCGGCCGCTAAATGTTAGTGGTGGCTGTTTAACAGTCTGATGGCCTTGAGATAGAAGCTGTTTTTCAGTCTCTCGGTCCCTGCTTTGATGCACCTGTACTGACCTCGCCTTCTGGATGATAGCGGGGTGAACAGGCAGTGGCTTGGGTGGTTGTTGTCCTTGATGATCTTTATGGCCTTCCTGTGACATCGGGTGGTGTAGGTGTCCTGGAGGGCAGGTAGTTTGCCCCTGGTGATGCGTTCTGCAGACCTCACTACCCTCTGGAGAGCCTTACGGTTGTGGGCGGAGCAGTTGCCGTACCAGGCGGTGATACAGCCCGACAGGATGCTCTCGATTGTGCATCTGTAGAAGTTTGTGAGTGCTTTTGGTGACAAGCCGAATTTCTTCAGCCTCCTGAGGTTGAAGAGGCGCTGCTGCGCCTTCTTCACAACGCTGTCTGTGTGGGTGGACCAATTCAGTTTGTCCGTGATGTGTACACCGAGGAACTTAAAACTTTCCACCTTCTCCACTACTGACCCGTCGATGTGGATAGGGGGGTGCTCCCTCTGCTGTTTCCTGAAGTCCACAATCATCTCCTTTGTTTTGTTGACGTTGAGTGTGAGGTTATTTTCCTGACACCACACTCCGAGGGCCCTCACCTCCTCCCTGTAGGCCGTCTCGTCGTTGTTGGTAATCAAGCCTACCACTGTAGTGTCATCCGCAAACTTGATGATTGAGTTGGAGGCGTGCATGGCCACGCAGTCGTGGGTGAACAGGGAGTACAGGAGAGGGCTCAGAACGCACCCTTGTGGGGCCCCAGTGTTGAGGATCAGCGGGGTGGAGATGTTGTTACCTACCCTCACCACCTGGGGGCGGCCCGTCAGGAAGTCCAGGACCCAGTTGCACAGGGCGGGGTCGAGACCCAGGGTCTCGAGCTTGATGACGAGTTTGGAGGGTACTATGGTGTTAAATGCTGAGCTGTAATCGATGAACAGCATTCTCACATGGGTATTCCTCTTGTCCAGATGGGTTAGGGCAGTGTGCAGTGTGGTTGCGATTGCGTCGTCTGTGGACCTATTGGGTCGGTAAGCAAATTGGAGTGGGTCTAGGGTGTCCGCTAGGGTGGAGGTGATATGGTCCTTGACTAGTCTCTCAAAGCACTTCATGATGACGGAAGTGAGTGCTACGGGGCGGTAGTCGTTTAGCTCAGTTACCTTAGCTTTCTTGGGAACAGGAACAATGGTGGCCCTCTTGAAGCATGTGGGAACAGCAGACTGGGATAAGGATTGATTGAATATGTCCGTAAACACACCAGCCAGCTGGTCTGCGCATGCTCTGAGGACGCGGCTGGGAATGCCGTCTGGGCCTGCAGCCTTGCGAGGGTTAACACGTTTAAATGTTTTACTCACCTCGGCTGCAGTGAAGGAGAGCCCGCAGGTTTTGGTAGGGGGCCGTGTCAGTGGCACTGTATTGTCCTCAAAGCGGGCAAAAAAGTTGTTTAGCCTGTCTGGGAGCAAGACATCCTGGTCCGCGACGGGGCTGGTTTTCTTTTTGTAGTCCGTGATTGACTGTAGACCCTGCCACATACCTCTTGTGTCTGAGCTGTTGAATTGCGACTCGATTTTGTCTCTGTACTGAGACTTAGCCTGTTTGATTGCCTTGCGGAGAGAATAGCTACACTGTTTGTATTCGGTCATGCTTCCGGTCACCTTGCCCTGGTTAAAAGCAGTGGTTCGCGCTTTCAGTTTCACGCGAATGCTGCCGTCAATCCACGGTTTCTGGTTTGGGAATGTTTTTATCGTTGCTGTGGGTACGACATCGTCAATGCACTTCCTAATGAACTCGCTCACCGAATCAGCATATTCGTCAATATTGTTGTTGGACGCGATGCGGAACATATTCCAATCCGCGTGATCGAAGCAGTCTTGAAGCGTGGATTCAGATTGGTCGGACCAGCGTTGAACAGACCTGAGCGCGGGAGCTTGTTGTTTGAGTTTTTGTTTGTAGGCTGGAATCAACAAAATGGAGTCGTGGTCAGCTTTTCCGAAAGGGGGGCGGGGGAGGGCCTTATAAGCGTCGCGGAAATTAGTATAACAATGGTCTAGGGTTTTTCCAGCCCTGGTAGCACAATCGATATGCTGATAGAATTTAGGGAGTTTTGTTTTTAGATTAGCCTTGTTAAAATCCCCAGCTACGATGAATGCAGCCTCAGGGTGTGTGGTTTCCAGTTTACAAAGAGTCAGATAAAGTTCGTTCAGGGCCATCGATGTGTCTGCTTGGGGGGGAATATATACGGCTGTGATTATGATTGAAGAGAATTCCCTTGGTAGATAATGCGGTCGACATTTGATTGTGAGGAGTTCTAGATCAGGTGAACAGAATGACTTGAGTTCCTGTGTGTTGTTATGATGATCACACCACTTCTCGTTAATCATAAGGCATACCCCCCCGCCCCTCTTCTTACCGGAAAGATGTTTGTTTCTGTCGGCGCGATGCATGAAGAAACCAGCTGGCTGCACCGACTCCGTTAGCGTCCCTTGAGTTAGCCATGTTTCCGTGAAGCAGAGCACGTTGCAATCCCTGATGTCTCTCTGGAATGCTACCCGTGCTCGGATTTCATCAACCTTATTGTCAAGAGACTGGACATTGGCGAGTAGTATGCTAGGGAGTGGAGCGCGATGTGCCCGTCTCCGAAGCCTGACCACGAGACCGCCTCGTTTGCCCCTTTTTCGGCGTCGCACAGGGTCGCCGGCTGGGATCAGATCCATTGTATTGGGTGGAAGGCAAAACACTGGATCCGTTTCGGGAAAGTCATATTCCTGGTAGGAACGATGATGAGTTGACGTTAATCGTATATTCAGTAGTTCCTCCCGACTGTATGTAATGAAACCTAAGATTACCTGGGGTACCGATGTAAGAAATAACACGTAAAAAAACAAAATACTGCATATTTTCCAAGGAACGCGAAGCGAGGCGGCCATCTCTTTTGGTCACCAGTACCTTGGTGACAGTGACAGAGATGACATCTTCTACTCTGAGTGATGCGAAGAGCAGGAAACTGTTTACTTTCTTCTTTCCCATCCCAAACGTTTTTGAGTCATGGAGGTAATTTGTTTTAAAATGCCCAATCATCAATAATACATTATGTACAATGCTCAAAAAGGCCTATGTGCTTTTTAATTGCTGCTTGCTCTCAGATTAATTTCAATTCAAAGTGGGAATAATTTCAATTACCTACCAAACAGGAACAAATGTGAGCTACTATTAGATGATGCAAAGGGCTGAAATGCATTATCTTGTCTGTGTGCGAGAGATCAATGAGAATATATATTTTTTATCTGCCATGGCTTGCTTTCAACTCTCTCATCAACTACAAGCATACTTACAGTAGGGATCATAAATCCATTTTGATCTTGGTGATAATCAGACGTGTTCTATTTCCGAAATGGATTTGAACACCTGACTCCTGTGCTAAGAGAGCCTGTTCTATGTCAGTAACGTGTCATGTCTTTTTATTCACTTGAGTGTTTTTTGTTTCCTTCGCAAACATTGCTTGTGATTTTCCTTCATAGAGAAGGTCAGTCTTAAGTGCCAACACTTGAGCTGCCTGGCTTAGATCAAGTTGAGCACTCACCCCAAAGCAGGCAACTACCGCGCCGTCATTAGCACTTTAAAGTGTGTTGTTGTTGTGAGTTCCATAATCGGACATGTAGTCTCTGTGATGCAAGTAGGCCTTGCAGTTTTACACTGGACTAGCATGTCCACTGAAGACAGGGCTGTTCATACAGACAGTACAGCAGAGGAACTAAGAAGTATCCCCACCGGCCCTCTCAGTACAGAAACAGTGGGTGTGTTGACATCGGACCGCAAATGAGAGGCAGCAGCTCTCCTCTTGAGGGGGTTGGAGAGAGCGGAGGGAGCGGAGGGAGGGGATCCAGGGGGTTTCTCAGTGGTGCTGCTCCTTGTTGGGGAACACCTAATCAGCTGTCATCCAGTGGGGCCTGTTTAGAGAGCGCCGCCTGCTGGGCCTCAGTGGTAGCCACCACAGGAGAGTGTCCAAACCGTGCCTGATCCACAGTATCGCCTGTCAGCTGCACAGAGAGAAAACAAACAACAACAACTTCTCTTGTTGCATCCCTGCCCCTCTACAAAATCAAAGGCGTAAATGGAACAAGCATCAAGAACGAGATACAGGTATAGGCGATGCTGGACAGTGAATAAATGAACAGCCAGATGAATAATAATGACAGACCATTCATACACGACCACTGTGGCTTCCCGCTCGGAATTCTCGTATCCGCCAACGCCTCATCAGCTCCTCAGGTGTAGAGAGAGGCAGACGAGGGCTGCCATTGGCTGCCCAGACACACATTGGGAAGATGAAGCCTGTCATTGGCTGGCTTAGACACAAATTGTACTGACTCTGTGATTAAGGGCCTCCTCCCTTGGGGGCCTCCTCTCCATTCATCAACCATGCAGACAGCCAGCAGATCCTCCTTATCACAACTCCCTGACTAACAACCAGCCTCGGCAGACACACACTTACTAATTTATAGAGCCATTGCCAAGCAACACTTTTACTTATTTATTTATTTGAATATCTATTTGGGTTCACAGTGGATGGATATGCCCCCTGATGGTGTTTCAGAAAGAGAAAGAAAAGAAAACTCGCTTCTGATGGAGACAGACTGAAGTCCAGAACCAGAAACAAGATTCAGAAAACTCTGTCAAAAGCCAGACGGGAATATCCTGATGAGCTCCTTTCAGAAATTCTGTGAATGACGGTAGGTTAAGAGAGAGTCATAGTTCACAATATTGATATGCCTCAATTCATTCTTCATGAGAAGTATAATAGAAAACACAATGCTTAGAGGCTCAGCAGTGCTTAAATAATGTACAGTCAACTAATGGGGCACAGTGATTCAACGTTTCCTGTGACCTTTACTAGGGACTAATGGAAATGTGAAAACTAACTAATCTGCAGGGTGTAAATCAGCAAAAAAATAATAATATCATTTACGTAGTTAAATGGCATTATGTCAATGTAATGTAACATATGTATAATAGAGAGTGCCTGACTGTGGCAGTAAATGGTTTGGGGGATAATAAAATGATATGGTGTCATGACGTGCCCTGGGGGGAGGATCATAGCCCCCCCCCCCCCCCCCCCCCGCTTCTCTTAGTTCAAATCTCCTAAT